>NC_132820.1:12097350-12735600 GCF_048594095.1 Paramormyrops kingsleyae
TTAGATTTACCGACCCGTGGCCTCACAGACAGGATGGGTTCTGAGGGTTCTGGTTTGTCTCTGTGCATGTGTAGGAACCAGGAGGTCAGAGGACCATGGAGAGGTGGAGGTTTGCCACAGAAGAGGCCGGAAGACCTGGGTGTGAGACCGGGCCCGACTCGGACGCCAGGCCTGTCGAGCAGGCCGGTGTGACAGAGACGGATCGGCCCATCAAAGTGAAAAGGGAAGAGCTCACTAGTGCTCCCTGCAAGGTGCCCCGGTTTCGGTATGTGGATTTCCCCTCCCTGCACCAGTGCATCCGGCAGCTTGCCGTCCCCCCCCTGGACAGCTGGCTGGCACGGTGCCCCCCGCCACGGAGGCCCACCGGCGCCGCCCCTGTGGCCGCCAAGGATGGTGTACCCAACTTCAAGTACGTGGACTACCCCTCACTTCACCACTGCATCCAGCAGCTCTCTGTGCCACCCCTGAAGACTTGGAGCTCTGAGCTGGCCCAGCCCCAGGGACACGATGGCCGTACCAGAGCAGGTTCTGGTGCGGTGAAGCGAGACTGGGATGGGCAGGCCAAATCCAACACACGGACCAGCTGCCCCGTCCGAGAACCGGGGGTCTCTGAAGTTTCACCTCCCCACCAGCGTCAGGTTGACCCACCCAAAGCCCGGCCACTGTCGGGCTCAGATAGGCGGTGCACCCAGAAGGAGGGGGCGGAGCTTCCCGCCGGATCTTTAGATCTCAAACCGAGACCTCCTTGCTTGGGTTCTAGCAGAACCGTGGCTGAAGAGAACCAGGAATCGGGGGCTGACAGCCGCTGTTTAGGTCCAGGGTCCAGCAGAATGCAGGGTGCGGCACAGTCAGAGAGGGGCCCCCACCCAGATGAGCTGGCGTGGGCGACGGTCCCTGAGTGCGTCTGTCCATTTTGCCAGAAGATGTTCGCTGATCCAGAGGAGCTGAAGGTCCATCAGAGGCAACACCGAGACAAGGTGTGCTGGCATCATCCATGAACGTATTTCGGTGCATCTTCGCCGCACGCTCCAGCTCCTTTTCAGGAATGGGATTTCCCATAGCTTCAGAATGGAGGCACTGATACTGGTGTCTCAGTTTGGAAGGTGCCGGTTTGGCTTGTGTTTCTGAAGGGAGCCGTGATCGTTCGGGGCAGAGAATCAGAAATAGCCGATTGAGGGGGAACGTGTCGTACCGTAGTCTGTCAGCCGTAAGCGCCAACATCTCAGTCATGACAGCGTCCCGCGGCCGGCAGTCGGGGGGTCACCAGTAGGCCCCCAGTTGAGCCAGTAGCAGGTGAGGTCCATCTTTAAGTGCCAGGTGGATGTAACAAGCTGTGTCTCCCATGGTGGACCTTGCGAATCAACCGGACGGACGAGGGTTACGAATTTGAATGGAGATATTCTGGGCAGGAAGCCACAGGGCGAACAGATCGAGGAGAAATGCCATTATAGCCACAATAACGAAATACCGATGATTATGTACACAGGGCACATATGGAGGCACCTGCAGGAGGAAGGATTTGTATTTGTCATTGTGCAAGTGACATCACACAAGTACGAAATTTAGCGGCTGCCTCTGTAGCAAGGAGTAACATACATACACATATATGTACATACATAGCCTATTAGTAATTGGCTACTATTCAAAACAGGACATAGGAATATATATGTGGGAATATATATATATATATATATATATATATATATATATATATATATATATATAGAATATTTTCTGAGAAATATTTCAATAAATGAACTGTACATGTAGCATATATATATATATAGATATAAAATATTAAATGTATAGTAATTTTTTTATAGTTTATTGGTGCTTAAGGTTAATTAGTGGACAATCATTGTTTTTGATGTCATTCCTTCTCAGAAACTGCACTGATGGCCCAGACACCAGAGATACCCCCCCCCCCACCCCGCTTCCCCCCAGCCTCACCTGTCGAGGCCTGTGATTGGCCCACGGTTTGCTTGTGCCAGCGAGGAGTCGTCCCTGAGGCGGGCGATTGGCCGGCGAACTGCAGGAGTCACGCTGTGGATGGGAGTGGGTGGGGGGGCATGCTGTATTACATCGATAGATACGGCAGACGAACTGCATTAATCACAGAGGGGGAAATCCTATGACTTCACATCGAACAGAGTTGCAGTGAGGATGCAGAAATGGAGCAAGCAGCCTTTGACTTGGGAGCAGGAGATGAAGAGACTGGGGAGCATATTAATGCCTGGAGATGGTCCTGGTCTCACAGCGTGGTCCTCAGTGCACCTTCCTGGCGAGACACAACCCAACGAGATGGACGGAGCCTCACTGGCATACAGTGGTCACGCACAACCCAGCGAGATGGACGGAGCCTCACTGGCATACAGTGGTCACGCACAACCCAGCGAGATGGACGGAGCCTCACTGGCATGCCTCTGCTGCAGACCGGCCTTTTCGTCTCTGGCATCTCCTGCCCATTTTGGTAGAGTCCAGGTCATCAGTAGATGTGGGAAATTTCCTCCATCTCTGAGCACAATATCTAGCTTTAGGTGCCTCTATAACCCCAACTTCTGTTACACTAGAAAGACACTTAATTTAGGGAAAATTTATATATATAATAGGCTATAGGTTTTGCTATCTAATCTTTTTATGCTTTATATATTTTTTATAACGGTAACTCAGTGATTTTTTGCTGTTAGGTCTAGACTAACTTTAAAATCCTTGTAGATTTTTTTTTTTGTTTTGTTTTGTGTTTAAAGCGTTTTCTGTAAGTGTGCATTAAAGGACTGCTTTCACGTGCCACAGCTCCACACGCGTGACCTTGGAAAGGTGTCCTGGAAGCCGCAGAGGGTAACCTCAGCATCAGTCAGAGGATTCCTGTGGACTTCACACAGCAACACACAGGGACATGACAAAACGTGGAGTTTTCAGTCTGTAAAAACATTAACGTTAAAGGAAATGTAAGGAAAGTTAAGATATTACAAGTCATATAAGCAGAATAAAATATAGACCTTAGCAGATGCAAGAGACTTTTACACTCTGGTTTCCGTGGCCTTATGTCTGTCAATTAAATTGATGTAATTCGCTATATTACCGCGGTAGAAACGTTGCCTCGTTCGCTTTGCAAAGTGAATAAAGTGACAAGGAAGCATCCGTCCATCTTCCAATAACTTATCCTGGTCGGGGTAGAGGGGGCCCTGGGGTTTATCCTGGACGGAATCCCAGAATGGGATTCGAACCAACAACCCTGGAAGTTTGAGGACACCATACTGCCCCACAATAAAATGTTTCACAAAAATATACATTGCTCAGAAAATGTTACTGTTTACATGTGATGCAAGACGACAGCAAAGTGGCCGTATGAATTATTGACGATTTTCCCCTTATGGACTGAATACGGAATTACGAACAGGAATTACGAACCAGTTCTACACTGGGAGTGTCTTCGGTTCAGATAAACACATGTATGGCGCCAGAGACATAGTGGAAAGACGAGGAGGAGAGTGAGACGTGCGAGAATGAGACGGGACACGAGGAATGTGGGCGGGTTTGTCCTCATTTACATGCCGTTTACGTTCAGATACTGAAAATGAAACCAGACCTTCGCCTCAACAAACAGGCCGCCGCTTCTGTCCAGATTACTTCTCAGCGATGATGTCTTCCCCTCATTCCGTCCGCCCTCCTTCTCATCTGAGGTCAGTAGATTCTTCCCAGAGTCTCCTCCCATTCCCCCACCTGCAGATAGGTGACCTACCCCCTACTCCATGACACCCCGGCTTTCGCATACACACGCCTGTCTCTGGATGTCACACGATACGCAGTGGTGGGGGGGTTGCTGGGTTACGGTTAGCAAGACTGATGGCAGTTAGCGAGAAGCCACTAGCTCTGGTGTCACCATTCAGCTCTGGGCCAATGAGACTGCAGCTCCCACTAAAGTAACATGACAAGGGCTCCTCAGTGCCAGGGCCGCCTCCCACATCTCCATCCATCCATCTCCTGGCAGCTTATCATGCTCAGAGTTGTGGGTCTCTGCGTCTCAAGCCCACTACTGTTGGTTGGGTTGGCACCCAGGTCTTTGGTGGTCAGTAATAAGGAGCATGATGTCGATCACCACTGACCCACTGACTGATGTCTTCGTTTTTTTTTTTTTTTGCATGAGGTCAGTGGCTGGCCACTGTCCCCCCTGGGTACCACACTGGGTTTTGGCCAGTAGACAGCCTGCTTGGAGTTTTTCCTGCAGATTCTCATTTGAAAACGATGGAACCGCTCTCGGGAGTACGAGCAGTAGTGAGTTCAGTCCTCCTCTGCACCAGAAATCTGTTGCTGGCCTCCTAACCCCATTCATCTTGCCCTCACTAGTGCCCCCTACCTGCCGCATTGGTGACAGATACTAAGTAGAGTGTTTGCGCTCATTCTGTTATGTCTGGCTGAAGCACTGTCCTAATGGTGCGTGTATGTGTGTGAGATTCAGGCTGGTGGCCTCAGTGGGCAAGCAGAGATGTGTTACCTAGGGAACAGCAAATTTTCAGACCTTCCAGGGATGTAGTGTCAAGAAAAGTCACATCTAACAGCAGGAATCCAGATCTATCACTTTATGTGAACAAAAAATGGGAAAAGACCCTTAAAAATTGACCTGGCACTATATTCAGATACCATCTCAAAGCATCCAGTGCAGGGGCTATGACTGAACCCTGTCTGTTAATGATGAATGCGTTTAAAGGCAAACATATAAAACCGAACTGAAGTGGTATACAGGCCTATGCACGTAAGATGTCATGTCGTTGTATTCAGCGATAAAATTATAAATTTGGTCCAAGCAGGAAGAGGAAATAATCTCTTGTTCTTCATAAAAAAAGACAGTAATATTTTTACGATATATGCAATGAACATATATTTTATATCTAATTAAATATTAGACCCAAACTGTTATGCACAGAAATGTACATATTTATCGTCTTTCTAGTTGTTTAATGTTCTCCGCTTACGGACCGCACTTTCTGAATTACCCTTAAGGAGAATTTCCCCAACAAAGCGGAGGGTTTTACTTTTGCTTTGAAAACGTCACAAGGCTGGCGGACTGCGAAGCCGAGGTGACCCAGAAAGGCAGCGAACCGAACCCGAACGGATCACGAGGAAACCCGACGCCGGGGAGCCGAAGAAACGGACGGCGGACCGATCGGCAGCAGTTATGGGTGAGACTTCGCTAACGTCCAAAAGCTCAATGCGGCAGCAAGAACGTACATTAGCGTAATAAAACTGCACAATATCCCTAACGTCAATATATCGGGTAGATTATAGGCTTTTTTCAATCTTCGTTATAAAACTGACATACAGCAAGTTTTATACAAAGCAATAATCTTAGAATGAATCAAGCATCCGAGTTATGTATTACGTTGAAAGTCACAACAGAGTAAACGTTAAAACGACAGTCATTTCATTTCTGTTTTTGTTCAGTGGTGGAAAAGTACTTTCACATTTAAGTAAAAATACAGATACCATAATAGGTACATGTTATACTCAAATAAATAGTCCAGTAAAATACTATTCAAGTTAAAGTTTAAAAACACCTGGTTTTAAAAGTACTTGAGAAAAAAATTCTACACATTCAAATCTAATGATCTTACTCGCAACTAAATTACAAATCCAGGAAACCAAACCTGCTTCAGTACAGTAACAATTTATGTTTCGTAACTTTACACCTCTGGTTTTGTTTAGATTTACCAAACGAAGCACTCTATTTATGTCAACTTCACCCCAAAAAAAACTAAAGCCTCTCGAGATGTTAGCCGTAATGTTGCAATATTACAGACTTGGCAAGAGCGTTTTTTTTTTCCTCAACCGGCTCTTTCTCTCTCCTGTCTGAAGAAAGAACCGCAAAGCACTCTGGGACTAAGAGAAAAGACAATAGCAGAGACCAGGTAAGGCAGAACCTCTCCGTTACCCAGCTGCCTGCCCCTATTTACGCCCCTGTGATCAGTCCTGATGTTCAGGTGGCTCTAGATAATCCTCCTCCTTCCATAAAATATGTCATAGCTCAGACCAGAAAGCGAGGCTCCCTCCGCACCGGGGTTGACATTCAGTGTTGTTGATCGTTGGCTGCTGCATAATCGCCCCGTCGCGCACCTACATGTCAGGATTCAAATTGCGTGACAGAATTCATCAGCGATAGGGCTGGGAACGGCTGACCCAGCAGTTTTCACGCAGCACGTCCCGAATCCCGCAGCAGGAACGCGGCGGCGGTTAGGCCCGGAGCCCCCTGCAGGGTTCTGGGTGCCCCGTGCTCCTCCACCAGTCAGCAGGGATATAGCTTGAGCGTTGTGATGACAGCTCCATCTGAACCTTGGCGTGGGAGAGACCGTCATTCTGACACGTACCATTTTCCTTGTCTGCGTCCCTAATGGTGACTTGACTTTAGGGATATCAGCCATTTTCGGTACCACTTTGTCAAACACGTTGAGAATCACGACTGAAGCCTGAATGTACGGAGATCAGTCTTTCTCTGTCAGACTTTGACCTTCTTCCTGCTCCCCCGCTCCACAGTGCCCCTCCTGCACTGGCAGACTCCAGCCTTGCCTGGATGGTGCAGGGCACCCCCTGCAGTACGTCCAGTGCACTGCGGGCGCCAGTTCCCACCGCTTCTGCCGCTCCTGCCTCTGCCCCTGGGCTCCCTCCTGTGATGCCCCCTCCGAGAGCTGCAGCAATGGCTCCTGCCAGCTGGTGGCCACGCTCCTCAGCTGCAACACGGTGACGGACACCAAGAGCCGCGTCTTCGGCTGCCCCCTCTTCCGGGCCTGTCCCAAATGCCACAGCCTGATCATGCACGATTCCGGCTGCAAGTATGTCACATGTCGACCCTGCGGCCACCGGTTCTGCTTCATATGCCTGCAGCGCAGCCGAGAGTGCAGGAAAACAACAGAGCTCTACTGGTCGAGAGCATGCAATAAGCCCCGGGCAGCCAGGCAGACGTTTGTCACAAAAAGTCACTAATGCACGTGGACATCGGCTTCCATTGTCTTGCGGTAATGGCAGGGTAGAAGAGAGAGAGCAAACAACCTCCAGTGCTACAACATTTAAATTCGGCAGATCATTTGCGTAACGAACTGCAAGGCCTCTCAAAAGCTCGACGCTACCACCTAGAGGCACAAGACACCTTGAAAAATGACCCAATATCAGTCACCGCTTCAGTGGTATTATTCTTTAAAACATTTTAAATCATATTGTGAAAACAATACTATAATACAATAAAATAAATAGATTGATTTACATTGCAATATCAACAGCTGGCTGAAAAAAAATAATTTTAGATGGCAATTTTTTTTAATCATCTATATTAAAAGGAATCATAGGGATTGAGGTTAATTAGAACAAGGGCTTGCTTTGCTCTTGTCCAAATGAACACTAATTTACAAATCAGCAGCTTGGGAGTCCATTCTGAAATGTGATCTGCTATATTGACCAAGACTTTTGAGGCTCACCGTTGGTAGACAGTCTTTGCAACATCTGGAACATCTCAGACATCAAATCCATCAGTCCATCGTCAACAACTCAACTTCGGCCAAAACAGGACGCCTGAACTGTCTCTGGGTCGTGGGAGCACACCGGAGAGTTCACCATTACCTCAAATACCGGTGTATTCAACTGCATGTCATACGACAAGTTAAGTCTCCTCTTCCAAGCCATCTCAATGGTTGTAAGTGCATAACCAGGTTTTGTCAGCAGGGGGCACCACACCTGGGGTACAGGTGCACCAGTCTTCAGCTGCAGAGTTTTCCTCATTCCACCTAAAGCCAGTCTTCAGCTGCAGAGTTTTCCTCATTCCACCTAAAGCCAGTCTTCAGCTGCAGAGTTTTCCTCATTCCACCTAAAGCCAGTCTTCAGCTGCAGAGTTTTCCTCATTCCACCTAAAGCCAGTCTTCAGCTGCAGAGTTTTCCTCATTCCACCTAAAGCCAGTCTTCAGCTGCAGAGTTTTCCTCATTCCACCTAAAGCCAGTCTTCAGCTGCAGAGTTTTCCTCATTCCACCTAAAGCCAGTCTTCAGCTCAGTGCTGTACTTGTGTTTCATTTGATAGGCAAAACCTGGAATCTTCAGGGCAGAACTCAGCATTATTTGATTTATTTCTAAATAAACAAACTATCAATTAATTGCCGAGAGTCCAGATTTCACCCAACAGCGATGCAGTGGCTGCATTTCAGGGACACGCCAGACAGCACCACCATCCACCTGCGATTTCAGACTGAAAGCTGGCTGTAATTAAGACGCTCTCTGAAGGCTCTGTGGTCCTCTGAGACTGAGATCCGCTCCGGCGCTCCAAGCTTACACCCGACAAGGTGACCAATGGCGAGACAGACAGGAACAAAAACGCACAGTTCAGTCACTGGACCTTTCAGTCTGTATTGTAAGGTAGCGAAAATACAGGAAGCGCCTTAAATCACAAACTTCCATCCATTTTTTATAATCACTAATCTAATACTTAAGTTTTTCCCCATCTGGTCCTGGGGGACCCACAGCGGTCCATGTCTCTGCTCCCTCCCAGCTCCTTGCAAAAACGTGGATGTCTGCGGGTCCCTGAGGACCCTATTGGGAAACACTACAGTATTAGGTCACAATGAACCTGCAGAAGAAAAAACACAGGTAGGGGGCGCTGTGGAGGGCGGTCGCAGGACCATCACAGGCTGCATTAGCCCACGTACGCACACAAACACACTCCATAAATACCATCCTTTTTTTTTCTTGAATCCACAGCTTTTCATTCATGTACAGATATTGGGTACAGAAAACCTAAGAGGCACCGTAACACTGCGAATCATCACACCCCCCAAGCACACAAACAGCAAACATGAGTTAGAATAAGACACAATTAAATATGAAAACCGCCAGCGAAGCATCTGTGGAGGAAGAACTCCCAGCTTAACCTGCACCACCGTCTGAGCACTGAGAAACGCAACCGGTACAGCTTCAGCCAGCCCCATGCTCCCACGAAGCGTGGACAGGAGATACTATTGTACCGCCTTCGAACCCGCTCCAAAGCTGAAGTGGCTAGCGCCCAGTCCCTTCATACTCTCAGATGTTCCCGGTCCCTCCATCAGGAAGTCTGCCCTGTTGCTGGCTTCACGTCCATCAGCTGCTTTCCAATCTCCCATGTCCGGTAAAAATAATACTTCTCCTTCGAGGACATGAACCCTTTGGTCACCAGTAAAATCCAACAAATTCCGAAATTTAGAGTCCAGTTAAGGCCTGGACACCAACGTCAATATATCTATTGATTGTTTTCATACTCACATCATTACATTCTGTACAAATGTTGCGGAAAATTATTACAGTACATATGTAAGAAAATAAGTTAGAACAACCAAACCAATTTTACCACAACTGGCAGAAACACAGCACCAGTAAGGCAAATTACCAGCTTAAGAACGAGGCAGACACACAAAGTGTTAATAATAATAATAATAATAATAAAAAAAAAAAACACTAATTTTCAACACAATATATCAGGGCTATTCGGATCACGGTCCTCAAGGTCTGAGCCCTGCTGGTTTTCCAGCCTTCCTTTACCTGTGAGCCGGGTGTGAAGCCTCTGTGACCAATCAGAATCAGTAATTATTAAACTAAGTATCCTGGGAGAACTGAAAACACGGCCTGGATTTGGAATCGAGGTACAAATTTGAAGAGCCCTGCAATATATGTTCGACATTATTTAAATCATCGATCCTTCCATCCAGTACAGGGTTTCAGGGGCCTGGAGTCTATCCCAACCAGCAAGAGGTGCTTGGCATGGGACATCCAGGAGGGGGAGCCAGTCACAGGGTGCACACATACACACAATATGGGCAATACAGGAACACTAATTTAGACTTTGGGCTGATGGTGGAAAATGGACTAAAACCCTGGATAAATACAATGAAAAAGTGAGAGGACATTCTGAATGATTTGAACCTCCAGCCCTGCGAGTGTGAAGTCGTACCTCACATAAAATAAACCAACACTGGTCAATGAAATAATAATAATTAGTACTGATAAAGTAATAGGTTTTAATAAATGAATTGACATGCCTATGGTTTTTGCCCTATTATCCACACCAGGGGGCTGTTCCACAAAGCAGGATTTCTTGCTTATCCGGATAACTTCTCGGATTTAAGGTAGTCTGGGCTAAATGAAAGGGAATGAAAATAAAGTCCATTTAGCCCAGACTACCTTAAATCCAAGGAGTTATCTGGCTAAGCAAGAAATCCTCCTTCATGGATTACCCCCCATGTGTATCCAGAAGGGTACACATTCTGGCGTGCTGTAAACAAGCTGGGTGGGAAACAGTTAAATATAACATAGTACGTACTTCCCTGCTCTGAGTTATTTTCCACGTTTGATCCCAGATTTGAGCCCCAGCTGCCCTGTAAACCTCCATTTCATCGACCTCCCTCCTCGTCCCAGGTCCTCCTGGCCACTAGAGGGCATCAGCCATTCCCCTCCAGGGAGTGCGAACGCTGGTGGAAGCGGAGCCCCCCGCAGTTCCGGAAGGTCTTCCCACACAGACTGCAGGCGTACGGCTTTTCTCCCGTATGAATGCGGAAGTGCCTCGTGAGTGCCCACGAGTGGCGGAAGCGAGCATTGCACACGGTGCAGGCGTATGGCCGCTCGCCCGTGTGAATGCGCTGGTGGATCTTCAGGTGCTCCATGCGGTTGAAATCGCGGCCGCACAGGGAGCAGTGGTAGGGGCTGCGGCCTGGAGGGAAGGCCTGCCGTCTCGGGTGCCGGCTGGATTTAGACCCGTGGACCTGGTTCTGACTGTGGTGCTGGCTCCGGTGCCGCCGCAGCTCCTCCTGCAGGTGAAACGACTCTCCGCAAACGCGGCAGGAGTGGGTCCCGCCGGCAGGGGGAGTGACGCTGGGCTGGGTGACATCTGGGCCGCTCACCCGGCTGCTGTAGTGGGGACGGGGAACGGGGCCCGGATGCTGGTAGGCTTTGGAGAAGGCGGGAAGCCCACTGGAGGACGGAGCATGGAGGTCGAGGTCGGACAAGTCAGTACCAAAAACTGGAGAATCAGCTGGGTGGAAATTAAAGAGAGCATAAGATGACAGGAACACCTGGAAACTCGAGACCCAGGTCCACATGCCCCGCCTACTGACACACCCAGCCCCACCCCTGCCCAACCATACCCTGCCCCCAGCATGAACCTGAATTGGATGAACCCGTAAACCTTTTACCCAGGTCCCCTCGCCCTACTCCTGAAACACCCAGCCCAAACGCATATGTTTAGAAACTGAGCTGCAGAGTACAACAGGATCCAGACTATTCTCAATGGCCAGGTCCCCATACCACGCCCACTGACACATAACCCCGCCCCCAGCACAGATATCACGCCCACTGACACATAACCCCGCCCCAGCACAGATACCACGCCCACTGATACATAACCCCGCCCCCAGCACAGATACCACGCTCACCAACACATAACCCCGCCCCAGCACAGATACCACGCCCACTGATACATAACCCCGCCCCCAGCACAGATACCACGCTCACCAACACATAACCCCGCCCCAGCACAGATACCACGCTCACTGACACATAACCCCGCCCCCAGCACAGATACCACGCCCACTGACACATAACCCCGCCCCCAGCACAGATACCACGCTCACCGACACATAACCCCGCCCCCAGCACAGATACCACGCCCACCCACACATAACCCCACCCCTAACACAGATATCATGCCCACTGACACATAACCCATCATATCATATCATAACCCACATATCATGCCCCCAGCCCATACACCATGCCCATTGGCACCTAACCCCACCCCTAGCCCACACCTCACCCCTCCCACACTCACACAAGGAGTGGCTGGTGCATGCGGCGAGGGTGTCAGTGTCACAGTTCTGTAGGTGCAGCGGTTCTGGCCTCCAGTCCTCTAGTAGGCGTGACTGAGCCAGGGAGAGGCTGTCCGGGCAGAAGTCATCCTCCACCCCAGCGAAAGCAGCCGGCACGGAGACGCAGCCCAGCTCCGGGGGGGCGCAGCCTCCCTCTGGCGACTCCTCCTTCACCTTGATCGGCTGTTCGAGCTTCGGGTTTGGCAGGCTGCTGTCTGGTGGGGATGCTGCTTTGAGGAATGCCCCGGTGTTACTCACTCCCGGCACAGTTTCTGGGCACGGCTGGTCGAAGCGCACTGTCTCCACCTGGGTGTCGGAGTACATCCGCGTCTGGCTGCTCTTGGAAACTTGGAAAACAGAGAGGTGGAAAAACATTCAATATTTAAAACATTCAGCTTAATCGCAACTTGATTCTAAACATGAGAAACTGGCGCGGAGGTGACATTACACACGATCACACACCGGCTGCGCCTCCAGGCTGGCATCTGGACGCTGTCTGGCCACCTGTGTTTGGGGTCAGGTCGTGGGAGCAGACCTGTCCGTCCTCACGGATTTCACAGAAAGACCTGTCCCGATCTGGGTCCGCCTCAACGCTGAGAAAGTCGAACTTCTCCTCCAGCAAGATGTCAGCGGGATCCACGGGCGCGCTTACGGGCGCCGCCGGCTGCTTCCCGGGCTGTGGCTCGTCCTGGGGGCCCGGCGGCGGCGCTCTGCCGACCGCGTTTGCTTTGCGCACGGCGCCCAGCTCCACCTCGGCGCTCTGCAGCCGCTGCTTCAGGGATTCGTTCTCCCGCAGGGTTTCGTGCATCTGGTCGCGCACATCGCGGAGCGCCTGGCCCACCAGCTTGGTGACCTCCAGCACGGCGATCTCCAGTGCCACCCCGAAGGCGTTTTGTATGGTGGCCGTGAGCTCGTCCTGGAAGGACAGCGACAGATCGGCCACCAGAGCCGCGCCGGTCTGCCTGTCGCCCGTCACCGACATCCCCAGGCCGGATGTGTTCCCCACACCGTTGGTCCCGATCCCCCGTTTAATGGGGCATGCCGGTGACCCGAATATCCCGTGGGGGGATGCTGCTTAACAAAAACCCCCAAAACTCCTATATAACAGCGCTAAACAACAAAGCACCGGGAGAAGCCGCAATGCAAACAGCTGATCTCCACGACGCCCAGTTTAAACCATACAGAACCGCGCCATCAAGAATAAAGATGCGGCACGTGCGCGGATTCTTTGAAAATAAGAATACTTAAGAAAAACATTCATATGTTTCAGCAGTATACTCCAACAAAGTGGACCACTTCAGCTAGCCGGCTAACTACCTAGCTTTACCTTGAAGAAGATCGCCAGTAATAATATTCAGCATAACTTCCCTTCTACACACATGAGTTTGTGTATTATATATCTGAATATTACAATTTAAATAGCGATCACACCTGGCTCCTCGATGAATTCAATACAACAACTTTCCTTATTCTTGTTTGGGGTGTCGGCCAACCGGTTTCGTTTCCTGTGGTGGTTGATATGCCACATACGCGTAAATAGATCTATGTTCCTAAGAAAGAAAATACTATAGAAATTCATTAACATCAGCTTTTAAAACTGTTTTTTAAAAATGCAATATGTATGTTACTTTTATTACACGTATAAAATGCAGAATTCCCGAGGGTCAAAAGCTTCACATGTGCAACACCGGAATAATTTATAGTTGACCAGCTATCCTGGATATTGCCTCCAGATGCTGACCCTGGATCAGTTTTCGGTGTTTAAAGAAAACTGCCGGGTCTGAGGGTAGCGCCTGAATTTACTGATCCAGAATCGGTGTTCTGGGCCAACGGCGATGCTATTAACTGGCGATGCTTTACACTCGATTATTGCTCAGGAAATAATGAGAGAAAGCGAATAAAATAATAAAGATAGTAAAAATTTAAATATCAACGTAATAAGAAGTGAAAGTCATAACAACGGTATATAAATATATAGCAAAAAGCAAGCAGCAATGATGAAATTTTACCTTGTTTTTATCTGGAATTCTTTTTTTACCGAGTAAGGTACAGTGCAATATCTGAGCGAGGAAAACGGTAAAATTACTTATTTATTAGTACCTAGCTAATGATTTGAATTTTTTTTTAATTTCTGAAAACGACAAGATATAAAAGACATTCACATAAGAATGACTATCTTGTGTTACACATATAAAAAAAGAAACAAAAACTTCAGAGCTATAAATAGACAGTCCATTGTCTCCTTGGGGGAGCGATGGAACTGAAGATGGAAAGGGCCTCTTTCAAAGACAACCATCAAAGAAGCTCTCACATAGTGAACGTCACCTTGGTCTAAAATAAAGGACCTTTGACTTCTGTCGAGTAACTGTCACAGGAAGCTTTGAGCACAGGGCGTAATTCCTTTCTCTTGCATCTTCGTTTTGCACACAGGGGGCTAAATTTACATTTGTTTATTTGGCTGTTACTTTTTTCTCCCCAAAGCAACATACAATTGAGAAAGCAGGGTTAGGGGTTAAGGGACTTGCTCAGGAGCCCAATGGTGACATCACTCGGCAAGCCTCAGGATTCGAGGCCTAACCCACTATGCCACACGTCACCTCTTATTTGAATCTTGCTTTGTTGGAAGACGTTGTGTAGCTCTTGCTACAGTACTGCTTACACTCATACCCAGGTATTCATTGGAAACACGGCCGCTTAGCTGCACTTATGCCTAGCTGACTCCTTTGTAATGGGCTATCTGCTCATGTGTACATTACTTTAAACAAAACTGTCTGCCCGGAAAGGCATCATGAAAAGCAGCTGACTCAGTCCATCAACAGCCTCATAGCGCTGGTCTGAGATCAGTGAGGAGGCCATTATATTCTGGAGGGAACAGCAATGTATCCGAATTTCCGAATTTCCTTTGCCTGATGACACACCTTTTGCTGTAGTGCTGAATGAGTATCACAGCATCATATTATCCAGAACCCTTGCGGATTGTTTTGTCACACTTAAGCATTCTGCTGAAACCGTTAAGCTTCTCGAAGCACATCGAGCTGCCCTCGTTCCACTCTGCTACCTGCCGAGATGGAGATTGGACTGTCGACTGTCGTCCCGGCGGATCCGTGTAGAAATCAGGAAGTGTGTGATCCTGTCTCAGCGCTAGAGGTGACCCGGGAACAGCTGAACGAAGCTTTTGGCTTCCTAAGAAATGCGACGGCGGCCCTCTCATACAATAGTGTTAATTGTATCGTATTTAAAATGCGCTCTGTCCCGTGTGCTTCCACTGCACCCCGCAGTACGGGGGGCACCCTCGCTCCGTGCACAATGCACATTGTTCCCATCTGGAAGCGGAGCCATTTGGCACTCAGGTGAGAAATGGAAATAAGAGAGGGATTGTTGGGTAGTTCCCCCCCCCCCCACTTCCTGCATCTGTCGTTCCTCTTGCCGTGTGCCGGCATCGCAGCTGCGTGCTTGGCCCCATCGCATTTTCTCCAGTGAAAATGTCCAGCTGTTACGTAACTGGGAGGCGGAGGGCCGCAAACGCGTTCCTGAAAGCTGCACTTCTCGGCAGGTGTTATGCACATAATGACCTGTTTGCTAGCTGGGAAATGAAACATACTGCCAGGTCTTCCTGGAAGATTCTAGGCTTATTTTCACATTTATTTAGCAGACAAAGCAACACACATTTTGGTGACTGCAGGTTCAGCCAGACGCTGAGACAATAGGGGGGGTTAATCTGCTCCAGGGCCTGATGGTGAACTCATTCCACCCACCCTGAGATCTGAACCACCATCCTTCCGATGAAAGGCACGGCATCCAGGCCCACTGAAACACATCCACTCGTTCGTCGTTTTTTTTTTTTCTATCAGTGGTCATGAATACATGGCATGGACCCATGATTTGTCATATTCACCGATTTCAGATATGACCCAGCATTTGGCATGTTTATGTAACTACTGAGACTGGGGGTATTTCCTACATTTAGTTTTTAATTTGAGATTTGAATTTACTTACTAGGACACAGGATACAGTATGTATGAGTTTGTGGACAGTTCAGCATCATGTATGATGGCACGCCGTTCCCAGCATGCACTGGGGTGTTGTGTCCCTGTCCTCAAGGGCATCCACAGTCAGGTGTTGCTCTACGGAGGCTTCACTGGTGGTGTTAAAGCGACGCTGATGTGGCTGAATAATGGCGAGCGTCTCCTTCCTGGGCTTTGCTCCGCCTCTTCTCATCACGTTCTGCCCGTGTATCAGTCCTCCTGCTGAGGTGAGGTGATACCCCGGCCTGCTTTGGGAGAGAGAGCTCATCCCTTCTCTGCCCTGTCACCTCTGCTGGTTTGACAATCCCCCCCCCCCCCCCCCCGGGACTGGACACTCATTCTATTTCTTTTTCTCCTGTGGGACACCTGGGGTGGAAGTGCCCCCCCCTCAACATCGGGGGGGGGGGGGGGAGCTGTCTCTTGTCTCTCACACAAACACCGCAGCCCGGACGCCGTCTCTAAGGAAGTGCTCTCCCTACTTCTCACTTTTGTTTTCCCCCCCCCCCCTACCCTTTCCTCCGCTTTCTGAGAGCTCTCTCCCTCTCTCCCTCTCTCTCTCCCCACACGGGATGCACCAGCATCCCTGCCGCTCCTTATATGTACAAAACGCGGCGTTTCCTCGTGTGTTTGTGCCGGCTGTGGGGGGGTGGGGGTGGATCAGAGTACCTGCTTGTTTTGATGTGTGTCTGTAAAGGTCCGACTTGCACGACATCCCTTCCAGGCTGCCTCCTCGCGCCGACAAACATCAAGCGTCCGCACGTGGCTGGCTTTGACCCCTGCGCCGAAAATAGGGCGCGTTTCTAAACAGGGGCGATGCCGTCGGAAAAGCCACGCTGCGCTCGCACCCGCGGTCGCGTGTGTGTGTGCGCGTCACGCGGCGAGACTCCCTCCAGCGTCAGCTGCTGCTTCTCCGTAGCTTCCGCAGCGCTTCAGAGATTAAAGGCCGAGTCGCCATTACGGCGCCGTTTTCTGCATAGACTGTTCAATTTGCACCGATCGTCAGTGGTCCCAGTAAGACGTACTGGCCTGTAAATGGACTGAGGCCGGAACGTCGGCCAGGAAGCTGGCTGTGCTTTTTGAACGCGACCCCCCCCCCGCCCCCCTAGCTGTTTACGCGCCTGACCTGGGGATTTCCACAAATCAGGAAGGGGGCCGCTCCAGCTGTGAGAGCGGCCTGCCGACAACAGGAAGCCTTTTAGGGTTAAGTCACCTACAAATAAGGTCAAAAGTGCTCTGCACTGCCCCCCCCTCCACCGGTGCCCCCCCTCCTAAACATGTTTAAATCGTTACGAGATCAGCCTCATTTGACACGGCGGCCTCAGCGCTGTATTCACTGAGGCTGAATGGCTTCCGCTCATTGGACGGCTTGCCCGGAGCAGGGGGGGGGGGGGGGGATTGATGGGGGGGGGCTTGCCTGCCAGCCAGAGGAAGTGTCCCCCACACCCTCCCCCTCGTTCCGTCATGTGTACAATGCCTGGAAGTCCCCCAGACCAATAATGGGTCTCTCGCCTGTGTTTTGTGTTTTTGATTTCCTTACAACCATTGATCCGGCCCCATCCAAACAAATAAAACACGGACACATGCACGCACACACTCACAAACAAGCAGCGCGCACCCCATGCCCCTCACACACGCAACGACTTCCGCCACTCAGCGGCTCAAGGAGTGAACTTTGGATTAACAACACGAGTCCCCTGCCGGAATTGCTCATATATGGTTATTCTGCTGGAGCTGGAGTACGAGTGACTCTTTTAACCCTTGCTTGGGGAGGGGGAGTGGAGATCTGTCCAGAACAGCGTGGGGTTGAGGCCTGTCTGTCAAAGGGACGTACATGGTGGTTAAGGGCCTTGCTCAAGTCCCCAATGGCAAAAATCAGTTCCTCAACTCTGGGATTTGAGCCAACAACCTTCTGAACACAAGCACAGCATCCTAACCCACTGGGCCACACATCAGCCCATCGGGTTCGGCACCGTTCATTTGACCGCACCAGCGTTCTGCGTGAGAGGCAGGAGCTCTGAATAAAGTACATCTTTCCGAGGTCTTTTTCTGCACCCACCACATAGCAGCTCATGCAGGGTTTAAAATACTCAGCGCAGCAGCTTGTCAGTACTGCTGTGTAACAGCTTTCGGCGGCGCCGTACACAGCCGTCTGTCTGCATCAGCCGCTGGTGGTGGTTCTGCTTGTATCAGCGAGACGCAGTTCCCTTGGAGACCGACGGAAATCGATGGTTGTGAGCCCTCATGGTGCCATTTCTCAGTACCGTGGTGAGCGTTTCGGCGCTAAGGACCTCTGGTGACCGATGTGTACTGGGGAGGAGCGTCTTCTACCTGTGCCAGCAGGAGGCGCCCCTGCCACCCTCTTTAATGGTGCTGTCCTTGACTCGCTGGCTTTGGGTGGCTCGAGCGGGCCTGGGGAGGCCGGAAAGGACCCCCCCCTGGTGCCTTAGCACACCTGCTCGCCATCTCTCTCAGGCCTTGTTTTTCAGCAGAGGGCAGCATCTGCCAAACGCTCTCTTGCACTCCTTCCTTCCTGAATTACCCGCCCAGCCCAAGAAGGTGATGCCCCCCCCCCCAAATCCCCAGGCCCGGAAGAGTGGGCAGGGTCTCCCTGGACTGCTTTTGGGTTGGGGTCTCTGCCCTTCACTTCGCAGCCACTTTGATGCCCCCAGATCAGAAACCCAAACACCTTCCCCCCCCCCCCCCAACATGAAAAGCAAGAAGAATGCGTGGGCATTCCAGTTGCCATGGTAACCGTGTGCTGTCACACCTGGATAGAAATCAAGCCTCAATAACACCAAGATATTCAACAAAAGTTGCACAGCTACAATGTGGGCATGGCACACCCTAAAGTGGGCGGGGTTTACCCAGTGGGATCCAATGAAACACCCAACAGGAATGACTGACAGCACAAGAGACTGCCGCTGCTGTGGCTGGTAGAGTGCCCCCCCTCGCATCGCCATTTGTCTGTACTTTAAAGCCCCCCAAACATTGCGGCCCAAACTTTCTTTTCCACCATGCCAGGTACAGTACTTTAAATTCAGTATTAATCCTTTTTCCATTTATTTCCAGTCTGGTACCAGTATCAAAAGTACCAAACAAGGTGGGAAATTTTTTCTGTACTTTGGGCCGGGACTTTTTAATGTGTTTTTTGTGGATCGTTTATGCAAATAACCTTCCTTGCAAACAGAAAATGTATCTGCCACTCTGAAAAAGCATCGTTACGGACTCGGCCATAAAATAAGATTAAAAAAAAAGTACAAAAAATTGGATGCGTGGACAAATGAAGAAACCCAAGCTTTAATGGTGATCTTGTCAGAATGACAGACTGAATGACAAAAATGGAAAAAGTATTTTGTATAATATGCTAGGGCTGCATGATATTGGATAAATTTCAAATATCACAATGTTTTTTTGTTGCAGTAAATATAGGGGTAAAAAATGGAATTCAAAATAAGGAAAATTCTCACAAACTCGTCTAGGAGTGATTAAAACAGCAAGGATGAAAATGATTTTGATCGTCTCAGAGAACGGATGCAGTGCTCGTGCAAAAGACAAATTTTTAAACATATACCCTAGAATATATTAGATAAACTTCAAAAGGAACAATCATGACAATTGCAAGGCTTGCTAAGTTTTGTTTCCTATGACAGAATGAAAATGTTTTGGCAACCCTGGACAGTTCGAAAAGGCCTGATCGTAAGTAACCCAGCTGACTGTTGCAGCTCTTGCAATGGGAGAATTGCAGGAATCACAGATGATGTTGGTATTAATATCATCCAGCCCTACGATATACTACAGCCATTTTTCAAATTTAGTACAAAACATCCCACCACACGTTGTAATGTCGTTCGGCACCGGAACCAGTTTTTACGGCAGTGGAAAACCAACACCTTGACGTACCAGAAGTACGGTACCCGACTCGGTGTAAAAGTGACCCTTGTAGATGGTGCCACAAAGACGGAGTGGCTAGTTGTTTGCCATTGTATTTTCAGTCCATGACAGCCATTTTAACTAAAGCAAGGGGGGATCCTGAAACTCAGTGTGCTGGTTAATCGCTTTTGCTGAAGTAGCTTTGTGTGTGTTAGCTTGCCTGGCGCCTCACGGTTACACCGGACGCATGGAAAACATTCTGTAACATCAGCAGGAGCCTGGAGTTTGCGGACAGGAAGTTTGTCGCCCCTGATTCTACACGCCCCCGTAGCCGCACAGTAACTGTATTATCATGAGTGTACACTGCTCACATGAAAGCGCGTGGCTTTCAGTAGGGCTCATCTTCACTGGGGGGTGGGGGGATAAAGGACGCCGTCGAGTTTCCCTCCAAAAACACGAACCGAAAAAAAACACGTCCAGCCATCAGTGGTTGTTGACACAAGGACTTCTACATCCTCTGGAGTGTCACCTGGGTAGTTTCCTTTGTCCTGGATGGAGGTCGGGGGTGAGGAGGCCAGCAGGCCGAGGGGGGGGGGGGCAGGGCGCGGTGGGGCCTGGTTTAGGCAGGCAGCGCTGCTTTTCCTGCCTCCTGCAGCCACACACTTTTTCTTCGTGAAAAACACAAACTCATTTTCCTGCCATTAACTGTACAGAGGAAGAAATGAGCCCCTAAAAATACCCAGAGCTCTGTGCGAGGAGTCTTTCCGGAGGGGGCTTCCTGGCTGCCTGCAGGCCGGGAGGGGGGGGGGGGGGAGGGCGGAGATGGGGGGGGGGAGCACGGAAGCGAGGGCCCATGGCGGAACGGGGCTTCCTGCACAATGCTATAAAGGGTCCCCCCTTGGCTGAGTCGGCCGTCACAAGCGCTGGCAGCACCGGGGGGGGCAGCGGCCAGGTCTCCATCTCTGTCTCTCCGCTACCAGGGTCTGCAGCACGCGGCCGGTGGGGTGTGGACGCCCCGCACGGACTTCCATCCCCTGCTGGCTGGGGTAAGCACTGCGTCCACTCCCCACATCAGCCCCACTCCCCCCAGGTGTAATGCCCGTCTCTCTCCGGGTTTAACAAGTTAGTCGCAGGCATAGGGCAGTTAGGGCCGCGGAGAGGAGTCCAGCGATTCCGTGGCGTTTCCGCATCTGCAGATGGATGGGTTTGTGTCTGGAGGATTGTTGCTGCTGTTCATGTGGAGGATAAAGAGTTATTTAGGATGGTGCCACATGGAATAGCGCTGGCATCTCAGATCTGCCGGGCTAGAGGTTTGAATCCGGCCCGGTGCTCTGTTTGTGTGGGGCCTTGCATGCTATTCTGTGTGTGTGTGTATTTTGTCTGGGTTCGTCTGGTTTCCAAATTGCCTGGAGCGAGTGTGTGTGCACCCTGCAATAGACTGGTGTGCCACCTTGTCTTGTGTTCTCCGCTGCCTGAGATGGACCCCAGCCTATCAAGACCCTGACGAGGATGGATGGATGGATGAAAAGGCTATAAGTTTTCATCCGACTAACTTTCTTCTTTTCCTTTAACATCAAAGCCAGCTGTTGACAGTATTATGATACATCCTAAGGCTGAAAAACACTAGATCAGTGTTTCCCAATCCGGTCCTCGGGGGCCCAGAGCCGGTCCACGTTTTTGCTCCCTCCCAGCTCCCGGGAACTGGGGGCAAGCAGAAACGTCGACTGTCTGTGGGTCCCCGAGGACCGGCGATTGAGAAAGTCTGCACTAGATGGCTGAAACTGCTGGGCTGATGATCTCACACTCAGTGTGTGTGGAAAAGTGCATGACTCAGGAAAGCAAACCTGTCAGAACAACAACAGGAAAATAAAGTGACTGTTTTACTGGATAGAAAACAGGGGGGGGGGGTGTGTTTCCAAGAACAGACTACGGGAGGCGTGACTGTGTGTGTGTGTGTGTGTGTCAAGGTTAGGGTCACTCTCCATTTCAGCTGCATTCATTGTTTCTCACAATTATCTGTAAATTTTAAATTCTAGTATCCTATTACAGAAATTCTCTTAATAGATCAGTCTATTTGTGCTTCCAGTGCTACTAATTGCCCTTTCCAACAATTTCTATGGCATTTTCTTTCTCCTAGCAGCCCCCCCATCCTGACCATACATCTACCTCTGCTTCTGCAAGAAGCAGAAGGGGGAGCTGGACTCACCTGTCTGCGCTGGATCTGACGGCGCCACACGCCGGTGTGTAAGAGTTCATGCGTTTGCCTTTAGCTCTGCACGTTGGATGCCATCTTGCATGCAAATTACATGCACTTGCAGATGTTATAGCGCAGGAAGGAATCTTGGGAATTGTAGTAGAACCAGCGCAGGTAGAAGGCGGTGCTCTTAATCGGTTCTCCACCTGCAGAGACCATGAGCAAGGTGCTTGTGGCGGAGGGATACAGAGTGCTGGGGGGTCCTGAGAGGGCAGCCCAGGCGGCGAAGGGATACGTGAAGGAGTTCACGCGTCACCCCAGTGACGTCCTGGTGAACCTGAACGAGCTGCGGCAGCGGGACATCTCCACGGACACCACCCTGGTGGTGGGCACGGTCCGGCTGCGGGCCCACTGTGCCGTCCTCATCGCCTGCAGGTAGGCGTCTGTCTTTCTCTGCTGGCATGCTCCCTTCTCTGTGCGTTGGATAAGTGTGTGAGGCCATGTGACTGGGCAGAGCGCTATGTGCGGTCATGTGACTGGGAATAGTGCCATGTGTAGTCATGTGACGTGGTGTAACACCATGTGTGGCCGTGTGATTGGGCATAGTGCCATGTATGGTCATGTGACTTTGTATACTTCTGAGCCTAATGTTGGGCAGCCCTGTTAATACTGGCCGATGTCTACCCCCACCACCCCCTCTCCTCCCCCTCGCTCCTTCGTACCCCTCTCTCTGCCTCCCTGTGTGCAGCGGCTTCTTCTACTCCGCCTTGGCGCGCCGGGTGCCCCAGTGGGCTGACCGGCCTGTGATGCTCTCCCTGCCCCCCTGGCTAGACGCGGCCAGCGTCTCCCTTCTTCTGGACTTCATGTACACGTCCCGCCTGCCCTTATCCCCACACACCGCCCCCGGCGTGCTCGCCGCTGCCACCTACCTGCGGATGGACCACGTGGCGGATGCCTGTCGGGAATTCATGCTGCACAGGTTGGCAGGGGGGTCAGAGGGGGTCATGGAGTGGGTCGGGCTTAGAGGGAGCAGGCGGGGACTCTCTGGCTCTCATATTAGATGCGGCATGAATGCTAATGCTGTTGTGCGTCCGGCAGCGCGGAGGCGGCTGTGAGCCCGTGTCACGTGGAGCTGGTCTCCTCACCCTCCGCCATTCTGCTGGCCCCTCCGGGTGGGGTGTGTCCCGGCGCCACAACAAGTGGCGCTCAGCTGCTGCGTGCTGCCATGGCCTTTCCAGCAGGGGGCGCTGATGGGCACTTGCATCAGGAGTCTGACAGGTACGAATCAGACATGAGTAGCTCAGCGCCGATCTGACTGACCAATGATAGAGAACAGATCACCTGAGTTGTGTGTGTGTCCTCTTCCTGTAGGGTTCTCAACATGGCCCCCCTTCACCTCATCACCTGTCAGGGCCGTGAGGCCAGTCCTGGGGGGCCAAAGCTGGAGGCCCCCCATCTTCCCCTCACAGGGTCCCCTCCTCGACCCCCGGACACCCCCCTGCAGTCTGCCTGTCACCCAAACTCCCCCACAGAGTCCAGCAGCTGCAGCCAGACTCCGCCCATGCCTGTAAGCCACCCCCCCCCATAATTACACCACCCCAGCCCCTCTAGGGTCTCTGCAATTCCATCCTCATGCCTGAATTATAAATGATTCAGTTTTGTTGCTACTGTACTTGAAGGTACAACTACCAGCCCCATGCCCAGCCAATCCCGCGACTGACAGTAATAATCGTCTCCGCTGCCCTCAGGGGAGTCCCCAGCCCAAGCTGCCCCCAGATCCGAAGGCCTGCAACTGGAAGAAGTACAAATTCATTGTGCTCAACCCTCTGTGTGCCGCCGAGGTCAAGAAGGAAGGCACAGATGAGAATGGGGGGCGGAGTCAGTGTGACCACGCCCCCAACGGCCCTGGCAAGAAGGACTCCATTTCGACGGCCCCTGAGACACAGACGGAGGTTTCAGATCATAAAGACAGGTAGGTGGACGAAAATGTGCCAGGCGAAGAAAGTGAAGCTTTGTGCAGAATCCCAGTGGGTGTCGTCAGGTAGATTTAGCTTGTTTGGTCCATGTTTCCAGAGCAGAGCGGAGTGTTCCGTGCCAGGATTCCCACCAGAGATGCCCAGAGGTAGCCCATGGCTCCCCACCATCCTGCACTGACCCGGGAGTCACCCCTCAGAGGCACTGCGGTGACGAAGCCCAGGACAAGCGGCCAATGGAGTGCGAGAGCTGCCTTCTGGGGTCACGCTGCAGGGCGGCTAAATCTGCCAGCACAGGTATTGAGGTGACCCTGAAAACTCCTGGGCTGTAAACAGCAATAATCAGTATAGGGGGCGCAAGATTAACTGATTGATACATCCAAAAGTGCCTTCATGAAGCCTGACTTTTGGGGTGAATGCTCTGCTGCCCCCTACAGGCGAGAAGCCGTATCGCTGCAATGTGTGCGGAGCTCAGTTCAACCGGCCCGCCAACCTGAAGACTCACTCCCGCATTCACTCCGGGGAAAAGCCCTACCACTGCGACACATGTGGGGCCAGATTTGTCCAGGTGGGGGAGGGGGGCGCGCTTCTGGCTTGTGTAAATTCCGGTTGGTAAATTCTGGCGCTCTGATGCATCGCCGTCGTCTTCCTCCAGGTGGCGCACCTGCGGGCTCACGTGCTGATCCACACGGGCGAGAAGCCCTACCCCTGCCACACCTGCGGCACTCGCTTCCGCCACCTGCAGACGCTGAAGAGCCACCTGCGCATTCACACTGGGGAGAAGCCTTACGCGGTGAGCCAGCATGCAGACAGACAGACAGACAGACACACACACACACACACACACACACACACACACACACACTCTCACACACCCTCCACAGACCTGTTGGTGGCTGGCACTGAAGCTGCTCTCTCCCTCCTCCCCCTCTCGCTCAGTGCCACCAGTGCGACCTGCGTTTCCGCCACAAGAGCCAGCTGCGGCTGCATCTGCGCCAGAAGCACGGCGCCATCACCAACAACAAGGTCCGCTACAAGGTGCTGGTGGAGCCATACCGGCCCACCCTGCAGGCCTGCTGACCCCCCAAAGCTCACCAGGCCACTGCGACGGTGACATCACTTCCTGTAGGGGAGAGCCGAAGATTCTGGGGCAGGCTGGTCCTACCTCTCGCTGTCCACTCACACTGGCCGCCCCTGTTGCCCTGTTTTCTCCAAGACGTCCCTCGTGCAGCAGTGCCTCAGGCTGCTGCTCCCCGTGCGTTTGCCACAGAAATGTAAAATGTGCCGTTTGTAATGAGGTCTGTCCAGCCTTGTACCCATGTGGCTGCTGGCTGCTTTCAGGCTGCTGTAGGTGCAGGTGGAATGGAGGTGCAGGTGGAGGTCATCCTCCAGCTTCCCACTTCACAGGGTGTGACTGAAAGGTCTCATGGGGCATGCGTGGGGCATCTTCAACATATTCATCAGGTCTTTGAACTGTCTTATCCCACAGGAGCGATGACTAGACTCTGTCTTGCCCTCGCCATCCACCGAGGTGTTAAATGTGTGTTTAAACAGTGTTGGAATGCAGGTGCCGCTGGTGATGTGCGTAAATGCAGTCGGCCGAAGGTGTTAACAGAGACACCCCGACGTAAACGAGAGCGCACGCGTCGAGCCCGGCGTCGGGCTTATTTTTAGAAGGGGCTTTCCGGCTCGGCTGCTGCGGTGAAAAGGTTTCGTCGAGAGGAAAACTCCGAAAGGAAATGGCGACGTGCCAGGAAAGGGAAGGAATCGCGCGAAACGTAAAGTCGTGGATCTTCAGGGATTTACTGAAAGGTGAAAGATGGATCATGCATGTTGGACCAGCAGACAGAACGGTTTCAACAGGCCGAAAGCGACTGGGGGGGGGGTCACCTGAAGTCCATGCAGGACATCCGATTTAGCGCTGGTGTCCCCAGAGGGACGAGAATCCAGAGTGATGTCATCAAACGCTTGAGGCTGCATGTGCACAGACCTCGCCTCTCTGCACCCGCATGTTTTCCTCTGAAATGTAAATACATCTCTCCTGTTACGGACACATTTCCCACTGTGTCTGTGGGATCTCTATTAAGGTCCCAGCCAGTGTTAAATGCTGTATTTCTTGTTTAGACTTCATAAGAGTCCCTCTTTCTGCTTATGAAAGCAGGCCAGTTAGCTTTAGTATAGCGGAAAAACTGATGACAAGGATAACGATGGATTCAGTAATATATTCTGTTTTAATGAGCTCTTGCTGGCCAAAGACTAAAATAATGCAGACGTAATGTTGCATTTGTTTTATATAACGATGTATGAATTTTGAAGGTCATGTTTTGATTTTGCAAATAAATTCTATGCGGCTGTTTTCGATTCTGAAGTATTTTCTAGTCATAAACAATTATTGTGATATGACACGTCAAATGCGGTGATTTGCACTGCATGTAATGCCCGCGTTCCAGCCTGTTTGTCTGTTTGTTGAAAGTGATCGATAATAATTGACATTATTTTAACTGTCATTGAATTTCCACTAAAAATGGACAATTTAGCGCCGGCTGAATCCACAGTGGGCGGGACTTACCACACCGTGTCAATCACGATCCCTTCCAAGCTAATAATGCAAATGATTGGATGTTACCCTGCTGTTGAAGGGCAGCGCACAGTAGCCCCGCCCACAGTTCCTCATTTCTCCCTTGACTTTAGGACTAGGGGATGTGAATGAGCATGTCACTATGCCATGTTCTGGGGGACGCGGATGCCAGCACGCCGCGCTCTGGGATGTGGGCGGTGGATGTTGACCCAGTGGAAAAAACTGAGAAGCACAGTCTGTTCTGAAACCTTCCTCTCATACCTCCTCTGTCGCTGACAGGTCCCCTCAAAACCCGCTGGAGGAGGACAGCCAGAGAACAACAGCACCAGCAGCAGATCAGACCTAATAGTCCAGCTGCTGCTATAGATCGCATATGGAAAAGCAGTGACAGTTTTCCCGAAAATCCTCGGAAGTGCCTCAGTAAACTATACGCTCCTAAAAGTGGAGGAAAATCAAACATCACTGAGCTGCTCTGGTGAGCGCTAATAGCTACAGTTCGGTGCCTCAGTGTAGGGCTGGGTGGGTGAGTACGGGGGTCTCCATGCTAGCGGGTGGTAAGCATAGCCCTTTAGGGAGTACAGACGGATTTCACGGAATATGCAATTAAACCGGGGAGAGCACTCCCCCTCCCCATTTTCGCCGCCCTATCAGGCTCCACTCCAGCGGTACTGCTAGGGGGTGACGAGGCTTCCTGCTTTTTGGTGCCGCAGAAGTGTAATCTCCCCCAGATAATGATCACTTTGCTCGGGGCGAATAACAGATTTCCAGTCACTCGCATTTACCCCAGTTTCCTGCAGTGGGGAACCGCAAAAAAAAATGCAGAATAACAAACTCGCGTTTTGCAAATGGGCGAATATTTCTGTTCACAGCTTGAGCCACAAATCTCACACTGTTTTGCTTTTTATGATTTACTTTAATTAAGAGACTTCTGAGCAGCCTTTAATTTTGAAGTTGTATAAACTGCTGCTATTTTATTCATCTGATTTACCCTAAGAAAATGCATAAACAACCATGAATAAATTCTATCACTTCACAAAACATGCCGTTAACAAATCAACAAAAGATGAGAGGTGCTGAATAAGTATTACAGCAGAATAGCTCAAAATTAAACTTGTGTTGTCTTATCGGTTTAAAGAGTTTTTACGCTGGTTAAGTAAGTGAAAATCATATTTGACTCGCCTGTTAATGCTTTACGTTTTCAAGTGGGTTTCTCAACTGCTGTTCCAGTTAGGGAAACAATAAATAACATATAATTATACAAGCATACAAAACGCAACCCAACCTGCATCGTTAGAAAGCTGACAGCAAACACACTTAAAGTCCAAGCCATAGACCAGGGTTCTTCAAATCTGGATCTCGATTCCAAAACCAGGCCTTGTTTTCAGTTCTCCCAGGTAGTTAGTTTAATAATTACTGATTCTGATTGGTCAGAGGCTTCTCACCTGATTGACCGGTAAAGGAAGGCTGGAAAACCAGCAGTGCTCGGAACTCAAGGACCATGATTTGAATAACCCTGCCATAGACAATCTCTTTGTGTTAAATGCAATGGCACTTATTTTGAGACTGAAATCTAAACATTCACTGATACAAATTGATTATCAGAATGATGGTGAAGTGGAAACTAGAAGTGGAATATGGTACAAGACGGTTCGTTAGTGAAAAGGAGCAATTAAAAGGCGCTCCACCAGCAGGCGATGAGAGGAACTGCAACTGCTGTTTAAAATCTATTTATCATTCTCCGCTTATTCTGGTCAGCATCACAGGGCGACCCGGAGCTTATCACAGGCAGCATAGGGTACAAGGTCACAAGGGCACATCTTCGGCAGGATGCCAGTCGAACACATATACGTACACACTCACCCAAGTTATACATGATGGGCGATTTATAGAAGCATGTTTTATTTCTCTGCGTCGTCCCTGTTGGTGCCTGATTAAGCGAGATAGATCATTTTTAATATTGTCCGTAGATATTTTCCTGTATAAACGCCTAAAATTTTTATTTGTTTGTCATATCCATGTCTGGCAAGCATATGAAATGTGCAATTCTGACGAGAAACAAAAATAAAATGTTATTTCACAGGTGGAATTAACAGAAAATACCTCGTTAAGTGTGACTTAATCCACATTAAGGAATTAAAAACGCGCCATTATCCTAAAGCTCCCCGGACAGACGCGTCCCCTGTTACCTGCGTGTCAACTGCGCACCCTGGTGGTAAAACTCGGTATTGCGCCGAGCACAGGCACGGTACCGAGACCACGTGCTCTGGCCTTGCTCTCGAGTGGCAGGCGGCATGGTAGCCCAGATTTGACCCGCCGTCTCTAACGTTTTTAAAAATAATCGTCCATTTATCCATTTCGCAACCATGTATCCAGTACAGTGTCATGTTGAGCCCGAAGCAAATACCGGGACTCTGTGGAAGGGATTACCGGCTGTCCCAAATCACATATACGCACAGAGGCAATGCAGACACACCAAGCAGCCGAACAGCAGCGCTGAGCACAACCACTGAACTACACCGAGCAAGCCGCCGTTGGAATCGAATTAATTAAGAGTTCTCCTGGAACAAAGCAACAACACACAGCCATCCCCCTAGACCAATGTATAAAGCAATATATATCCAAAAGCATTTTGATATTAAATGCAAGAGCACGCTATCACAATAGCACGTTTATTAAACGTTGTTCTTATTATGCTTTGTACTGAACAGGGAATTAAATTCATTGAAACCAACAGAAAACAGAAATTTGCACAGTAAACATAGTGACAGACTGCTGAAAGTATTTCGCTTTGAAATAAGATTTAATTTAAGTGTGTTCCGGGATCCAACGTGCTATAAACTTAGTTATTATTGAGTCATTAACTAAAAAGGTGCCTTTAAAGGCTGACGAAGCAGGACAGGACGTTCCGGATAACTTGTACTCGTTTGGGGAAATGTAGCATTATACAGATTACAGGCAGGTTTCGTTCCTTAAATTATATGCTTTGTAAAACATCAGTTTCCTTTGATGATCAACGATCGTATGGGTTATCTTGGGATACATCTTTAAGGGGCGAGTGTTCCCTTTTCAGTGTGTTTTTCCTCGTAAATCCACAGGGATACGGCAACATGATATTAACCACTGGAGCTTAAAAACACAGATAGCTGGCTGTCAAATCTATACACTGCATCTGTACTTACCTCAAAGACGCATTTCGTTTTCCTTTTTATAAACCGAAAAAGCAAAATTTTCGAAACTATATTGGACCTACCTGCTTCTCCCGTATCTCCATGTATTCCGTAAGGGCCAAGGTGCGAAAACAGAGCCGGCCACGCTCGCCGGTCACGGCCCGCGTCAACCCTGGGCGTAATGGCGCCAAATGACCGACAGGAGCCGCAGAGGCGCTAATTTGATTATTTATTTAAAATAGATGAATCGACCGTCAATTCATGTTGACATTGATTGGTCATAAGATGGCGCAACATTTAATCAGTCTATTTTCTTTACTTAATTATTCCAAATCGTTTTATTTAGTTTAAGTTAAGTGGCATTTTCTATTAATGACATTAATGTTTCATATGCTAAAATGTATTTGAATACATCCAACTTACTGTTAGTCTCCCGTGAGATACTGTGTACTTACCTTTTAATTATACGTAAAAATATCAGTATGACGTGGACTCATCATCCTATGACAACATTAGCCATTTTGTCCCTGCTAAAGAGGGGTGTCGTTTTGTGAAGAAAAAACAGTTAGGCCTATCTGATGCTACATATTTCTCAGCTATAGAAAGGTTATATATATATATATATATATATATAAATATCGTTATACATAGAATATTGACCTACTAACTACTTGCTCTTTGTAATTAACAATTAATTCACACTTTGAAAAATACTAAATTCCCCATGTTTTATGGTGTGTTTCCATTTTCCATCTTGGATTTCCCAAATGGCTGGCTGATCATACCGCAGCTGATGTACGTGAGTTCATGCGAGTCGCTCGACTTGCGCCGCTTCGAGAGAAAAGCCGCATTTGACAGACCGTGCGCCCAGTGTCCATGCGCCGCTCCTCGCAGTCACTCACACATGGACAGGCGCTGACTGACAGGGTAGCGGCACAGGGGGAGAGAGTGATGGGGGCTGTCAGCCGGAGTCTGCACCAGTGCAACGCAGCCGACGGGATTAAACTGCCAAAGCAACTAAGCGATTAGCAGCGGCCAGTTTTGGGGAGACGTCGCTCGCCGCATGTGCACGCCTGTCGGTGCCTGTGTGCCTGTTTGTGTGCTTGCGTGTGTGCGCGTGTGTGTGTGCGTGCAGACGGGGGCTCTCTACGCAAAACACCCAGCCGCAAAGACAACATAAATTTAATACTAATTGCAGGCACATCCAAGCTCTCCGCTCTTCTGTAGGCGCGTTTCTTGAAGGAGGGAGAGGGAGAAGAGAGGGAGACGTGGTCGGCTATGATGAAAGAAATCAGATCGCGCAGCGCAAGAATTTAAAAGCACCCAAGAAAAACAAGAAGCGTGCCGAGCAATGGAGAGCCAGGCAGTGGAGCAGCAGAGCTACCAGGACGTGCGGATGTGCGGGTACCTCCGCAAACCGAAATCGACGCACCGGCGGTACTTCGTGCTGCGGGCCGCCTCGGAACGCGGTCCGGCTCGGCTCGAGTACTACGAGAACGAGAAGAAATTCCGCAGCAAGGCGCCCGTCCCGAAGAAGACAGTGAGCCTGGAGACGTGCTTCAACATCAACCGACGGGCAGACTCCAAGAACAGGCACATGATCGTGCTGTACACCCGCGGCGAGAGCTTCGCGATCGCGGCGGACAGCGAGGAGGTCCAGAACGAGTGGTACCAGGCCATGTTGGACCTTCAGTGCAAAAGTAAGCCAGTCAGACGACGAGGACTGCAGTCCGAGACTCATGCCCTTTCCCTCAACGTGCGGTCTGTCGATACGTGGCAGCAACATGTAAACGTGTTATTATCTAACTATTACTGTGACATCTGCCGAGTCAGTGCGGTTGCAAATTAACTGGGCTCAGCAAATTTATGATCTAGTAGTTTTGAAGCGGGAAGATGTTTAAATGCTATTTAAAACAGCGTTAGGGGAGGGGGGGATCGCTTAACATATAACACCGCTGACCGCTGGCGCGTCGCTTGCAGTTGTTTTGGATGATAACATGATGGACAGCGTAAAAATAAGTGGTTACCAGTGATCATGAAAGTGTGCGTGTATATACGATGCATTGAGTTGATGACTTTGTTGAAGCGGCTATTTGACAGCACCTGCTTTTAAATATACGCATGTTGTGCGCCTAACCTACATCCCCGCACACCAGCGCTGCTGTCAGGGAGGAGAGGGGTACTTTCCCCCGAGCGGTGGTCGAGAAATGATGCTCGGTCCTCCTCGTGTTTACGTCGCCGTGCCCTTGGATCCACCCCGTTTCGTGTCTGCTGATGCCCAGGGTAAATCACGGAGTTAACGAGCGACGAAGCGGCACCGGGAGCCGCGGGCGTGTCCGATTAGTACGCGAATAATCGGGCAAATAATCGCCAAAAAGCCGCGTCCGTGCTCTTGGGCTGTGCAGCTTGTTGGGACCTTGTTGGATCGTAGCGTAGATGCTGAATTAATGCAAACAGGATAAGGCAACGCCGCTTGTTTTTATCGTAAAGCATCTGGGTAGATTCATGCTGGTGCGGTACTGGGAGGAGGAGGAGGAGGAGGAGGAGGAATGGTGGGTGGTGTGGTGTGGTGTGGGGCGGCATGCAGACCTTGCAGTTGGCGTCCCTCAGACGCAGCAGGCTTGGTTAACCGAATAAGCAGCTGTATTCCGGTTTTTCCATATCGGTTCTGAGAATATGAAAACACGAGTGTTTTTTTCCTCTCTCCATTCATTTCACGTGTCAGTTTATGAACGATGGAGCTGCCGCTAATTGGGCTCCAGTAAGGCGCACTCTGCATGTTTTCCTCGTTATTTTCACGGAGCCTCATGGTTCTAGTTTTGGGAGGTGCCCTTCACTGTATCCTTTCGCCCAAAATCTGGAAGTAGCAGAATACAGGAGGAGTGGGAACAGCACAGATCTAGGCGTGGGGCTGTCAAGGGCAGTGCCGCCGAAGGTACAGACAGCGCTGACAGAAAGCGAGCGTGTTCTGAAATAACTCCTTTTGCAACTCTTAGAAAAAATGATTAGACATTTAATCTTGCTCACATCCAGCTGTCAGACTATAGTCAAGCTTCGAGTTTTATGGTGTGTGATGGATACGACATTCAGGGGTTTGTGACCTTTGTAATTAGAAGGCAGTCGATTCAACCTTGACTGGAAATCGCGTGAAAAATGTTTACTTACAATGCGACTTGGATGGCCTGTTTCTGCCGGTTTGTCTAATTAACAAATAACAGCTGGATGGTGGTACTGAGGTATTACAGGTTACTCAAGGGCACATTCATCCCTGGATCTGTTCTGGTGAATTTTTGGGCAGTGCTCGGACCTCTATACATGCTTGCTTTGGACAGGGCAGCGGCACTGGCAGAACTCTTCTGGTACTGGACGATCCTGTTAGGCACCTCGCATTTGATCTTTCGCCCGTGATCCAGGTGTTGGGAACATCGTCGCCTGTGTGAGAAAACACCCCAGTATCTTTGCAGCTATTCCACCCCCACCCCCCCCCCCCCCACCTCAGCCGCCAACCAGGGCAATCCAGAACAGCTGGATGGTTTGTACTGATGTTTACACAGCTGGAACGGGATGCAGCCCAGTGACACGATACCTACAAAAGTGCAGGTATTAGATGGCCGTGCGCCTCGGTGCCCCCCCACCGTGAACCGTGTTTGTGCTCCGGTCCGTAACACGGTCGCCTAGCTGGACGGGCTTCTCGTGTTCTTCGACCCGCTGAAGTCTCACGATCCCTCCCTAATGGGTGAGATTAATTATCAAAGACGACGTGTAAAAAATACACCAGGCCGAATACTGAGGAGACGTTTTGTTTTGTTTAGCTTGGCTTGATGTAAGGAATTGGGGACCCCTTTGCCCTCTGTAATGAGGCGCCTGGCGGTTTTACGTTTCATTTTGTTATTTGATTGCTTGGGGGACACCTTCCCAAAGTCACATGGCTGCTTTACAGATGGAAATTTACTGTGGCGGTCTGCGTTGACTACCGCGTATGCCTGCAGTGACCCCTTGTGGATCTGAACATGCAGCCATGTGGTTGTAGGTCAACTTCCTTAACCATGTACATGGCCAGATGGCACCAGAATAAAGGTGTCAGGTAGAGGTTCATCAGGCAGGGGGTCTCCTGATCATACCTGCGCGTCCATCCCACGAGTCCGCTGTACATACAAAGCACCGGGCTGCAAAACGCATTTGGGGTTGGTACCCGTCCGCACAGATGTGCGTTTCTTTCCTGACCTGATGCCCTGGTTTACATGCTGACCGTTCGCGACGGCTTCAGCAAACAGTCATGTGACACGGGGAAGGAAATAAGGGATGAAGGACATGGAGCGCAGTTGGTGCAGAGGAGTGGAAAGGAAAGATGACCATTTCAGAATTTCAGCTTTGGGGAAAACGAGTGCAGCGGTCCGAAATGGCTATTGGGTGGAGGCGGGGCCATGGGGGCACTGCTGCAAGCTGATTGGTCCCAGGAGTACCCCCCTCCCCGTCACTCACTGATTAAAAACATATCATTGGCTAATGATAAGGTTGGCCCCTCTGTATGAATTGTACCCCGTCTTATGCACCCTACCTTAAAAAAATCCTATAATTGTCCCTGCTGTTAAGTCACCGAGGGCTGCAACCACATTCTTGGCTGGACGTTTAGGCTCAGATCCCGGGAGTGAGAGGAAGCGAATGTCAGACTGATATAATGTCTGGGAAGAAGCTCAGCCGAAATGAATGGATGTCCTCATCGTTTTCCCCAACCTATGGTGACCACGCCCCCCAACCCCATCCTATTATACATTATTTATGTTCCACGCAATTACGTCGCTTGTAAACTCGTGAAGAAGATTAATTTATAAACTCCCATAAATCCCCGAATGCCTGGAGTCATTGCCTCGGGCGGCCAGAGGTGGCGTAAGCGATGCATTTCTGAGGTGAATATTTCCCAAGCAAACTGCAAAGTGCATTCTGAGATAGACAGGGAGAAGGTTTTGATGACAACCATCTGCTCAAGTTATAGCAGAAAAAAAAGTGCTGATTATACCTCTGAGTGAAATACATGCCTGAACCTGCCTTCATGTGTAACTGGCTCTGAAACAGGCCAAAGTGTGATACTGTGTTACTGGGGCCACGTGAGACGCCTTACGGCTTCCAGTTGCTTATTTCTTTGGTCCCACTGGGTTACACCAGGCAGTGATTGGCAGCAGGGGGTAGACCCCCCTGCTCTCCTGCGTTTAGTGAGCTCTGGACGTCGCCTGAGTGAATGTGTGACAGTGAAGGTGATCGTGAGTGGATCAGGACACGGAGGGCTGGGTCCCAGTCCTGGTTCTGGCCTTGGTGAGATCTGCCACTCTCGGTTCCCAATCCAAGATATGCTGCACGATTATGCTTATATTTCTCAGTAAATATCCTGCCACGTGACCTTGGGAGACACTGCCCTTCAGTTCGTCACATGGCTGCCTGATTTTCACGGGCAAACAGCTGGGAAATGTGGCCAAGCCGCCAGTCGCTTTGGTTAAAGGTGTCAGCAGATCACAACGGGACCCTCTATTGGAACCGCCCTGCTGTACTGAAGTGTAAAACTTTGGTCGGAAAATGGGACACAGACGTCTTAACAGAATTGGGAGGGGTGTTTACGGTTTCTCTGATTCCCCCCCCCGCCTCGCCATCGCCGTCCCAGAGCAGAGGAGATTCTCGGAGCTCCCACTGCTGCATGGAGGCCCATCACGGATATTTGTGACCTACTAACATGGAGAGATCACATAACGGCGGTCGGCGCTGGTCTCCCGGGGCTGGGAAACCCTGTTCCTGGAGCCCCGCAGTCCCACCCGCCTCTCTGTGCCTCTGTTCCTGGACAGCGGGCCGGATTAATGCAACCCGGGTGGTTTCAACAAAAAAAATAAAAAATCCACCTAGTTTTTTCAGTGCTGCTTACAACTGCTGCTGTTCCTTCCTCCGTTTTGAGACATACAGTGTTTTCCACCAGTGGGTAAAAGAGCATAAATAGGAGTTTAACGTCTAACGTGACTTTTGAAAGCATCTGAATGGGCTGGAAAGAAAACCAGTAAATATTCCCAGTTTAGGATCTCAGTGTGAGACCTGAGTTGTAGAGTAACTGGGTCGCGTTCTCACTGGTCATCCATTAATTCAAAGCAGAAGTATTTCCTACAATCAGGACTAGAGTCGTCTACATCTAATTAAAAATATAGCTTAAAAATACCATGAGATTTCTGGAAATGTAGACCATATCACATTTTTTGGTACTCTGGAGGTTTTCAATTGGTTCAGCCGATACTGCTGGCAGGGGTGGCGCTACCTTTTCAGGGGCCAATGGTAAAGCTTTGCTTGGCAGGCCCCCCTACCGAGAAAATTGATGATTACTTCGCTTCCTCCGCAACGCAGGTAATTTGGGGACCCTGGGCAGCTGCATATTCTGCCTATAGCTAGAGCAGACCCTGACTGCAGGAAGCCAGAGAAGGCATTGCTGAAATCCGGATAGTCTATACTGCGGCTGGTCATTCTGCTACAAGGTTCACCCAGCGCCTCATGAAACCTTGGGAGGCACCTTTAGAAAGAGCTAACTGGTGCGTAGCTTTTGCATGATGATTTACACTGGGTTGATAGGGCCTGTTAGCACGTTAGCATCTCAGCGGCGTGGTAACGCTTTGGCCTGGGACTGAGGGCTCTTCATTAGCGTGCCACTGATGGCTGTCAGGAGGCCTCCTCTGGAACATCAGACCGATTCCCCACTTGAGGTACGGATTATACCTTTGAATCCCCATGACGGTACATCAGGTCCATATGAATAGCCTGTTAATTAAGCGATACTAGAAAACAAAAAACAGAAACATTTGACTTGTACAGTGAATTTGGTTCTTAGTGTCTACATTTATTTATGATAATATATAGCTTATAGACTGACATGGCGTGAAGGACCGCTCAGGCTTAAAGCATCCTGGGAAGGACTGTAGGCCTCTCAGCTGGACTGTCAGCTCTCCCGCGTCTGGCGTGACGCTCACGCTTTCAGACTCACGCTCATCCAAGATATCTTATAAAAAAATCTAAAATATTGCATTATAAACCTAAAATTAGCTACATCAAAAGCCTTGAGGCAGTCTGCAAACCCTACAGACTATTTACAAGGTAAGAAAACTGTTACATACATGTAGATGCGTGTGCATGCGTGTGCAGATTTGTCTGGAATTGAAAATCTCACTCCAGCCAGCTGACCAAAGTTGGCAGCCCTGCCTCAGCAACCCTGTGCTGGAACAGAGGTCAGATGATGGATGGATGGATGGATGGATGGATGGGTATTGCTAATAATGAGTGTTCCTCTGTTAGTCTCCCTGGGTCATGCTCTGCAGTTTGATTCACACAGTTATTGTTCTGATTGGCCTGATTCTGTCTTTTCTCCTGTGTGTGTGAAGCTTGTTGACTAAGTATAGGGAACCAGACGTCCTTCTGATGCTATGTCCTCCTCAGCAGGCTGTGGTCCATGCCCCCATGCAGAAGGTATCCCATGTCGACCTCAACTTCAGACTCAGGGGGCCGGGTGTGGCTCAGTGTGCTGTTGTGCTTGTGACTGGGAGGTGGCCCCCTACCTTAAAAAATCCCAGAATTGCCCCTGCTGCTAGGTCAACGAGGGCTGCAACCGTGTTCTTGGCTGGACGCCGGGGTTTGGGCTCAGATCCCGGGAGTGAGAGGAAGCGAATGTCAGACTGATATAATGTCTGGGAAGAAGCTCAGCCGAAATGAATGGATGTCCTCATCGTTTTCCCCAACCTACGGTGACCACGCCCCCCAACCACATCCTATCGTACATTATTTATGTTCCACGCAATTACGTCGTTTGTAAACTCGTAAACAAAACTATAAACTCCCATAAATCCCCAAATGCCTGGAGTCATTGCCTCGGGCGGCCAGAGGTGGCGTAAGTGATGTGTTTCTGAGGTGAATATTTCCCAAGCAAACTGCAAAGTGCATCATGAGATAGACAGGGAGAAGGTTTTGATGACAACCATCTGCTCAAGTTATAGCAGAAAAAAAAGTGCTGATTATACCTCTGAGTGAAATACATGCCTGAACCTGCCTTCATGTGTAACTGGCTCTGAAACAGGCCAAAGTGTGATACTGTGTTACTGGGGCCACGTGAGACGCCTTACGGCTTCCAGTTGCTTATTTCTTTGGTCCCACTGGGTTACACCAGGCAGTGATTGGCAGCAGGGGGTAAGAAATGGGAGGTCGCCAGTTCAAATCCCACTGTCAGCTGGGCATTTGAGCAAGACCCCTAACCCCCAATTGCTCGAGGAACTGTCTGACCCTGCAATCAGTTGTACAGTGATTTGGATAAAAGTGTTTGCGAAATAAAATAGCGTAAGAAATGTGAAGAGGCTTCAGTGTTGGCCCGTTCCTAAGAGTGTGGAAGTCGCATGAGGGAAGGTGACACTGTGATGCTGTGTTCTTCTCAAGAGCTTTTGGCTGTCTGACTGTGCTGCAGAAACGTAAACAAGGTGTAGCCATGCATGATGGGATTAGGGAGATGCTGGAGCGAGAGGACAATTGCTGCCGTACAAGGTGTCGCTCATTCTTCAGGGGTGGCGTGACATTTCGATTTTGTTACTTTGCAACATGTTTGTGGTTTGAAATGATCTGGCTGTCATTCAAGGGAGGATTGTTCTGGAGTTCATTTACCACAGATCGCTTAATGCTCGCAAGCTAGTACTACGCTGTGATAAAATTACCATAGGAAATTCAACACGAGTACTCTTCTGCGATAAATTCATCACCGAATGCTCAGACATGCCCAATAACACATTTGCATAATTCAGACAACACTGAAAGTGGAATTCGTGCAATTTCACTCGTAAATAAAACCTGTCGATTGGACAGGAGTGGAATCGAAAGCGAAAGTGCGATGGTCCACCAACGCTGAAGTGTGGATCCCTCGCGGTCCATGACGAGAGCCAGACTGGACTGAGTCACCCAGACTGGACTGAGTCACTCAGACTGAGATAGTGAGCCTTTAATGGTATTGGTGTAGAAAACAGCACAGCCTAACCTGATATGGGTGCAAGGGTTACTGTGTTTAGACTTTTTTCCCTTTTTATGCTTTTTGTTTTACAATTTATTTCAATAATATCTTAATAAAACACAATTGTTCTTAAAATCATAACAATAAAACCCGAAGAATAGATAAAACAAAGAAATGCAGGAAAAATTCAAATAATCATGTCTGTTACTATGATTAAAACCTTAAATGCAAGCAGTTACAAAATTAAAACCTATAAAAGAGCAACGGACCCAGAGAAACTCCTTCCTCTGCACAAGGGTCGGGCTAAAACAGGGACACGCACACGTAAAATCAGCGATTTCAGGAATAATACAAGGTTCACCGTGCACAATGCAAAACACACCAAATACAGAATAATATTGTTAATAAATTAAGGTTAAAGGAATGCTAAACATGATCTGTTTAGACGTAGGGAGAAACGCTACCAGGACGATTTTTAGAATGCGGAACTGAAGCCAGGTGTGGCAGTTTCAGGCGCAGGAGGGGGCCTTGATATTCGGCACCACAGGACCTTGAATGCCTCGTCGTAAGCTGTGTCAGTTGTTTTGGATGAAGTCTAATAAACAAGTAACTTTATTCATCATCACAACTTCAACCCTCGGACGTCCCAGGGGGTCTAAGGTCGGAGTTATATTCCCAGAATGCATTGCGGCAGTGTTACAGGATGCTGCCGGGAGCTTGGTCACACTGAGGGAAGCTGAATGCTGATCTGATGTGCCCCCCCCCCGCCCCTAGAGCAAACCCATCCCACGGCTTTGTAAACCTGCTACCGATGCCACTTTCGTCTGAGTTATGTCTGAAGGAGGCGATTTTTCAGCTCGAGCCAAAAACGACTCATCAGTCACAGTCTGTCTGCTGACGGTTGGCTGTTTCCTCACAGATGCTCGTCGGGCTTATATTTCCACTGTATCTCTGGCTTGTTATTGTCTGTGTATCTGGCTATTGTAAATCTGTTATGCTCAGTCTGTGCGTGGTCTATTTGGTTACTGGTTTTTTTTTTCCTAATCTGTGCTTTTTTTAATCATTTCCCAGGCAGGACTCCCAGCGAGGGCAGTGGCGGCGACATGCCGTCTCCAGGCCCCCCCTTCAAAGAGGTGTGGCAGGTGAAGGTGTGGCCCAAGGGCCTGGGACAGGCTCGGAACCTAGTGGGCGTCTACCGGCTGTGTCTGACGGACAAGACGGTGAGCTTTGTGAAGCTGAACTCAGACGCCGCCGCCGTGGTGCTGCAGCTGATGAACGTGCGCCGCTGCGGGCATTCCGAGAACTTCTTCTTCGTGGAGGTGGGCCGCTCGGCCGTGACAGGCCCCGGCGAGTTCTGGATGCAGGTGGATGACTCGGTGGTGGCTCAGAACATGCATGAGACACTGCTGGAGGCCATGAAGGCACTGAGTGAGGAGTTTTGCCAGCGGACTAAGTCCCAGTCAGTGGGGGCTCTTGCCGGTGGCGGAAATGCCTCCAACCCCATCAGCGTCCCCTCCCGACGCCACTACCCCAATCCCCCTCCGAGCCAGGTGGGCTTTACACGGCGGCCTCGCACTGATCCCCCCGGGACTGGAGGGGGCAGCAGCACCAACACTTCCCCCACTTCTCGCCACAGTTTCCCCAGAGCACGCACGGCAAGCATTGGGGCTGGGACGGAGGAGGGCGGGGCATCAGCGGGAGGGTTGGGGTCTGGGTACAGCCTGAGCGGCTCCTGCTCCACCACTCCGAACATGAGGCTAAAGTCTCGTGCCCCTACTCCGGCCAAAATCCCGCTGAGTTTAGCTTGTTACTCCTCAAACCCTGTCACCTCCCCGGCACCAAGCCTGTCCTCCAGCTCAGGCCATGGGTCCGAATGTGGGATAACTGGGGCAGGGTTAGGAGTGGCAGGGATCTATGCCTATAGCCGCTATGTTCCTCAGGGGGTTTCTGGTTCCCCTAGTGACTATGGCTCATCAGATGAGGGTGGCTGCAGCCCTGGCGAGAACTCCTTGCTCACTCCAGACCTCCCGGAGGCTTCAGCTGGAGGTCTGGGCTGCCACTCCCCATTGGAGGAGCCGTCAAACTACATTGCAATGGGCCAGCGGGTCATTGGCCCCTCACGCAGGCTGCTGCGGCGCTCTTCCAGCCGGGAATGTGAAGCGGAGCGCCGGCTACATAGCAAGAGGGCTTCTTTGCCCCCTTCGGCTCTGGAGCGGCCCTTGGCCAGCGAGGCTGGGGGCGAAGATGGCAAGGCCGAGGACTATGCCGTCATGTCCCGTAGTCACAGCAGGGAGTCCTTCACGTCATGTAGAGACTCTGCCACGGGTGCTACCGGTAGTGGAGGGTATCTGGACATAGCAGGGGAGGTTACAGCTAAGGATGAGGGCCAGGGTGGAGTGGGAGGAGGACGGGCAGGAGGAGAACGGATGGTGGATAATGGGTATATGACCATGTTGCCGGGGGTGACTTCTCCTCCTGTTTCCCTGTCACTTTCCCTTTCACCCGCGGTCTCAGCCCCAAAGGCTGCCGGCAGTGAAGAATACATGGCCATGACCCCCAACAACAGCGTGTCCCCTCCTCGTCACATCCGGCCCTCAGGCTCTGAGGGGTACATGGTGATGTCCCCAAATAGCAGCTGCTCCCCAGACCAGCATGGGATGGGTTTGTTAGGCAGCGGCTGGGGAAGCAGGAGATCGATGGACGGTAGAGTGGGAAGCGACTACATGAACATGTCTCCCATCAGCCCTCGCTCTGCCAGCAGCACACCCCCACAATACCATGGGCAGCACCTGCAGCAGCCACCCCCGAAGATGGTCTTTTCCTACTGCTCCCTGCCTCGATCTTACAAACACACACTATCTACCCCTTTCCAGGATGAGCTTGGGCAAGGCACAAGGCCAGGATGTCGTGGAAATGATGACCCGGAGTGCCGGCGCAAGGGGACAGACCACCCGAGCAGACCGGAAGCTTCCACAGGCCCTAAGGAAGGCCACCACCTGTCCCTCTCTTCCTCCTCGTACTCCTCCAGCTCCGCCAGCAGCGAAAGCCTTGAAGAGAGGCATGCTCAACTCGTTGAAGCCATAACGGGAAAAGGAAGACTTGGATCTTTTGGAAACCTTGGCGAGAGCTTTAAGGATGGAGCACTGCAGCAGAGGCGTGTGCCAGTGGGGCAGAAGCAATGCAACTTGCAGCCAATAAGAGGCCGGCCATCCAGCCTCTTTGTCCATGTCTCCAAAGCCAGCACCCTCCCTCGGGTGCGGGAACACCCTCTCCTTCCTGCAAATCAGAGTCCTGGGGAGTATGTCAGCATTGAGTTCAAGGGAAAAATGGCAGGGGCACAGGGGGGACTGGCACGTGGACCATTGCACAATGCCCCTGGACACTTCCGGCGACCTGCTGCCTGCCTGGCTGGCTCATTGACACTCCCCCGTAGTGTGTCTGCTCCCCTGGCCCCACTTGCTGCCTCTGAGTATGTCAACATGGAACTGGGTACTTCTCCTGCTTCTTCGCCTCATTCTCTGATGCCCCTTGGCTTTCGTTCTGGCAAGAGCCCTCCCAGCCAACTTGCAGTCGCCCCAAAGGCTCGCCGCGAGCGCCAGTTGGGTCCTCGGGAGGGCGAGTTGCCGGACTCTGGCCAGGGGAAGAATGGCGTACCTGTGGCCATCACACCAGAGATGGCGTCATCTTGTGACTACACTGAGATGGGCTTCACCTTTGGTGCCGCTGTGCCATCTGAGTGTGCCAATCCAGGGCCTCCCAAGGCTCCCGTTGGCCATACATCTTCCATGGAGCTGGGGATAGACTACCTGCCAACGGAGGTCAACACTGGTCCAGAGCAAGGCCACAAAACAGTCCGGGCGAACCCCCAGGCTCGGCGACGCCACTGCTCGGAGACTTTCCTCGCTCTCTCCTCCTCTTCCTCCTCCACGTCTCCTCCTTCGCTGTTTCCCAAGCATGGCCAAACAGTGATTCGGAGGCAAGCGATGGATGGCATACTGTGGGCCAATGCTGCGGCCGCTCCATACGTCAACCCCAGGCCTCCCTCACTGCCTGCCGCCCAGCCTTCTTCCATGGAGCAGGGCCTCAACTACATCGACCTGGACCTTGTCAACAAGGAGAGTCCTCATTCTGCACTTGAAGGTTCATCTCCTAACCAGCCTCTTCCAGGTCGCCTCTTCGCCTCCGTCCTGGGTGGTGGACTCAGTGGGTGCGTAGGAGGGGGAAGCAGCGCCGGAATAAGCCTCAACACTTACGCCAGCATTGACTTCTACAAGTCTGAGGAGCTTCGGACGCACCAGAATGGTAGCAAGGATGGTACAGGTAAGACTTCCTGGAACATCAAGCGGAGAAAGCAATAGACATGTTGGTTTCTAAAGAGCATGAGTTTAGCATCGCTGGGGAATTCTCAATTCAGGATGTAGAAGTTAGTGCTCAAGATACAATCCGGGTGCTGAAGTGGGAGGCTGGATTGATTTTGTTTTTGTAGCTTGTAGTCGAATTTGTAGTAGTTTTTTCTTATCTGTTTTTTTTTCTGTTATTCTCATTTCCCTCCCCCGGATTTCTGTGTCAAACAGGGAAAAAAGATATTTACACAACACCATTTTGCCTCAGCTCAAGCCAATCTGGCAACAATTTAGTGTCTTTTATAGCTGACTTACTCCAGCACAGATAAAGGAGTCAAAGGTTGATGATGAAGTTATGAGGTGGAGACTCCAGGAGTTGGTGGTGAGTTGTGAGGTAATTGAGGTGTAGACTTCTCTCCAGGGGTTGCTTATACACAGAATCCTGATTTGGTCGCAAAGCCTTTACCGATCACCAGGCTGGCGCCCTAAAATTTTATATCAGTTATATAATTTTTCTGGACCTTAGAATTTGTTGAAAATGCATCAGTGTGCAAATGGATATTTAGATCATAGGATTACAAAACGTAACAAGCTGGTTTATAGTTTCATCTGCAGATTGCCTGTATTCTCCGGAGCCCTGGATACGGAATTCGGCATAAAAGATGTTTCAGGACATAGGGGATGTGCACAAACTTGGAATTTGTGACAGGAAATAACACTTACATGCTAAAGCAGGAATGCATTACACTTAACATACTTAAGTAGCAGGATTTCTTAGCCGGAACAGTTAATGTAAGGCTCAATTTTGAACTTTATCGGTTTGTACGACTGGATATATTTACTGAAGTAGGGCAGCCCTCTTTCTGAATTTGAAATCCAGCACCCAAAGCATTAAGCTACCTGATGGTGTGCAAATCCCTGCAAAGGTGAGTGATGCGTGGGTCTCTCATGTGGCATTTTGGCGCTGTGAGGTATGATACTTTTTTATGTATCTTATTATATACAGCCATGGAAAAATTTTAAGAGACCACTCTATATTTTTAAACAAATCTACGTTTTAAAATCCTGGTTTAATCCTGGTTCTGCAGACAGAAGGTCTGAGGCAGGCTGCTTCCAGGCTGAAAGTTTCTTAGACAGCAGTACATAAGAATAAGTTGAAAGAGGAGACACTGGGAATGATCAGAAAACAGTCAGGTAAAGGGTGGAAGCGACTTTCTAATGATAGAGATGACTGTCAACTCATCTGACAGTTTCTCATGAATCATGACATCATGTGACCTTCAAAAGGAATGGGAAACATTAAGTGCAGGTGTGAAGTGCACTGCTAGGACAGTTTGTGTCAGGCTGCTAGAAGCAGGACTGAAATCCCATAAAGCAACGAAGAAGTCCTTCATTAACGAGAAACAGAGAACAACCAAGCTGCATTTTGCAAAAAAAAAAAATATATATTATTCACAGACACACAACCATACATCGAGAAATTAGTGAAACAAAAATTTGTGCTGTGGTCTCTTAATTTTTTAGTTACACTAAGTACACTGGGTCATATCCTGTCCAGGGTGTCCCATGCTTTGTGCCTGGTATTTTCTGGAATAGGCTCCAAGCTCCACAGAAATTTAGCAGTATGGAAAAATGAATGGATGAAAACATGGATGGATGGTTGATTAATGTCACCTTTTGGGCAGTCTCTGCATTTTCAGATTTGCGTTTTATTTCTAGAGAAATGCAGGACACAGGTTAAAGAGTCGACAGTAGAAAGTTACAGGTTTGGTGGTGGAGCCCTTTCCGGAGAACTCAGACTTCCTCTGTCTCCCTGCACCATCGTAAGGAGAAGCGTGTAACATGCGGCACGGCGTAACCCCTGAGCAGGAGGCGGAGTCTGCGTTCTGTGTGCCAAAGCGCCGGGCAGTGCCCACGTCCGCTCGCGTGACACCAACACCTGCGGCTTATCGCTGCCGGTAGTAAGTTAACACCGAACGCTGCAAAACGGCGCTCTTTCCGATAAGGTTTTTAATCTAGCACAACATGTACAGAAAGAAATTAGATAATGTAATCAGCATAGGGGCGGAAGCAGGACCGGGAGACAGAGAGCCTGAGATTGCCACGGAAACTGGAGTCTGACCCTCAGATCGATCTCGTTTGTTTTAGTTTATTTTGGGCGATAAATCCAATGAAGGCGGTGATGGGGCCTCTGTCGTCGCTCAAGCCTCCCTCCCCCCCCTCTTGTGACAGCCGCAGTTAATTGATTTAGTATCAATGTACCCCGTATGTATTAAATGCGTAAGGAGCGGGACGGCTCCCCCCTGCCTGCGTGGCCGGACTGGGGCCGCAGATGCGGCCGCGCAGCTGGTCGATAGGTATCGGGCGAGAGGGAGCGGTATTTTTCGACTTTGATTTTGCTCCCCGCCGCCGCCTCCGGCTCCCCCGTTTCCCTGGCGATGGTAATGAGGACCCCGTCACTCCCCCGTCAGCGGCGTGGTGCTTTAGCGATGGGGCAGGAACACCGAAGTCCTCAGCCGGCGATGATGATGCTCTTTGAAGGATGCCATCCTGATAATAGTAATTCAATATTATCGACGATCTCCGTCTGCCTTGCCCACCCCCACTCCCACCCCCACTGTCTGCTTTTGTCAGGGCTGCCTGTGCCCCCCCCCCTTGTTAAGCTGAGCTCCTAAGACCTTTAAGGATTTGAAAACGGGGTCATGACGAGAAGGACTCCTTAAAGGTCAGCCGGCCTCTGAACGCAGAGACAGTGGCCGTTGAGATGACAGTGACAATGCGGGGGGGGGGGGAGTTTGAGGCCAAAATGGTGCAGTTCACTTTGATTATTTTTCTCTTTTCATTTTTCCTCTGCAGAGTGCTGCAGGGCCATCCATAAGAAAGGGGAAGACTTTCCAAGGTCCCAGACACTAGGGGGCGCCCATGAGTCTGTGATCAAGTTGGTTTTGGGGGGGGGGGGGCACCCCCACTCCTGGCACATTCTCACCACCTGCCTCTCATATTCCCTCAACACCCCCTCAGATATGTCAGCTCAGCTGACAAGCGATGTGTCGAGATGTTGCAAGAGCATTTCAGAGGGGACCCTGTAATGTTTCAATCAGGTGCTTCGGATGGTGTTTCAATGGGCCCTTTTCATGATGTTCTCGCGAGTCACGCTTATTACTTTGCAGGCTGCTTTCTCACTGGGAGCTGAACGTCAATAGGTGGCGTGGAGCGGGAAACTGGCAACTTGCAGGCCCCATGACAGGCCACTAGAGGGTTCTCTTGTAACTTAAAGCCCCGCCCCCCATGTCCCTGGCTGGTACCTTGCCAGTCATTTCCTGTCACCAGGGAACTCCCAGTCACAATTGGCACGATTCAGAGTAGGCCTGTGGTCTTAGCTTCTGGACACCAGACAAGCCTTTTAAGACCGCCGCGCTGACCAAGCATGCTGAGCGCGTACAAGGAAGGGGGTCACTTTTTTTTAAACATTATTTTGCATTTTCACATGGGTTTACGAAAAGAAAAATGAGCGGATGTTTGGAGAGAACTGTGAGCTAGCATAGCGCGCCCAGCGTGCTTCTGGAATTGTGGCCCTCCGTTTTCAGCACTGCTGGCCCCCAGTGCTACTTGTTAGCCGAAAAAAGTACAGCAAGGTATCAGTGTTCATTATGGGTGTGGGTGCATTCCCCTTTTGGGTGGGGTGTCCATACAGTCACTCCCTGTATAGTTAGTATGCCATCTGCTGTCTAAAAGTATGGCTAAAATGTTTTTAGGTCTGGGGTCCTCTTGGTGATTCTTCCTTCCTGGTGATTAGCTTCCATGCCGCATTTCCTCTGATCCCCAAGCTGCGGTCAGACCAGCTACCCGTCTCCCTGGGCACCCTCCCATGCCGCCGTCTCCTGGTCGCCCGGCTTATCGCCATAGCGATTCTGGAGGGGAAAGCAGATTAGCGTCTGTCGCGAATTAGCCGCCGCTTCCCGCGAGCGAGTGAGACTGCGCGTCTCTGGACAGGTGTGTTTATGCAGGATTGAGGGAACGAAACAAGGAGGCGAGATGCTGGGGAGGGATGTGATTTATGGCACCGGTGATTCGGGACGCTATTTGGGTCGTCCTCCCTCCTGATTTCAGGGGCAGGCATCCGGACCTGCTCTCGGCGGCGCATGAATCACGTGGTGCGCATGGTCGACGTGCCTTTGAGCCCTAAAAACACCCCCCCCCCCTTCACCACCCCATACCGCCAGGGAGCCCACCGCTGTGCTAGCAGACAGAGCAGAGCCAGGACAGAGGAACAGGGAGGGTTTGAGTGGTGAAGGTGACTGAGATCAGAAGCAGCTGGACCGGGAGAAGATAGCAGTGGGGGGCGGCATCAGGCACAAAAAGAGGCCTGTCTGCAGGCGCGAGGCCTACTGCCCCGTGGCTTGACCTCAGGCCGCCCCTGACAATTTTACCGGCCGCCATTGTTCCCGAAAGGTGCCGTTAAGGCGCGGCTCTTGCGCACGCCACACGGCAAAGCCTCCTCCGCAATCGGAGACAAAAATTGGATTTATTATTCCGCCGCCGGAACACGCCGGAGCGACAGCAGAGCGCCGTGTGAGCGTATAATGCATTTTAAAGCGCCGGCCTGCCTTTCGGTTCACCTTTGCCACACTACTGTTACACGGCTAATGTTAAGAGCCCCTCATGGAAGCGGCCAATCAGAAATGACTGCAGGTTATAAGAGGACAGCGGAAGATCAGAGGAGCTCCAAGGATATATACGGTTACCTGGGAGATGAATGAGACAAAGCAGCAGTCAGCCGATACAGGATAAAATACGCCGTTATTAAAGGAAGGGCTTTTTAGGAAGCTGTAGGCCGCTATGGCAACAGCTGGTTCAGAATGTTCTGCGTAGTATCATAATTTATTCAGAATAAATGTTTTCCATGTCAGAAGAATACTGCCACTCTGGATACATAAAAGAATATTCTTAGGAATTTAAATTCAGCATAAGATTCATAAAAAATACCACAATGAGATAGAATACCATTAAATACATTATTGTTTGAGCCAAAGAAATGCACATAATGCAACAATGTTTTGTAAACTTGCGTTACGGTAGATGGGCTTGGTTATAAATCAGCAGTAGGCTTGTTTTCAGTAGGGTAGGGGGTCGTGACCCAGTCCTTCCTGGTGCAGGCAAAGGTCACAGTGGGAAGGGACCCTGTGTCTGTTTCTCTAGCACTGTGTGAGCAGGGCGGTGGGTTCAGATGTCTCCGACAGCGATGTACGCTACGGGGTGCCTGTCTGGGGGACAGCGCCTCCTGCTGGGGTGACGGGGAAGCGGCATCTTCTGGTATTTATAGCCATGCATTTTGAATGCCTCTTAGCAGCCGTTTTGCAGTTATTGCATTGGAGTGGCTCAGCTGACACCTTTTTCTCAGGTTCTTAGCAGCTCTGCGGTCTCACAGCTGGATGGTGCTACCAGAGCAGCTCGGGGCCACCGGCACCAGCTTCAGCCATCTATTTATGAGCAGTGAAAGTTCACAGACAGACACGAAGGGCAGGAGGAGGGGGTCGGAGGCAGAGCTCGAGCGTGGACATGTGACAGGATGGGTGTTTACCTGGCCAATACCTGGCCACATGAAAAGGGGTGGAGCCTGGAGGCGCATGCATCCATTGGTGTGCTCCTCACATGTAAAGGGGTGGGGAGAGGAGGCGCATGCATCCATTGGTGTGCTCCTCACATGTAAAGGGGCGGGGAGAGGAGGCGCATGCGTCCATTGGTGTGCTCCTCACATGTAAAGGGGCGGGGACAGGAGGCGCATGCGTCCATTGGTGTGCTCCTCACATGTAAAGGGGCGGGGACAGGAGGCGCATGCGTCCATTGGTGTGCTCCTCACATTTAAAGGGGCGGGGAGAGCAGGCGCATGCACCCATTGGTGTGCTCCTCAGATGTTGAGGGGCGGGGACAGGAGATGCATGCGCACATTGGTGTGCTCCTCACATGGACAGGAGGCACATGCACCCATTGGTGTGCTCCTCACATGTAAAGGGGCGGGGAGAGGAGGCGCATGCGCCCATTGACTAGCTACTAGCCCTCCTTGTCCTCTTTGACCTGGGCGTGTCACTTGTTCAGCCAGCACTGCTTAGCTCCTGTTTAGCGCCCTGTCAGTTTCTTTTATGTTGAATACCAGCCAGCAGTGAAAATCCTATGCTGCACACTTTGTGTGTGTGTGTTTATTTCCTGGTCAGAAAATAGGCAAAAATACAGACCCGCCCCCATCCTGCACCCGTCGCCAAGGTGATGCTTGTAGTGTAAACACGAGGGAGACGGGGCCCCCACCCTGATGATGAGGACAGTAACAATGGCTGGAGTGAGCAACTTCCTATCATGGAGCGCCTCCTAGCGGCATCGGTCGGCATCTACACCGCGGTCCATTCCTGTGCCTTTCGGCCTCATCATCCTTTAAAAGCAGAACTTGAAATCCACACTAACGCAGGACATGGGCGATGTAGCCAGAGACCTCTAGAGAGCGACAGAGATCACCTCAGCATTGGCAGACCTTTCCGCGATGGGGGATGCTAGGGGCCACCCACGGAGCTGTCCTCACCGGCGCTGCGTTCCTGTCCCATTAACGCCGCCTCCTGTGGTCCCCGCAGGCCGCCTGAGCGATGGCATGTGACACCTGACACTGGGGGGCACTGTGACGAGGTGTTTTTAGTAGATATGTAATGTATGGAGGAGAAAGTGCAGGGAATTCAGAAGCCAGACACTAGCAGCAGAGCGTGACAGCGTGACAAGTGTGAGCAGGACGCCGTTTTCTCCAAGGGCGTTTCCCCGTCATCTGGGACTGCCGTGATTATACTGTATTATTTTTCTGTGTATGATTGGTCATTAAATCTAGTTCAGATGTGGTGGCACTATCATAATGCCTCGAGCTCCTGCAGAGCAGTTACAGCTGCTAGTTTTTCAAATTTGTTTACAGTTTTTTTTTCCCTCTTTTTGTAGAATGCTAATGGCGCCACCTCCCTGCCCACTCTGCGATTCGCCCGTGACTGGAGCTCCCTGCCAATCAAAGACAGCAACACCCTCGAGGGTCTCCAATCAGGATCATGAAGGCGGTCCTGCATTGCTGGACACGCCCCTGGAGTGCTTTTAAAATGCTGTCTTTTGTTAATTTATTTTTAAGTCGACTGCAACCGACAAAAAAAAGAAATTAAAAAATCATGTGCCAAAAGACTCTGAAAGTGAGGAAAGCCAATTAACTCTATAGATCTCTGATAAACACAGAGGAATCCAAGGAACCGTAAAGAACCCCAAGGATCCCTAATGCTCTCTGCAGAACCCCAGGAATCCCAAGGATCCCTAAGGAACCCTGCACAGCCCTGAGGAATCCCAAGGATCCCTAATGCTCCATGCAGAACCCTGAGGAATCCCAAGGATCCCTAAGGAACCCTGCACAGCCCTGAGGAATCCCAAGGATCCATAATGCTCCCTGCAGAACCCCAGGAATCCCAAGGATCCCTAAGGAACCCTGCACAGCCCTGAGGAATCCCAAGGATCCCTAATGCTCCCTGCAGAACCCTGAGGAATCCCAAGGATCCCTAAGGAGCCCAGCGGAACCCTGAGGAATCCCAAGGATCCCTAAGGAACCCCGAAGAGCCCTGAGGACCCCAACTTGTAGAAGATCATAAAATTATATAGACCCTAAATGCCAAGCAGGAACTAGTAAAATTTATTCTCTGTTCTAAGCATATTATTAATAATAACAATACTAATAATTGTAATTAACATGTTATATAATCCAAAACTTATAATGAAATATAGTGATTATATGATTACTGAACACGTGTATCACTTTTTAAAAGTGCCTTTTAATTTGATTGTAGCCATTTTACTAAGATAATCATGAATAGGTGAAACAGAGTAAAAAGTTCTTCATTTGTCCATTTTTATAGTATCCACTGGAAGGCAGATATAAGTCTCTGTCTGTAGGACTGCAGCGTTTCTCAGTCACGCCGCCAGGCTGGTCGACCAGGCGGCCCCCGCGTGATTCCCCTTGCCCCCCCCCCCCATAAAATCCGCCACAGGAGATCTCTGTCCTACGTAGGAACTCACACGAGTAGCCAGGAATCACACGTGCACGGACACACGCCGTGCACGTGCCGCTGGACCTGCGAGCGTATTCGTACACGCACACTCGACCTTGACGTCTGGCTGATCATTGGCTGATGACCGTGAGCGCCCCCTGGAGCCGACGGGGTGCAAGGCGGCCTTCCCGGGGGCAGCAGTGGAATACAGTGGGTGTGTCCAGTGCACAGGGTATTCCCCCGCGTGTCCCGGCATCCTCCATCCGCTGGGCACCTGGGTTACTTACATTTTGCAGCAAACCTGAGATACAACTGTAGTGTCACGTTTTGGCTGTAATTCTTGCACACTCATTCTTCCTTTTTTTCCTCCTCTTCCTCTTCCTCTTCATCATCCTTTCCACCGAATTTTTATGTCCTTCTCTTCCTTTTCTCTAACTTCCCCTCTATCTCTTCTTCCTCTTTCTTTCCCTTTCATGTATCTATTTCTCTTCATATCCCTCTTCATCTTCCACTCCTCTTCCTTGCACTCTCCCTTTTCTCTCTGTTTCTCTTTCTTCTGCCCTCCCCCTTCCTCTCCTCTCCCTCTAGAGACACACCCACACCTATCTCCAGAAACACTGAAGTGCCTGCAAGTCCTTCACCTGGGTTCAGAGACAATGCCCCGCCCCCTTGACCCCGCCCCCTTGACCCCGCCCCCAGATCCTGGCCCCACCCACTCACACACATACAACCAGCCAATACAGATATAATGTCAGTGTTCCAAAGGATCTGGCTCTTATTGCGCAAAAGATAATGTCGCGTGACATCAGACCACAGTCAAACGTTTGAATTGTTCCTTCTGCACCTGACCCCCTCCCCACCCTGCCCCCAGGTTTTCTTTCTGATTCTCTGATTGACGTGTGCGTGCGAGCTTACGCCTGTGACGGACCTTAACGTTAAGCTACCTATCCTCCAGCGGAGTGCACGGCGTCGTGCTTTTGTACCATACTTCTGTTCACTGTAGCTCTAGTGCTCACGCATTCCCGCCTCACTATTCCTGCGCCAGCTGCAAAGCGCTGTGGTTAATCCATCAGAAACTGAACTTTTGCTTTATAACCACGGACCAGGATGCGTCTGCTGTTTTTACCAGACCTCAGTTGCCGGTCGGTGGCAGAGGCCGTACCTAATCCCCCCTGCATGTGGATCGCTGCACACGTAAATGAAAAGCTGATTTCATATTTCCACGCTGTCTGTCCCGTCCTGGGACTCACCACAGTGGACTCATCTGCTTTAACGCTGTAGATTTTTGCCTTGACTTTTTGCAAGTTTTGTTAAAAAACAGACAAACAAAAAAAGATTATCTTAAGCAAGCCTGCATCTGGATTTCAGTCTCTGAAATATGTTGAAGAAGGTTTTTACATTTCTTTATAAAAGGGTAATTCCTGCTTTTTCATTCAAGTTTACAGGTTTATGATTTTTACATGATAGATATTTTATATCATTGTTTCCCTTTTATTTAAGACTGATTTATACTGAAAACATTGAGGAAACTGCGGAAGTAAAGATTTCAGGAATGTTTGCATGTATGTCTGGCTGTAGTCTGTCTGTGTGTTAATTTCCCCATGAACTCTACTGCCTTAAGAGCTGCTGATAACTAATTCTTTATATGACAAGAGCATTTTGAGAACAAGGCAGTTTGGCAGGAGTTTAACTTCGAAAACACTAAACATTTCTGAAGGTTTAGACCAGTGTCTGCCAATCCGGTCCTCAGGTACCGGGAGCTGGGAGGGAGCAAAAATGTGGGCTGTCTGGCAGGGAGCTGAGAGGGAGCAAAAATGTGGATTGTCTGTGGGTCCCCAAGGACCGGGTTGGGAAACACTGCTTTACACCAAGTTAAACCCAAGAAGCCAAGCTTCAGCTTTTTTAAAAAAATATTGAAATACCTTTAACGGGGAAAGACCCTTGGAGGAGAGTTACTGCAGAGCTCAGTATAATTGAAATTACACTGGTGATGAAGGCTGTATTATGTTAATAAGATAATGATGCTTTGTGGAACGGAATGAGCAGCACATGTCTTTTACTGTAGGATTTACGCATTTTTTTCTGTATATTGAGGAGTAGAATTTGAGGGATGCGGGGATACAGGGTTAATTAAATGACTGTGCTTTTTTTCTCTCCTCTTAATGGCAAACTTGCAAAATGGCAGACCATAGCGATTCTTGCCTGTGATGTAGCCAATGTCATTTTGTTGCTTGAACAACAAAAAAAAGCAAAAGAAAAACAAGTGTCTGTCATTATTTTGGAATCACGATCAAACGTGCATGTGCCGCGCTGGCACGATTCCTTCAGACAGGGCGCCCGCACAGACGCGCGTGTGTGTTTGCGTGTGTCACGTATGTATAACATTGTGGGGACCAAATATCCCCACAATGCGATTGAAACCTGGTATTTTCACATTGTGGGGACATTTTTTTTGTCCACACAAGGGGAAACTGAATTTTATAAAAATCTATGAATGCAATCAAAAAACTAAACATGCCAAAAGTCTTGTATTCTGTTTGGTTACTTAAGGTTAAGATTGTTATAGGTGGGATAAAGGGTTATGCTCATTGAAAAGAATGGACAGTCCCCACAATGATAAGTGTACAAATGTGTGTGTATGAACAAATTACATTATTAATGTGCATGTCATTTCAGATTTTCTCAGTATATGTGACATGTTGACATTCTCTTCACGTCTTCATCATTCCCTCCTCGAATGCGAGGCTTCTATCACAATAATCGGCCTCTGCAGCCAGGAAAGTTGGTGAAGTTTTATTTGCTTTTCCTGTCCGTTTCATGCACACGTGTGACGCGTTCATTCTCTGTGGAAACATTGCTTTACGCAACACAAGCAGCAGGGCCGGTTAAAGCCAGTGTGGCACCCATGACCTCTGAATCAAAGTGGCTAAATCAGCGTCCCATCAGAAGATGGAGCCAGGGCAGCTACCTTTGTTACCTAATGGGTCGACCTTCCCTGACAAACACAAAGGAAGTTACAGGTTTTTTTGTTGTGGTGACATCATCAGAGACACAAACATGCACCCCAGGTTTGTTTTTCTTCCGGGAACGCCGTCCATACCTGCTTCTGGAGTTAAACAGAAAGATGCTGAGACCTCGGGGCGTGACGCTCGCATGAAGCCAGCAGTGTGACAGGAGGCTTCGAGTGACATGAGGACTGTGTGAGGGACTGATTTCACAGCTGCGAAATTCAGATAAGAGCCCTGAAGCCTTTAAACTTCCCGTTTTAACATACAGACTCTAACAAACAAACGCGCTGGCATTTTGTTGTTTGATGAGGATACACTGGCAACCCCAAAGGGAAATAGAGTTCTTAAGGCTTGACAGTATTGCTTTATGTGTCCATAAGATTCGATCTTTTGAATACGTGTATATTTGGAAAAGCTGAAGGGTATGTTACATTGTTGCTGTAAATGCTTTTACTTATTACTAAAATGTCTCACATAGTAACTTCATTTTTCTTACAGAGCCTTGATTACTGATATTTAAAAATGTATTTTAATGTGTCTCTTCGGGGAATCCTTGGGTACCGCTGGCTTGACTTTGTGTCGAACGCGCGGTTGCTAGAGGAATCCCGAATGAGGCGCATTACCTGCATTGTGAGGGAGCGTCAGTTACGGCACTGCGGCCAGGCGGCGCATTTCCATGAGGGTGTGTCTGCCTGGGGGGGGGGGGGGTCGCCAGCTGGGATCCCGAGGCATTTCGCCATGTGGTGGGTGCGGCAACGCGCTGCATCAGCGCATGCTCCCCAACCTGACCTACAAAAAATGCGACGGCTAATGGGAACAGTTAAAAACACACTTTTTAGTCCAAGAGAAATTCAGTTAATCTGAAAATAATCTGAAATATAATGCCCTCCCCCATACAAGTTAACCCTAAACCTAATATCTCTGTAAGGCAGGGTCATCACTTCCGGCTCTTTCCGCCGCTCGCCTCCCGTCGAGGCGACAGCTTGCATTTGTGACCGTTACTCTTCCTGCGACACCGTTTCTGAAAATCGGCTCTGTTAACAGCTGGTACCACGCTATTCCTGCCATTAAACACGAAGGCTGATTGTTACAGGATTATGTCTTATTAACGTGACGTCCTACTGGGGTGTCAGTAGTGTCTGAGCATCATCTGTTGCCTTTTTTGCTGACCGCGGAGCTTCTGGGAAGCGGCAAAGCGTTCATTAAGCAGATGCGTGGATCCAAAGTGATGCACGGTTGAGAAGGCATTGTTAGACGCTCCCTAAATGGACTGGAGGCTAAGGGCCCAATGGTGACATCGCTCTACCAATTCTGGTGTGATTTTTATGGTGACAGGCAAAGTGTACTAACCCACAGAGCCACACGCCTTCCCCCACAAAGCATGTCATTCATAATGCCCCAAACATTTAGGAACCTTAGAAATGTAATTTAACCAGGGAACCATCAGTAATTGTGACAATCATTTTCATGGCTTCCTTGTAAGTTGGGGTTTTGTGTTTTTGCCCTCTATTTTCCCCTAAATTATCGTGCTAATTTTATGTTTCGCGTTTTGCCCAAAATATACTCCCCTCCCCCTCCCCCCACACTAACCTCAGTACAGTACTCACTATCTCCTCTGTGGAAAGAATGCAAACATCCCCCTGTTTTACAGAACATTCCGGTATGCAAAGATTTGCATTAAACACAGAGAATTATTGCATTAGCGTAAATCTGAATAATTATGAAAATTATTTGCGGCTGTATTTAGGTGCCTTTGCCATGGACAAAATCATTAATGCACTGAAAACAGCCAGTCTGTCCATTCTCTAGCCATATTATGCGGTTATTTAGAAAGGGTTTGAAGTCTTTTAATAACGAGAACCACCTTTCCTTTGAAAAATGGAGGTGGTTGTTTTGAAGCGCATCCACATGCTTCCTGTTTACAGTTTCAGATACGCGGAGGAGCCGGCTGTGACTAACTGCATGATGCGCTCGTTACTCCCCCAGCGGCCTCTGGCTCCGCCCCCGCAGGCTCGAGGCGGACCAGGGCTGGTACTACCAGGGGCCAATCATCCCTGAAGACGATTAATACCATGTTTGTGTTCACAGAAGCCCACGGACACGCCCCCTGATAACAAACACTGACAAAGAGTTGGTGATGACAGGTTGATTATTGTTCTCTACCCCCATTGGCTGCTCTCAGACTTTCAGTGCCAAGTAGGGGCCCGCTTCTGAGATGCCCTCTGACACACCCAGTTGGCAGGGCCGTGACATCCAGAGGCGGTCGTGCAGCTGGGGAAGACGTCACACTGTAGATCTTCATACTGCAGCAGATGGAACCCATGTATAATCCAGTCTATGGGGTCTGACGTGTGGTGGAACGTTTCCGGAAACTCCTGTAGGGGGAGTGAGGTGAGATAAGGCAGCCTAGAGAGGAGATGCTTGCCAGTGTCATTTTAAGCCAAGATACAATCCCCCCCCCCCCACCCACTCCACATGAACTTACTGTCCGTAGATGTTGAGGAGGGGTGTGTGTAAAAGGGGCCAGAAGTTTGCCAAAGAGCCCACCCCCCCCCCTCACATCTGCGATATTACTGGGTAGTAGGAGCAGCAGTTATTGCATCATCTTCATTATCATGTATTAATATGGAGATCAATGAGAATGAAATGTTACCAAGTTTCCATATTTGTGTCTGTGTATCTGTTTGCCTGCGTGTCTGCATGCCTGCCTGTGTCTCCGTCTGTCTGCATTTCCGCGTGTCCATTTCTCTGTGTCCCCAGTGCTATTCTCTTACCTCGTTGGTTACTCCAGATGTTACTCCAGACCCAGCAAAGGGAGATCCTTGCACCCACACCTGGCTTTCCCTGACCACTGACCTCACCCAGGTAAGACCCACTTTATTAGGGACACCCAGATAGTACCAGAGAGGACCCACTTTATTAGGGACACCCAGATAGTACCAGGGAGGATCCACTTTATTAGGGACACCCAGATAGTACCAGGGAGGACCCACTTTATTAGGGACACCCAGATAGTACCAGAGAGGATCCACTTTATTAGGGACACCCAGATAGTACCAGGGAGGACCCACTTTATTAGGGACACCCAGAGAGTACCAGGGAGGACCCACTTTATTAGGGACACCCAGATAGTACCAGGGAGGACTCACTTTATTAGGGACACCCAGATAGTACCAGGGAGGACCCACTTTATTAGGGACACCCAGATAGTACAAGGTAGGACCCACTTTATTAGGGACACCCAGATAGTACCAGGGAGGACCCACTTTATTAGGGACACCCAGATAGTACCAAGGAGGACCCACTTTATTAGGGACACCCAGATAGTACCAGGGAGGACCCACTTTATTAGGGACACCCAGATAGTACAAGGTAGGACCCACTTTATTAGGGACACCCAGATAGTACCAGGTAGGACCCACTTTATTAGGGACACCCAGATAGTACCAGGGAGGACCCACTTTATTAGGGACACCCAGGTAGTACCAGAGAGGACCCACTTTATTAGGGACACCCAGAGAGTACCAGGGAGGACCCACTTTATTAGGGACACCCAGATAGTACCAGGGAGGACCCACTTTATTAGGGACACCCAGATAGTACCAGGGAGGACCCACTTTATTAGGGACACCCAGCTAGTACCAGGGAGGACCCACTTTATTAGGGACACCCAGATAGTACCAGGGAGGATTCACTTTATTAGGGACACCCAGATAGTACCAGAGAGGACCCACTTTATTAGGGACACCCAGATAGTACCAGAGAGGACCCACTTTATTAGGGACACCCAGCTAGTACCAGAGAGGATCCACTTTATTAGGGACACCCAGATAGTACCAGGGAGGACCCACTTTATTAGGGACACCCAGATAGTACCAGGGAGGACCCACTTTATTAGGGACACCCAGATGGTACCAGGGAGGACCCACTTTATTAGAGACACCCAGATAGTACCAGGGAGGACCCACCTTATTAGGGACACCCAGATGGTACCAGGGAGGACCCACTTTATTAGGGACACCCAGATAGTACCAGAGAGGACCCACTTTATTAGGGACACCCAGATATTACCAGGGAGGACCCACTTTATTAGGGACACCCAGATAGTACCAGAGAGGACCCACTTTATTAGGGACACCCAGAGAGTACCAGGGAGGACCCACTTTATTAGGGACACCCAGATAGTACCAGGGAGGACCCACTTTATTAGGGACACCCAGAGAGTACCAGAGAGGACCCACTTTATTAGGGACACCCAGCTAGTACCAGGGAGGACCCACTTTATTAGGGACACCCAGATAGTACCTGGGAGGACCCACTTTATTAGGGACACCCAGATAGTACCTGGGAGGACCCACTTTATTAGGGACACCCAGATAGTACCAGGGAGGACCCACTTTATTAGGGACACCCAGATAGTACCTGGGAGGACCCACTTTATTAGGGACACCCAGATAGTACCAGGGAGGACCCACTTTATTAGGGACACCCAGATAGTACCAGAGAGGACCCACTTTATTAGGGACACCCAGATAGTACCAGAGAGGACCCACTTTATTAGGGACACCCAGATAGTACCAGGGAGGACCCACTTTATTAGGGACACCCAGATAGTACCAGAGAGGACCCACTTTATTAGGGACACCCAGATAGTACCTGGGAGGACCCACTTTATTAGGGACACCCAGAGAGTACCAGAGAGGACCCACTTTATTAGGGACACCCAGATAGTACCAGGGAGGACCCACTTTATTAGGGACACCCAGATAGTACCAGGGAGGACCCACTTTATTAGGGACACCCAGAGAGTACCAGAGAGGACCCACTTTATTAGGGACACCCAGAGAGTACCAGAGAGGACCCACTTTATTAGGGACACCCAGATAGTACCAGGGAGGACCCACTTTATTAGGGACACCCAGATAGTACCAGGGAGGACCCACTTTATTAGGGACACCCAGATAGTACCAGGTAGGACCCACTTTATTAGGGACACCCAGATAGTACCTGGGAGGACCCACTTTATTAGGGACACCCAGAGAGTACCAGAGAGGACCCACTTTATTAGGGACACCCAGATAGTACCAGGTAGGACCCACTTTATTAGGGACACCCAGATAGTACCAGAGAGGACTCACTTTATTAGGGACACCCAGATAGTACCAAGTAGGACCCACTTTATTAGGGACACCCAGATAGTACAAGGTAGGACCCACTTTATTAGGGACACCCAGATAGTACCTGGGAGGACCCACTTTATTAGGGACACCCAGAGAGTACCAGAGAGGACCCACTTTATTAGGGACACCCAGATAGTACCAGGGAGGACCCACTTTATTAGGGACACCCAGAGAGTACCAGGGAGGACCCACTTTATTAGGGACACCCAGATAGTACCAGGGAGGACCCACTTTATTAGGGACACCCAGATAGTACCAGGTAGGACCCACTTTATTAGGGACACCCAGATAGTACCAGAGAGGACTCACTTTATTAGGGACACCCAGATAGTACCAAGTAGGACCCACTTTATTAGGGACACCCAGATAGTACAAGGTAGGACCCACTTTATTAGGGACACCCAGATAGTACCAGGGAGGACCCACTTTATTAGGGACACCCAGATAGTACCAGGGAGGACCCACTTTATTAGGGACACCCAGATAGTACCAGGGAGGACCCACTTTATTAATGACACCCAGATAGTACAAAGGAGGACCCACTTTATTAGGGACACCCAGATAGTACAAGGTAGGACCCACTTTATTAGGGACACCCAGATAGTACCAGGGAGAAGCTAATTTTGCCTCCAGAACAACTCCTAGTGTCGGAGTAGACTAGACTAGGAAGTGCAAGTTCAGAGAAGCTTTTCTGCACACCACTGCTGTACTGAGCTGTTACTTTTGCACTTCCTGTTATCTCCATGCAGTCTGGCCTCTGACTTCTTTTCAACCACTGAACTGCCCCTGACTGGAAGCTTTTTAGTGCATTGCAGTTTCTCTGTAACCTCAAGACACCACAGATTGTGAAAACTTAGCGGAGAAGAGAGCACACAGCTGGAGTGGCACCCTGGACAGGATGCAAAATAACCGAGGTAAAAAGCGGTAAATAAACTGACCGTAAGCACTCACCCGCAGATTCGCAGTGAGTCTGTGCCGGCTTGGAGTCTCGTAGACATTTTGAGACAGAGGGTGGCTTTCATAGTAGTTCATCCTTCTGGTCTGAAAGGTCCTCTCGTTTCTTTTAGGGGTCTTATTGTACTTGTTAGGATTTTTCTTCTCCTGCATAATGTGCAAAATCTACCTTTCCGATCAGAGGTTGGCGACCTTTTTAAAGCGAAGAGCCATTTTATCCTAAATGTCTGACCCAAGATTTAGAAAGAGCCGCAGGGTAGAGAATGGAGTTTGAGATACGATTTTTAAATATGATATGTGTGTATGTGCATTTAACACAAATACAAAACTTCAAGTACTTAGAAAAATAAGAGGGGCGTCTCAGTTTTAAATCACTCGGATGCGTAACAGTGCAAAGGTGACTAATCTCACAACATTGTTCGGTTGTGTAACGATAGTCTTCACCCTCAACCCTCCTTTCCTGAGTAAAGTTCCTTTGACTCTGCAGTTGTCTGCCCTTCACTACTGTAACTGCTGACTGAGCAGCGCAAAATGTACACTACTAACTCAGCTGGCTATAATGTGCAGATTTGAGAAAATATACCAGTTTTTAGAAATATTTGGGAAGGAATTGTGACGGTTTTCTACAAAAAGTATATAAAAGAATTAGGATTCCCAATAAACGCTCAAGCGTCCATCCAGTCTCAGGCACTGAGGAAAACTCTGGAGAGCATTTCATTTGACCAGAGATGTAATCTCGTCGTGGAGAATGACGCTGAGGAAGATGTAAATGATGCAGATAAGACATTACAGAAGCACGCGATGGACCGCCTCATTCTCATATAGCTAAAGAAATACCTAAATTAATCATAATAATATTATAATAATAATAATATTTATTATAAATAAATAATTGATCTTTATGAAAGTATTATCATAATCATGTTAAGAAATGAAAATGTGAATGTGTCTGTCGTTCGGAGAAGAGCCGCATGTGGTTTACAGGCTGCTGACCCCTGGCCTAGACCATTCATCGGAAGTGCAACAGCTTGAGACCATGCAGTGAAAAATGTGTCCATAGGATATTGATCAGGGTAATTGTTCCCATGCTGCAGGCCTGTTAATTTCTTGGACGTGGCCTGCTTGCACTTCATGAGCTATTTCTCATCAAAAGAACATCCGATTCTCATCAAACTTGCTACGTGTAGTTGGTATGACATTCTAAAGCCACTCTCCGAATTTTGTAAAAATCACCCAAAAGGCAGCGCTCAAACTCAAAATAGTTTATAACTCAGAAAGTATTGGACACAGAAAGATAAAAATCTGTATACTTGTTAATGGCCAGATGTCTCAACTAATCCTTGAATAAAAGTTCACCTACTCATCAAACATGGCTGACAACAGCCAATCAGATTTTAGCAGGTTATAATTACTCTTGTATATGACTGAGAATCATGAAATTCAGTGTTATGGTGCAGTATTCCTGCCACTGTTCACGGCTGTAAAGAGACACTGGTCAGCCTAATGGTGGCGCTATAGTGCCATGTTTTATGTTTTGGCTCATATTTACTGAACCGTGGGTCATATAAAATAAATTACTTTATTTATTTATTTTTCACATTCGTTGACTTTAGACAGTCATTATTGCTAATAGGATTATCAACCCCCACCCTTCAGGTCTTTAATGAATTTGAAAAATGTGTAAAACCTACATTTACAAGTAATTGTACCCTCAGAGATACAAACTTGTTCTTTTTTCCGACAGTATTGGTCAGATGAAAATGCTCTTTAAATATTAAATTAAATAAAAATTAAATTGTACTGTAAAGTAATATTTGAAATTTTGGCTTGTATTAATCATATCAGTGTGTAAGAAAAGTTATTATTAATGTATTGTTTTTTTTAATTTTAATTTTTTAGAAATTTACACGCGTAGCTTAGTTTGCCCAGCAATTAATGACTGGTTGCGCTGCCTCACCTTGCGCCCCCTTGCAGTAAAGCCTAGAATCGTCCTACTTCTGGGTACAATCTGCTCTGAGGAGAATTATAACTTCAGTCCACCTCTGGAGGGCGACAGAGCTTCAGAAATAAATTTAGGTTAAACTTCGGGTCCTTCGGTGTAGGACAGGGTCCAAGACTGCTGTCAGAACCAGAAAGGCCCAATTTTTGTTGTGATTCTTGGGTAGCAGATTTAATACAAATAATAAATATCTTAATACCAGCATTTGCAGTACTTCACAAAAGTATTAGGCAGTTTTAAGCTTGTTTAATGTCTAGAGCTATTTATCTAGATAGTAAGTATATATTTGCAGTAAAAGATAAAGACAACAAACAAGAATGTCCTCTCTTGTCCAAAAGTCACTGTTATCTAACTGAATCGCTAGATGAACACCGCTTCAGTTCCCAAACCAGTTCTCAGTGTCCCCTCAGCCGTTCCAAATAGGCTATACGATACATTTCATCACCAGCTCACTTAATTAAGCAAATTAATTTAAAAAATAAATGCAGTGTTTAAGGTAACATACTCTTATAGATAAAATATGAAAGCTTCACACCAACATGAAAATCATTTAAACATATTTTCTTTGGCTGCCTGAGACATTTGCACAGTACCGCATGTCACCTTTAGATAGATGAGATTACCTCTGACCCCCCTGACTTTTATCTTACATAAACGCTCACGTACCCTTATGATAACCACTGGTGTTCACAGTGCGTGAGAGCTGCCTAGGGTAGTCAGGGTAATCCCATCTATCTCAAAGTGACGCTTTAAGGCTTTACTTGGGGAAATAAAATTCTAAATTGGAAGACATCACATGTGCTCTCTGTTCCAAAGTGAGTTTCAGTTCCCTTAAGCACTTCAGACCTTTGAGAGGCTGGTACTGAAGCAGATCTGACCCCTGTAACAGACACCAGGGGGCACTATCCTGAGGCACATTAAGCCACCCGCTCATCCTGCCTGCTGCCGTCAGACACCACAACGCCGTCCTGCCCCCCACCCTCAGCCATAACATACCAGGAAGTGAGTCACCTTTGCCAACATACAAATCTGGTGCTATTTGTATTACCATCACTAATATATTATCCTCATTATTACCTGTAAATATTAATTTCTATAATAGTATTCTGTTTCCATCATATTTTGTGTACATTTTATTTTTTGAGCCATATTTATTTTTTCTTTGCATTGTGTCTATTTAGCACTATACATATGTCCGTCTGTGTACTATGTTCTCACTGCTGTATCTTAATCTTAATCTCAAATACTTCCTGGTTACTATGGGATGTCTTGCTAGAACATTCAGTTGCTCTGTACCCTTCAAACCACATTTTGAATGTCTATAAAAGAGGTATATAATGTTCGACCATGTATGAACTGCAGAAGGTTCACTGAAAAGCAGAAAATACCAGTGCGAGTGCTGGTTTCAGTGGGACAGAGTTTGCATGTTCCCCCCATGTCATACAGACTTCCTGCCACGGTCCACAAACACGCAGTGAAGGGAACTGGTGTGTGGTGGTTTATGGGGTAACACTTTACCGGGCAGGGCACAGGCAACCCGAAATGGGATCGGTAGGCAAGAATCAGAGTTTGGGGTCACAGGTCCAGAGAAGTCAGAAGCCGGGGAGATCAGTCCTGTGAAGGCTCAGGAGACGAAGAGGAGGAACATGGGGCAGATCAGGCAGGGAGGGGGCAGGCAGGGAGGGGTCAGGACAAGAGAAGCACAACGCAAGACAGGGCAGTGAGAACACTCTGTAAAATTTTAAACCAAATTTATTTTACAAAAAAAAAAATAGAGCAGTAATAGTAAACAGAACACAGTGCAGTAACAGTGCCACAAAGAAACAGCGCCTTGTGTCACTACCTACATGTTTATACCCACATTAAACCTTTTACAGCTAAAAAGGCGATTGAAAACAAGCCTTATAACTCTCCTCTCTTTCTTCATTCAGTCCAGGTGGCTCCTCATCCCACACCCAATTTTGCTTTATGAATCAGGTATTTGTTACCTGTCGAAGGGAAGCGTAACACAGGGCATTAAACAGTGTATGGTATGGAAGTGCAGAAGCCTCTTCTAACAATCTGAGTCAAATTCATTCAACTAGAGCCAACTAGGTACCATGAGCATGGAGCCCGGAGCAGGCTGTCGACCCCCAGCTTCTCGGATGTAAGATCCCACTTGGCCAATCACAGACTGAGTATTATCAACAAGTCTCTCTCCTCTCATTCATGTTCAAATCTCTTGAACTGCTGTCCTCTGTCTCTGACTTGTTCTAACATAACAATTTCTGCACCTTCTCCAGCCTGGCTTCAGACTGGCTTCAAACCTAGACATTTGACTGAGACTGCCCGTCTCGTTGTTATGGTTACTCTGAGAGCCGCAAGAGCCACATCCTGGTTGTCTGCCCTGATCATGCTTAACCTCATTATGGCTCTTGACGCAGTTAATCACCAAGTCCTCAGGCCACCTTCTCTCAGCTTGGTATGATAGAGTCTCTGCTCCGAGCTGGACTGACTTATACCTACCAGACAGAGTGTCTTGGAACTGCAGCACACCAGCTGAAAAATGCTGCCTTTTGGAAAGTGTGCCATGGCAGAAAGAAGGCTGGGAAACACTCATCTAAATCACATCAGGTAACAACCAAGGCTCTGTTCTTGGTCCTTTCCTTTTCTCTCTTTACTTCTTTAGGTCAGATCATCCATCTACTATGCCGATGACATCCAGACCTACTCCACAGTCGGATCTCTGCATGCCTGGCTGACATCACAGCCTGGATGAGGGACCATCACCTCCAGCTTAATCATTCCAAGACTGAGCTTCTTGATTTTTTTGCCAGTCCTACCATCCATCATGACATCACTGTAGTTTGGTTCATTCACACTGTCCCCATCAAGGTCTTCTAGGAACCTTGAGGTAATGAGTGATAACCAGCTGTCCTTTGCTGAGCACATACCAGCGCTCTCCCAATCCTGTAGATAAACCCTGTATAACATCAGGAAGATCAGGCCTTTTCAGTCTCAGAATGCAGCTCAGCTTCTAGTCCACCTCACAATTAGACCACTACAACTCTCTTCTAGCAGATCTACCTGCTGGTGCTGTTAGAGTGTCGCAGATGATTAAAAATATGGCAGCAGGTCTGGTATTCAATCAGCTCTCATGTCTCATCTTGTCTCTTTTCACTGGATCCCTATTCCTACTCACATCAAGTTGAAGTCCTTAGTCCAGCCATCAGAATCCCAGTCCACCTCCAAGAAACCTCTTAAGACCCCTCTGTTCCAGGAATTCCAGAACTAGCCTGATGCCAATCAGTGTTCCCTGAATTATCTTAATAATGTACTTGCTACTGATTTGAATAATAGTCATGTAACCGGTACGAGTAGTTCTAACATACACTCACCTAAAGGATTATTAGGAACACCATACTAATACGGTGTTTGACCCCCTTTCGCCTTCAGAACTGCCTTAATTCTACGTGGCATTGATTCAACAAGGTGCTGAAAGCATTCTTTAGAAATGTTGGCCCATATTGATAGGATAGCATCTTGCAGTTGATGGAGATTTGTGGGATGCACATCCAGGGCATGAAGCTCCCGTTCCACCACATCCCAAAGATGCTCTATTGGGTTGAGATCTGGTGACTGCGGGGGCCATTTTAGTACAGTGAACTCATTGTGTTCCTAATAATCCTTTAGGTGAGTGTAGATGAGAAGGGGACTTTTATTTTGACATTTGGGTGCTGTATCCCACCATATTTATGCCCTTATAGTCTTGCGATCCGAAGTGAACTACTGTTTGGTCTTGTTGAAGGTCTATTGGGAGGAGGGAGTGTGGCATTTAAATTTTGACGGTGCGCATTATTCCTCCGGATAATTTAGAATTTAACAAGAACACTTTTCGTGAAGATATGTTGCGGCGGGGAAAATTTATGAGCTAGATGGTTTATTATGTGTACGTTAGTTTTAATTAGCATAGGTGCTTAGGAGGTTTTCTATTGCAATAACAGTGAATGAGAGTTTGGTACATGTTTTTAGTTTCTAGTGCATTGATGGTGGAATATGACAAATGTTTGTCTAAGGGCAGAAGCAGGAGAAGTCACGCATCCAGAATAAGATCTGTTGCAAGTACAAGGTATGGGTTTAATCTTTTCTCAGTAATGGTTAATGGTTAATTGTTGAGCATAACTGAGTTTTAACTATTGATGCATGTGATTTTATTACATAGAAGACGACCGAAGGTGTAAACCTAATCGGCTGGTGTGAGTCTGGGTTCCTTGGGATTATACAGAAGCTGCTATTGTTTGAGGTACGTTTTCTGATTTTTACTTTTATTACAAGGAATAAAGAGTGTGGGTTTTATAAACTGTCTCGGTATCTGCAGGAAACGGCAGCATTTGGGGAGTAATAGTCGCTGTTCCTCTTCCCCTCTTTTAGTGTGCATGTTATATATCCTGTTATTGTAATTTAATAATAATAATTGACACTTTTATTAATCCCCGTGTAGGGCAATCTTTGTAGAGCAAGCTGTCCGTGAAGGGCAGCCACCTGTAGCAGCGCCCAGGGAGCTGGGGGTTGAGGGTCTTGCTCAAGGACCCGCAGACGTGCTGAGGCTGGGCTTGAACCGGTGACCTTGTGATTGCAGGCACACGGCTTAGCCCACTGAGCCACACGCTGCCCCTGTACCCCTTTACCTTTGAATCTTAAACCTATACAATCCTGTTAATACAGTTTAATACATCTGGTGGCCCTTTAGTACCCTCTAGTAGGCCTTACCCTGAGCATATTAGTTGGGACATTGGCTAGTGCTCTTGTGACCCCGGGGTGTGTACCTGATTGGATTGCTGTGCACTATTTGTGTTTATTTTTATTTTGTTTGCAGTGTGGACTATTTTCTTTGTTTTGATTGCATGCCATTCTGATTCGCTTTGTATAAAGGGTGATATGAGAGCAATGGTGTCCCAGCCTAATGTTAGGACATCTTAGGCCGTACAGTGGAATTGGCTGAGGGCTCAGACCACTTTCTGATGGTCGTACTCCACCACTGAAATCACCAGCTGGGGCATTTGGGGTTATTCAACCTCTTTGTTGTGATTTTTAATAAAAAAATAATCAATACTTTTAAGATCTAGCCCTAATCCGTCCTGTGTGCCTGTTTTTGATACCATCTTATTATTGTGGTACACAGTGGAGGTCACAGTCATATTAAGTTCTTGCGTTGTAGGAAGGTTGTGTAGCTCTTGCTCCAAAGCGGCTTACACTTGTACCTGAGCATCCACTGGACGTTCAGCCTAGCTGCACTTTTGCCTAGTTAACTCCTTGATAGCTGTAGGTTTGTTTCTGCCTCACTTGTATGCCACATTGGACAAAATCTTTTGCTAAATAAAAAATTTTATTTAAAAATTGCTCTCAGAAATTCAGCATCTGAAGGGGGTCCACTTTTTTGTCAAGAGCTTATCTAAGTGAATGTCCTCACAGCTACTTGTAAAATGTGTAAACCACAGATCTTGTGAAATTCACTTACATAAATGGGAAAGAAAAAGTCAGTCTCTGACACACCCAGCCGGCAGGGCCGTGACTTCCAGAGACGGTTGTGCCACTGGGGAAGATGTCACATTCTGGATCATGAAAGTCCTGTAGGGATGTGAGACGTATTAATGGTGCTTTTCCAAAGGCATACAGGAACTGAATCGTACCTGAGCCTCACCACAAAGAGAGACTAGTTAGAGCCTGGTTCCAGTTCACTTCAGTTTTCCACTGCAGAAGGATCGGCTCTGTAAAGGCTTTGACGAGTTTAGAGAGACAGTGACGTAAAACAAAAAAGATGCTTATTTACTGTTCACATGGTGTACATCATGATTTGCTATGTGCTAATTTCCTAATTTTCTAACAATTCTGTGAAGATTGCTGTGTTATGCTACCATCAAACATTAGTGGAATTAGCATTTGCTTAATCAAATTATCATTACTAATCCATTCCGTTCGGCTGTTCTATAGTATACTGCAAATAAAGAATAATATATAGAACAGGGGTTTCCAGCTTCAGTCCTGGAAGGCCCCAGGCTGCACTGGTTCTCCCCCAGTTCCTGCAGTAGGAATTTAGAGGAAACCAAAAAATGTGCAGGGCTGGGGCTCTCCAGTACTGGAGTTGGAGTCTCCTAATATAAACAGAATATGCCCTATTTTCCGTCTGATAATCCATGTGTACTGACACAGAACACCAGTGTCTCCTGTCAGGGCGGTTATGGCCCCCGGTATGGTTCTCATACTTTACAATGGAAAACCGTCGGTTTGTGGTACAGCTCTGCTATGGCTCGGTTCTTGGTGGCAGTGGAAAAGCACCCAGACACCAGACGACCAAGAGCAGAGCTATCCGTGAATGTCAGTTTCAGAAAATCTGAAGCCAAGACGCAATCTACCCCCCACTCCCAACATGACCTCACTATCAGTAGATGGTGAGAGGGGTGTGCAAAATCACAATGAAATGTTGCCATATAAGAAAGATAATGTTTCCATATTTCTGCCTTCGCACATCTGTCTACATGTCTGTCTGCTTGCATGTTTGTCTAACTGTGTGACCATCTACCTGCGTGTCTCTCTCCCTGAATGTCTGTCTGGCTGCGTGTCTCTCTCTCCCTGAATGTCTGTCTGGCTGCGTGTCTCTCTCTCCCTGAATGTCTGTCTGCCTGCGTGTCTCTCTCTCCCTGAATGTCTGTCTGCCTGCGTGTCTCTCTCTCCCTGAATGTCTGTCTGGCTGCGTGTCTCTCTCCCTGAATGTCTGTCTGTCTGCGTGTTTCTCTCCCTGAATGTCTGTCTGGCTGCATGTCTCTCTTCCTGTGACCCCAATTTTGCCCTCTTACCTCGTAATCACTGATTCCAGACCCAGCAGAGGGAGATCCTTCCACAAACACCTGCCTTCCTCTGACCACTGACTTCACCCAGGCCTAAAGAGGGACCCACACTCTTATCAGACTGCATACAGTGGCAAATAAGTTATATATTATATCATGCATCTTCACCATTCCAGTTCTCAGCTGCACAGTAACTGTAGGGTGAAGCCACACAATTCACTGTTTACAGGAGCAGATGTTTGCATTAGCAAGAAGGCATACCTAATAAACTGGCCACTGCGTGTATTTCCAGTATGGAGGGGACAACCAACCTCATTATTACTATCCACAGTGAGCAGCTGGGCTCCTCTCTGGATACAGAAGCCCTTTGCTTCCTCACAGCTGCCCTGGCCACTCCAGAACAGGTAGAACGTGTCGTCATGGAGATACCACTCTTCTGCGTGTTCAGGAGAATCAACAGAGACCCATTTAATCACAGATTAGCTGGTGCGGCTCACTGATGTCGGATAACTGGGCTGCCTAACTCGCCTAGTGTGACGTGGATCATTTAGTGATTGTTAATGGAAGCAAATGACACAGAGGAAGATCTCAAAGGAGATTGACTTTCATCTGGCTGAATGAGGAGTGAATGTTCTGTGTGATGCAGGGCGGCACATGCAGCATATTCTAACACTCACATGTCCTGCAGCTTTAGTCTAATCCAGGCATGGAGGATTTCATAACTTGTTTTTAAGTGTCAATGAGGAAATAACTCAATGTCCTCCTCATCAGCCTTGGGAGGTCACTGAAACCTTGCATGTTTACTGCGCTGTCTGAGGACAGGGATTCCTCACCGTTGCTGGGGGCAAACGGAGGCGGCTGGGAGACGTGGCGATCTGTCAGAGGAGCAATCGACCAAACTGATTTATCCACTGCAGGGTACAAACATCACATGGTATTATGATGCATTTAATCAAGGCTTGAGGATGTATGTTTGCAGTAGACAGTCAGCTGAGGAAACATTTCAGCTTCCAACGTGGAGATCATGACTTACAGTGAACGACCACTATCGCCAGTATGGTAACCAGCAGGAGTGTATTGGCAGCCAGAAGGATGAAGACCAGCTTCTTTCTGTGAGGACTTCGTTGGACCTCTGAAACACAAAGAAGAAAGTAGCCTCTTCTAGTTACCCCTGAAATATTCCATCAACATTGTTCATATTTAAATTTTAAATATAAATCTTAAGCGGTAATGTGATACAACCTGCATTAAGTAAAAAGGGGACAGTTAAGATTCTGACGCCACCAGCATACACCCAGGGTTATAGGAATGGGGGGCATTTCTGTTGCTCCCATCATCAAGTATTTTTTATAATTTATGTTTGAGAGTTTCATGAGTTACTTCTGCAAGTTTCACAGGTGTAGCTACAGCACAACCACATTAAACAGGGGATTCGATTCCTGGCACCATCATCTGATTGGTTGAAAAGCGTGGAAATACTGGTGTTCTGCATTGATTTACATAGATTATCTGAAGGGAAAACATCCCTACACTTCATCATTACATTTGTACCACAGCATCAAACACGTTTTTTAATACAATTTGGAGTCAAGGAAGTGTCATCTGAGCTGTGTGAAGTAACAATATTTTAGCCACACATTATAATGAGACTAAGGCATTTTAAAAATTTCGAGCAACACATTTATTTTTTGTTCTTCGTATAACAAGCGGCTGACCAGTGACTCTCCTGTCCTGGCTGTTCCTCTAAACACTCTGCAGACTGGGTCGAGTAACAGTAACTCCATCCGTCAGAAAGACTAAAAGGTGGAACTAAAGTTAAGCGTTCCGTTTCCCATCCTCGGTTTGTTTTAAGTGTTGCATAATGCGAGACGCTACTTTTCTTCTCTTCCTTTTAATGTGCATTGAACGTTGTGAGACTCGCTGCTTGTTGTCCCTTATGTAGGTTCATGGAAAGAAAGTAAGTTATGCTAAGAGCGTTTATTATTATTTCCTTGCTTGTACTTACTTTCTGCCTGTCTTTGATTATTTGACTTGAGGTTATGCAGTAATTAAACCGACATTTATGCAGCCTTATTTCTCCATTTGAAGTTTAACCAAAAGCATGAATGTTAAATTAGTTAAATGTTAAATCAAAGTTAAATTAGTTCTGAATGTAATGTATGCTAAATTAGGGATGTACGGCTTGTATGCTAAAGGTATAAAATCACCGGCGCTCAACCATGGCAGATGGTCTGTGGAATCTAGCTGTTCTCAGAACCAAAGTGTAAAAGCAGTTATTTTGGATCTCTCTGTGAAATGTCTAGCTGTACCGCACAACCACGATCGCCGTAAGGCCTAAGCTGTCTTAAAATAGATGGTGTCAGACATGACTAGATGGGTAGTGCAGAACACCGGCAAGCTGCAGAGTTTTTTGCATGAACACCGCTGTTCCTGTTGTCGATTATTATTTTTATTATTATTATCATCATTATTATTATAATTATTATTATAATAATCATTATTATTATTATTATTATTATTATTATTAATAATAATAATAATAATAATAATAATACTCATAATAATAATGTGGAAGAATTGCTAGGCCCGGGAGGGGAGGCATATTGGGTCTGTTATGTCTTAGGCCTTAGGCAGGAAGAGAATGCCTGCGGTTAGTTCCGCAGACCCTAGAGAGAGCTCGGACCTTGGAGAGGCAGATAGCGGAGCAATGAGGGGGAGAAACTACCTGCCGGAAGAGATTCGAAGCTGCCCCAACTGGTGCACAAAGAGTTATAGCTTAATAATTAAAAAATCATGTTTTTGCAGTGATTCAATGACAATACGTTAATCATTAATCAGTGGAACACCCAAACATTAACAGTGATCCAATGTCATAATCAATATCTATATACGTATCTCAAGTAGAGTCTAGAAGTTGAGACAGACTCCAGTAAACTGAGCAAAATGGGTGGACCAATAGAGCAGGAGAATTGTGTTTGTTATACGTTTGAGCTTGGTTTGTTGGTGTTTGGGACCAATCAGGACTTAGAAGTCCTTATAGGGAATTGGGAGTTATGGTCTATCAGCTGGTTGCTCTTTGTGCTCGGGGTGACTTGGTACCGAGTGCCAGAGTGTGACGGGAGCGCTTTGCTGGATTGCTCGAATAAAAGAGATTACTTTACTCATCAACTGAGAGGTCCAGAGTCTTATTATCAGAGAGGTTGATTTATAAATTTTCGACCACAATAATAATAATAATAATCGATTCTTCATTGATCTCCGTGGGGAAATTCTCTTTACGCCTACCCTAACTTACTCTCTGTAGGTGAGACCAAGCTGGTCGCGAAGGGCAGCCACCCATAAGGCCGCCCTGGGAGCTGGGGGTTCCAGGCCTTGCTCAAGGATTTACAGACATTCCAAGGCTTTCAGGGTCTGTACCGTCCGACTCTGCCCTTCATGTCGTCTTCCCATTTGGCCAGCAGGTGTTGCTGGCCATCCTGTTCTCCACACTGTCTCTTGTCCTTCAAGTCCCTAGTGTGTTTCCTTAGTTCCTTGGACTGCTCCATAGCTCTATGGCAGGGGTGTCAAACTCTAGTACATTTATGTATAGAAGTATAATTGTATTTCTATATGAGAACTACCACATACTGCCCTCCATGCCACCCTGCCAACATCTCTTGCCACCCTTAGTAAAATTTTCTAGATCCGCCACTGCTTAAGGTTCTTCTCCACTGCACCAAGCATTTTTGGTACTTTTCCATTGACTTCCAGTCGAGTACCACTACCCAAAGTTAAGACCCCCACCAGCCCCAAGCCCGACTTCCTGTTTGAACGGGTGGTCCAGGAGGAGGTGCTACCGGACAACCTAGAGTGAGATCCCTTAGGCCTGGCCCTGAGTCCCGGTCCCTGTCCGGAATTCAGACCCCTATCCCAAGTCCTGAGGTGACCTCTGGTATCGAAGGAGGCCCAAGAGAGGGGTCAGTCATGTCTCTATCTCCCGGAGAGGACCACGGGGGCGCACTATCCGTGACCATTGTTCCAGTTCTGGCTCCTGACCTACAAGCCCCTCTAGGCCCTCCTGTTCCTGCTTCTGCCCGCTTCCTTGCTCTTGCCCTGCAGATCCCACATCAACCTCAGGTTGTTAAAACCGTGAAATTCTAGCAGATCGTCACCCTCTTATCTGATGTTCTTACAGCCCATGGCGTGACATCAGGTGGAAGTCAATGCGCTCACAAGAGGGTCCGGCAGCTGGCTCTCAGCTATTTGCACGCTCTGCCGCAACAGGAAATGTGTCAGTGGAATCGCTTCCTGATTGGGAAAATTGCTGAAATTATTAATAATGTTAACACGTGTACACAATTAAATATTGTAATATTGCTAAATAGATTGTTTAAAAGTAGTAAAAGAGTAGCCATATAGATTAAATAACTTTGGCTATAGCTGGTGGCCAGTGAAACTTAGAACAGCTTAGCTGTTATCCTAAAGTTATTCAAGATGTTGGAAAGTTATGATGCAACCACATTGCAGGATAGAACAGGCAAAATGAGAATTCAATCGACTAGCAAGATCGAGCTGTTGTCAGGTGGTTTGCAATGTAACCAATCAGACGTTAGGTTTTGTTAAGAGCCATTGAGTTTGATTGGTGACTTTGAGAAGAAAAAATGTAATGGTTGCTGGTAACATTTAAACTAATTTTAAATTATTTAAGTAATGATTTAAATGCCTGTTGTTATTACTCTCATTTAAAAATGTTAATTTAAATGACAGGCAATGATAGATTATGACAATTTTTTTTACTACCTTGTCCTTCAAAAGATGAGAGAGTCTAAGCAACCTCTGTTCCTCCCCAAAATCAAACTCTCTCCTATGCCCTTTCGTGCACCATAAATACCATTAAGAATAGGGATTTGCAGTTTGGTGACCCTCGTTGTAAATCTTCATTATTAATTTACACTAAAAAGTAGATCATTCATCCATCCATCCATCTATCCTCCATGACCACTTATCGTAGAGGTTCACAGAAAATATCCCTGGAAGCACAGGACACCCTGGACAGGACACCAGTGCATCACAGGGTGTCCACACATGCACACAATAACCACCAGTTTGCCTAATGTTACGCCTGCAGGATCAACAGCATCACTATAATGCTGAACACCTGACGTGTTCATAAATACTCAGCTATTAATAAAATACAAGTAGGTGAAATATGTTCATGACATCAACTATATGTTGACTGCGTTAGTAAAGACCTGGAAAATGGCTTAAATGTACTGCATGTCTAAATACCCGTCCATTCAGAGAGCACACAGCTGGGGTCACACCCTGGACAGGATGCAAAATAGCAGAGGTAAAAAGCAGTAAATAAACCGACAGTAAGCACTCACCCACATATCTATAGCGAGTCTCTGCCGGCTTGGAGTGCAGAGTCTCGTAGATGTCTTGTGACGGAGGGTCGCTTTCATAGTGGTTCATCTCGATGGTCTGTTGGTGATTCATCTCCGCCGGGTCGGTCCAGCTAGACCTGCCGCCTGCGTGCTGCTCCTCTGAAAGGTGACGTTTCGCTCCTTGGTTGTTGGTCGTCTTGTCTTTTTTTTTTTATTTGTTTCCTGGTGATGCACAATCAGCTGAATGTGGCTGAAAGAAGAAGTCCGTGTGACGAAGTCAGTTCCGTCTATTCAACCAATGGATGAGCTGTTGATGATAGGCTGAAAATTAAAGTGAGAATTTAGTTTAAGAATCTGGGGGCAGCACGTAGCTCTGCTGGTTAGAACACTGTGGCTGTGGTCAGAGTGATCTCACCACTGAGCTCTTCAGGAAGGCCCTTAACCAACTTCTCCACTGCATTTTCAAAACAAAAAAAGTTAATAAATGTACTCTGATAGGCCTGTTACGATTTGGGTTGCAAAGGGGTGGAAAATTTCCAGAAACTTTCCATGTGTCATGATTGGAGCCCAAGGGGGTCGAGGCCAGGTGTGAGGGAGATCAAAAGGGCTTTATTTACACCAAACCAGGAGCAGGGAAATGCAAAGCAGACCACGAGTGGTCAAACCAGGAAAACAGGCATGTGAGAGAACTGGGCCATATGAAGGGAATGGCGTCGATGACAGGACTGGGAAGCACTTTTATACCAGGTTACATGAGGCAGCTGGAGTGAGAAACACAAGGGCAGAATTCAATTCAATTCAATTCAATTCAATTCAATTCAATTCAATTCAATTTTATTTATATAGCGCATTATCACAACATTACATTGTCTCAATGCGCTTTACATTTCTGCCTCGTAAGGACCCCCCATTGAGTAAGCCAAAGGCAACAACAAGAGGTAAGTCATTATGATTAGCAGGTGTGGCTCGTTAGGGCCATGACAGGGAGGAAATGGGAGGGTCAGGTGGGTGGGGGACGACACCACGGGAAGCTCAGCTGAGGAGTTTTGGAAATATAGAACTCTGTGGAATGCCAGCAGTCCAATACAGCAAAGAAGGCAAACTGTATGAATAACACATCGATGGATATGACTTATATGCAGTGCGTTTTGATGCAGATGCTTATTTTGGGGTGTTTTTATGCACACATCATTACTCACAAGCATTTGATTACACAATGATATCACTATTAGTGCCATAAAGATGTTTTTTTTTCAACTACATTTAAGTTCCCTGTGTAGGGTAACCTACAATTTAGCAAATTGCTAGTTTATTCTGATTAATTCCTATATAATCCCGTTAATTCCCACGCAAAGTTTCTGACTTTGAAAATTCCCAAAATTTTGCAACCATAGTCATAACAACTTTTTGTTGATGATATATTATCCCAGAAATAATTGTGATAAATGATATTATTATTTTAAGAGCATTTTATGCCTCTGATATAATGATAACGCCATAATAAAGCAAGTACACCATTTCAAAAAACAATGATTTTTTAATTCTTAAGAATATTCAGACATTGTAATTGGAATGTCCAAAAATATCCTAACGAAATAAAATATAAATAAATTGACACGATGTTTGACACAGAGTTCACTCAGTAGTGATGTGTGGGTCTGAGCTTGACCACATAACTCTAGTAGGGGAGTAAAATGAGATGTCTTTTATCTCTTTCAAAATTAAATTTTTTGGTACGGTTCTGGGATGGCAGTTTTACGTTTTCTTCAGCAATTCATACTGTTTGTTGAAAGTTTGCAGCATATTTTTAAGAGCCGGTTTTTAGGAGTTTTTAAGTTAGTTGTTATCGCCACTTTTCGTTGCCACTGCTTTTAAACAAAGTCGACATCAACGTCATAAAAGAGCCGTGTTTCTGACGGGAAGTTGGGTTTTTCGTGACGTTTTCATCTGAGTTCCGACTCAGAGAGATAATCGAATGCAGGATAGAACATAGAATGAGATACATTTTCACTTTTGAATGTGGGAGCGGGAGAATACAAATGACTCACAGCATCCAGCAAAAAGAATTAAAGTAATTCAGTATTGTTCATCCATCCATCCATTTTCCAACCTGCTTATCCTACTGGGTCGTGGGGGGTCCGGAGCCCATCCCGGAAGCAATGGGCATGAGGCAGGGAACAATCCTGGACAGGGGGCCAGCCTATTGCAGGGCACACTCACACCTATGGGCAATTTAGGAACTACAATCAGCCTCAGCATGTCTTTGGACTGTGGGGGGAAACTGGAGTATCTGGAGGAAACCCCACGACGACAACATGCAAACTCTACACACATGACCTAGGTGAAGGCTCGAACCTGGGTCCCAGATGTGTGAGGTAACAGTGCTAACCACCACACCACCATGCTGCCCCACCAGTATTGTTCAAATATTTTTTTTTTGTTATTTTATCAAACTCGTGAACAAGACCCTGAGATACTTAAGCTCTTCTGCTTGAGGCAGTAACTCATCTCCCCACCAGGAGGGGGCGATCCACCATATTCTGGTTGAGAACCATGGCCTCAGACTTGTAGATGCTGATCCTCATCCTGGTCGCTTCACACTCATCTGCAAACCGTCTCAGTGCACGCTGCAAATCACAGTTCGACGATGCCAACAGGACTACATCATAAAAAACACTGACAGTATGAATCGGTGTATGTGCCATTTGCAAATCAGACAAATCTGAACATTTTAAGGGGGGGGGGGGGGAGGTTCAGTAGCACTCTATTTGTTATTTCAACATGAGTTGCTTAAGAATTTATGTGGGCCTACGTCATTGTCTTTTTGCTTAGTTTTGCTAAGTTTATGTAGTGATTCAACTTACCCGATTGAAATACATAATACAGTCGAACTTCGTTAAAACGTACCTCGGGAATGTCACATTTGATGTTCTAGTGTTGCTTAAACTGCAAAAAACATCAGTTAACCAGATTCAGTTTTGATTATTGAATTTAAATAATTTGTCATTTTATACTAAATTCAGATGTAATTAGATAAATTATCAAATGCAGACTAAATAAATACATGTTGAATAGTGCTTCAAATATAGTGCTTTCAAAGACACCCAAAGCGCTTTACAGAACCAATGGGGAGCCACTTCAGCCACCCCCACTGTGTATCACCCACCTGGATGATGCACCAGTATGCTCACCACACAGTAGCTAAGGTGGTGAAGGGACACGAGAGAATTCACCAGTTATATATAGGGGATGATTAGGAGGCCAGATTTGAAAGTATCACAGTGGGCAATTTAGCCAGAACATCGGGGCACCACCCCTACTCTTTAGATGGATGCCCAGGGATCTTTGATGACCTCAGAGAGTCAGGACCTCGGTTTTACATCTCATCAGAAGGACGGCACCATTTTTACAGCACAGTATCCCTGTCACTGCACTGGGGCACTGGGATCCACACAGACCATAGGATGGGCTAACCTGTTGGCCCAGTCAACAACTCCTCCAGCAGAAACCCAGCTTTCCTAGTCGGTCTCTGTGGAAAAAAGGGGGAGGGGGGCTCGACAGGCCCCCACCTCATTAAGGGGATGTGAACACCCAGATGGGTAGAAAACAATGCGTAGCTCCAGTAGTCGGTGGCAAAAAGAAAGTAACTTTATTTGCTTTGCACAGCTACAGGCTAAACCACTCAGACACACACATACATACACACACACACACACACACACACACACACTTCAAGCCGTTACCATCAATACTGGCATTCAAGGAGTCCAGGCCAGAAAAGAAAAGATGCCCTAACTTTAGCCCCATCCCCTTATATACCAGGTCCCAATAGGATAATTGGGACAGGCCAAAAATAGAGGGGGCAACAGATTTGAGTACCACAGGACTACCACTTACAGTACAATACCTACTTTCACTATCAAACAAAACACAATAGCTGGACATTACTCACATACATTCCCTGACATTTTGAACAACACACCAAACATTGCATAAGATAATAATAATAATGCACATGACCTCACTCATGCCCCTGTGCCAAACCATCTCCTTCCCTTGTTCCACAATTGGCAACAAGGGAACCTTCCCACTGCGGCGCGCGCTTCCGCAGGGAACCATTATGCCGAGGGACCAGAGAAAGCAGCAAGTTGTGTGCATGTTTGTGTGTGTTTCTGTGGAAGGTGGATGAAGCTGAAGCAATGGATACCTCGCTGTTCGCAAAGATGTTGGTGCAAATAAATTAGCTTAGTGGTAAACTACTGTGTAGAAAATTGCTGTTTTGTGAGTGCGTATTAGCAGGGGATGATGGGAAATGTAGTCTATGCAAATGTGCTACCATTCATATGCCACCATTACCACCAGACAAGCAGAGGAAAAAATCCATTCACATTAAGACACCACAGGTAACCCAAATTCAAAAGTGACCCCTTCACTTTTTACATTTCCTCCCCCCTCTGAAGGCTCGTCACTAGGGTGAAACCGGAATGGCTGCATGGACAAAAACCACCTTGTCACACGAGCACTGGGGTCCTTCATTTTCCCCAACCACTGTAACGCTCTATGGTCCATTTCTAATATAAATTCTCTACCCAGTAGGTAATACTCTACACTATGAACAGTTTCTCAAAGTTTGGGCTTTGCAGCACTGAGAGAAAAAAAATGCTGAATCAGCATTTGAGTGGTTTGTATGCCGAGTGGCATTCTGCTGGTCGGAAAGGTCCTCTTGTTTCTTTTAGGGGTCTTATTGTATTTGTTGGGATTTTCTTCTTCTGCATAATGTGCAAAATTTACCTTTTCGAACTCCTAGACTATTCATCTGATCCACACAAAATTTGAACTGCAACAGCTTGAGACCATGCAGTCAAAACTGTGTCCATAGGATATTGATCAGGGTAATTGTTCCCATGCTGCAGGCCTGTTAATTTCTTGGACGTGGCCTGCTTGCACTTCATGAGCTATTTCTCATCAAAAGAACATCCGATTCTCATCAAACTTGCTACGTGTAGTTGGTATGACATTCTAAAGCCACTCTCCAATTTTGCAAAAATCACCCAAAAGGCAGCGCTCAAACTCAAAATAGTTTATAACTCAGAAAGTATTGGACACAGAAAGATAAAAATCTGTATACTTGTTAATGGCCAGATGTCTCAACTAGTCCTTGAATAAAAGTTCACCTACTCATCAAACATGGCTGACAACAGCCAATCACATTTTAGCAGGTTATAATTACTCTTGTATATGACTGAGAATCATGAAATTCAGTGTTATGGTGCAGTTTTCCCACCACTGTTCAGGGCTGTAAAGAGACACTGGTCAGCCTAATGGTGGCGCTATAGTGCCATGTTTTATGTTTTGGCTCATATTTACTGAACAGTGGGTCATATAAAAATACTTTTTTATTCTTTTTTTTTTATACACATTTTTACATGTTTTTTACTCTAGACAGTCATTATTGCTATCCACCCTTTAGGTCTTTAATGAATTTGAAAAATGTGTAAAACCTACATTTACAAGTAATTGTACCCTCAAAGATACAAACTTGTTCTTTTTTCTGACAGTGTATTGGTCAGATGAAAATGCTCTTTAAACATTATGTTAAAAATTTAATTGTACTGTAAAGTAAAATTTGAAATTCTGGCTTGTATTAATTATATCAATATCAATGTGTAAGAAAAGTTATTATGAATGTTTTTTTTAATTTTTTTTTTTAATTTAATTTACACGCGTAGCTTAGTTTGCCCGGCAATTAATGACTGGTTGCGCTCTCTCACCTTGCGCCCCCTTGCAGTAAAGCCTAGAATCGTCCTACTTCTGGGTGCAATCTGCTCTGAGGAGAATTATAACTTCAGTCCACCTCTGGAGGGCGACAGAGCTTCAGAAATAAACTTAGGTTAAACTTTGGGTAAAGCGCTCAGTTTGCAGAGTGCCTTCGATGTAGCACCGGGTCCAAGGCTGCTGTCAGAACCAGAACGGACCAATTTTTGTTGTAATTCCTGGGTAGCAGATTTAATACAAATAACAAATATCTTAATACCAGCATTTGCAGTACTTTTTAGTTTTAAGCTTATTTAATGTCTAGAGCAATTTATCTAGATAGTAAGTGTATATTTGCAGTAAAAGATAAAGACAACAAACAAGAATGTCCTCTCTTGTCCAAAAGTCACTGATGTCTAGCTGAATCGCTAGATGAACACCGCTCCAGTTCCCAAACCAGTTCTCAGTGTCCCCTCAGCCGTTCTATACAGGCTATACGATACATTTCATCACCAGCTCACTTAATTAAGCAAATTAGTTTTAAAAATAAATGCAGTGTTTAAGGTAACATACTCTTATAGATAAAATATAAAAGTTTCACACCAACATGAAAATCATTTAAACATATTTTCTTTGGCTGCCTGAGACATTTGCACAGTACCGCATGTCACCTTTAGATAGATGAGATTACCCCTGACCCCCCTAGACTTTTATCTTACATAAACGCTCATGTACCCTTATGATAGCCACTGGTGTTCACAGTGCGTGAGAGCTGCCTAGGGTAGTCAGGGTAATCCCATCTCAAAGTGACGCTTTAAGGCTTAAGAAAACTTTAGATAGTTCCTTGTTACTTTGGCATGTCTGGGAATAACATACAGAAGCTTTGTACCTTACAAACTGCAGTCTGCATTTGATCTCAGTAGCTGCAGTTTCAAAAGTCTTTAAAAGAGAGTTTTGTAGGTAGCACCAGGCTATGTATGAACTGCTAGAGGTTCAGTGGAAAAGTGGCTGGATGAAGTCATCACAGAACACTAGGCAGACAATATTTTTGAGCCCCCTCCCATTAACAAACTGTCACAGTGGATAGGTCTGGATTGGGGGCCCAAAGATAATTGGATAGGTCTGGGTTGGGGCCCCGAAGATAATTGGATAGGTCTGGGTTGGGGCCCCGAAGATAATTGGATAGGTCTGGGTTGGGGGCCCAAAGATAATTGGATAGGTCTGGGTTGGGGGCCCAAAGATAATTGGATAGGTCTGGGTTGGGGGCCCAAAGATAATTGGATAGGTATGGCTTGGGGGCCCAAAGATAATTGGATAGGTCTGGGTTGGGGGCCCAAAGATAATTGGATAGGTCTGGGTTGGGGGCCCAAAGATAATTGGATAGGTCTGACTTGGGGGCCCAAAGATAATTGGATTGGTCTGGGGGCCCAAAATCTCTAGCAATCCTTTTGCTTATTCATACAAGCATATCCTGTAGCAGACAGCCGGACAGTAGCCTGTAACTCTTTTTTATTTCTTCACCCGGAAGCATGATTAGCTAGCAAAGATAAACAGATGAATATAGATGGAGATCACGGTGCTGTGAATGTGCCGTCTCTTTTTTCTGATGCGCATGGTTATAAACGCTTAGTGTGGGTGGGCTGGGAGCATCTGGTGGAGGCCCCTGTCTGGGAGATCTTCAGCTCACACCTTCTCCTCTGTCCCAAGGGCAAGGGAGTCAGGGGACAATGAGCCTGAATGAGTCGTGTACCAGGCCTCCATTGCTGAGGACACCTTCTTGCACGAGAGAGAGAAACATCTTACTCTTCAGCTTATTTTGTGTGTGTCTTTTAATTTTTTTTCCTTCGTCTGCTCAAAAAAAGGAAAGCCCGTGTGGCTTACCACCCAGCCAGGCTAAACACAAAAAAAACGGACAGATCTCTTTTTGCAGAAGTGACTCGAGTGAAGATGCACCACTGTGTTGGACCACATTAGTTTCACAAAAGCTGCCGTGTTTTGGATAGAGTATAGTAAAGTATAGTATAGTATAGTATAGTATAGTATAGTATAGTATAGTATAGTATAGTATTGCTGGGTCTTACAGTAAAACTGAAAAAGCGTACTTAGTCTAAAACCATCCTGTTGACAAAACAGGTGGAAGAACAGAACTTAAGCATTCTGGGAATACAGTATATTTATGTTTGCATGCATACTTACAGTGTACTGCTACTATCAGAAGTATGGTGAGCAGTAACAGGACAATGAGGCCGAGCAGGAGAAGCGGCAGCCTGGACGAGGTCCGGGAAGCTCGTCCTGAAATGCAGACACCTCAGGGTCGGGTTGGTCAGAGCCTACATAACTGATATATGACGATGTTTACAGTGAAACACTGCGGGGGACGATGGCATGGAGCTTGGGGGTGTGGGGTCCTCTTTTAAGGGTACTATACATTTTTATATAGTTTCTTGTACACAAGAAATTACTTATTACAAATCCATTAAGTGTTTTTTTACTATTAATTTATAACGGTTTCTCTTTTTTCCCCACATTTGAGCCCATCCTGACCTGGTCTTTACTTACTTTTCCTCCATGTAACCTGCCACAAGTCTGAAATCTTGTACTTCAAATTGTTATTTTGAGTATGTAAGTGAATCAACTTAGTGATGGGCGAAGTTACTCTTGTTTTGGGACACAGTTCGTTTGATTCACTTCACCTAAAAGGGCCGGTGTGTGTGCAGGTTTTTGGGATAGCCTTTAGGGTAGCTGTTCACACCCAGGTGTGAGGACTCTTCAGCCAGTCAGTCCTCTAATTAGTCATTTAATTAGGGAGTCTAATAAAAACCTGCATACAATGCAGGCCTTTCTGCATAAAACAGGCAGGCCACCCCTAACCCAAAAGATTCACCAACTCCTTCAGCGGCACTTACAATTCGCGTTAAGACACTTGTGTTGTGATATATCAAAAAATAGCCTGTTATTTATGTTAAAAGGTGCATACTCTGAGGAGTATGCTAAATTCCACCAATAATTTATGTGCAAAAAATAATATTTATTATTGAATTATAGTCTAAGCCTCTCAACATTGTACATTGGCTACTCTTATTTGTTAAAAATGCAAACCCAACAGCTCATCACATCGTCAGGTAATGATGGGAAATCACTAACAGACCTTGTTTAAAACCATTTTAAATTGTGAAAAATGTTCATCTCTAAAATCCAGTTGCAGCATACAGGAAGTCACTGCACAAATAGGCTACATACTACACCAGCAGACGGTGTATTTCAGTCACGACCGAGGTACAGCTCTCCTGTACAGTAGGCGACTTGGTACTAATGGAGAGCAGTTTGGCAGCCAAAAAACCCATCTCATTTCTCAGCTGAGCCAAATGGTCCGGCTCATTAAAAAGAGCTGGAATTCCCATTACTAATCTGGTGAAATCTGCGTGTCACGAAGGGATTTGAGTTAACCATGGATGTGAGTAGCAGTGTGCATAGTTGTTGAAAGACAAATACAGAGGCAACTGAAAACGAACTAAAACTAATTAAAAAAATACAATAATCCTGAAAATTACCTAAAAATAAGCCAAAACAAAAAAACCCCCAAATGTTCAAATGTCCAGTTCTTGTGAGGGGCTTTGCCAGTGTCAATACGTGCAATTAAAGGTATTCAGCCATTTCAAGAAAATGTATGCAAATACATGAGACCTAATTGGTAAGGGGGCATGTTTGCCTACTGGTATAAAAAAGCTTTTATTACTTCAGCAGTTTAATGCTTCATTTAGTTTAACATTATTGACTCAGATCGGCAGCGCATGCGTGACTCAAATCTATGATTGACTCAGGTCCTGTAATGACCCAGGTTTAGTTTACAGACAATCATATGCTACCTTACATCATGGCCTTACATGCGTCACTGACTGTCACTGGCCATAGCCGAGGACAGAAGCAGGATTTCAGAGGACAAGCAAAAGAACAAACGGGAAAAAACATATTTTAGAAGGGAAGTGAATATGAAAGTACGGTTAATGTAAGGGACTCATTTCCCTCGAACGGATCGCCTGCAAATGTCACACCATCAGGACATAGCAAGTTTATGTACTGAAAATTCCATTTTAGACTCACGGCTATGCTTACTAACCATAGTGATGTAGTAATGGAGCAGACGGATTTTGTCATTTTGCATTTTAGCACAGTAACTCTTAAATTGTGTTAACGGAACTCTTTTAAATGTAAAATGGAATTCCAGAGTTTTAGCTTATGAAGTGTGCTGTTTCGATTTTGATTTATAATACAATTTGTCTTTTATGGTTATTATTAATTAATCAGAAAATGTGACAATAAATCAGCAGTTTCCTCTAGTCAGTAATTACGATATTAATAATTCATTGATTTTCCTATACATGAAATTGTCACAATCTCGGGGTAAGAAAGACAGAGATCCAGAAGTGCGGGGAAAGGTAGGGTTTACTGGAGTTTGAAACAAGCGAGTAATCGAGACCCGTGGTATACGGGCAAGCGGTGACAGCTCCGCAGTCCGATCGCTGGTGATGAGGGCGGCGAGCGGAGACGGAGCTTTCCCTAGGGGGAACCGAGGCGAAGGTATAGAAGGGGCGCAAGTCGAAGTCGTGATCCAAGAGCGAAGGTCGATGCCAGGGGAATCCGTCCGATACAGAGACACCAAAACAGGGCACACGAGGGAAGGAAGACACAGGACGCCGGGCTCAGCGGGGCAGGCAGGTTAGGATCGGGAACTGGACTGAGGAAGGAATGGGAGAAGGTTAGGATCACAGAAGGAGAGAACAGGCAAGGCGAGGGTAAGCGGGGAGACTGAAGACAGAGAGATTGCTCGGTACGGCGTCTATACATCTACTCAATAGCCTGCTTCGCACTGATGGTTTGGGGTGATTGGTTTATATAGGTGGTAACCCGACTGCTAACGAGCTGTTCCTGCTCGGCCCCGCCCCTGTAGGCGTGACAGTAATATTCTCAGTTACAATTGCAGGGCAATAAATGGCAAGAAGAGTAAATAACAGTGTAATTATTAGGAATTATTTGTTTAATTTTGTTTGTCAGGTATAGCAGACAATGGGTCTCAACACCGGAATATCTGTTAGCATCGTCTATCATCGTCCTCCAGCTCCACTTTAGGGTTCGTGACTAAAACGCTGAAAAAGTTAATAAAAACACAACTGGCGCAAATAAATACAGGTTCCTTATTTTTTTTTTGCTCACTGTCTGTACTGTTGATTCCTTTTAAATTTTAAAACGTGTCATTAAAATTACTGATGCGTTTACTTACCAATGTACATTACATTTTTTTTTCCATTGTTTGGATTTTGGCAAAAAAGCACTTCTGTTCTCATTTAATAGAAATGCACAATATAACAGATATAGATAGGCCTAATATAAAATTATATGATAAATGTGCACAATATTTCCTTACCACACACCTAACTCTTTGCTCGGCTTTCTAATATACCACAGTTGTTACTGGTTTGAATGTCTAGTTTGGATTAACTTCCTATTTCCTTGAAAGCCTTTATAAGATGTTGCTTAATTTTTATGTTCTCAACTGGTTTTAGTGGTAAATTACAGTTGTGCCATTTTAACCTAACTGTAATGTATTTAGATATGCGGTGGTGCAGTGGTTAGCACTGTAGCCTCGTGCCTCGGGGACCAGTGTTCTAGTCTTCACCATGGTTCTGTGTGTTTGCATGTTCTCCCTGTGTCGTCGTGGACAAGGCCATAACTTTGGGTTGAGCATTGGGGGGTTGCCCATTTAAGGGGGTCCAGATGGCTCTATTGGCTGGTTTTGGTTGATTGATTGTCTTGTAATTTAATTTTTGTTTAATTGTTTAATGTCTTTTCCCCTTTGTCTGATGGTTTGACGAAGCATGCAAGCATGCAAGCATGAAATCCCTTTGTGTCATTTTGTGAAGAATGAGTTGTTATTTGTGACCTGCACGTCCAGTCCTCGTGTGTGCCACGCCCCCTCATTACTCACGTGCACTACCCCAATTGTGATCACCGGTTTCCTGTTATTTCGGCTTGTCTTGTGTATTTCAGTACGCGTTCAAGTCTTCCCCAGGTCTGTCATTGCATGTTTTGCGTCTGTTTGCCCTGAATAAAACCCCGTTTGCTTCTATTCACGGCTCGCTTTACCTGCTTCCCCGTCCCGATGTGACAAGTTGTTTGTTTGCTTGTTCGTTTGTTTTGAGTTTTCTTATACTGGCTTAAGTTTACTTTTTGATAGCCAGTGAGACTCTTGTGCAAACAAGACCGGATGTTTCATCCATATTTCTAGTGACCAAGCGGTTTTTGACTTTGCCCATCACAACCTGCTCTAATAAAATCATTCTCAGCAATGCACAGACATAAGACACTACAGAGAGCAGGCATGGCCGACAAACTACTGTCAGGACTGGCAAAGCCATGTGTTCTTAGAAACATCAAGGTGGACAGAGAGAAGGTTCCCAAAAGATGGCATGCATGTGGACATCTGAGGATTCACCCTCTTTCCAGTGATAACTTGGAAAAATAATGAAGTATTTTCCTTTCTGCAAATACAGAGTGGCAAAGGAACTCAAGAATCACTAGCTGAGTCCCTTTCAGCACAAGATACTACACACTGTGGTGACATTGTTGACATGACGCAAAGTGCACAAGTGTTATGAAAAGCCAAAGTGTGCAGGGATTTCTTGAAAGCAATGGGACACACTTGATATCTGAATAAGTAAACAAGAGACACATTACAACAATGTTGCCATTTGTGTTGGTTGTGTTTGGGGGTGTCCATCATGGTAGCCTAGGCTATGTAAACATTGGTTATACAACTTTGTGCACTTACAGTGAAACTTCTTTGGAAGCATGTTGGGCTTTGATAAGCTCAATGCTGCACTTGGCTTATTTGAGGAACAGGACATGCTTGAGTAGTTGCCCTAAGTGCATGAACGTGCATGCCAAGTCTAGACGTGTGCAAGTATGGACCAAGTGGGACAAATGTAACAGAGCCACGGTTACACACACAGACATCCCACCTCCCCCGGAAGCCCTTCCGAAAATGACAGCAGCTTCCTGACACCCAAGAATGATGTGCAATGTCCTAGAAATCATTTCATTACTCAATGGTTACCCAACCACCTGACCTGCAAATATTACTGCTTCTCTCTCCCCCCAAGCCAGCACTATGCTTGTAGATAGAGTGTAATTTTACATTTTTAACCCTATCATATTGTCATACAAATACTGTAAATTGGAAAAAAAGGTAATTTTCATGTGAATTGAGACAGGTCTCTGAGTACTCCGTGCTGACAGGACTGGGGCTGCTAGGTGCAAGGTGTGTGTGTGTGTGTGTGTGTGTGTATATATATATATATATATATATATATATATATATATATATATATATATATATAAAAATCAGTATATTCATTTACTTCTCATTCAAAATAAATATAAATACATTTACACTTAATACATTTTACTACGCAATTAATTTTCATGTGAATTGAGACAGGTCTCTGAGTACTCCGTGCTGACAGGACTGGGGCTGCTAGGTGCAAGGTGTGTGTGTGTGTGTGTGTGTGTGTGTATATATATATATATATATATATATATATATATAAAAAAATCAGTATATTCATTTACTTCTCATTCAAAATAAATATAAATACATTTACACTTAATACATTTTACTACGCAATTACAGTGAATGGCAAGTTTTTCAGGAATGTATTAGCTGCATCAGCAGGACTGACTATAAGTGGGGCGACTGGGTTGGATTCCAGTGAAGTGCCAAGTCGGTATGGTGATGGCCAGGGCCGATGTTGTGCAGGATTAGACGCGCAGCAAACAGAATCCAGGATAACCTACAAAACTAGTGCCAGACCATGAAATTGATTATAATCCTGATTTAGTTAAAGCACAACCCAGGGTTAGCTTAAGAAGCTATACTGCTCGTCTGAGTGATTATTTTGTAGAACTATCTGGAGGTGGATTTGGCAATAGAGAAAAACCACGCCTGCACTAGATGACCTGCGAAACAGAATTAACACCAGATGTGGCACACAAATGTTAATGCTTTGTTTACTCATTGAATTGTTCACATATCTCCCTTTCCATTAGCACTCCTGCAATTTATGTTTGGTTGTTTGCGACACATTTATTGTAAGGCTTGCTTGGTTTTTTTGTGCAAATTTTGTAATTTGAATTGAATTCACCAACTTCTCTTACTAACAATAGTCCCTGGCTGTCATGACATGCGGGACAAAGGACTTAAAAGCAGGCATTTGTGCGAACAAAAGGGCGGTTTTATTGAAACCAAAATTGAAGAGAACTGAACAGGGGCTGGAAACCAATGGGACTGCTAGGGATCAAAACTGGGAGGACTGGTAAAGGGAAGGACACTGGCAGATAGGACGGGCAACGTTAATGACAAGACTGGGGATGACGAGACAAAGACTAACAAGGAGCAACAGGCGTCAATCATCAGGGTGACACTAGGGAGGAACCAGGAGGGTTAGGTGGACGCGGTGGGCAGGACGTAACACTAATACTGTGGCCGTTGTTAACCTCTGGAGGTTGTGTAACATATTGATGAGGAGGAAGCATGTTTCCTTGCCAAAGCATAGCCAGGAGCTTATACTGCAGAGCAGGCAAATGCAATAAGAAAAAAAATACAAAACAAAGAGCAAGAAAACGGATGTGAGGCAGAAGTCATGCACCAGACCAGGGTGAAAATGCAATGACTGTCCAGTGTGGCGTAAACAGGAGACTGAAGCAAGGTTCTAAAACACCCAAAAAGGTAAACAAAGTGATGGGCCAGAGGTGTGTTAAAAATCCTAAATGGCTAAATGGAGATGAGACGTTATGAACCATTTCTGAATCAACACATACAACCTTTTTTTGTGCTAATTTGTTATTGGAATAATGGGAATTCAGTTCAATTCAATTCATTTTTATATAGCTCCTTTCACAACAGAGTCGTCCCAAGGTGCTTTACATAAATGCCTTGTGATACATTACAACATTAGACAGAATAATACACAACGGGAAAAAGGAAGGAAAGAAATTAAATAAAGAAAGCCAGATGATAACAGAGGAGAGGAACCGAAAACTCCCAAGGAAGGAGAAAAAAAAATCTCTGGGGGTCCAAAGTCAACTGGCTGCCCCCCTCCCCCCCCGGGCTAATAACAATACTGATGACAGATTAGAGTGGACTTGCTTCCTAAAAGCTTGGTGTAAGCTGTGATTAAGGATCACATTGTGATCACCCTTTTTAACATTTAAACAGGGTTGCCAACTTTGGCCAGCTGGCTGGCGTGAGATTTTCAGTTCGAGACTGCAGACACATGCACGTATGTATGTATGTAACAGTTTTATTACCTTGTACATAATTTGTATGATTTGCAAACTAGCCCAACGCTTTCGATGCAGCTAATTTTAGGTTTATAATGGAATAATATAGATTTGCTGTAAGATTTGCTGTAAGTCTGAAAGCGTGAGTCTCACGCCAGATGCGTGAGAGCTGGCAACCCTGGCTAACTACCTGAGGTTAATGCTGTGCGCACAGTAAACACGACGGCAAAAGGAAAGCCATTTTCTCTCAATGACAAATACAGACTCATCAAAGTGTATGTTAAACTGCCAAAAAACAAGGCCACTGAGATGCAGCAGAGACTACAATAAGTGCTTTGAGATGATGTAATGTGAAAATGCACAGTATAAATTAAATTGAACTGGATATTTATGCATGTACCCATAAATGCCTGTACTATATTATAGCATATTTTATATAGCGTATAATTATACACAATTAAGTAGTTTAATTTGTACAGAACTGTATTTTGGAAAGCGCTTGAAGCAGCTGTACTACAGTTTGAAAAAGTTAATAAAATTAAATAAATAGGCACTACATTAGTCATGTTTTTTTTTTTTTTTTTGTGAAGTCAAACCTCTTGTGTTGTTTATATTAAACGGCAATGAAAATAAGCAATTTACACTTTTTATACAGTACAAATCTCACAGCTTACCTGCTGCAGCTACTCTATATTGCCAAAAGTATTGAGTCACCTGCCATTACACACACATGAACTTCAATGACATCCCATTCTTAATACAAAGGCTTTAATATGGAGTTGGCCCACCCTTTGCAGCTGTAACAGCTTCAGCTCTTCTGGGAGGTTTAGGAGGGTGTTTATGGGAATTGTTGGCCATTCTTCTAGGAGAGCATTTGTGAGGTCAGGCACTGATGTTGGATGAGAAGGCCTGGCTCACAGTCTCCGCTCCAATTCATCCCAAAGGTGTTCTGTAGGGTTGAGTACTATGTGCCCCCAACCCACAATTCCCTGAGACAAATGTGAATGGGGCAGGGGGGACATCTCCTGTGCTGGTGTAGCGCCAGGGGGGTACATGCCCCAGGATGGCCCGTGTGCAATTTTAAATAGCCCATGTCGTACTGTTGTGTTGTTAATGGTTGAACTTCCTGAATTGTCGTGCGTCTGTTTGCCCGTGTCTTGTGTGGACCCTGCCTGATACTAATTATGAGATGGCGTTTGACAGCGTTGATAGGCAGACCCTCTGGATTACGCATTACAGAGTACCGGAAAAGATCACAAACATCATCAAGAAGTCATACGAAGGGATGACCTGCAGGATAGTTCATGGCCGGCAACTAACCAACGCCTTTGAAGTACAAACCGGAGAGGGGCAGGGCTGTATACTCTCGCCCTTCTTGTTTCTGTTGGCCATAGATTGGGTCATGAAGACATTGACTGATCAGAAAAGGAATGGCATACAGTGGACACTGTGGAAGCAGCTGGACGATCTAGACTTTGCAGATGATCTGGCTCTTCTTTCTCACACTCAAGAACAGATGCAGGTAAAGACTAACATGGTTGTGGAAAACTCGGCTTGCCTGGGTCTCCACATTAACAGAAAGAAGAGCAAGGTGTTCAAGATAAACACACCCAATGATACACCCATTAAAGTTGAAGGTGAGGCACTGGAAGAGGTAGACAGCTTCACCTATCTTGCCAGTATACTGGACAAGCAGGGAGGAACAGATGGAGATGTCAGAACCCGCATTGGCAAAGCAAGGACAGCCTTCCATCAATTGAAAAACCTTTGGAGGTACAATGGAATCAGCACCGCCATCAAGATCAGGGTCTTCAACACCATCATGAAGCCAATCCTATTGTATGGAGCTGAGACCTGCAGAACCACCGTAAACACCATGAAGAAAATCCAGGTCTTTATAAATACCTGCCTCAGAAAGATACTCAAGATTCGCTTGCCAGACAAGATCAGCAATGAAGAACTGTGGCTAAGAACTAGGCAACAGCCCGTTGAGGAGGACATCCTTCAGAGACGCTGGCGATGGATAGGACATACCCTTCGAAAGCCTGCTTCTAATAGCACAAGGACCTCACCTGGAATCCCCAGGGGAAGAGGAAGAGGGGTCGGCCTAGAAATACGTGGCGCCGCGACCTGAATACAGACGCAAAACAGTTGGGAAAGACATGGGGACAGCTGGAAAGACTGGCTCAGAACAGAGATGCCTGGAAAAAGCTGATTGACGGCCTATGCCCCCGCCGGGGCCACAGGCGGTGAACAAGCTTAAATCACAAATCGCCGGTTGGGGGCGACAAAGTTTATCCTTCGAGAATTGTTGTCTTGACGTTACATTTTTACCCCGCAAAAATTACGATTGAATAATAATAATAATAATAATATATTAGTCTTATTAGAATAATATATTATTATTATTATTATTATTATTATTATTATTATCATTATTATTATTATTATGTATGCATGGAAGGGGCAGCGCTGGCGAGCGTCCTCTCTCACACTGAATATCACATGAACTGAATTAAGCATGCACTCGTCTCGGAGGATAAGATCGTAGTCGCTGATTTTTATTCACTGTTATTTAGCTTCGATTTTTCTTTTGGCCATATCTGACATCTGTTTTCTGACCATTCATCATCATAGTGAAATTAGATCGGCCAATGAAAACGCAAGCTCACCTCGACGTGGATAACGTGGACTAACTGTGCACTTCTCTTTAGACAGTGTTGTAAAAAGACAGTATAGGTTCCAGTCGTTGGTTACAGCAAACATTATTTGCGACGCAGCCAGGCGTACCATGCAGTACTTTTCATTTTTACGCCGCCTATAAACCATTTTCTGTGTTTTAGCTACCCAGGATACCGGGGATTAAATGGACAAGTCTAAATTGAAAGTACAGTGTGTTTTAACTGTTTTTGGATTTCTGCACAGTAAGTTCTGGATTTCTGCATTATTTTGTCTGACAAAATGTGCTGGTTAAACGTAAGATCGAACCTGCAAATGCTCATTATTTAGATCTCTGAGCTTCTGAAAACAGTGCAGGAGTTTAAATGAACATTATAAATTTGTTTTTAAAACAGTACTAAACTGAAAGTACTGCAGCGACAATTCCTGTAAATCAATTCCTGTAAATTTAATTTGTAAAATAAGTTACCAACAGAAAGGGAAACTAAAAACATGTCCTTTATCAAAGTACTTCGTGTATAGATTCCGGATTTGTAAGAGCTGAAAGGGTTTATTGATCTATACAAACGACAAATTTATACAAATTTGTCATCCAAGCAGTTGAATTCACTTTTCATCCTTCGTATAAAATAATTTTACTCTTCAATGTATTTTCTATATACACAGTCAGGACCATAAATATTGGACAGAGACAAAGTTTTTCAATTTTTAAGTTACGTCACCACAATAAATTTTAAAAGAAACAAGTCAGATGCAGTTGAAGTGCAGACTTTCAGCTTCAATTCAGTGCGTAGAACAAAAAGGTTGCATAAAAATCTGGGGAACTGAAGTAATTTTTCTACACAATCCCCTCCTTTCAGGGGCTCATAAGTAATTGGACAAATTAATATAACTGCAAATAAAATGTTCAGTTCTAATACAGTAAAACCTGAAGGTTCCTTGTTAAAGTCGCACAAAAAGAAAGATTCCAGTGAGCCAACAGATAGCAGTGATTCCGTTAGTTACAGTGAAAGTCGTCCTCAAAATAACCCTCCTCTTCTCCTCTGTCTCGTCTCCCTCACACCATCCACGATTCTTTTCATAGATAAACTGCAGGTTAATTTGTTTTATGTATTTTTACTTTATATTTTGTATTAATCATTTTTATATGAATATTTTTTGTTGTGGAACGAAACATCTGAGTTTCCATTATTTCTAATGGGAAAATTCGCTTTGATATATGAGTGCTTTGAATTATGCTGGCAATCCGAAGTTTTACTGTACTTAATTGTAAACCCTTTGCAAGCAATGACTGCCTGAAGTCTTGAACTCATGGACATGACCAGACGCTGGGTTTCCTCCTTTTTAATGCTCTGCCAGACCTTTACTGCAGCAGCTTTCAGTTGCTGTTTGAGGGTCTTTCTGTCTGTAGTTAAGTCTTTAGCAAGTGAAATGCATGCTCTATGGGGTTGAGATCAGGTGACTTGACCATTCGAGAATATTCCACTTCTTTGCTTTAATAAAATCCAGGGTTGCTTTTGCTGTGTGTTTTGGGTCATTGTCCATTTGTATTATGAAACGCAGCTCAATCAATTTGACTGCTTTTGGCTGGATTTGAGCAGACATGATGTCTCTGAACACCTTAGCATTCATTCGGCTGCTTCCATCCAGTGTCACATCATCAAGAAACACTAAAGACCCAGTGCCACTGGCAGCCATGCACACCCAAGCCATCACACTGCCTCCACCATGTTTTACAGATGATGCAGTGTTCTTTGGATCATAAGCTGTTCCAGCCCTTCTCCATACTTTTTTCTTTCCATCATCGTGATACAGGTTGATCTTGGTTTCATCTGTCTAAAGAATGCTGTTCCAGAACTGTGCTGGCTTTTTTTAGATGTTTTTTTGTAAAGTCCAATCTAGCCTTTCTATTCCTAAGGCTTATGAGTGGCTTGCATCTTGCAGTGAACCCTCTGTATTTGCTTTCATGCAGTCTTCTCTTCATGGTAGACTTGGACATTGATACGTCTACCTCCTGGAGAGTGTTGTTCACTTGGTTGGCTGTTACGAAGGGGTTTCTCTTCATCATGGAAATGATTCTGCGATCATCCACCACTGTTGTCGTCCGTGGACGTCCAGGCCTTTTTTGCAATGCTGAGGTCACCAATGCTTTCTTTCTGTCTCAGGATGTATCAAACTGTGGATTTTGCCACTCCTAATGTTGTGGCAATTTCTCGAATTGTTTTTTTGTGTTTTCGCATCCTCTGGATGGCCTGTTTCACCTGCATACCGAGTTCCTTTGACGGCATGTTGTATGTTCACACCTTAGTCTTCCAAATGCAAACAATAAACTCCAGGTCTTTTATCTGCTTAATTGATAATGAAAGAATGAAGGAATTGCCCACATCTGTCCATGAAATAGCTTTTAAGTGAATTGTCCAATTACTTTTGGCCCCTTTAAAAAGAGGGTGGCACATGTTAACCAGCTGAAACTGCTAAACCCTTCATCTAATTTGAATGTGGAAACCCTGAAATGAAATCTGAGAGTCTGCACTTTATCTCCATGCTCATTGTATAACTTCAATTGGAATATATTTAAGTGAACAGGTAATATAGTAAAACTTGTGTCAGTGTCCAAATATATATGGACCTAAATGTATGAACCCTCTAATGTTAGACCAACACCTGCATCATTGTGCACAATTTCTCGTCTGTTTTTACAGACATACGTCCGAGTGTGAGTTTCAATGTGGACACCAACAATCCCAAAATTTTCAATCAGTCCGTCCCAGGGTTTGGTTACCAAGTGTGTCGCTTCGGGCCGGCAAACAGCAACAGGTGAGACGCTCTGTGTGTGGAAGTGTGTGAGAGTCGCCCTGACCTCCCCTGCAGTGTGTGAGAGTCGCCCTGACCTCCCCTGCAGTGTGTGAGAGTCGCCCTGACCTCCCCTGCAGTGTGTGAGAGTCGCCCTGACCTCCCCTGATGTGTGTGAGAGTCGCCCTGACCTCCCCTGCAGTGTGTGAGAGTCACCCTGAACCCCCCTGCAGTGTGTGAGAGTCGCCCTGACCTCCCCTGCAGTGTGTGAGAGTCGCCCTGACCTCCCCTGCAGTGTGTGAGAGTCGCCCTGACCTCCCCTGATGTGTGTGAGAGTCGCCCTGACCTCCCCTGCAGTGTGTGAGAGTCGCCCTGACCTCCCCTGCAGTGTGTGAGAGTCGCCCTGACCTCCCCTGCAGTGTGTGAGAGTCGCCCTGACCTCCCCTGCAGTGTGTGAGAGTCGCCCTGACCTCCCCTGATGTGTGTGAGAGTCGCCCTGACCTCCCCTGATGTGTGTGAGAGTCGCCCTGACCTCCCCTGCAGTGTGTGAGAGTCGCCCTGAACCCCCCTGCAGTGTGTGAGAGTCGCCCTGACCTCCCCTGCAGTGTGTGAGAGTCGCCCTGACCTCCCCTGCAGTGTGTGAGAGTCGCCCTGACCTCCCCTGCAGTGTGTGAGAGTCGCCCTGACCTCCCCTGCAGTGTGTGAGAGTCGCCCTGACCTCCCCTGCAGTGTGTGAGAGTCGCCCTGACCTCCCCTGCAGTGTGTGAGAGTCGCCCTGACCTCCCCTGCAGTGTGTGAGAGTCGCCCTGACCCCCCTGCAGTGTGTGAGAGTCGCCCTGACCTCCCCTGCAGTGTGTGAGAGTCGCCCTGACCTCCCCTGATGTGTGTGAGAGTCGCCCTGACCTCCCCTGCAGTGTGTGAGAGTCACCCTGAACCCCCCTGCAGTGTGTGAGAGTTGCCCTGACCTCCCCTGCAGTGTGTGAGAGTCGCCCTGACCTCCCCTGCAGTGTGTGAGAGTCGCCCTGACCTCCCCTGATGTGTGTGAGAGTCGCCCTGACCTCCCCTGCAGTGTGTGAGAGTCGCCCTGACCTCCCCTGCAGTGTGTGAGAGTCGCCCTGACCTCCCCTGCAGTGTGTGAGAGTCGCCCTGACCTCCCCTGATGTGTGTGAGAGTCGCCCTGACCTCCCCTGCAGTGTGTGAGAGTCGCCCTGACCTCCCCTGCAGTGTGTGAGAGTCGCCCTGACCTCCCCTGCAGTGTGTGAGAGCCGCCCTGACCTCCCCTGCAGTGTGTGAGTCGCCCTGACCTCCCCTGCAGTGTGTGAGTCGCCCTGACCTCCCCTGATGTGTGTGAGAGTCGCCCTGACCTCCCCTGCAGTGTGTGAGAGTCACCCTGAACCCCCCTGCAGTGTGTGAGAGTCGCCCTGACCTCCCCTGCAGTGTGTGAGAGTCGCCCTGACCTCCCCTGCAGTGTGTGAGAGTCGCCCTGACCTCCCCTGGTGTGTGTGAGAGTCGCCCTGACCTCCCCTGCAGTGTGTGAGAGTCGCCCTGACCTCCCCTGCAGTGTGTGAGAGTCGCCCTGACCTCCCCTGCAGTGTGTGAGAGTCGCCCTGACCTCCCCTGCAGTGTGTGAGAGTCGCCCTGACCTCCCCTGCAGTGTGTGAGAGTCGCCCTGACCTCCCCTGCAGTGTGTGTGAGAGTCGCCCTGACCTCCCCTGCAGTGTGTGTGAGAGTCGCCCTGACCTCCCCTGCAGTGTGTGAGAGTCGCCCTGACCTCCCCTGCAGTGTGTGATGGTCGCCCTGACCTCCCCTGCAGTGTGTGAGAGTCGCCCTGACCTCCCCTGCAGTGTGTGAGAGTCGCCCTGACCTCCCCTGCAGTGTGTGAGAGCCGCCCTGACCTCCCCTGCAGTGTGTGAGAGTCGCCCTGACCTCCCCTGCAGTGTGTGAGAGCCGCCCTGACCTCCCCTGCAGTGTGTGAGAGTCGCCCTGACCTCCCCTGCAGTGTGTGAGAGTCGCCCTGACCTCCCCTGCAGTGTGTGAGAGTCGCCCTGACCTCCCCTGCAGACGCCTGTTTCATTTATTCACCTCATAAGCTGAAGCGATCTGAGTCCATTCGTAGGGCATGTGTTCTCTTTGTTCTGCTCCTCTTTTTTTTTCTCCTTCTATCCCTTGTTTTAATTTCTGCATCATTTGCATCCGAAGCTGAACATGTCTGATGGATGGGCCCAAGATTTTCTTGGGGGGGGGCACGGCATGGGGGGACCAAAAACCATATCTCGATATCTTTAGGCAGAATACACACACACGGAACCCTGGCAGAGACTCAAACCCAGGTTCTAGAGGTGCGAGGAGATAGTGCTAACCACTGCACCACTGTAACTAGCCAGTATGGACCGCTTTCACTGCAAACTAAAGTCTCAGAATAAAGACAAAAATAAATTATGGCTATATCTGTGTTGCATGGGCCCGATAAAGCAGCTTCGACATGAAACCATTTCACACCACTGTGTTTACCAACAACATGTTTATCAGTTTATAACGTTGCTCTAAAAACAGTAGGTGAACGTTTATGAAGAAAAAAAGATCTAAATGTAAAACCTATTTGGCAAATGACTCTAAAAGCAGAAGCCCGACAGCCATTGAAAGTTAATATCTGGAAATACCCTCATTTTGGGACAGCCTATATCTGTATTAGAATGTACATTGCTTATGTGTTGTGACTGTTCTGTGTTCTCTGTGCTGCTGTCGGTCCTTTCTCAGTTGCATCTTATTGAGTCTGACATCATGCAGTGTTACTAAGTCTGAGAGTCTCTTGTTCTGTGTGTTGCTGATCTCTCTTGCGTCCCCCCCCCCCCAGCCTGCTGGTCACAGCTCCTACTCTGGACAACGTCACGGGTGTGGTGTACAAGTGCTCCTACACTTCTGGCTCCTGTGAAAGACTGAGAGGTGACACTTCCTGTAGAATGTTTTGGTCAAAGCTGCAGAGAAAGGTGGGGGGTGGGGTGGATACAAACAGATGTCTTAATCACTCTTTTAATTTATGTCCCCCTGTGCTTAACACTCATATTTGGTTATATTTTTATACCACCCAGCACTTTAAAGCAAGTGAAGTGGAGCTTGGGACTGGATGCCAGTCCATCACAGGACACACACACACACACACTCACACACACACTCACTCACCATGATCTGTTTATGGACATCAATGCATCTGTCTGCACATTTTTGGACTTCAGGAGAAAATGTTCAGTTACCCGGGGAGAAAAGAGTATTAAATGGAAAAAAAAAGTTGTTCCAAACTGTCTTATTTAATTAAAATAATCATAAACTATTTTTTTTTTAAAGATTATAAATACTATTCTCCTAGATGTTCATAGCCTACCAAAGACTTGTGCATTTACCGGTGCGATGTCATGAAGGAATTCTCAGTCACGTTCAAGGAAAACAGGACTTAGAGTATGACTCCGAAAGTAGTTTAGTTATGGGTGTTTGCTTACACAGTCCAGTACACACAAGTTCAAAATAAAGTTAACGTTCTCCTTGCATCAATGAGATTGCTCTTCACAAAACCAGCAGCATAACTGCTGTTATTGCCATCTGTTGTTTTGCAGTGGGGGATCATGGGATTGCGCTGGGTTTGTCGCTCACTTGTGCTGGCAGCAGGGCCGTGGTGAGTACACCTTCCTTTCAGTACATGCACAGCTTCTTCAGAGACTGTGTTTTTCATGTCATTCAGTTTGTGGTTGGAACATAAGCGTTTAATCATTTAGGGACTCACTTCCTGTTTGGTGTCATTCTCACAGGTCTGGCTGCTCTCACGGGTCGTACAGTTTCTCACAGATACAAAGCATGAATTCACATGTCCCCGCTGATAAAATCACCCAAAGCTTTTTATTATCAATATTTGTTATTTTACTGCTTTGATGGGGTTAAACAGATTAGCATGTGGACATCTGCATGTAATTGGTCTGGTGTGCAATGCTGATCTATGTCTGCTCAGGATTCATACAGCCTTTGTATTTGCTTCTCCTGCTCTAAAAAATGAGGAACCTCTGATTTCCTGTGCATTCTTGCTGTTGGTATTTCACAAACATGTACAGTATTGCTCCTTGGCCATCAAGTTGACATGGGGTTTGACCACATGACTCAGCTGTTATTCCTTGTTTTTGCTAATAGGTCAGAGAAGCTTCATAAGTCACCTTAGTTGTGAAACAGTTGTGAAAGGCACTATATAAAAATAAATTGAATTGAAAATAAATTGAATAAGTTGTTGTAAATGATATTGCACGATTATACACAAGTCCTTGTTCTTTCTGAAAAGTAGTTTGCACCCTGAAATTTTCTTTCATTCGTGCACGACATTTGCATAATGAGGAAGCTTCAATTTGCTTGACTTGGTTTTGAATTATGTCTTATCTGAGTGGTCTTGGGTGGGGGGGGGGGGTCACCTGTATGCTGCTTCCTGGGTGGTGGTAATTGGATGCATGGGATGTGGAGGAACAATGCAACTAGCAGCTCAAATGGGGGGTTGTGAAGATTCACCTTCCTCAAGTGGTTTCTCAAGTTCCTTCTGAAATGACTAGCGATGGCCAAAAAAAAAACTTCCTTCTGTTATTTAGCTATAAGGTCGTGCACCCCCCCCCATTCTGCTAACATGGTACGTCCCTCCCAGTTGCTAATGTGGGCAGTGGTGTCTTAATGGGTAGGGATGCACACTTGTAATTGAAAGAGTGGTGCTTTGAAACCCCGACCAGCAAGGCACCACTGAGGTACCCTGAGCAAGGTACCGTCCCCAAGCACTGCTCCCTTGGGGCTGAATTAGCTGCCCCCTGCTATGTCACAATGTCACATATGGGTTAAATGCAGAGGACACAGTTCGTTGTTGTACACTGTGTGCTGTCAACAATGACCACTGATCACTAAAATTCTAATGTGCCCCCCCCCCCCAATATGCTAACATGGTACATCCCTCCCAGGTATGTGGGCCACACCTCTCGCACGACTGCGACAGCTTTTCCTTCCTAAATGGCCAGTGCATGGAGCTAGGTCCGCAGTTCACGCTCCTCGATGTCCAGAAGCCGGCGTTTCAGGGTAACAAGTCATGCTGATCCCTGTAGTTAACATTGTTCAAGGACTAAGACTGAAGTACAGTGGCTACCCAACACTCTTTGTCACACTGTATTTAGTGTTGAGCGTTGTGTTGAGTATTTTGTGGTGTGGCATTTAGTGTTAGTGTAATGAATGTTGTGTTGGATTATGTGTTGAGTTGGTTGTTGCGCGTTGTGCGGTGATGTTGCATTTAGTGTTGAGCAGTATGTTGAGTAGGTTGTTGAGTGTTTTGTGGTGCTGTTGCATTCAGTGTTGAGCGCCGTGTTGAGTGTTGTGCGCATGGTTTGAGCTGCACGTCTGCTTATATACAGAATGCCGCGATTTCAGCCTGGACGCTGTGATTCTATTCGACGACTCGCAGAGCATCAAAAAGCAGGACTTTGCCACCATGATCGGCTTCATCAAGAACATCATCAGAATGTTCACAGACCCCCGCACGCAGGTGAGACTCTCCCACATGCCCGGGCGCATGGATCTCCTGCAGTGCAGAGAGAAGGTTACAAGACAAGATCTGTAACAATCATTTATTAAAAGAGAACCAATCAGAAGAGAGTATCTGGCCTAATTAATGCATGGTTATATTATGCGTCTTGGCCAATCGGATTAGGCAGACAGTGCTAAATACAAGCATAATCGACCACCAAGACACATTGTGATCTGATTAGTCGGGCCACTCGCTGGGGTTCCGGAACATATTTGGCCATTTTGAAATGTAAGTGGTATTGTGTCCTGAGACAACCATGACAAAGGACGTCATAATAACTGTGCCTGGGACCATGGCAGAAGTGTTGTAAGCAGTAAAGAAATCTGAACACAAGTGGTCAGCTGGAGACCTCGCAGTTACATGATAGACGCAAGTGTAAACACTGGTGTGCTACGGCTGTCTACCTCTGATCTGATCGCCTAAGACGTAGTATAAACAGGGCCTTTGCTGGGACTGGAGCCAGCACCATTCCGGGCATAACTATACTGGCTGATGTTTCTCCTGCTTTTCTCCCACGTCTTCTCCCTTCCGCTCCAGGTAGCAGTAGCTCAGTACTCCAGCGACAGGTTCGCCGTCTTCCACTTTGAGAACTTTGCGGTCGAACGGAACCCAGACGTGCTGCTCAGAGACGTCCACCAGTCCCAGGGGCAGACCTACACCCCGTCCGCCATCCGCTACGTTCTGTGAGTCCGACTTTAGCGTCGCTGCCGCGTCACACACAAGATCTCCATGTGTTCGTCTGTCATCCTCCTCTAAAGGAAGGAACCACAAATCCAACTAAGAGTGTAGTGATACAGTCTACTTATGATTTGCTTCGATAGAGGGTTCCAGGCTCATGGTTCGATACACTCACAACCTTTCACACTCACAAGAGCTCACAGTTCATATGTATTCCCTTTCAGGCATGCACATTTAGAACTGTCTTCATTTATTGTTTTTCTTGCAGTTTTTTCCTTATTCTGCAGAGTCCAGTGCAAAATACACAAATAAAATCTCAAAGTAAGCTTATGCCTAATTAATAAATGATTTCATGCCATGGTGCCCTGTTGCACTCCTCAACCCTTGAGGTGTGAGGCAACAGTGAAACTCACAGCGTCATTGTAAATTCATGTGAAATTGGCCTGCTGTATGAATTGCCTCTCATTTCCACATTGAGTAAGTGAAGAGTAGCATAGAACCTTAGCAAAAAACAGTTTGGAAGCCCATTGTCTCACAGACTTGTAGGAAAGCAGAGCAGGACCTTCAGATGTTCAGATGATCGGAGGGGGCAAGGAGGATTTGAGGAGTTTTTTGATGGAGATGGGTGCTTGTCTGTTAATGGACCTATAAACCAGCACCAAAGATCTTAAGTGAATATCAGATGTGCTGTCGCATTTTGATGATGATGGCACAAGGCAATCCAGCGTGATACCTCATGTTGTTGTGGAGATGCTGAACCATCTAGGAAAATCTTACAATCCTCCTCTTTTTTGGCACAATCTGACAGCGTACTCTTGAGGTAAGGCATGAGGAGAGGGGTAGAGCTAAGGGTGGGCAGGACCCTCCCCCCAGCCATAAGAGGATCCTCCCATACTAAATACACACAAAGTTATACTGATATGCTTTCTCCCAAGCTCTTGACAGCTAAAATATATTGCTTATGCTTTAATTGTGACTTGAGATTTTATATATCTGTCATTTTTGGTATACATTCTTATTATGGTGGGTGTATGGTGTAATTTTAAATAATAATAAAAAAAAAATCTGTAAAATCCCTACAATACACTTGAAATATAATACATAGCGATGTTTTGAAGTCAAACTAAGCTGTTGCTTTTGTATTTAATGGTTTTCTGTTTGACGAATTTGCAAAAAACTGCAGTGCATGATGGGTAGGATCTAAAGGCTGCCTAACGTCCTTATCCGTCTGACGATATACATCAAGACCAGGAAGGTGCATGCCTTGTTGCGTTTGTTGGTCTAGAAAGTAATTCAACATGTTTAAAAGTAAAAGTGGGGCACAAAAGAGGAAGGAAAAAAACAATTTTTGAGCAAGTTCTGTTGTAATAGGCTATTATATGCCGCAGGCCTTCTGTTTGTTTGCAATTTCGCCATGTAGGCTATGTTCTTAAAAATTGCTTTTTGTTGGATATAGCCCGATTATATGCCGTGGGCCTTTTGTTTGTTTGCGATTTCGCCAGGTAGGCTACCTTCTTTAAAACTGCGTTTTGTTAGACTACATATTTCGGGATGTTTTATTGTAGTCTTTGTAAATATGTATATAGTTTAGCCTAACCCAGCCACTTAAGGGAGCAAGCCAGCTGAACCAGGTGCCGGTCCCAAACCCGGATTAATGGGGAGGGTTGGTGTCAAGAAATAGAGACTGATGTCAAAATGTGGGAAATATGTGGTTGTATAAATAAATGCGTTAAAGATGGTTAATGATTCTGTGCTGTCTAAATTGTATAAAAAGTTAGGCTGCATGACATTTGAATGGGCTATACCCGGATGCATGGACGCATTATGAGAATGAGAAAGACGGTGCGCACTAATTAACCTATACCATATTCACTTAGACAATATATACACTGTAATTTTTTGCAACAGAAATGGATGAGATGGGCAGGCAGCAGGAGGTGGAATTTTTGTCCTTGGTAAAACTGACGTCTCCACACTGGGAACAACGTTGTTTTCTAGGCATAGTCAAACAAATCTCCTCCTGTCTGAAAAGGCGAAGAAATCGCAATTTAGCCATTAAAACTTTTCAGTTTTTGTGAGGGACAGTGTGGGTTCTTGCACCCACACTTTAGAACTCGTTTCAGCGCCGCCACATATGTGTGTGTGTGTGCGTGCGTGCGTGCGCATGGGGGGGCCTGATCGGTGTTTTGTCCTGGGGCCTTGTGTGCAGTTGTTCCGCCACTGCATGTGGATGAAGGTACATCTCTGCCTTTCTCTTAATGACCCCCCCTCCACGACCACCTTTCCTTCCCGTAGCACGAATATGCTGGTCCCGGAGAGGGGAATGAGGCCTGACTCCAAGAAACTGCTGGTGGTCATCACCGACGGTAGATCCAATGACCGCAGAGACACATTCCATGCAGTGATACCACTAGCGGAGCAGATGGGCGTGGTCCGATATGCCATCGGGGTAACTGTGTTCCAGACAGGACCAGGGGGTCATGGGTTTGATGCTGGTCCCACGGTGACACTCACCTATAGCCTCACCTTCCAGGTCGGGAAGGATTACTCCATCGAGGAGCTGCGGCAGATCGCATCCTCTCCCAGCAACGTATTCGAGTCAGACAGCTTCGACGCCCTCAACTCCATTCAAGAGCAGGTGAAGGAGAAGCTTTTTTCCATCGAAGGTAGAGTATCTGGACCCGGGGTTGAGGGAATTCAAGGATCGTTTCTCCGTGAATTTCATAAGCAAGCCGGCAGGCTAAGCGAGTCAGTCTGGCAAACAGGAATCATGTGTTGTGAAAGTCCAAGCATTTCACTAAGGGAAAAGTCCCACAGCACTGGAACCTCCAGTTCCTCAAGAAAAGTCTCCGCTGTCCTTAAAGGGACAGCGCGCCATATCTAAGCCGTACTGTGGCCGTTTCGTCATATCATCGTATCTGCTGTGTCTTCCGTATTTGAAAACGCTCTATATCGTCTAGGTACCAGTAACTCCACCTCCACAGCCTTCCAGATGGAGCTGTCCCAGGGTGGTTTCAGCACCCTGCTCACACAGGTATGTGGCATGCGGGCAGGTGCCACAGGATCAGCACCATCTCCTCAACCTTCCCCACCTTCCACCAGCTCGCTGGGCTGGAGATGCCCTTCGGCCGCATCGCCGCTACATCTTCGGAATGTTCCCGAACATTCTGAGTCATGTTTTCTTTTTTCTCTCCCCCAACAGGACACTAAGTTGTTTGGAGTGGTGGGGGCGTATGAGTGGTCAGGGGGCATTATGGAACAGCGTCCTGGGGCAAATAGCTCCTTCATCAATGCCTCGGCGCAGGAGCCGGACATCAAAGACTCTTACCTGGGTGAGCATCGTGGGACTGTGAAGCCTGCACCCCCACCTTCCTGTCATTGAGGGGCGCTATTTCTTCTTTGTTTCCCTGGGCTAAATTGCCATGGTCCATGGGGGGGGGGGGCGCCGGATTCAGTGAGTGTCATTCGAAACTGACAGAGAGCAGAGCTGAGAAAGCGGTGCTTTATTTACGCGTGTGTGGTTAGCATTGCATTGCGCCTCATACAGCCCCAGTCTGCATCTGGTCACTTCCTGTCAGGTGCCAATCATGTTCTTTAATCTCAGATACAAAGACTCGTGACTGTTAACACACAGCCATTTGTCCTTTTTCTTACTTGTTCACTTTTTTAAAGTGCAATCAATGGTTTTTGTTTCAATCATACAAGGTAGTTGGAGTATGCTGTGTGCCTGTTTATGGTAGGCTGCTTTAGTACAACCTCTCTCTGTATCACCATGTGGTAGGGCCCATCTCTCCCTCTGTATCACCATGTGGTAGGGCCCATCTCTCCCTCTGTATCATCGTTTGGTAGGGCCCATCTCTCCCTCTGTATCACCATGTGGTAGGGCCCATCTCTCCCTCTGTATCATCGTTTGGTAGGGCCCATCTCTCCCTCTGTATCATCGTTTGGTAGGGCCCATCTCTCCCTCTGTATCACCATGTGGTAGGGCCCATCTCTCCCTCTGTATCATCGTTTGGTAGGGCCCATCTCTCCCTCTGTATCACCATGTGGTAGGGCCCATCTCTCCCTCTGTATCATCGTTTGGTAGGGCCCATCTCTCCCTCTGTATCATCGTTTGGTAGGGCCCATCTCTCCCTCTGTATCACCATGTGGTAGGGCCCATCTCTCCCTCTGTATCATCGTTTGGTAGGGCCCATCTCTCCCTCTGTATCATCGTTTGGTAGGGCCCATCTCTCCCTCTGTATCATCGTTTGGTAGGGCCCATCTCTCCCTCTGTATCATCGTTTGGTAGGGCCCATCTCTCCCTCTGTATCACCATGTGGTAGGGCCCATCTCTCCCTCTGTATCATCGTTTGGTAGGGCCCATCTCTCCCTCTGTATCATCGTTTGGTAGGGCCCATCTCTCCCTCTGTATCACCATGTGGTAGGGCCCATCTCTCCCTCTGTATCATCGTTTGGTAGGGCCCATCTCTCCCTCTGTATCACCATGTGGTAGGGCCCATCTCTCCCTCTGTATCATCGTTTGGTAGGGCCCATCTCTCCCTCTGTATCATCGTTTGGTAGGGCCCATCTCTCCCTCTGTATCACCATGTGGTAGGGCCCATCTCTCCCTCTGTATCATCGTTTGGTAGGGCCCATCTCTCCCTCTGTATCATCGTTTGGTAGGGCCCATCTCTCCCTCTGTATCATCGTTTGGTTTGGCCGGTCTCCCCCTCTATCGCCGTATGGTTTGGCCGGTCTCCCCCTCTATCGCCGTATGGTTTGGCCGGTCTCCCCTTCTGTATCTCAGTGAGGTACAGCCTGTCTCCCTCTCCAGGCTACTCTTTAGCAGTGGCCCAGGTGCATGGTAGCACGGTGTACTTCGCTGGTGCTCCCCGGTTCCGGCACATGGGCCTGGTGCTGGGATTTCAATGGCAGCCCACCCAGAACCAGTGGGCCATCACTCATCGGATCTACGGGACGCAGGTACGGCCAGTTGGGTACGCGTAGAGACACATAGACATGTGCTGTGTATAAACGGCCTCACGTTTAATGTTAATTCACTCACTCACAGTACATGCGGTGTCTCCCCCTCCTCCTCCTCCTCCACCTCCTCCTCTTCCCCATCCACTGTTCTCCACATCGCTCTCCATCCATGTCTCTGCAGCTGGGCTCCTACTTCGGGGCAGTCCTCGGCGTGCTGCCCGTCTCAGGCCAGGCCGGGACGAACCCGGTGCTGCTGGTGGGGGCGCCCCACTTCCACAAGCCGGGAGTGGGAGGGGAGGTGCGGCTCTGTGCCCTCGAGTCTGGGGTAAGGCCTCCTGCACAGGGAGGGAGGTAGCATGTAAAATTATAAACTGCTTTTAGCTAAAAATGCATGAAGGCACCTTCACGGCCCAGCCCCCAACCCCCCTGCAGCCCGCAGAATGCCCCCACTTCCTCCGAGGCTCCCCCGGGAATGAGATGGGCCAGTTTGGGGCGTCTCTGTCCACCACGCCTGACCTCAGCGGGGATGGCTTTCCTGAGGTGGCGGTGGGGGCCCCGCTGGAGGATGAAGGGAGGGGTGCTCTGTACCTCTTCCTGAGTCGTCCGGGAGGCCTTGACAAGAAGCACAGCCAGGTTTGTGGTCACCTGCCACCGCTGTTAAGTGACACTCGCCCTTCGGGGTCACGGTGTACAAATACAGTGGTACCTCAGTTCTCAAACTCATTATAACTCGAATTTCTTAAAAGTTGAACCAACCAGTTAAAAAATTTTTTACCTAGAACTCGATCTGAATCTCAGAAGTCAAACAGTGAACGCTGACCTAAGATAACTTGTACGCTCGGGGAAATGAGTCAGGCGGCACGTCTCTCAGCGGAAACAAATGGTAACACTTCAGTCTCAGCCTCGCATTCGCTGTGATAGCATCGTGCATGTTTACACTAGCTGAATACATATATTTAGACAGTAATAATACATTTTCACAATGATTTACAGTAACAGTAATTATTTTTATATAATAAAATACATTTAAAAATAAAGATTTCTTATTAATTATTTTAATGTTAATAATAAACCATTAATACATTTAATTATAATAATATTGTTGTGCCGAGCGGGGACGGAACAGAGACAAAGGCGCAGACGTTAGGGTATCGGGGAATACGGGGTTAATTACAGGTAAGGCAGGCAAAACGCAGACGGACAATACAATGACCAGACTGGGGAAACAAACTGAAACGCGGACGAAATACAGAGGACTAATGATAACAACCAGAAACACCTGATCACACGGGGATCCCACACGAGGTTAACGAGCGGGCGTGACACGTGGAAGGAGCGGACGATCGGGGCAGGACACATTATTTGGATACATTTATTTTCTTCGTACATATTTCGGTGTAATTTTTTGGGGCCGGGAACGAATTAATAGGTTTTCCATTATTTCTTATGGGGGAAATTCGATCAGAACTCAAACTTTTTAGGATTCCATCCAGAGTTCTGAACGGATTAAGTTCGAGTTCTGAGGTACCACTGTATACAGACTGATACTTATATCGTTTGTAAATTTTAAGTCTTTGCATTACCAGGTGCTGCAGTATAACCATTCCTCCTATCACATTCTCTGTGCAGAGGATTCTGGGAGCGCGTGTGGACCAGAGACTGCGCTTCTTTGGGCTGTCCCTGCACTCGGATGGGGACCTGAGCTCCGACGGGCTGTCGGACTTGGTAGTGGGGTCTCGAGGTGCCGCCATTGTGCTGAGGTACGGATCAGTGTGAAGAATCATACATTCTATGATTTAAAGCGCCCCCTGTCTGCTCGGAGGAATGAACTCTCCCTCCCCCTTGGATTCCTCCAGGTCGCAGCCGGTGGTGTGCGTGCGTCCCTCGGTCATGCTGCACCCCGCCGTCATTCCACAGGACGCCTTCCACTGCGCGGCCTTCCGTGATTACAACGCGCCCGTCTCCATGGCGACGGTGTGTGTCACTGTAGTCCCTGTTCACACGGGGAGAGTACGAGGTGTGTTCCAATGCTGAAAGCGGAAACCGACTGATTGCCAGACATATTTAAATGAAGGGAGGTCAACCAGCCTGGGCTGCTGTAGATGGAGATGATTGGATCTCTCTCACTTTGTGTGTTTTATTTTTTTGTGTGCCACGTGACCTCAAGGTCCCTTTCCGATGGATGTGTCCATGTCGATGTCTCTGGACGCTGGGATAGAGCCTCCCCGCCTGCACCTCCTCAAATCCTCCTGGAGAGGAAACGTCTCAGAAAGCACTTCAGTGTGCTTCAACGTGACCATCAACATCCTGGTCCGTGCGTGCGTGTGCGTGCGTGCACGTTCACACTTATGTGCTTTCGTTTCACTTCCTTCAGTGGTGATTTTCATGTCATAATACACTTAATCGACAATCAGATTCATTTTCACATTCAGATTAATGGACTTTCTGATGAAGTAAAACAAAAAAGTGGAAGAACAGCCTATATTTGGCACAAGCCACATTGTCAGCAGTTCTACTTGCATTACAGCGGTGAGATATTTTGGTAACGCTCTCTCCCCCCTCCCCGACAGGAGTGTATATCTAACTACACGGCTGTGCCTTTCTCGGGGGAGCTCGCAATGGGGGGGCACCGGGTGGAGGGCACAGGCGGGCTGAGATCTGTCCTGAGCCCCGACTGCCCCACCTCCTTCACACACCCGGTCAGCAAGGCCTCCGGCACACACGTGCGCGTCACATACGTGTGCGGGTCACCCGGTGTAACTCTGCACGCCCTGTCTGCCAGGTGTTGCTGGAGGAGGTCTGCGGTGACGACTACGTGTGCGTCTGCGACCTTCAGGTGACCTTGAATGTCACCAGGTGAGACCTGAGGGGGCATCCTTGTTTACTTGTACTGTCCCGAAATCCCTCACACAAGTCAGATTTTACGTTAAGTCAGATGTACCTTCCCGTACTATTCAGGGAGACCTTACAGTATAAAACACATTCGCCAAGAATACACTAGTATTGTATACTAAAGCAGTGTTTTTTAACCTAGTCCTTGGGCTCTCCTAGACAGTCCATGTTTCTGCTCCCTCCCAGCTCTGTGGACTGTCAGGTGGTCCCTAATGACCGCTTTGAGAAACACTGCTCTGAACAACACAAATAATCCAAAGGTGTATCTCTGCTGAATTGCTGTGACATGGTTCCTGACTGTGCGTTTCCTCTGTCCTTCAATGTTCTTGTATCCTTGCTGTTGATGGTACCACCACCATCTGCCAGGTCCATCATCCTCACGTGCTGCGTTCTGCCACTAAGCTAAAGCGCTAATGAGCTAATGCGCTAACCCCATCAACCGTCCATGTCTTCTCGATTTCCAGCCTAGTGGTCATCAAAGCCCCCGATTTCCCGGTGGATCTCGTGGTCCACGTATCCAACCAGGGTGAAGACGCGGCAGGAGTGGCCCTGACGCTGATCTTCCCGTCCTCGCTGTCTTTCAGCCAGGCCACCAAGGTCAGCGGGCTTGATGGTACGGAGGGCGCCGCTCACGGTCACTGCTGATCATGCTGATCTCATTTCTCTTCTCTCCACAGGGATTGGGGCAGGTCAGTCTGCGATGCACGTCCAGCAGTCTGGATCTCAGCAACGTCAAGCAGACTGTCTGCCAGCTGGGTTCCTACGCACTGAGGCAGATGACGTCGGTGAGTGTGAATCACCCAGAACCTTCTGTCGAGTCCTAACCGTGGCACTTGTGAAACTTCGCTGTGTGTCCTTTATTTAAACATCTGGTGAACGAATGGGTGCATTGTCAGGACGTAACATCCCTGGGTGAACAAGCTGCCTTCCCCCTCAACATCATGTTAACTGCTAATCCTACCAACCGCACCATGCAGAAGGACATCAATTGGATTGTTATGTGGCCAACCGAACACTTTCCCCGGGTTTGCACTCTTAACCGGCAGAGTAACTCTCTGTGCACACATCGCACACAGTACTTGCTCGCAGAACCTGCAGTACTAACTCCAGTACATCAGCTTACTCAGAGTGTACTCGCGCTCTACTCCAGATGGCGGTGCGAGTCTCACTGCAGGTGTCTGATCCCATGCAAGTGGAGGACGGCATGACTGTTACTGTGTCCGCCAACAGGTATCATTCCGTGAAACCAACATCATTAATTAGGGAGCCTGAACTCTCAGGGGCATTTTCTATGCAGTGGTTTGCGCTGGTAATCTCCTGCTCCATTAACAGGTTACATGCATCGGTTGTCTCCGCTCTGTTCTGTGTCCTCCACAGCACGAACGAGAACACCACCACCCTCCAGGACAACTCAGCTACCAGCCTCATCTCCACGCGGCTCCCTGTCAGCGTGCTTCTTAAAGAGTGGGTACAGGGGGCGCTTTCGTTCCCCGGCTACCCCCCTGCCTCGCTTCGGCATCTGTGCCGCTTGCCCTGCCCCCGCTGTCCTGTGCGTAGGTGGCACTTAACCGGAACCGTCGGCGGTTCTATCGGAACCGAAACCGAACCTGTCTTGCCTGTTCATGGATGTGTTTGTGTGTTGACTTGAGTGAGGAATCGATGACGAGCTGTGTCGTGTCTCGCTGGCTGCGAGGGGATTCCACATGCGTGTGTATGTCCCCAGTCATGTGCATGTCCCCTGTGCATGTGTGTCCCCTGTACACATGTGTCTCCTGTGCATGACCCTTCAGCCCGTTCCACAAACTGGTGCTAGTCTGGTCCTTCATGTCAGCCATATTGCTTTAGGAAGGACTCCACTCATTACCTGAACTTCCCAGAGAACATCACGCTGGAGCACGCCTACATGGTACCGCCACCGCCGTTGGCGCGGAATGATGACATCACGGTTGCTCAAACGTCCAGCGGAGGAAGTTACGGGGCCTGTGTTCCTCCCCCAGGTGGAGAACGTTGGGGAGACGGAGGTCCCTCTCAACGTCAGCTTCATTTTGCCTCTTGATCTGGACTCTGGCTTCAGGTGGAATGTGTCTCTCAGGAAGGAAGTCAGTGCAGAGCCCTCGTCCCCGAATCCCTGTCCTGCCATCTGCCTGGGGTGTCTTACCAGTAACCCAGCGACAAAGTGACCGTGTCTCTCTCTGTCTGTCTCTCCGCCCCTGTCTCTGCCTTCAGGGTCACACCACCACTGGCTGCACCAACACCAACATCTCCACCCCCCCCACGCAGGTGAGCGCCGTCTTTACTTCATGTCACTTCCTGTTGATTTCCTCACCAGTTTCCTGTATCACGATCATACTGTGAATCATGAAGACGCCCCTGAGCGAAGCCGGTTCCCGAAGTACCATTAACACCCCCCCCCCCCCCCACCGTCTGCTAGCACTGCAGCGCCCCGCCCTGCCGCCTGACTTACTGCGTCGTCCCACGTCTCCCACCGGGGACGCACATCACTTTCACATTCGACGGAAACGTCACTTCAGACTTTGAGGTGAAGCTCCTTGCCCAACCCTTGCCCTCAGCATTGACGCGTCACTGTATCAGCCGGTTGGTAGCCTGACTAGCGAGGGCTTCATGCTGCTCTCTGGCGCCCCCCGCAGGTCCCGGGGGCCCATGTGCGAGTGGCCACCTGGGCCAACATGTCCTTCGACCAAGCCCGGTACACCCAGTACCCCGCTGACCTGGCTCACAACCTCTCTGTAAGTAAGAACGGCAGCGGCCCGGTGGGTCCCTCCTGGGACCTGCGCTAGCTGTGTGCGTCTCATGACAAGTACCTTAAAAGACGTGCATCAGTTGTCCCCACCAAACAACAGCTGCTTTGCATCCTCAGCTTGTGACTGTGCTTGAAACGGCGCCCAGTTCCAACAAGGCTGCCATCATCGCGGGCAGCATCTTTGGGTCGCTGCTGCTCCTGGTCATCACCACTGCCATCCTCTACAAGGTGGGAAGCTGGGCTGGGGGCACAGGAGGGGGTGGTGGGGCTGGAACAGGCATAGCAAGTCACAACGCTAATATTAGGGCCATCATGACCATCAGTACAGAGGCCAGCGGTGTCACCTACTCGGAGTACCATGTCCCACCAGAGAACCTTCCAGTCACATGACCTTACCCACTTTCGCTATTGTGTTGTTGGAGCACCAGCATTCAGGGAGTCCTCCCACCAGCAGGGGTCGCCACCTGCCTCTCCCTCCTAGTCATACCAGCCCTGTCAAAGCTCCCTTCCAGCACTCATCCTGCTGTCTTGCATCGTCATTATTCCATTACGCACCTACTGATGTTGCCCCCCATCCCCCACCAAGTCTGCTAACTGCCACAGGCCTGTATCAGGCCAGGCACCCTGGGACTGTTTAATATTTCTTAATAATGCTCCATGGATGCTAAAGCAGAAATAAACTGAACTTGTGTTACTTTATACACATTCATAGGCATGAATAATAAGGAATGTAAGGGCCATATGGAACATGTTTTTGTTGTTTGTTTAAATTATTGTGTTATTCATTAGAATATGTCTAACAGTATTGTTTAGTTCATTACTGTGGAGTGCATTCGTTAGTTTAACCACTGGTGGAAAGAACTTGAGTAAAAGCACGTAATATGTCAGGTGATATACAGACAGTCAAGTGAAGTAATACAGTTATCTGACCGCCTACGATTAAACTCAACAAATTAGACAGTGGAAGTATAAACATCTTAAATGCTTTGTCTTGTAAATGCTTCCTTTTGATATATTTTATTAGTAAACGTTTTTTAAATGAAGATTTTGAGTTCGGGAATTTTTCGTCGCGTCAGACTAGCTGCTAAACACCTGCTCCGTTAGTGGCGTACAGGAGGAGTGCCGCTTACACGAAGTATTATTAAAACATGATTGCCTAAAAATAGTTTTGAAATATCTGAGTTCTGTATCCGGACCCTGATTCATCTGTACAGTTGCCCGGGTGACCGACAATCAGCCAATCACTTTTGAGCTTTACAGAGCAGTCACTGACCTCACTGTTTGGCTTTTTTTCTCCTGCACTGCCCTCCCTCTCCACAAGATCGGCTTCTTTAAGTCCCAACATGAGAATGAAGCTGAGACAGAGGGACCCACGTCGCCCCCTGATGACAAACAGACTGTACTGTAGCCCAGAGCAGTCAGCTTTCCCGGCCCCAGACAGCACACAGCGTCCATAAAAGCACCCTGAAGCTGATGAAGTCCTGCAATGAGCCAGCAGCGTACAGATGACCAGCGACGTGGTGTCCTCACGTGTGCCTGTGTGAACTGCAACTGGAACGGCATCATCTTTCTATCTCTTTACTAGGCAGTTGCACCCCCATTTTACCTTGGTTCACCTGTCCTGGTGCTTTTTAACTTATTGACATCGTAGCATTACTGTTTTGTGACACTGGGGTTGTGTTTAATTCTCGGCTTTTTTTTACTGGTATGAATAAAAAGAATCTGAACATAAGTTTGGTTCTGTGCTAATTCTGTGGCGCTGCTAGGCGGGGCTTTGAACTTGCAACCTTCTGGTGAGTTTTAAGGATCCGCGTTGTTCCGCGAGGATCCAGAGAGCAGACAGAAGCGGACCGTAGGGCGTTATCGCAACTCGCAGACACGGGAAAAATCAAGAAACGTGTCATAAGTCACAACCTTGCGATTAAAGGCGCGGACACACCCAGGATGCAGGATAGTTTACTAGAAATGCAACTGAAAGACAGAACAGCTGGAGGGATATTAGCATATTCACACGCTGAACTGTTTACATGCTACAATGGGAGTTCAGCTGCTGGACACGTAACTGATCAGGGACGGTATTTTTTTTAAACAGTAATTAGACATTACAGCAGCTGAATGGCCAGAGCAGGCGTTACTGACTAAATAAAACGGTTCCATCAGTTCCTGTTTCCAGGATGGTGAACAAATAGATAACGATTAAGTAAGTAGCATAAGACACATGAGTAACAATGATAAACACTGCTTCGTTCAGCTTGAGTAATCCCCAGTTATGCGGCACATTCCTCCCACGTTGAGGGCAGAGTAGGACGTTTCTCTCATCTCGCTAACCCAGTGGTTCCCAACCTTTTTTGGCCAGTGACCCCATTTTGACATCACAAAAATTCCGCCGACCCCATATACATTTTTTTTCCCTACAATTAGTTTTTGATCATTTTTGTTATACCGTGTTGCAAATACAGAGTAGCCAGATTAATGCACAAAGTCACATTTTACTTCCCCTCATCACATGTACAGTTAGGCGAGCTTGTCTTTACAAGGCTGAAAATTAATACTGAACAATTCCTTAATGAATTAGGCCTATGGGGAAAAAAAGAGCTACTGCAATATCTTAAACTGGCCACAGTGTGTAGTATTATTGTCTCTCTCAACTCACCACATTTAATGGGGTGACTGAGCCTGCACACCTCACTGCAGCCTTTCAAAGTCAGGTGCTGTAGTAGACAGAGCGCATCTCATCACTGACGTAACATCCAGTCGGGAACGGCACTTCGACTTAATACAGGCAGACAAGACGTTACCACACAGCAAACATTCCCGCCTTTCTTCATCGCTTTCAATGATGCTAGTAAACCCATATTGAAGGAAACTTTCGTCGTATTTTCTCTGTCTTTCTGGTGTCTGTTTCTCCAGTTCTCTAACTGTCTTTACGGTGCCAGGCGGGCAAAGAAATCTTTCCCTTTTGCTTTTCTGTTCTGGCTGCAACTTTCTTTACTGTTTAGACAAGCGAGGGAAACTCCAGTAGCTCATCAGGTGATCGTGATCATTTTATTTGAACTCATATTTATTGATATTTATGAACGTGAAAAAATACAGTTGTCTAAGATTGTATGTGGTGTTTTAATCATAATTTTTAAAAGAATAATAATTAGTTGAAAAAAAAAAATGTATCAGTATTTTTTATTTTTTTTTAAATCAACTACTAGACATTTCAGGGCACCCCACGTGGGGGCGCGACCCCAAGGCTGAAAAACACTGGGCTAACCTCTGACCTCTAGTTTTGTAACAAAAAAGGTTAAAGGGCATTTGGACAGAGCCCAGCAGCCGCAGAAACAGAGGGAGGGAGATTCCTTTGGAGGGCTGAGAGAACGTGCTGGAGATTAGCCACAGACACAAAATTAGCTTCAATTCTGGTAAACAAAAAAAATGCATGATATGACTTTCCGAAAAAACGTTTAGAGGATTACCAAGCAAATCTGTGTACCTGCTTTTAAAAACGTTACAGCACGGTAATGCTTACCAAAAACAACTTCCCTTTATTCATAACAGCATAACATTAGTAAATATTAATATATCATACAACTCCTTCAGTTTCTCCAGATCCAGACCAAACTCAGACCTCATTAAAACCCAACAGATTCCATCTTCACCTAAACGCACACTGTCCAAGAAGCAAGTCAGAGTGTGTGTACACAGTGTGACCACACACAGGACAGGCACTCTGTGTGTGTGTGTGTGTGTGTGTGTGTGTGTGTGCATTAGAAGCCCAGGGGGTTTGGGGTCACGACTCCCCCGTTCTCCACCAGTGCTGCGGAGATGTTTTTGATGTTTCTGTAGATCTGTTTGCTAGAGCTGGACCTGAGCTCCTTCATGTTCTTCATGATCCTGTCATGGGCCTAAGGAAGAGGAGGATGGACGAAGAACTGGTGAACAAAACAGGCGAGATGATATCATACCCAGCAGCTCAAGAGTTTCAGCCGCAGGCCCTGTACTGGCCCTGCTGTTGGACCTTTGAGCCGGGTGATCATTCACAACTCCCTCCAGCTTGAGATAAATGCATCTGCAGAGCAGGTATGACGAATCAAAGCATGTGAAGGAGGACGATGGGATGCAGGCCTCACCTCCACACACCAGGTCTCACACAGGATCTTCTCATGCTGGGCGGAGGGGAGACCCTGACTCAACGAGCGGGAAGCCCTGGGAAATAGATAGGAATCATCACGGGGACGGGGATGGGCCGCAGGACCGAGAACCAGACGGGGGGGGGATCGTCACAGGACTGGGACGGGCCGCGGGACCGGAGACCGATAACCGGACGGGGGTGACCATCAGACTTCCAGGAGAGGAACAACAGCAAGGTGCCTAATCGCTAAACCATATTCTCTACATCAGCCAGGGGATAAAAACGTAATCAGGAGTAACAACATGCAAGTGAAGTTCGGGATCTTAGCGATATAACACTGAATGATGTGACCATCAGTCACTGTGATGTGGTTAATCACCAGGGCTGTGTGTACACACACACACACACACACACACACACACACACACTACCTAGAGAGCACGACCACCATCGCGTAGAGGTCGATGGCTCCGTCCGCCACCCTCTGCAGCACCAGCTGTTCATCTGGAAAGAGGGATGGGATTGCTATGACAACAGCAGGGAGCCACGGCATATCTGGGTGGCTGCATGCTTTGGGGCCCGGGATGGCCCTTTGGCGCCCCCTGGTGGTGAATTGTGGAGCTGGTCGGGACACAGGCTGGCCCTCTTACCGATGATCTTCTTGCCGTGTTTCAGCAGCAGCTCCTCCACGGTGAGGCCGAACTGCTCGATGGCCTTCACCACCTGCGGTGGGGACACCCAGGGTGAGCGGTGAGGGACAGGGGAGACGGTGAGAGGACACGGTTTGGCAGCAGGCGGCTAAGGGCCACAGGGGCCCGTCTTACCAGGTCCCCGCTCTGGGCAAGATCCGGATGCACGGTCCCCTGCAGCGTGAGCCCTGAACCCAGACCCGCCTTCCTGCACATGCAGAAAAGAAGCACGGTCACATGACCTGCCCTGCTGGATACTCGCAATGCATGCTGGGAGTGTGTGAATGCACTCACCTCCTGACCCTTTTGCCGATCTCTCCTGTCAGCAGTCCCAGGTTACCAACTGGGTTCTTCAGCGCCTTCTGCAGGCCCTTCAGCTGATTTCCAGCATTCTGCCGACAGAGGACAGGCCTTCATGTCATGTGTCCTCCCCCGATAGACCACAGTGGGGTGTGCGTGCGCCGCCCGCTACCTGGAAGCCGTTGAGCGCCACGAACAGCCGCAGGATGTCGTTGGTCCCCTCGAAGATCCGGAATATTCTCAGGTCCCTCATCACCCGCTCCACGCCCGCTTCCTGAACACGGAAGCGCATCAGCCAGGTGGTGATGGGGACTCGCACGCATGCAACACGCACACGCCGGCGACTCAGTCTCACCTTCATGAAGCCCATGCCTCCCAGTATCTGGATGCACTCGTCCGTCACGCCCCAGGCCGCCTCCTGCCAACAAAGACCCACCACCAATCAAAGACCCCCAGATGGGGAGACCCCCTCCCGGCACAGCCGGCACTCTATCAGGGGTACTTACGGAGGCGAAGATCTTGCTGATGGCGGCCTCGATCTGGAACTCCGAGGCCCCGCTGTCCATGTTGCCGCTGACCATGTAGGCCATGGACTGGGGGGGGGGGCAGGATGGAATTAGAGACCTGCAACAGTGACACAGGTGGAAGCCCTAAGGTGGCATGACGACTTGCGGCGACTGACCTCAGCGACATAGTGCAGCATTGCCATGCGCGCCATCTTCTCCTGGATGATGCCATAGCTGTGGATCTTGTTGCCAAACTGTGTCCTGTTGACAGCGTGGTCCACCTGTTATTGGGGGGGGGGGGTTCAGTGTGGGAGGCATGGGGGGGTGGAATCGTCCTGCTCCTCCGCTGGTGCCCCTGATCCTGTCTCCCAGGCACCACCAGGGGGCGCTGTAGCGAGACAGGCCGCTTACCGCCTTGGCGATGACGCCCTTCATGGTGCCCGCCAGTGCCGCCGCCATGCCGAAGCGCCCGTTGTTCAGGATGTTCATGGCCACCTTGAAGCCGCCGCCCACCTCGCCCAGCACGCACTCGGCCGGCACGCGCACGCCGTCGAAGTACACCTCAGCCGTGTTGGACGCCTTGATGCCCATCTTCTTCTCTGGGGGGCCACTAGGGGGCGTGAGGCACGGGATGAGGGCAGGAAGGATGGGCACAGGGGATGGATGATGGGGGCAATAAATAAAGAACAACCAGAGAGTGCCATTTACAAAGGAAAACATTACAAACAGAAACGATGGTTCTGTCACCCTCCACCTTCAGCTCCTCCCCAAATCCACGCCCCCGATCCCCCCCCCCCCCCCCCCACCTCGTCACACCGCCGTGGCCCCTCTCCACAATGAACGCCGTGATCTTGTCCTTCATCTCCCCGGTCTTCTCGTCCTTCACCGCAGTCTTGGCGAACACGGTGAAGATCTCAGCCAGGCCGCCGTTGCTGGGTGACACGGAAGCAGAGAGTCACACACGTCACTGCAGCATCACATGCGCGCGTGCGCGCGTCCCGGTGATGGAGCACGTCCCTGCAGCATCATGTGCGAGCGTCCCGGTGATGGAGCACGTGCCTACCTGATCCAGATCTTGCTCCCGTTCAGGGTATAGTACTTCCCGCAGGGCGAGGGCACGGCCGTCGTCTTGATCGACGCCGCGTCCGAGCCGCTCGCCGGCTCCGTCAGGCAGAAGGCGGCCACGTGCTCACCTGCGGCGAATGGGTGTTACCACGGCGACACAGCAGTGCTCACCGGTGAGTGTTTATGGGAGCCGGAGCTCCGCTCTGCACGCTCACCCGAGGCCAGCTTGGGGAGGTACTTCTCCTTCTGGGCCTTGTTGCCGAACAGCAGGATTCCCTTGAAGCCGATGGACTGGTGGGCGCCGAGGGTGATTCCCACGCCCAGGTCGTGCATGCCCACGATCTCCACCAGCCGGGCGTACTGGGGGGGGGGGGGGGGAGAGCAGGGGGTCCCTGTCAGTGTCCCTTCCAGTCTGACGGGGCCATGCCCATAAACCCCCATCAAGCCCTCCCTCCGGACTCCCTCACCTGCGTGTTGTTGAGACCGAGCCCCCCCAGGTCTGTGGGAACCTGCAGACCAAAGGCCCCCATCTCCTTCAGCCCCGCCATGGTGGTCTCCTCCACCATCTCCAGGTTCTCATTCTTCATGGGATCGTTGACCTCCTTCACACGCAGGTGGGGGTGTGTGGGGGGATTAAACATGTGCCGATTACTGAGAGCTGTGACTGTGGCGTGACAGTAAATGAAATTAATCTGACTAAGAAGTCGCATAATGAAAACGCCATCAGTGAAAAGCCACTTTAGCATTTCAAACAAAAATGCGGAAACAGTCACATGACCCGTCAGGCTTTCCTTTGCTTTTCGAATTATACTGCATAACAAAATGCTGTGCAGACAGTTATACCACAGAGTAAATCATGACGAAAGAAAAATCAAAAACACTTACAGTGAAGAATCTGGAGACAGGGCCAACCAGCTCTCTGATGAACTCTGACTGCTCCTCATTTAGCACTGCGAGAGGAAAATCACAGCTGTTACGCAAAGCTCATTCTCCAGGACACTAAGAAACATGGGTCCCTGAGCAAAGCACCATAAGGGACACTGCAGTGTTTCCCCCTACCATTATATTAGGGGGGCGCCCCACCCCCCCAACGGCACCTCCCGCCGTTGAAGGTCAAGTTAATTATTATTTAAATTTTATTTTCTATATAGCACCAGATCACAACAGAAGTCATTTAAGTTTACATTTGTCCTTTTATTAAACAAACTTGTCTCGACACGGTCGCGTGTTTACAATTCTCCTCTGCTCTCTGTACCGCGCATGCCGGAGTTCCGCCCCGATGCACGGGCACAGACACGTGCGCGCACACACAGGTGAGCAGACTCCCACCAGCGGACAGAGAGCGCGCGTCGGAAAATGTGTCGCGTCAACCTGACCACCCGAAAAGCAGACAAAAATATCTGCGTTTTTTTTAAACACTCCAAGCTATCAGCTATCACTTTTAAAGCCTAACAGTTAATTTATTTGCAGGTCAAGACAAACATCCGCAATAGGCTGCAAGGAGACCATCTTGCAGCCTGCATGCGGATCTCAATGGGCCAGACGTTTCTGACTTCCCATATCAAGAGGCTCTGGAAACGTTCTTCCAGAAGCCCAGAGAGATACACTGCAGTGACAAAAGCTCCACACTTTGTGGATGACTGTCATAAAATAAATAATTGCTCTGATGTTTAGTTCAGTTGTTATATTGACTGTTGTCATTAAAAGAAACACATGAACAGCATGAATCCTGCTGGTGTCCGTCTGCCCCCCCCCCCCCAAAAAAACACTGTAAACCTAGGGGAAACACTGCACTGTCTCCAAAAAAAAAAACTCCACTGGATTAATTCTTACAAAACCACCTATGAAGTTATGCGGCAGACAATGCGGCAGAAAATGCGATGCACTCCACCCACCTGAAGGGAAGGGAAAGACCTGGGCAGTGCTTATCTGACCCTTGAACATGTTTACAGCAAAGGACTTGGATTCCTAAGAGAGTATAACGGGACATCAGAAGTCATTAGAATAACTCATTCACACATAACAATCGCTAATGGGACACCCCCCCTCCGCCCCTCATCTAGACTCCACGGCTACGTATCAATGCGTAGACTCAGACGTCCAATTGCTACCACTTTTACTTCTTGCATTCTTGCTCCCCGATAGTCGCGCGTCAGCAACATACCAGGCCGACCGGTTTCTTCTCAGCTGCGGCCTTAGCAACGGTGTCGCTGGCAACCGCCGGCTTCTCCAGAACTGCCTGGAGAGGAGAGAGACGGCGAGAGGGGAAGAGGGATGATACGGAGACGGAGGGAACGGAGGGAGATGCGGGTGACGCGACAGAGAAATCATCCCTGCGTCTTGCTGAATAGCGACTGCGTGTCCTGGCGCGTTTGCAGGTATGCAGAGGTCAGGCTCCAGAACGGAATCTCTGGCAGGACACCACAAGGAGAAAGCGGCGTGGAGCCAGAGTGGCGACAAACAGATCAGCTGTTTATAGCATCCAAAGCGACTGCGACCTTGAACTGTAACCCACATGTCTCACCGGCTTCCATTCCGTTTGCTCTTACAGATGGACCACAACACAAAGACTATTTCTGCAGTCCGGATTGCGATCAACTGTGCAATAAAACTGTAAAAACGCTAACACTGTAACCTGGAAGAGTCAGTGATGTGTACAGACAGGTTAATGAATGATTCTTTCCATAAACACCACGAGTGCTCATCTGGATTCAACTATCACCATGTCCCTACACAATAAGCTTGATATTGCTCAGGTTGAGCAATATGATCATTATGCCTCTGTTCGCAAACAACAGTATTATTACTATTATTAAAATAGAGACTTCATTACTTTTATTTTTTTACATTAATTTTATTTACGTTTATTTAACTTGATTTTTTTTTGCCAGTCTTATTGAAACAGCATTATAACTACCTGACTGAAATTTCAGCACCATAGAGAATACTCATTCAGTCTCGGTTAATTAAGGACAGACTTCTGACCTTTAAATTTTATTACAATGAACACTTGGGTGTCTGTAGTTGAACCATTACATCAGTCGTACGTCCGACGTACCATTCATTCATTCATTCATTATTCATTAATTAATTCATTAATTAAAAGGTTCGGTCAAGGCAATGTGGATAAAGATTTCGTTTGCATCTATGGAGAACGCTATTTATGAAAATGCGCCGACGTGGGTAAGAGCGGAGACGAGTGCGCGCACGCCAGAGCACGCCGCCACCTTCGGCCCACATTGCCGGGGTCACGTGAGTCGCGCCGCGACCTTTCCTCCAGTTCTCAAAATGAAACGTCACATGGCCAACATACTGTAAATAACAATTCATTGACGCAGACAATTACTAAACCAACAGATGCTTTAAAGATATTTTCATCTGTTTTTAGTATAACATACCACTATAATACTCTAACAAGAAAGTTTGCCTTTTTATGTGTCTCCGAAGTCGGTTTCATTCTTCTTAAACATACCTCCTACATAACATATTACTTATTATATTTCCGTTAAAAGAGGACGGAACAATCAAAAAGCTAATCCTGTCCATTAGCTTTACCAAGTGAAATACAAATAAAGGTTTACCTCCGCAGCCTGGCTTGCATAGAGACGGGCATTCTGCAATGCTGCTACGCCAAACGGCCGTTTACACCTAAACAGAAACAAAATAAAGCAACAACCGCTTTTTATTAATTATTATTACTTAGACGAATGCTTTAAAAGACAAAATCAATAAGGGGATGTCTCCATTACGATGCTACGTGGCCGAATTGCGTGAAGCGAATTACCCAAAAACCATAAACATCAAAATTACTGAACACTATGGAAACGGATAAAAAGAACAGAAACGCAATTTCAAAAGTAAAAAATTGTAATTCTGTAATTCTAGTATTTTAAGCGCACGATCGCTTTAAATACTTCACAGGAAACTGGGGGGAAAGCAGACTTACCCGGCTAAGGAGGTGGGAAAGCGGAGAGCAGCACCGCAGGAAGCCGGGCTGAGGCTCACTGTACGCAGCAGAAGCATGTTCAGCGCTACCGGATTAACGCGTCCTAATGCTCAATGCGTTAATATACAGCAGCCAGAATAGATGCCGAACTGATCACAGTGTATTTATACCGCGAAACCGATCTGTTTCTTCGCACTGGGCTACCTACGATACCTCCGCCAAGCACACGCCTTCTGCGGGTTACGTCATCACGCCGCTGTACGTCCTTGACCTAAACAGCATAGATATGGCGCGACTAGAGGGAAACTATATACTTTTAATTTAGATATTGACATCTGTACCTGATATGTCTAGCTGTATATGTATTTCTCGTCTTTATCTTAAGGTCCGGCAACTGAAATCTCGGAGAACTGTTTCCTAACCCGGTCCTTAATTAGGAGGCCCCCAGACAGTCTGTCACGCTGGGGACGTCACCATGTAAACAAACGTTTGTATCACAGAAACTTAAAATGGCACAAATGAAAATTTCAACGGCACAAATGATTGAGTCAAGTTTTGTTAAAATCTGAAACATAAGGGGGGGGGGCAACCACGCAGCTGCTCCTTCTTTGCGCCCACAGACAAGAATGTTACTTGACTTAGGCTAAGTGGCACGAAATATTATACTTGCCTAAAAGAAGGAATCAAATATCATCTCAGATTCCTTGACATATTTTTCACCTGCCTTGAATTTCACTATTTCACTGTAAGCAACATGTTGTTAATGTTCTCAGTGTTTGCAGAAAAAAAGCGACTGCAAACTGCACCAAAGCAAAATACAAATGTTAACTGCATACTTATCTCTGAATGATCTGAGGAGAAATCTGTCACTGTTGATAAAAATGCAATTTTTATATGTAACATTTTTTTCCCCTCAAAACCAAACATTTTGCCACAGACACGTTTGTCCATGTAGGGACAGGCTGGCGATCCCTGGTGCCAGCGGATCGATCAACGATTTTCCCATTAACAGTTTTTCTTTCGGATCCGAACACAACGCACGAACATGAAAGGGTCGTAGAAGAATGGAAGTATATGGTTTGCATTTGTAACCAACCCCTCCGCAAACCCCCCAGCGGAATACTGGCCGCGGAACGGGGTGAAAATCCCTAAGCTGGAAGACTGTACTGCGTCGTGTTAAGCATGAATACAGAGTGAACTGGACTAAAACTATAAAGGACGTAAGGTACGTGATACAGTAAAACAGTCACTAACTGGTAATGCACGTTAGCATTACGTTAAATGACAAATTTACCTATTACCAGAATTGTCTCCTATAAACGTTCGCCGAATGACAGTAGGCAGAAGGCGGCGTGTTTTTCAGAAATACACCGGAGATAAACTTAAGCCGCATTATTTATAGGCACTTTTAACACCAACATTTGCAGCCATTAAGTCATAGGTGGTAGTAACACTGAAATGCCTCTTTCTGCGTCAAAATAAGGCAACACTGTGATTTTGATTTTATATTTTTTTTTTTAACTTGACCGTACCTTCCTCCCATTCCTCTGTCTCTGCTTATTGACGTTTAGGAGACTGTCAGATATAAATTAACGATGCAAAATTATCAAACCAAGACAGACACAACACTGAAGAGAAGATAAAGACACAGTTTGAATAGTAAGTATATGTTTTATTGTAAAGCTCTTATTTTATTTTTTATCTTAGCCTATCTAGTCTTGTTCTATTTTAACTTAGCCTATTTTATCCTATTTTACCCATGGACGTAAATTTCATTTAACAGTAGGGGGGGACAATAAATATAAAATTTCTCATGAGCAATTTTTGAAGGAGACACAAATAATACAGTCAAATTGTACTTATAAAGATATGTCCCCACAATGAAAAACTTTGTTTCTAGCATTATTATTGTAGCATGGAGAATTATGGTTATTTTCAAAGTTTTTCTCAGGTTCAATGACAAAGCAGATTTTTCTTCAAAACTATTTATTGCATTGTTTGTTATGTTGTTTACAGTCAAGCCATCAACATACAATAAAATTTAAACATGACTGTTTAAATGCATATGTAACACTTCCGGGTTTCCCAGTCTGTGTTACGAGATTAAAACCTGTTAAACAGGGTGAAAAAGGAGACAATCGATCCCGTGTCTAGCCTTCACGAAAGTCTCTCAGTTCCGCTTTATTTCAGCATACAACATTTACAGTACATTCAGTGTGTGACTGGTTTGTTACAGTGACAATCACGTCCAAACAAATTGCAATTTATTGATTATACATTTCCGCTTATCACAGTCGTTCCCCCTTTGTTACACACTCAAAGTACCCCCCAAAATGGGTTTATTTAACATGGGAGGTGCAGACTTCGTTCCAATGCCAGTTGATGCAGGTGTATTTACTGAATGAAAAAATCCAACTTAAGAAGATTTTTTTTGGTGGAAGCACTAATTAAGAACACAATTAATTAGTGCTAATTAGAGTTTTATTTAACATGAAAGGTGCACAGTTGAAACCAACTTCATTACATAGTGTCACATCTCAATAGTTAGAAAAATAAACTTAAGAAGAAAAATGATGGTGGAAAGACCCCTTTTGAAGGGCCACACCCTGCCACACCCCCCAAAAATGGATTTATTCAACATGGGAAGTGCAGACTTTATTTCAGTGCCAATTGATGCGGGACTGTTCACTGAATGGAAAAAGCCAACTTAAGAACATTTATTTTGGTGGAAGCACTAATTAAGAACACAATTAATTAGTGCAAATTAGAGTTTTATTTAACATGAAAGGTGCACAGTTGAAACAAACTTCATTACATAGTGCCGCATCTCAGTAGTCAGAAAAATGACCTTAAGAACAAAAATGATGGTGGAAAGACCACTTAAGAAGGGCCACACCCTGCCACACCTAGCACCAACTCCAAAAATGGATTTAACATGGGAAGTGCAGATTTTATTTCAGTGCCAGTTGATGTGGGACTGTTCACTGAATGGAAAAACACAAGTTGAGAACATTTATTTAATTATAAATGTTTGATATATACCTACTACTACATTTCAACAGTTCAAAGAAACTGGGGTTTCTAAACTGGTAAACGGGGTTTTTAATGGTGAAGAGAGGCAGACATCCACGAACATACTAACAATAACTTACACACCAAAGTTCGGTCGATCTGATTCATTGTTTGGCCTCTTCATGAAAAGCAAGACTTTCTCTCTATCTTTAGCATATACATGTGTGTAAATGAATCTACCTTTTAAGACTCACACTTTCTCGAGGTGAGCACATAGTCCCTGGACCATTTCATTAAAATCTGAAACAATTCGATCTGGCAAGTGACGACGATGGTAAAAGAGATTTTTAAGACATTTAGCCTCTGTGACTTACGCTAAGTTTCTTAATTCCAGACATTTGGTGAATGCTTCTCTATCATGGCAATGAATGATAGCTCTCCAGTGCCTCTGGTGCCACCACACAAAACATGTATTCTTCACATTGAGCAAGCAAATCGATCAGCCCAACAAAGACCCGTGGTCCAGTCCTTCAACCCTGGAAAAATGGTCCGTTGTGAAAGAAGCTGCCTGTTTGAAATGAGCGCACACAGGACACCAGAATCAATGTCTTGACTTGTAACAGGGATCTACTGGGAAGACTCCTGATTCTAGCTTGCAGAAGGAACCTTGACTTAGAATATGTGTTTTCCTTTCCACTGACTCCTGTCCCTCTGTCCATGTGCAATAGAGATGGAATGATGATGAAGACCCAAAAGAGTACTCTACTAGACCTTTTGGAAAAGAAAGTTGAAAATCATTCGAGACCCACTGTAGTAGATGTTTGCATCATTGATGGAAACTTCCTTCTTCACAATCTTCCACCCAACCTGCCACCAACATATGAGGGACTAGCAAGTGGTGTTCTGCAACAGGCAGCAAAGCTCTCTACACAAAGGATTGATATCATCTTTGATGCCTATCCTGTACAATCAATCAAAGAAGTTGAGAGAAATCGAAGAGGCTTGGATGAAAAGGAGGCCAGGTTATATGCAATCACTGGACCTGAACAACGCCGCCCTAGGGATATCAAAGACCTGATGAAGTCAAGGTCCTTCAAAGAAGTGTTTCCCAAATTCCTGGCCACTGAGTGGAAATCACAGCATTATGCGTATCTGATTGAAAAGAGGCATGTCTACCTCCCCTACCTAGGTTCATGCTTTCACTTCTATGTCCGCAATGGACAGGTCATGAGAGAAGAAGTTGAGAACTTGAAAACTAATCATGAGGAGGCAGACACACTGATCGCAGCCCATGCCAAGTTCATAGATGGTGAAGGAGGTGCCAACAACATTGTAGTCAGAGGATCAGACACTGACATTGCAGTCATCCTCTTATACCACTGCTGGGAAATAAAAGCCCACATTTGGATGGATGTTGGTAATTCATCAAAAAACAACAGACGGTACCTGAGCATCACATCAATTGCCAATACAATCGGACATCAGGTTTGCAGTGCACTCCTTGGGTTCCATGCATTAACAGGGTGTGATTACACCTCGGCATTCCATCGAAAACGCAAAGTCAGACCATTTGCACAGGTGTTGAAAGATACATCAGCTCAGAAGGCTCTCTCATCCATGTCTACAGGACAGCTTACAGAAAGAGACCAAAAAGCTTTGGAGACCTTTACAGCAGAGATGTATGGAGCAAAGGGCAAATCGGCTACTTCATTAAATGGGTATCGTTACAAGGTGTTCGAGAAGGCCTTTGGACCAAAGGCAAGGTGCAAGAATGCTTTAGAAAAATTGAAGGGCATAGATCCTCCTGAAAATCATAGATTCATAGATGCTTCCTCCTTGTGAATCTGAGTTATCTCAACATATTAAACGAGCATCGTTTGTAGCAAGGATGTGGGCCACTGCTACTGCAAGGAATATAATACAGCATCCTTCGCCAGATGATGGATGGGACCTGAAGGACGGACATTATGAAGTCATTTGGTTTGAAGGTCCTGAACTACCAGAATCATTGATTCCAGCAGAAGGTGACCTTCCTGAAGAAGACTCTGATGAAAACTTTGAGATTTCATCCTCTGATGAAGAAAGCTGCCTATCGTCAGATGAAGAGTAAGAATGTCTTCAGCTGCATTATGGGAAAACGAACATTCACCAGACAGGGCACTGTGCAGAAAACTGTATAGAAAGCTAGTATAGTTAATACCATATGCTAAGGCAGTATAATATAGATTGGCTGATTTATTATATCCTTTTGGCGGTTTTCCGCATTATATCAGGGTTTTTTGTACCTGTCTACATGTATTTTGACCCTTGCTGCTGGTGTATGTTTGACATTCAGTATTGAGGATGGCTGTATATCGTCACCCTTTCTCACTATGAAAATCATTCTGAAATGGTCATGTCACTAAGTGGATTTGCTTGATGATATCAAATTAATGCATTTTACACTTTATATAGATGTATTCAAACTTTGAAGAGTGGTTACAAAACTTAAACTGTGTTTTTCAATCTTGAGCATTAGGTAAAAGTGCAATTTACTACAGGTGTTCAATAATTTGTTGTCCTAGTAAGTAAATGCTGTAATCAGAATGGAGCAAACCAAAAACACAACTTTTTTTCTAACTAATTTTGATTGTGATTATGTTGTTGTGACTCAGAGACCCCATTCTAAAGGGGTCTTTCTGCCATCATTTTTGTTCTTAAGTTCACTATGTGACACTATGTAATGAAGTTGGTTTCAACTGCACACCTTTTATGTTAAATAAAACTGTAATTAGCACTAATTAACTATGTTCTTAATTAGTGCTTCCACCAAAATAAATGTTCTTAAGTTGGCTTTTTCCATTCAGTGAACAGTCCCGCATCAATTGGCACTGAAATAAAGTCTGCACTTCCCATGTTGAATAAATCCATTTTTGGGGGGTGTGGCAGGGTGTGGCCCTTCTTAAGGGGTCTTTCCACCATCATTTTTCTTCTTAAGTTTATTTTTCTAACTACTGAGATGTGACACTATGTAATGAAGTTGGTTTCAACTGCGCACCTTTTATGTTAAATAAAACTCCAATTACCACTAATTAATTGTTCTTAATTAGTGCTTCCACCAAAAAAAATCTTCTTAAGTTGGATTTTTCCATTCAGTAAATACACCTGCTTCAACTGGCATTGGAACGAAGTCTGCACCTCCCATGTTAAATAAACCCATTTTTGGGGGGTACTTTGGGTGTGGCCCTTAGCCACACCCACCACTTGCGAAACTTAAGAATCACATTTCCTGGCACATTTTAGCCTCATAAGCATTTCTGATACTACAGACCTTCCGCACCTTTCATGTTGAATAAATGTCACCTAGCTCCTGCACTATTACACACGTCCATGATAATGGTGAAACAACGCGGAGGGGAAAATAACTGATTAACATAGAGCGAGATAAAACATTAACATTACTAGTAACATTTCCAGCCCTTATTTTATAATCCAAAAAAATACAAACATACGATGTCATAATAATCGTTTTACACAGCGTTTAAATTGTACGTATTACAGCCATATACAATGCACTCCCCTTCGGGTCAGCTATAAACTTTCATCAGTTACGACCTTTGCGTCCGCCATTAGCGTCCGCGAATCTGGCGCGCGCATGTCCAATAACTAATATTTAGATATTACATGAAACAAAATCAATGACCATACACCAGCGTACAAATACCCGTCTATATTTAATATATGACAGTATTGTTTACAGTTAGTGAGGAACTCTAACATTTCCCACCTGTTAAACAGGGTGAAAAAGGAGACAATCGATCCCGTGTCTGGCCTTCACGAAAGTCTCTCAGTTCAAAGAGAAAACCCTGTGTTCGTGAAGTATAGGCACAGGTCCACTGCCACCTACTGGTTGACCATGTACCACTGTTCCTCTCCTTTGTTTTATTTATGGCAATAAGGGCTTAAACAGGTTTTTATTAACATGACTAGTACCTTTCCTTTCCTTTAAAATGAATCATAAAACAAACAAAATCAACCATAAAGTAATGCTAAGGGTATCCAAACATCAACATACAAACACAAATGTGACCACACATTGTGGGTGTTACACCTTCCCCGATAACAAAATGAGCTCCCGCCAATACAAACTCTTGCCAACGTAAAAAACTTCAATACGTCATGAGTGTGCTGGGGAGGTATGAATGCCCCGTCACTATGGCTGGTGGTGGTGTATAGTACTGGATGTTCCACATAGGGGTATAAGATACACTTTGGACCCTCACTGCACTAACTAAAGGGTTAGCCTGTAAGGACGGCTGACCTAATGATTCATATGTGAAGAGCCGTCTCTGTCTTTTCTGTCTAGTTGAATGTCTTTTACTTACGTGTCTGTCTGCCATAAGAGTATCTCTTTGTCCCTCTCTTCAGCCTCATCACCACTGCTAAAATGTCCTGCATCAGGAGAGGCATCTTATTCAGGTTGTATTGCTGGTCCTGCTTCGGTTGTTTCCTCTTGTCCGATTTGTTCTTCCCTTCTAGGTACACCAGTGGAGTGGGCGTCCAGATTGAAGGCTCCCTGGCTTGGAGTAGGCCGTTCAAGGTGAGTATCCCTCTCCCATACAGGTATTCGGAGCCAGTAATCCCCTGTACTCTGGTCACTCTCTGAATCAGTTGTGTTCCTATCCCGAAGTGGTCTGCTGGTCTTTGTCACTCTCTGTCTCTTGCTTTGCCTCTGGTGTTGATCTTGCAGCACAGGTTTAATTGAATGTGACTGTGTTCCCACAGGTAAGTCATTGACAAGAAGCAGTAGGTTCCGGTGTAAAGTCCTGGTTTTCTTCTGAACTCCCAATTCTGGTGCAACTACATACACGAGACTGCTTGCCACCTGCTCCTTTACAATATGACCTCACCCTGTCGACTCCTGCCGTGTACAATTGTAAGCATGAATCACCTGCGGCAAGTAGTCCTTCCAGTGTGTCTTCTCCTTGTCTCCCAGTGTTCGCAACATCTGTAGGAGTGTTCTATTAAGCCTTTCAACTGGATTGCTCCGTGGATGATATCATATGGAGATGTCCTGGAGTGGCCTACCCCAGACAATCGTTGAAGGTTTTGGAACAGTTCGTTCTCGAATTCACGACCTTGGTCGTGATGCAACTTCGAAGGGTATCCGAAGCGGGGGATAAAATCATTAAAGATTTTCTCCGCTGCAGTGCGACCAGACTTGTTTTTTGTCGCATATGCTCGGGCGAATCTTGTAAAATGGTCCACCATGACGAGAATATATTCATAACCGCCCCGACAAAGCAGATTTTTCTTCAAAACTATTTATTGCATTGTTTGTTATGTTGTTTACAGTCAAGCCATCAACATACAATAAAATTTAAACATGACTGTTTAAATGCATAATAGAAATTGATTATACAAAAAAATACAGTGGGGTCAGTTCGGACGTAGCACAGTGCTCATTTAGTAAATGCACAGCTGAACAATATGCTAATTATGGCCGTTAATGTTAAGTTAACATTATGCCAAGTCGTCACAAATAAAACAATGCATGGGAAACGGCTTTGGCGTGTTAGTTGCAGCTCGACATACCTATACAACTTTTGTGAATACATAATGCGAAAATATCAAGCAATTGTCTTAATAAACAGCATATTGTATATTATGAGTGAATTTCCATTCCTTAATTCATAGGCTTATAATAAATAAATATATTCTTCCCTAGAAGGGTAGTGAGTGGATCATTGCGGAAGCGAATATATATGCTTTGTTTTCTGCCTAATGTGAATAATCTCAATGGTTTATGGCTTATTAGGGCTGCATTTTGGTGGGAAATGTTTAAAATACATGCTTCATTGCGGACAGAACTACTCTAGTGCATAACGTTGCAACTTAGACGCCCGGATCGAGTACGGTCTCTCAGTTGCAGATATGGCAGGACAACCTGACAGCTGGAGGGATCTGAGAGCGTGTGTCCTCTGTCAGCATCCAGACCGCCCTAAGCCCCAAAACGTCATTCCGTCCAGAGTGCCAAAAGGGTCAAAACGTACTGTTTGTTTTTCATTAATAAGCTGAAAATTGACATGACTACATGAACATTTTGTTTTGGCATACAGTGGATTACAAAAACGGAAAGCCCTTCACCTTGCTCAGTGTTTTATCAAAGTAGTGGAACACCTTAAGAAATACTGTTTAACAGTGTAATGAATGCAACTGATCCTCTGCTTGATTTGCTTAAATTATGAATAGGGCCTACTTAAGTTACTTTTACTCAATACAAAAAAATATTTTTACTTTCATTGTTTGAGAAATTTAAGGCAATCCGTTTTCTCAAACAGTTTGAGTTGAACTAACTAGTCAGGTTTTACAGTACACCATTCACATCTTTGGGCAGTTTGGTAACTTAAATTCACCTTAGCATGTTTTTGGACTGTGGAGGAGGGGACCACAGTACTCAGAGGAAGCCCCATCATGACAGGGAGAGAACATGCAAACTCCACACACATAGACATGAACCCTAGTCCTAGAAGAGAGAGGCTGCAGATGGTAGAAACAACGAGCTCCGGGTCGTGCTCATCCTGTAAGAACACTGGGGTCAGAGCATCCCCCACCTCGAAGCTCAGGCAGCCCTGGGGTGGGATGGTCCCAAAGGGGACAGGCAGGACAAGCCTGAAGAACATCTGTGAACCTTTCTAGCAGGTCTGGGCCTTGGGCTCCAACTTGGCTTTATCCAGGTAGACCCGGACGTGGTTACTGTGTACATTAATTGCACTAATTGTATCTCATTGTGTCTGCATGACAGCATCAGTAGGACCCGACCACTTCCAGAGGCTCCATGCACCCAGGATGCGCTGGTGCTGGAGACGTCCGTACGGTCTTCAGCCAGAGGCACATTGTCAAAGACCTCTGACATGCATTAAAAGGGAAAATAGCACCTCACCTTCTGTCTTCACAGCCATGTCACTGCCTCCCTCCTTCTCCGACACTTACTGCTGTCATCTGTATTGCTAAAGGTGACAGCTCAGGTGTGCCCTAACCCCACCAGTAACAGATACACTCTGACGATGGGTTGCAATTCTTCTTTTTGCAATCCCCTTCAAACTGGACCATTAAAAAAAAATTAATGTACTGTCCTGTTTGCTGTTCTCACTGCATTAACAGCCTGTTGTGACTCGTTTTTCTGTCCTGTTTGCTGTTCTCACTGCATTAACAGCCTGTTGTGACTCGTTTTTCTGTCCAGTTTGCCATTCTCACTGCATTAACAGCCTGTTGTGACACGTTTTTCTGTCCAGTTTGCTGTTCTCACTGCATTAACAGCCTGTTGTGACTCGTTTTTCTGTCCTGTTTGCTGTTCTCACTGCATTAACAGCCTGTTGTGACTCGTTTTTCTGTCCTGTTTGCTGTTCTCACTGCATTAACAGCCTGTTGTGACTCGTTTTTCTGTCCAGTTTGCCGTTCTCACTGCATTAACAGCCTGTTGTGACACGTTTTTCTGTCCAGTTTGCTGTTCTCACTGCATTAACAGCCTGTTGTGACTCGTTTTTCTGTCCTGTTTGCTGTTCTCACTGCATTAACAGCCTGTTGTGACTCGTTTTTCTGTCCTGTTTGCTGTTCTCACTGCATTAACAGCCTGTTGTGACTCGTTTTTCTGTCCTGTTTGCCGTTCTCACTGCATTAACAGCCTGTTGTGACTCGTTTTTCTGTCCTGTTTGCCGTTCTCACTGCATTAACAGCATGTTGTGACTCGTTTTTTGTTTGTCACCCCACTGCTGTGACCAACAAACAAACTGTTCTTTCTTATGTCCAGCTTACCCACAAGTACCTCGTTTTCTGTTTCAGAAGAGTTTCTTTTCTTGCACTTTTGTTTGGTTGCCATGATGAGTAAACGTTTATTGGGCTTAAATTGTAGGCTGCAGTCATGTTGTGTTTTGCACTGACGACTTATAGCTTAATTTGCATGCATCAATATTCATGAGGCGGTTTGTATCGACCATTTATGGATTAATTTGTACACATCAATATTCATGAGGTATTTTGTATTTACCATATATGGTTGGATGTGGGCATGTAGAGGACGGAATATAAGGCTGATCCACAAATGCACAATTCCAGGTAGAGTGTGATTTATAAATTTACTGGGGAATACAGTAACAAGGAACACTAACAGGGAATACTAGTGTAATAGGAAACAGGTGAGGGTAATCAAGAAGAGGGGAAAGTTAGGGGACAGCCAGCAGGTCTCTTGGCCAAAGGTTACATGAAAGAAAAAAGCAAATCAGGCATTTTGTCTTTATTGATTAGTGGTTAGAGTCATGATTGGGTTGAATTAAAGCACAATTGAAGTTTGTGATGCTCGTGAATGGATCTGCACATCACTGGCTATGTTGAAATAAATCAGCTAAAAAAAAAATCACACTTCATATACTTCCCAGATACACTGTCACACACAGGACCTGTGTGTGTATGTGTGTGTGTGTGTGTGTATTTGTGAGTTGTATCTTTAAGTGTATATCTGGATATAAGCCATCATTTGTGTGTGTCTGTATGTGCATGTGATGTAGCTTATGTGTGTGTAGCAGAGTGAGGGTAATAGACAAAGCTGTTAGTCCACATCAGACTCACAGGTGTGGCAAGTATAAAAGGCTCTTCCATCAGTGCACCAGCGTGTTGGCATGGTTACAACATGTTGCATCTGTCCCGACATTGACAGCCAGGATAAAACCTGCTATATGCTAGCTTGACACAATAGCTTTGACCCATGCTAGCTATGCCCGTTAGAAGCTCAGAAAACACTGATTAACATGACTTGCCTTTACAATGCTTCACGCAAACAGTCTAGACACTGTGAAAAAAGCCTAATCATAAAAAAAATACTTTGTTACCTTGAAAAGTATTTTTTGCAGGAGGCTGCATGTGCATGTGGCTGCTTTCTTCCAGGAAGGAGGGTGGGCATGAAATCACTGCAGCTCATTCCTGATTGGAGGAATAAACCATGCTGCAACTGCCCCAACGTTGAAATTGTCCCTGCCCCCCCATACATGAATGGGTTAATAACTTTAAAACTAAACAAGTTAGGCACATGCGATAAAGTGTGCTTTGATTAGGAGACTCTGGGGGACAATACAAACCCTTTGGATCTTCAGGTTATCTATGTCGGTAATAGTTATTAATTATTATATGGTATCCATAGAACATGCAATGAGGCAATAAATGAATGGGTTAGTTACCCACGACCATAACTAGGATGAAGTGATTTGAAAATTGACTGAATGAAAGAATGAATAATTTCAAAGAAGTACCACTCTCTTTCGGAAAGTGCAGTAGGTTCTCAATTTTACCAGCAAACAACCACCTTTATACAATTACAGAATCAATCACACAGACACAGTGACTCAGTAAAGGCTTCAGATTTTTTTTATTTGCCATTAATCATCCAACTACAAACATTAACAGTTTAACAATCTCCGTTTCTGTTTACAGCCACTTTCTTTCATTGCAATTAAAAATTATTTTTCATGCATTTTGCTGCAGGACCTCATGTGTGAGACGATCTCACTTTGGAGTGTGATCCTCCCCGTCCTCATCCAGCCACTTGTTATCAGAACCTTGCTTCTGCAGCTTGATCTCGTGCTTGGGGGTCACAATGAAGGATCTTCCTGATGGGATGGCGACGCTGACGTGGATGGTGGCCTTGACCACCTCCGAGTCTGTGCTGCGCTGCACGAACACCGAGGCGAAGGCCGGACTTCCGCCGAAGCTCTCGCTGCCCTTGGCAGGAATCACTATGAACGGGGTCTCGCTGTCCTGCTTAAAGTACGTTGTGGAGTCCTGCTCGTATGTGATGGTGCTGATGTCCAGCTCCTGATCATGCAGGTAGATCCGGAGAGGATTCTCTCCGCAGTTCATTACTGTGGAAAGTGAACGAGCTGCGCGTGGTGAGCTCTTAGTAATAGTCACATTGCCAGTATTGCCAATGGTGTGACCACCACCGCCTCCTGTAATGTTGGATCCAGTATTGTTGGTTGTGCTAGAATCATTTCCCATTTCTGAGGAGTTAGATGAGATCTGGAAGTGACAGAGAAAGCCGAAAACTCATTAATGATGATACAGAATATGCTTTACAAACACATTTTTGCTTATGTGAAATTTTGTTTTAATCTTTCCGAGCAACTTCTTACCAGATAGATACGTGTGTGGTGAGGAGTAGATCAAGTTTCGGGAAGACTTTTCACACCTGTGGGGAAAGTTTCAGTTACATGCCACAATATTATGTTAAATATTAGTAAGAAGTCTTAAGAAACATATTACCAGTGTCACTAACTCACCTGTTCGTGGATGAGCTCTTCTGTGAGATATGATCTGCTCTGTCCTTTTTATAGCCGTGCCCCCCTAATCTGGCTTACACGGCATATTTTGCCTACTTCTGATGAAGTGATTGAGCAACATCCCTAGAAGCACATCCACTCAAATAAATGACACATTCATACAAGTCTGTAATTTCCAAGGAAATCTGCCTTGGTGGGAGTGTCCAAGCATTGCTGACTGGCACCTGTGGATCATTCATCAGAGGTTTGTTCATGTGCATCCAATACTGTGGCCCAATCCACCCTACAGGCAGATTTCCTTGGAAAGTATGATTTGAAGTGAAGGTGTCACAGGCAGGTGGACAAAGTACACAAACGCATTATCAGAATAGAAGTATAGAACAGGGTTCTCAAACTCCAGTCCTGGAGGGCTGGAGCCCTGCACAGTTCTTGGTTTACTTTCATTAAAAACATCTGATTGAACTACTTACCTAATTACCACACAGCTCTTGAGTTGAATCACTTCTGTTGCATGAACAGGGAAAAAACTAAGCTACACAGGGCTCTGGCCCCCCAGGACTGGAATTTGAAAACCCTGGTATAGAGACTCCTGGTCAGTTCTTATAAAGTGATACACGCTGTTCCTATGTGACAACGTGATGCATCTGTTTACGACATGTCACATGTTTTGTCAAGCTTTTCTGTGATTTTCAATGGATCAGGTTACATTTTTTTATTCCTCCTTGATATCTGATCCTGCAATTTAGGCCAGGATCAGACGGAAACCAATACTGAATATCGGATTGGCGCGTCCCTAGTATAATCCAAACATATTTCATGTTTTGTTTGGTGAACTGCATTTCATTTGTTAATATACATCCATTCCTGCATTTCATGCCTGCAACACATTCCAGAAAAAGTTGGGACAGTAAAGCATTCAACACTTTGCAATGTTGCCATTCCTTCTCACAACATTTTAAAAATGTTTTTGTCACTCAGGATACCAAGCAATGATGCGTTTCAGGTATTATTTTGTCCCATTCTTCCTGCAAACACGTCTCAAGGTGTGCAACAGTATGGAATCGTTGTAGTCACATTTTCCCTTTCAAAATTCTCCACCCATTGTCTGTTGGGGAGAGGTCACAGGTCAGGACTACAGGCAGGCCAGTCCAGTACCCATACCATCTTCTTCTGCAACCATGCCTTTGTGATGTGTACAGAATGTGGTTTTGCATTGTGTTGTTAAAATGCATGGACATCCCTGCAAAAGAGGTTGCGTTGAAGGTAGCGTATGTTGCTCTAGTATCTCAGTGTCCTTTTCGGCATTAATGAATGTAACTCGGTATTGTAGTGATTAACAAAGGTTTCAGCTTAGGCTTGCGCCCTTGCTCTTTGCGCACTGAAATTCCTCCAGATTCCTTGAATTGTTTAGTGACAATATGCACTGTGGAGGGAGAAATATGCTCATCCCATCCAGTCTTTCTTTGAGGATCATTGGTTTTACACATATCAATTGACAATGCCGTAGACAATCAAAATCCATCGTTGGCTGCTTCCCATAAATAAATTCCCCTTGGGCAGTGAATACCGTGTGTGTCCTCACAGGCAGGCCGGCTGCTGATGAGAAAGCTAATCTCTGAGAAGATGGCTGTGCCCTGGAATGAGGTTTGCCTTGAGAGGACGCCCAAAGGGAAGCCCTTCCTGGCGCGCCCTGCCCCTCCCAGCGCCACCCGCAGCTACAGCTTCAACATCTCACACCAGGGGGACTTCGCCGTCCTGGCTGCAGAGCGTGGGCTGCAGGTGGGCGTGGACATCATGAAGACCAGCCGGCCAGGTAGACGATCTCTGAAAGCCGCCTTCTGCAGCGCATGGCTCAGGAGTCCCTCTCTTCTGTGGCAGGTTAAAGCATGCATGGAGTTCAGTGTCAGCCACTGATAGCATGTTTGTTTGTTCGGCCTTCTGTGCGGTGTCCAAGAGCGCGTTTAAGTAATGTCCTCTTTAGGGTTGCAAATTTAAAGGGTTTTTCTTAATTGACAATTGCTAATATTACTGAAGTTACTTGATTATTTACTGACCCCCACGGCACCCCCCCCCCCCCCATCCACACACACACACACACACACACAATATTGCCGTTGAATGCATTCTTCAGCAAAGGAACTGTAGAAGCCAATAATGTCATAGCTGACAATAATGTAATAAGTTGTTACATTATTGGCCAGTTATTACTTTATCAATTTTTATTATGTTGGGAATGGAGAAATTAGGTTATTGGCTGATTGCATTATTGGTAGTTATTAAATTATAGGCCTCTACAAGGACTTTATTGGGAAAAAATAACTTTTAAAGCAATTTAACACCGATGGCTTTTGCGCAGGTACAGGCACCATTTGGCAATGTAGAGCCTACAGACAGCTTAAAATCAGCCTTAGACATTAGAGTATAGGCCTGCTCGCTGATATGGAAATGCGTGACACTTTAAATTTATTAATTTAATTTGGAACTCTTGATCGACTAAATCCTTAATGGCAAATAATCGATTGTCAGTTAATCATTAGCGACACTATTCCTGTTCCTTTGGCAGGTTGAGGATGCTGAATTAATGTTTTCAACATTCACAGGAATGAGTTTTTGGGTTGATGGTGACTGTGTGAGAGACACTGGTGCATTTCATCTCCTGGGACTGGGATTCAAATCCCACCTGCTTGTGGAAAACCAGCAAAAACAATAAATATATATTTATGTACTTTGTTCATGTTGTGTGTATTGTCTGATCCTGTCTGTAACTGCTGCTGTAACACAGAAATTTCCCTTTGTGGGATTAATGAAGTTCGTCTTATCTTAAATTGATGCTGCTAAATTACCCATAGTGTGTGCATGTGCGTCTGCCCTGGGATGGACTGGCAGCTTGTACTTGGTGACTACCTGCCTTGTGCTTTCTGCAATCCTTTGCTTAGATAAGTGGTCGGAAGATGGATTATTTTTTTGGCCTGCATAGCCACTAGGTGGCAGTGTTGCACTTAAACTGTTGATGCAAAGATTGCTGTTTATCCTGACACTCTAGAACTGGAGTAAACCACTAATTAGATCAAGTGTGTGATACATGAAGGGAAGTCAAGAATTAGTATTAGGTAGTAATGGCTATATTTTTGTTCTTTTGTGTTCCAGGTAGTGGTTCTGTGCCACACTTCTTCCACATCATTCTACAGGATATAATTGGGTGTCGAGGCTCCTGCTCTTGTCGGGGTCACTGATGGCAAACGGGTCTAAGCAGAGGCGGCAGAGATGCAGAGATGTCAATGGTAAACCTCATGAAACCCTTACTGGTGTTCACACTGGGACAGAGAATGATACCCTGTAGGCCTGATGATGGCCCCCTCAGTTCAGAAAGCACTCTGTGTGACTCTTATAGAGAAGCAGGGGTTCCTCAGAGTACGCCATGTGTTTTTGAAGCAGGCAGATCAAAGCCTTTTGGACGTCCAGTTGCGATGCTGCCATGTGAGAGATTCCGAAGCTTAAAGAAAGGCTCACTGTTGGGGCTTATGGTGTACTGGGCATGAATCACACAGCTAGAGGTGCTAAGGCTGGAAATGGATTGCTTACAAGTATTAACAAATTTAGATGGACGATAGACATTGATTGATTGCTCAGGAAATGGACAACAAAAGAAATTATAAGATAAGATAAGGCTTTATTGATCCCACACCAGGGGGAAATTTACTTGTTACTACAGCTTAAAATTAAAGATGAGTACCAATAGTCTATGACCTGGGATTGTACTGTATATGTGCCGAGTGCTAGAATATGTAAACCTAGGCCATGAGGTTGGGTGGTTCAGTGTGAGGAGACATGGGACATATCAGTTACGGTAATGATAAAAAAATAATAATAGTAATAATAGTAATCGTGCAATGATGTGGGAGGCTGGGGCTGCCTCTACATTCCAGGTGTATGTGTGAGTGTCTCAGTGCAGTGCTAGTTGCTCTTGTGCAGTCTGACCGCTGCAGGGACATAAGATCTACGGACCCACTTTATAGAACAGCACAGGTGGAGCAGCCTGTGTTCCCTTACTCTGCTTCATGATTACATCTTAACTCCTGTTCATCCAAGTAAGCAGGGTGACACAACACAACCCTACCAGCACCTAATCACACTGGCTGGAAACAGGGAGATGATTAACCAGTAACATGAGCTGGTCTCTGCTCACACCTTGTGTCTAGGCCCTGAAAGAGAGCTTTATTAAGGCTGTTGGAGTTGGTGTGGGGTTCAACCTGCAGAGGGTGGAGTTCCACATCTCGCCCGTGCGCATGCAGGAGGGCCAGGTGTACCGACATACCAGGATGTGCCTGGATTCCGAGGAGGAAGATCCTGATTGGGTGTTTGAGGTAAGGGGAGCTGAGGGGTGACCCTTGATGGAGAGGACAGTGTAAGCCATTCTTGCATTTATACCTATAGTACATAGTAGTAAGTAGTAGTATGTTTTTTCCAAACAGAGGTAAATAGCTGTGTTCCTCTGTAGCCCATAAGGACGGTCAGGGCTTCCCTGGTGTCCCCCACAGGAGAGTCTGCTGGACCAGGACCACCATGTGGCTGTTGGACTCGGGAAGATGGAGCAATCTGCTGGAAGTGTAGCTCATGTGCACAAAATGGTGCTCCGCAGGACCGCAGTGCAACAAACGCAAATGACAAAGGGTGGGGTTCACAGCTTAAAGAGCAACAAACAGGACAGTGTGAAACAGGGAATCTGGACACCAGTGTTTGTTACTATGAGGTGAGCAGGCTCAGGGCACCATAGAAGGTTCTGTTATTGAGTTCATGTCGGTTCTGCCTTGCATGTGCCTCCCTGATGCTCCCACCCAGAACAGGCCTGCTTTATGTTGGGAGGGAACCGCCAATCTTAAATGACAGGGTCATGTTCTGCAGATAACATAACCTGGAGTTCTCTGGAAGTCACAAATCTTATCTGTGATCATGGGCGTAAATTTCATTTAACAGTAGGGGGGGACAATAAATATAAAATTTCTCATGAGCAATTTTTGAAGGAGACACAAATAATAAAGTCAAATTGTACTTATAAAGATATGTCCCCACAATGAAAAACTTTGCTTCTATCATTATTATTGTAGCATGGAAACTGCGTCATTATGGTTATTTTCAAAGTTTTTCTCAGGTTCAATGACAAAGCAGATTTTTCTTCAAAACTATTTATTGCATTGTTTGTTATGTTGTTTACAGTCAAGCCATCAACATACAATAAAATTTAAACATGACTGTTTAAATGCATAATAGAAATTGATTATACAAAAAAATACAGTGGGGTCAGTTCGGACGTAGCACAGTGCTCATTTAGTAAATGCACAGCTAAACAATATGCTAATTGTGGCCGTTAATGTTAAGTTAACATTATGCCAAGTCGTCACAAATAGTCGACCACAGAATAATTGATAATCATGCAAATCTTATGATTTCCATTCGAAAGATGAGATAAAATCTTTATTAATCCCATGACAATATACACAACATAAGAGCACAATATGAAGGGACCTAAATATATAAACAATGCACTGTATTCAAATAACCAAATACCAGGCATAGTCTATGACCTGGGATTGTACTGTATATGTGCCGAGTGCTAGAATATGTAAATTACCTAGGCCATGAGGTTGGGTGGTTCAGTGTGAGGGGACATGGGACATATCAGTTACGGTAATGATAAAAAAATAATAATAGTAATAATTAGGTGTCATATCCCGCTCCGTACGATCCCGATGTGTGCCACGCCCCCCTCATTACCTCGTGTTCAGCCCTGATGGTTCTCACCTGTTGCCTGTTCCGTTTACCAAGTCTTGTGTATATCAGTCCGCGTCTCCCCATGTCTGCCAGATCCGGCATTGTATTGTCCGTGCCTGTCTGTCCGTCAGCGAATAAACCCCCATTCTACTCGTCAGTCTGGCTCAACTCGCTTGCTTCCCGTCTCGCCCGTCCCCGAACGTGACAGAATGCCGGATCTCCCAAACAGCACATCGCGGGAGACCGAGCACCACCGGCTCGGTCTCCTGCAAGACTTTGTGTTTTGGCGCTCCCTACCGAAAGTACTAGAGGATCCTGTAGCCCTGGAGCTGGCCACCCGGGGCGCGGACCTCCTCGCGGAAGAGCGCCAGCCCGGACAGCAGTACCCGCTCGAGCGGGCACGCAAACTCCTACGCCGTCTCAGCAAGCGTCTCACACGGCTGAGAGGAGAACGCGTCGCCCGGAGCCCGGGCGAAGTGGCCGCGGAGGCTCCGCTTCCCCAGGTAAGCGGCAAGAAGCGGCGGAACAGAGACAGAGTGCAGCAGGAGGAGGCTCCGTCTCTCTTCCTGGGGGCTTGCACTCTGCTCCCCGCCTGGGAGTTAGCCAGGGAACATGAGGGCTCACCGCTCCCCTGGGATGACTTCGCCGCTACCCGCCTGCTCAGCGTCCACGGTGAGATGCCGCCTCCGCGGGAGGCATATCCGTACCGGCCGGAACGCCTGCACGGAAAAGGGATCAGCCCGGTGAGAGACGCAATTCCCCGGGTCTCTAGAGCCGGTCTGCCCGCGGCTGCGCTGCCTGCTGCTGTCGCCGCCGATCTGCCCGCGGCTGCGCTGCCTGCTGCTGTCGCCGCCGATCTGCCCGCGGCTGCGCTGCCTGCTGCTGTCGCCGCCGATCTGCCCGCGGCTGCGCTGCCTGCTGCTGTCGCCGCCGATCTGCCCGCGGCTGCGCTGCCTGCTGCTGTCGCCGCCGATCTGCCCGCGACGCCGCCTGCTGCAGCTGCCGAAGCTCTGCCCGCGGCACCGCCTGCTGCAGCTGCTGCCGCTCTGCCCGCGGCACCGCCTGTCCTGCCTGACCCGCCTGTCCTGCCTGACCCGCCTGTCCTGCCTGACCCGCCTGTCCTGCCTGACCCGCCTGTCCTGCCTGACCCGCCTGCCCAGACAGCGGCGGCTCCTGCTGTCCATTCGCCTGACCTGCCCGTCTCGCCTGTCCTGTCCGGCCAGCCCTGCCCGCCTGTCCTGCTTGACCCGCCTGTCCTGCCTGCTCTGCCTGCGGCACTGGCCGCTGCGGTGCCCCCTGCTGGCCGCGTGATGGCGGCGCCCGCTGCGGCGCCCCCTGCTGGCCGCGTGACGGCGGCGCCCGTCCTGCTGGCACCTGAACTGCCCGTCTTGCCTGTCCTGCCGGCACCTGAACTGCCCGTCTTGCCTGTCCTGCCCGGCCAGCCCTGCTCCTGCTCGCCTGTCCTGCCGGCGCCTAAACTGCCTGAGGTGGCCGCGGTTGCGCCCCCTGCTGGCCGCGTGCTGGTGGCGCCCGCCGAGGCGCCTGCAGTGGCCCCTGCTCTGCCTGCAGCGCCCCCTGCTGGTCGCGTGCTGGCGGCGCCCGCTGAGGCGCCCCCTGCTGACCTTACGCCCGCTGAGGCACTTCCTGCTGGTCGCGTGCTGGTGGCGCCCGCTGAGGCGCCCCCTGCTGACCGTATGCCCGAGGAGCCTGCAGTGGTCCCTGCTCTGCCTGCAGCACCCCCTGCTGGCCACGTACCTGACTTGCCCGTCTCGCCCGTCTGGCCTCTGGCTGCACTGCCTGCGGCCATGCCCGCGGCTGCATCGCCGGCTGCTGCCGCTGCTCTGCCCGCGGCGTCCCCGGTTGGCAGCTCGCCTGTCCAGCCCTGCTTGCCTGTCCAGCCGGTCCAGCCCTGCTCGTCGGCGGCTCCGCCTGCTGCACTGGCCACACCCGTGGCCCCGCCCGAGACTCAGACTCCTGTCCCCGAGGGGGACCTTGAGTGGGATCCCTTGGGGACCGTCCTGTGGACCCCAGATCCCTTTCCCTGCAGGGGCCCACGCCCCTTAGGACCCCGCCTGTCCGTGTCCCGAAAGGGCCGGGGACATAGGCGTTGGGCCCGGTTCCCGCCCGCCCTGCCCCCTGGCTCGCCCTCGCTCGCCTTGGCTGGGGCTCCGGGGCCGCCTGCGGTTCCTCCGGCTCGGGGTCGGCGGTCGCCTCCGGGTCCCCCCCCGGTTCCGCAGTGCCGGTCCTCGGTCGCGCCTCCGGCTCCTTGTCGGTCGCCTCCGGGCCCCCCTGTTCCGGCTGAGCGTCGGACGGCGCCTTCGCCGGCTCCGGCTGCGCCTCCGCCTGCCGTGGCTTCCCCCTCCTGCTTGCCTTCACTGGGGTTCCCTCCTACTCCCTCCGTGTCCCCTCTGTCACTCCCTCGTCCCGTTCCCTTGGCCCCTGGGTGGTCCCCTCCTGCTCCCTCCTCCCTCTCCCCTGCGGCCCCTCCGGCCGCTGCCTGTCGCCCGCCTGGGCTCCCTCGTGCTCCCCTTGTTCCTCCTCCGTTCCCGTCTGTCCCTCCTGCCTTTGTTCCTCGTCCCTCTCTGTCTCCTCCGTTCACTCCTGGCCCTTTTGTTCCGCCTTTCTCCCCTCCTTCTGTGTCTCCCTTCCTGGTTTGTCTGTCCGCCTTCCCTGTTCTGTGTCGTGTCTTGTCTTTCGTCTCGTCCCTGTTCTTGTTCTGTGTCTCCGTTCTGTTCCCTGGTTTTGGTTGACGTTCTGTTTTGTTTTCCAGGTCGTTTTCCCGGTTCGTCTCGTCCGTCGCCTCTCCTCTGGCGCGCCCGGTGTGCGCGCCTTTGGGGGGGGGTTCTGTCATATCCCGCTCCGTACGATCCCGATGTGTGCCACGCCCCCCTCATTACCTCGTGTTCAGCCCTGATGGTTCTCACCTGTTGCCTGTTCCGTTTACCAAGTCTTGTGTATATCAGTCCGCGTCTCCCCATGTCTGCCAGATCCGGCATTGTATTGTCCGTGCCTGTCTGTCCGTCAGCGAATAAACCCCCATTCTACTCGTCAGTCTGGCTCAACTCGCTTGCTTCCCGTCTCGCCCGTCCCCGAACGTGACATTAGGGATGCACCGAATCCAGATTTTTGGGGTTCGGCCGAATACCGAATCCACTGTTTAAGATTCGGCCGAATCCGAAACCGAATACCGAATCCTACTCGTATCCTTATTTCATTAACACAGTAAAACACATTAATGAAGTAAACAACGTCCACAGCAGTGTATTTTTTTTTCATTTTATTTTATTTATTTTATAAACTGAAAAAAAAATAAAAAAAATAAAAGAATAAAAAAAGAATAAGCAGCAACATTATGCCAGGATGACAAGTGGGGGAAACTATTTTGACAATTACCTATGCTTACCCAAGTTCAAACCAAAACCTGTCAATAAAAGTGCAACAATGCAAAGAAAAGTGTTTTTCTTTTTTTAAATCAGAATATGTTTGGTCACTTAACTGAAATTAATGTTATTGAACATTTACTCAATAGGCTAAACATGGATAATAGGGCTGTTTAGTTTTCGTTTATAACAGTAGGCTACGATTAGAACAGTATACAGAAACGCAAATATTACGGAAGATCACACACATCTTCTGCATCATTATTAAATTAACGGAAAAGCTCTAACCTTTCACATTAAATGAGAGTTTCCTTTCAAAAAGACAAGACGCTCGGCATTAACAGGTGACAGCCGGTTGCGAGTGTGGGAACGAATGTCCCCAGCAGGACTGAAAAGTCTTTCACTGGGCACAGAGGTCGGTGGCGCACAGAGGTAGATCTTTGCCGTTTTTGCCAGCAGTGGAAAACGCTGCTGGTTTGTCTTCCACCACAGAAGAGGATCCTCTCTAAGAGGAATCAAAGGCTCACCGAAAAAAACGCTTATCTCCACGTCAGCACCCGATGTGACTGCCTCTGTATTGCTACGGTACAGATCGTCCCAGCCACTCCAGATTCCTGAACAGTGTCGTTTAGTGCGAACTGTCAGGCCGTGTTCCTCCTCAGGCTGTTCAGTTCAAGTAGTAGGCCTAGCAGATGCGTCGTGATCGGATTCAGATAAACGGGAAACGGCCTCCTGCACAAGCAACTTTGATCGACACTGTTCTGTGTCACTCCCCCAAAATTTCGTTTTATATCTGGGATCCAGACTTGTTGCCACAACTAAGTGGCTATTCTGCTCGCTTCCCTCAAATCTATCCTGCAGAGATTTCAGCAAGCGGGTTTTCATCTGCTTTATTCCATGATCGTCTGTTTCGTTGTGGACATAGCGCTTCAACATCATCACAGCTGGCAGGACAGTGGATATGCATGCATTTTCTCCGCTTATTTCTCTAGTTAACTCCTCGAAGGGTTTGAGCACCTTGAGAACATCCTCCATCAGAGTCCACCTCTGTGCATGAATATGTTGCATACCATCTGTTTCGGACACGTAGATGTTTACGGCACGTTTTTGTTCTGTTAAACGATCGAACATCAGATATGTCGAATTCCATCGTGTTGACACGTCCTGGATTAAATGGTGATTTGGCAGCCCCAACTCCTGCTGTAGAGCAGAAAGCCTTGATTGAGCACTTGAAGAGTGCTTAAAGTGACCAACAGTTTTCCTGGACAGTGCGATCAGGTCAGAGACACTTTGTTGTGATAAAAGACTGTCGTGGATGCACAACTGGAGCGTGTGCGCAAAACAGCCAACACTTGGAACTCCTGCCTCGGACATGGCTTTCCGCATGTTTGCAGCATTGTCCCTCAAGACCAGGTGACACTTGTTAACAGGTATGTCCCACGCTTGGATAATTTCTTGCAGTGCATCAGCAATGTTTAATGCGGTGTGTCTTCCATCAAATGCTTTACATTGAAGAATAGCATGTGTGCGCTTAAAATCATCATCAATCCAATGTGAGGTAACACTGATGTAGGACTGTGTAGTGTACTCACAGGTCCATATGTCGCATGTAAATGCTAAAGCATGTGCTTCGGCAACGTGCACTTTTATGCGGGAACTGATGGACTTGTGCATTACAGGGATGATTTTGTCGGTAAAAAAAGCGCGGTCCTGGACCGGAGTTTGTAACGTGGCTCGAGCAGATGGAGTAGCTGACGCAATCCACGTTGGTAAAGTTAGTTTGCGGTTCGTTTTTCACGTTGCAAACGGCCATAAAAACCTTATATATGCACGAAAAAATACGAATTATGGCTCCTTGTGATAGTCCTGTTGTGTGAATTCAGAAAATATAAATACATTGCGTAAAAACAGCCTTTAATGTATTTTGACCAGTTATTTTCATTAGCTTCTCACGTCAAAACCAGACGTCCTCATGACTCAAAAAGCGTCTCATATTAAACATCCTGATTTGTGAAAAATTTCACAACTGATAATTTGTCCATATATCGCGTGTAAACCCATAAAAAACACATTGAAAAACGCGCGTTTTAAGGAGGACCGGACAGATAGTTCTTAAGGTGGACCAACAATATAGCCCGAATACACACATTTTAATAATTCCATTAATCATACATGCATTTAAACTGGTTAAAACTGATCAAGATGACTTGTGATGGTCAAACAAGGACCTTTCACATCTTCATATACCCCTCAGACACTGACATTGATTTGTTAAAGCTTTCACAAGTCATATTTTAAGAGTTATGACTGATTAAAGGCCCTAAAAATGACCAAGATGACCTCTGACTAACCAAATCAAAACTTTCACACCTTCATCTATCCTAGAAGGACTCACCCTGATTTGTGAAAGTTTTCACAAGTCATATTTCATGAGTTATGACTGATTAAAGTGCAGTAGTATTTATGGCGGATCAAGGTCTCAACCTAGGTGAATTCAAAGGCCCTAAAAATGACCAAGATGACTTCTGACTGACCAAATCAAAACTTTCACACCTTCATCTATCCCAGAAGGACTCACCCTGATTTGTGAAAGTTTTCACAAGTCATATTTCAGGAGTTATGACTGATTAAAGTACAGTAGTATTTATGGCGGATCAAGGTCTCAACCTAGGTGAATTTAAAGGCCCTAAAAATGACCAAGATGACCTCTGACTGACCAAATCAAAACTTTCACACCTTCATCTACCCCAGAAGGACTCACCCTGATTTGTGAAAGTTTTCACAAGTCATATTTTATGAGTTATGAAATATTTATAATAGTAATGACTGAAATCCTATGACATGAAATAAGCACAACAGTACATGGAAATTCAGTTGTGATGAACATCTCTGAAGTCCATGTGTGCTCCTTGACACAACAGAGAGCCACAACAGACATTACAACAATGATACATGAACTTCTCTGTGTTGTGAAAGTTCAAAAATGTTATGTTGAAAGTTGAACATCATTTTATTACAATGAACTATTAGTGTAGTTTAAACATTACATCAAATAGAACAGTAACATAAGTTTAACAAATTACAATGATTAATAAACAATAACACAATAACTTAATAAAATTCACAATGTTAGTTTTTACTTATTATGTACAACATATACAAAACCATGTTTTGTTTGGGTGATTTTCTGTGTAGATCCAATGTGACGAGTGCATGTTGTGGACACATGTGAAATGCACAGACCTCACAGAACAGGAAATTGACACCATCAGTAACCCAAACAAAACATAGTTTTGTATATGTTGTACATAATATGTAAAAACTAACATTGTGAATTTTATTAAGTTATTGTGTTATTGTTTATTAATCATTGTAATTTGTTAAACTTATGTTACTGTTCTATTTGATGTAATGTTTAAACTACACTAATAGTTCATTGTAATAAAATGATGTTCAACTTTCAACATAACATTTTTGAACTTTCACAACACAGAGAAGTTCATGTATCATTGTTGTAATGTCTGTTGTGGCTCTCTGTTGTGTCAAGGAGCACACATGGACTTCAGAGATGTTCATCACAACTGAATTTCCATGTACTGTTGTGCTTATTTCATGTCATAGGATTTCAGTCATTACTATTATAAATATTTAATAACTCATAAAATATGACTTGTGAAAACTTTCACAAATCAGGGTGAGTCCTTCTAGGATAGATGAAGGTGTGAAAGTTTTGATTTGGTCAGTCAGAGGTCATCCTGGTCATTTTTAGGGCCTTTAAATTCACCTAGATTGAGACCTTGATCCGCCATAGATACTACTGTACTTTAATAAGTCATAACTCCTGAAATATGACTTGTGAAAACTTTCACAAATCAGGGTGAGTCCTTCTAGGATAGATGAAGGTGTGAAAGTTTTGATTTGGTCAGTCAGAAGTCATCTTGGTCATTTTTAGGGCCTTTGAATTCACCTAGGTTGAGACCTTGATCCGCCATAAATACTACTGTACTTTAATCAGTCATAACTCCTGAAATATGACTTGTGAAAACTTTCACAAATCAGGGTGAGTTCTTCTGGGGTAGATGAAGGTGTGAAAGTTTTGATTTGGTCAGTCAGAGGTCATCCTGGTCATTTTTAGGGCCTTTAAATTCACCTAGGTTGAGACCTTGATCCGCCATAGATACTACTGTACTTTAATCAGTCATAACTCCTGAAATATGACTTGTGAAAACTTTCACAAATCAGGGTGAGTTCTTCTGGGGTAGATGAAGGTGTGAAAGTTTTGATTTGGTCAGTCAGAGGTCATCCTGGTCATTTTTAGGGCCTTTAAATTCACCTAGGTTGAGACCTTGATCCGCCATAGATACTACTGTACTTTAATCAGTCATAACTCCTGAAATATGACTTGTGAAAACTTTCACAAATCAGGGTGAGTTCTTCTGGGGTAGATGAAGGTGTGAAAGTTTTGATTTGGTCAGTCAGAGGTCATCCTGGTCATTTTTAGGGCCTTTAAATTCACCTAGGTTGAGACCTTGATCCGCCATAGATACTACTGTACTTTAATCAGTCATAACTCCTGAAATATGACTTGTGAAAACTTTCACAAATCAGGGTGAGTCCTTCTAGGATAGATGAAGGTGTGAAAGTTTTGATTTGGTCAGTCAGAGGTCATCTTGGTCATTTTTAGGGCCTTTAATCAGTCATAGCTCTTAAAATATGACTTGTGAAAGCTTTAACAAATCAATGTCAGTGTCTGAGGGGTATATAAAGATGTGAAAGGTCCTTGTTTGACCATCACAAGTCATCTTGATCAGTTTTAACCAGTTTAAATGCATGTATGATTAATGGAATTATTAAAATGTGTGTATTTGGGCTATACTGTTGGTCCACCTTAAGAACTATCTGTCCGGTCCTCCTTAAAACGCGCGTTTTTCAATGTGTTTTTTATGGGTTTACACGCGATATGTGGACAAATTATCAGTTGTGAAATTTTTCACAAATCAGGATGTTTAATATGAGACGCTTTTTGAGTCATGAGGACGTCTGGTTTTGACGTGAGAAGCTAATGAAAATAACTGGTCAAAATACATTAAAGGCTGTTTTTACGCAATGTATTTATATTTTCTGAATTCACACAGCAGGACTATCACAAGGAGCCATAATTCGTATTTTTTCGTGCACATATAAGGTTTTTATGGCCGTTTGCAACGTGAAAAACGAACCGCAAACTAACTTTACCGACGCTTCCACTATGCTATAGGGCTGCAAGTCAATGGCTATCATTTTTCCAATTGCTGCATGAATGGCTTTAGCTCGTGTGTGATCTGAGGACCACTGTTTGTTCGGTGTAGGGCTAGCAAAGCTAGTAATGGTCGTCTGGTTATCACACGTTTTTAGCTGTGACTGTCCAGCTGCCGTACCTGAAGTTGCTGCATTTTGGCTGCTGTCTTTAGATTCCTTCATGCACAACTCGTATTCTTTTGGATGTTTTAGACGCAAATGTTTTAACATCGGCGATGTTGTGTACTGCTTAGGGTCCTTGCCACCACGAGACAAATTGGCATTGCAAATTGAACATAAAGCTCGACTTGAATCGCCTTCTTTTGGTTGAAAGTACTGCCAAACAAAACTTTTTTTGCTTACGAGTTCCATTTTCAGATTCTTACAGCCTACTACATTCGAACGGGTCCTATGTAAACACCTTCACGTAATCAACGGCCGTGTGACGTCGTAGTGCAAGTCTAGGGTTCGGTTTCGGTGGAAAATAAATCTAAGGTTCGGCCGAAACCGAACCCCGTCAAAAAGCCCAGGATTCGGCCGAATCCGAATCCTGGATTCGGTGCATCCCTAGTAATAATAGTAATCGTGCAATGATGTGGGAGGCTGGGGCTGCCTCTACATTCCAGGTGTATGTGTGAGTGTCTCAGTGCAGTGCTAGTTGCTCTTGTGCAGTCTGACCGCTGCAGGGACAAAAGATCTACGGACCCACTTTATAGAACAGCACAGGTGGAGCAGCCTGCGTTCCCTTACTCTGCTTCATGATTACATCTTAACTCCTGTTCATCCAAGTAAGCAGGGTGACACAACACAACCCTACCAGCACCTAATCACACTGGCTGGAAACAGGGAGATGATTAACCAGTAACATGAGCTGGTCTCTGCTCACACCTTGTGTCTAGGCCCTGAAAGAGAGCTTTATTAAGGCTGTTGGAGTTGGTGTGGGGTTCAACCTGCAGAGGGTGCAGTTCCACATCTCGCCTGTGCGCATGCAGGAGGGCCAGGTGTACCGACATACCAGGATGTGCCTGGATTCCGAGGAGGAAGATCCTGATTGGGTGTTTGAGGTAAGGGGAGCTGACGGGTGACCCTTGATGGAGAGGACAGTGTAAGCCATTCTTGCATTTATACCTACAGTACATAGTAGTAAGTAGTAGTATGTTTTTTCCAAACAGAGGTAAATAGTTGTGTTCCTCTGTAGCCCATAAGGACGGTCAGGGCTTCCCTGGTGTCCCCCACAGGAGAGTCTGCTGGACCAGGACCACCATGTGGCTGTTGGACTCGGGAAGATGGAGCAATCTGCTGGAAGTGTAGCTCATGTGCACAAAATGGTGTTCCGCAGGACCGCAGTGCAACAAACGCAAATGACAAAGGGTGGGGTTCACAGCTTAAAGAGCAACAAACAGGACAGTGTGACACAGGGGAGCTGGGCACCAGTGTTTGTTACTGAGGTGAGCAGGCTCAGGGCACCATAGAAGGTTCTGTTATTGAGTTAATGTCGGTTCTGCCTTGCATGTGCCTCCCTGATGCTCCCACCCAGAACAGGCCTGCTTTATGTTGGGAGGGAACCGCCAATCTTAAATGACAGGGTCATGTTCTGCAGATAACATAACCTGGAGTTCTCTGGAAGTCACAAATCTTATCTGTGATCATGGGCGTAAATTTCATTTAACAGTAGGGGGGGGCAATAAATATAAAATTTCTCATGAGCAATTTTTGAAGGGGACACAAATAATAAAGTCAAATTGTACTTATAAAGATATGTCCCCACAATGAAAAACTTTGCTTCTATCATTATTATTGTAGCATGGAGACTGCGTCATTATGGTTATTTTCAAAGTTTTTCTCAGGTTCAATGACAAAGCAGATTTTTCTTCAAAACTATTTATTGCATTGTTTGTTAATGTTGTTTACAGTCAAGCCATCAACATACAATAAAATTTAAACATGACTGTTTAAATGCATAATAGAAATTGATTATACAAAAAAATACAGTGGGGTCAGTTCGGACGTAGCACAGTGCTCATTTAGTAAATGCACAGCTAAACAATATGCTAATTGTGGCCGTTAATGTTAAGTTAACATTATGCCAAGTCGTCACAAATAAAACAATACATGGGAAACGGCTTTGGCGTGTTAGTTGCAGTGCACTATGCAACAAGCTATTGTAAACAAGCTAACGTTAACTAGATAAGTGATATTTTAATCGCTAATATAGCATAGGGTGACCAGATAATCCATGTCAGGGAGGACACTTTGAGCTACTTCGGGTTTTACAAACTAATTTCAAACTGAAAGGCTCCTGTGCTCCGCTAATTAGTTCAGCTCTTCTTCTAGTGACACATGCACGATTATAGGAGACTGACCAATTAGCACACAGTAAGAACTCAGTGCTCAAGTGAAATCCAGGTCCTTTTAATTGAAATGGTAGTTTACAAATCCTGTCCTAGCTCAGAGTGTCCTCCCTGACATGGATTATCTGGTCACCCTAATATAGCAGATTCATGGAAAATTACATCGGTAATCAGCATTTTTGCCGCAACTATTTTATGAATGAGTCTGCATCAACTACATTAAAGAGAATCGCTTTATTTAAAGTGAATAAAATACCCTACTTACTGCAGTTCAACATTAATTGAGCCGCAGCCACACACCTGATTCGTGTGTGTAGAGTAGGTGAGATGAACTGGGAAAGCAGGCAGTTGGCCAAACCACTGTGAGGAAGGGGAGGGGGAACTCAACTGTTTCTAAATGCATTTTTTGCGTTTGTTTTTTTTCTACTTTCAGAATTATTTTACATTACTTTTATAATTTTACATACATTATTTTTATTATTTTACATACATATATTTTTCACAATAGATTTTTTTTTTTATAATTTTTTTTGGGGGGACAACCCTCGGATAGGGGGGGACATGTCCCCTCCGTCCCCCCCGGGATTTTCGCCCATGTCTGTGATACGTTATTTGCATTTCGATTAAGGTCATGATTTATGTAGGTCCTATGTAAAGTGATCACTAAGTGTGTATAATCTAAGAATCTAAGGAGGATTTCTGAGGAATGGTATCACAATATTTCATTAATGTTTCATGTCGGGGATCGTTGAGTGGCTTGGCGGGTTAGGAATCTGTGCTCGTGGTTGGATGGGTACCGGTTTGAATCCCAGGCCTGAAGCCACTGTTGGGTCCCTACACAAGGCCCTTAACCCCCAGCTCCAGGGGTATTGCACTGTGATCCCCCGAGCTTGAGCTCAACCTGTTTGCTTGTCTGTGCTTGTCATGGAAGGCAAGAAGGGGTAGGAGAAAGACAGTTTCCCTGAGGGATCCAAAAGGGTTTGGCTGCAGCCGCTCAGAACGCGCACTCTCAGCCATCTGAACGCTCAGCCACTGACGTCAGGTGCACGTTCAGCCACAAGAGGAAGTGCAACCGGGGAATCGTTTCCTATTTGCTAAGTTAGTGCTAAATAAAGTGTAAAAATGGTACGTTTTCGAGTTACTGTCTTGTCAATTATGAACGATATGAAATATTCTTAATCATGTTAACATGTGCATATTTATGTTGTTTGGCTGGCCGTTGTTGATTTATTTAAAATGTTATAGATTTTATATACCAGATTAAGTTAATCAAATTAAATGCTCGCATGTTATTCTTGTAATTATTAGCATCGTGGCCGTACGTGGTTGCGTAGCGTGAGCACTGATGTTCAGACCCTGCTACTTTATTTTTTCCGTTGTTATTCCAAGGAAAAATTTATTGTGCAACCGTCATAACTCGCTAACGCGCGCACACGCGTGTCCCCTTATTCTATATAACCACTGTTATACATACATACATGTATGACATATAAAATAATATTAATAAAAGATGGATGGAAAAAAACAAAGAACACTGGACAGGACATCAGGAATCAAATGTTTATTTTTTTTCAGATAAGAGATAAAAAAAAAAAACTAAACAAACCGATAAGAACATCTAATTTAAATAACCCGTGTATGATAATAAACTTGTCTTGCCTTGCCATAAGGAGACCGAAAAACGTTCTCCTCAAGACCAAACGAAGAACTAAAAACTATATGCTGGAAACTAAGACATTCACAAGATACAGTAACTCCATGAAAAGCTCTGTAAAAATAAAAATGTGTCGATTTTGCCGTAAGACAAAGTTACTAACGCACTACATCAACGCACTAGGTTGCAATAATGTATGGCATGAAATAAATAAACTTGTAGCTATATAATTCAGTAATACAAATAATAAACCTTAACATACCGTTCACACTGGCCTCAAGAACTAAGTTAGCGCTTGATTCACCTGCACTTCCCTTTTATGGCTGAGCGTGCAGATGGCTGAGAGTGCACGTTCTGAGTAGCTGCAGCCAGACCTTTCTCGCGGGATCAGTAAAGTTATTCTGTTTTTCTCTGGCAGACACTTTTAAGGCAATTGGCGGAGGGGAGGGGAAGGGGGTTCACAGTACTTAAAAAGGACATTGCGGCCTTAGAAAAGGTGCAGCGTAGGGCCACAAGAATGATTCCTGGTCTTAGAGGAATGTCATACGAGGAAAGGTTAGTTGAGCTAAATCTGTTCAGCCTCAAGCAAAGGAGACTGGGGGGACATGATCCAGGTCTATAAGATTCTAACAGGTTTGGATGCTGTTCAACCAAATAGTTACTTCAGCATTAGTTCAAATACAAAAACTCGTGGCCATAGGTGGAAATTAGCGGGAGAACATTTCAAACTGGATTTAAGGAAGCACTTCTTTACACAACATGTAGTCAGAGTATGGAATAGTCTTCCTGATAATGTAGTGCAAGCTGAATCCTTGGGTTCCTTTAAATCAGAGCTAGATAAGATTTTAACAACTCTGAGCTATTAGTTAAGTTCTCCCCAAGCGAGCTCGATGGGCCGAATGGCCTCCTCTCGTTTGTATAGTTATTATGTTCTTATGTTCTTACTTATAGAGCAAAACACAGGACAGTGCGAAACTGGGGCTGGACACCAATGAATGTAACTATAGGGTGAGCTCAGTCCACCATAGAAGGTTCTGTCAGGCAGGGAGGTCTTCATGAATGTGTCAAATCAGGTGGATTTAAGTTTGTCTCTACTTGACTGACTCTTCCACCCAGAAGAACATGTATGGTCTACATTTGTGTGAGAGAACCGCCCGGCCATAAATAAGTGTCATATTCCACCGAAGCCATTACCAGCTGCAGTTCTCCGGAATTCATAAATCTTATCTGTGATACTTTATTTGCATCTCGATGAAGTGCATGATTTATGTTCCTGGTGATAAAAGTCTGCTGTCCATTGCCATAAATCTGTTCTTTGTTCCTGCACGTGCTGCTGGTACTGATGACCCAGCCCCTGGGCTCAAATAACAGCTCAGTGCAGAAAGGCTCCTCTAAATGCCCACTAAAGTGGTTCTGGTGTGCCTATGTAAAGAAACCACCCAGTGTGTATAAGCTAAGAATCTAAGAAGGATTTCTGAGGAATAGTTTACAATATCAAATTATATAAAGGTACCACACCTAAATCCAATATTTGATTAATGTTTTATGTCGGGGATCGTTGCGTAGCTTGGCGGGTTTGGAATCTGTGCTCGTGGTTGGATGGGTGTCGGTTTGAATCCCACGGTTATTGCCCTGTGACCCCCAACCTTGATCTTTATCATAGAGAGCAATAAGGGCTGGGCGAGATCAGTAAAGTATTGATTTTCTCCCGAGAAGCATGATTCTTCCAGAGAAGCATGATTCGTTATTCCAGAGAACACGTCTCCACTGCTCTATAGTCCAGTGTCAGCGTGCTTTACACCACTGCATCCGACACTTTGTATTGCACTTGGTGATGTAAGGCTTGGATGCAGCTGCTCGGCCATGGAAACCCATTCCATGAAGTTCTCTGCACACTGTTTTTGAACTAATCTGAAGGCCACACGAAGTTTGGAGGTGTGTAGCTATTGACTCTGCAGACAGTTGGAGACACACTGTGAGCCTCAGCATGCATTGTCTCTGCTATATGATTTTACTTGGCCTATCACTTTGTGGCTGAGTTGCTTCCACCTTGTTATAATACCACTAACAGTTGACCATAGAATATTTATTAGCGAGGAAATTTCACGAATGGACTTATTGTACAGGTAGCATCCTATCATGGTACCATACTTGAATTCAATGAGTTCCTGAGAGTGACCCATTCTTTCGCAAATGTTTGTAGAAGCAGTCTGCATGCCTAGGTGCTTAATTTTATATACCTGTGGCTATGGCAGTGATTGGAACACCTGAATTCAATGATTTGGAGGGGTGTCCCAATACTTTTGGCAATAGAGTGTACAGCGCCCTCCACAATTATTGGCACCCCTTGTAAAGATCTGTAAAAAGGGCTAGAAAAAATCCACCTTTTGGTGAAGCAGCTTCATGTCACACTGAAAAATTGAGAAAAATCCAACCTTTCATTAACATAGATTTATTCCAAGAAAAAATCATCAAGAAATAATTATCTTTAACAAAAACACATTAGCCATAATTATTGGCACCCCTGGAAATTATAGTGAACACAATGTAACTGAAGCATGTTTCCCATGTGAATTATACATCTTTGAGTTGAGTGGAGTTAATAGGAGACCAAATGAGAGAGAAGTGTGCTGACCTTCATAAGTCAGGGATTGGGTATGAAAAATAGCTACTCGCCTTAAAATGCCCATTTCTACTCTTAGGGCAATAATTAAAAAGTGGACATCAAATGGAACTGTTAGAAACCTGCCTGCAAGAGGACCCAAGTTTATTTAGCCCCCACATACAGTGAAGAGTGAAGAGACAAAAAATCCCCAAGGATGACTGTTGGTGAATTACAAGACAATGTAAAATCTTGGGGTTACCACGTCTCTAAAAAAAACTATCAGACGCCCCCTTCATGCTAACAGGTTATTTGGAAGGTATGACAGTTAACCACAAACTTAAGCACCTGGAATTTGCAAAACACTACTACAACTTTGACATGAACCAAATACAATGGTCTGATGAAACAAAAATGGAGCTTTTTGGCAATAAACATCAAATGGGTTTGGCGTAAAAAGAAGGATGGATATAATGAAAGGAACCTTATCCCAAATGCAAAATATGGTGGAGGTTCTGTGATGTTGTGGAGCTGTTTTTCCTCCAAAGGCCCTGGAAACCTCGTTAGGGTACATGGCACTATGGACTCCATGAAATACCAGGACATCTTAAATCAAAACTTGGCTGCCTCTGCCAGGAAACAAAAACTGGGCCTTCACTGGATCTTCCAGCAGGACGGTGATCCTAAGCACATGTCCAAATCAACATAAAAATGGTTATCTGACCGCAGGATCAAGCTTCTGCCAAGGCCATCTCAGTCCCCTGACCTGAACCTCACTGAAAACCTGTGGGCTGAGCTGAAGAGGAGAGTGTACAGGAGAGGGCCGAGGACCCTGGGTGATCTGGAGAGATTCTGTAAAGAGGAATGGACTCAGATGCCCTGCTCTGTATTCTCCAACCTTATAAAATGTTATAGGAGAAGAGTCAGTGCTGTTATACTAGCGAAGGGAGGTTGTACAAAGTATTAAAAGCAGCGGTGCACGTGTTTTTGTTAAAGATAATTATTTCTTGATGAAGGTTTTTTTTTCTTGGAATAAATTTATGTTAATGAAAGGTTGGATTTTCCCCAATTTTTCAGTGTGATATGAAGCTGCTTCACCAAATGGTGGATTTTTTCTAGCCCTTTTTACAAATCTTTACAAGGGGTGCCAATAATTGTGGAGGGCGCTGTATAATTTGCTCAGTAAACTTGTTTTTGGACTTCTGTTTAACTTTAGTTATGTCTATGTTTAATGCTGTCTCTTGTATTTATGGTGCAGCCACTTGGGATAGTCATAAAAACTATTAAATATTCTCAGATAGCATAATACTCTGTGAAAGTGATTTAAAAAGTCACCGGGTAAGTGCCCCCATTCACAGTTATTACCCACTGAGAATTTTTTGAAGGACATAGACTCAAAGGAGAAGGTGGAAAAACAGCAGGGGATGTTAGAGCCAATATTACAATTGGAGCAGAAGTCAACCTGGCAAACCTTGTTTTTAAATTCTGACCAACCTCCTGATTGAAGGAGTTTGACCTGTGTGTGATAATGACTCTGGGTTAGATGGTAAACAACCATGTGACTAAAGGTCCTGGCAGAAAGACAGATGTTGATCAGGTTTAATAGGGTTGGGACCGGCTTGGAGCCAACAAGGAGCAAATGTAAATATGAAGGGATGGAACCAGGTGAAACGGGATTGATGCACTGGACTGAACAGGAGATTAATGTATCACAGAGAGATTATGGGCTGGTTCACCCAAACCCACCTCTATGCCTTCTGGACATAAATTTTGCACTTGAAAAACTGGTTATTTAGTGTAATAAGCAGTAACAATGATATTTTTGACTTTTTATCTAAGCACGCCTCCACAGATCTCACAGAAAGAATACAGAAATCATATTAATAGGCTGTTTATTAGTCGATCAGGTCTTTATAGATGGAAGAGGGCCAAGTTTAAAAACCTTGGTGTAGAGCTACGTTGACCTCTGGAGCTGTGGTCTCCTTTCAGAAGATCCATGGACCTTGGGGCTGATTTGACAATGAGGAACACAGACCAGGCTGTAGACATCAGGCAGAGCTCTGATCATTCACACAACCCAAAAGAATACAGGCATTGGCTTCCTTTCCAAAATGTTTTAACCCTTAAGAACCCAGACCTATTTCTACTTTCATGAAAATTACAGGGGTTGTAAGTTGTAAAGGGGCGGTGACACCAGTGTCACTGTGGGTCCTTAAGGGTTAAATTACTGAGCTGCTGTGGTAGGTAATGTAATAACAGCTGATGGTGGGGATCCCAGTTCTGAGCAGAAAAGTTCAGTATGAGACTGGGAGATTGTCACAAGAGCTGCACATCCTCTTAGCACCCTGGGGGTGGTGCAGTGATGAGGCAGCAAAACACATCAAGCAGACAGTGTCCTGCACAGGCCATTTGGCGACATGCATGTAGGACCTTGCTTTCTTACTCAATTATTTTTGATATTTTTGATTGCTTAATTGATGTCAGATTCTAGTGGTTCCCAGTTCAGAATTCTACTGGTTAGAGTCACAGTCTTTCATGCATGGAGGGTGGTTTAAAGTTGGTTTAAATTGCTTTTGTTTAGCAGCTTAAGATCATAGATGTCACGCCCCGCCGGTGGACTGGCAATGGGAGGCGGAAGCCCCCAACCAATACCAGGACTCCACGTTAGATATAAGCCCGAAAACACCACAGGTATTGTATAGGGATGCACCAATCCCACTTTTTCTGTCCCAATACCAATACCGATACCTGCGCTTTGGGTATCGGCCGATACTGAGTACCTATCCGATACCAGTGTTCAATAAGCTGTTGCCTATTGCCTCACTGCGTGGAAGAGACTGTGATCATTCTTTTACATGTAAGGCAACATCAGACTTAACGGAAACCTTGTATACATGTGTCACGCCCGGCTCGTCCGATCCTCGTGTGTGCCACGCCCCCCTCGTTACCTCATGTTACTTCCCAGTTGGAATCACCTGTTGCCTGTTATTTTTGGCTTGTCCTGTGTATTTTAGTCTGCGTCTCAGTTAGTTTCTCCAGATCTGTCATTGACGTTGTGTTCAGTGTTGCTCGTTTCCCTCATTTCCCTCTTAATAAACCCCGTTTGCCTGTATTCACGGCTGAACTCGTCTGCTTGTGCGCTCGCCGACACCCGGACGTAACAATAACATGCATGTGATACATTTATCATGTGTGACTGTAAAGGCTGGTTTATCATTCTAAGTCGAATCGACGCCGTAAGTATGACATATCCGTGGACCCTGTCGTGGTCTGTCATGCAGCTCTCCTGAAATGTATCTAATTTGCAGCGACCCAAACCACCAGAGGTGTGACTGGTCCGCTTGGTAACGTTTGTTTTTTTATAAGAATGAAGATAAAATACACCCATCTGTACTTATATTTGCGATTGAACCTGAAGCATTAGTTATATCTAACATTAAATAACTAAACTTATTTAATGTTTGATATAAATAATGCGTCGGTTGCATTTTCTCTCGCTTTTCCATAATTTGTGCCAGAGTTTGTTTTTGCGGTCTTTCTCTGCTAGCATTAGCAAATTCCGTGTACTTTGCACTATGGTGCGTCGTTTGATTCAGTGGCGTGCTGTCCCTTCCTCCTCTTCACACTTTAGCATAACAGACCTTACAGTCTGAAAAAATACCGCAGCTTTGAGTTTTAGCGTAATGTTCCAATTAAGTGGTATTGGTCCTTGGTATCGGTCAATTTTTACGAGTGCGAGTATCGGTGTACGAGTGCAGTATCGGCCTGATACCCGATGCTGGTATCGGTGCATCCCTAGTATTGTAGATGCAAAGATACATACTGAGCATGCATTTCCCTGTCTCCTGTATAGCTCCGTTCCGCCCTGGTTGGCCTGCCCGACTCTCCCTGCAACCCGTCTCAACCTCCCTCCTGCCCTTCCTCCCCTCGCTCTTCCTCCTCGTGAGTACCCCGTGTGCCCTGTCTGTGTCTTCGGACGGACCCCCCGGCTCTCGACCCCTTTGCCTGCGACCCCGACTACGGACCCGGATCCTGACCCTGGCCTGCCCAGTCTCCTGGTTTTCGACCCTGCCTGCACGACCACGTCCCTGCCCGCTCCCAGTCTCTGTTCCTTCAGCACTGTCCAATAAAGGCTCTGTCAAGAATCCCTCTGTTGGTCCTAGCGGGTTTGTGACAATAGACATGTGGAATTTGATTGCTTTCTTTTTATTAAAATACAATTGTCAGTTCTTTTACCCAGAGGTGCCCAACCTTTCATACAGTGAGAGCTACTTTTACAAAGAAAGTACTAAAATGCTATGATGAGCTACCAAATCGCGACGGTATATTTTGCTGCTGAGCAGTGGGGGTCCCCTTGGTATCGCCATTGACCTCTTGGCCACCAAGGAAATAAAGTATCGTCCATTAATCATCTCGCTACTGATCTGGAAACACGCCATGATTGAATGATACACAAGTTGCATCGGCACCCCTGTTTTAAACTATAGCAAGAATATATTTGATAGTGTATGCTTGACAATCTGATTGGAAAATGTTCACGCTAAAATGACAGCTTGGATGAGGAGCTGAACACAGAAGAGAGATGAATGAGGCAACAGCAGTTTGTTGGGAACCATCAAAAGCAAGCTTGAGCACCTCTGGGTCAGAGAAGGAGCCGGAGGACATTTTCAGACAAATGTAGCACCCTTTCCCTGGATACTGCGATTAGGAAAGGGGCCCTGGGTACGTTCCACACCGGCTCGGTGTTTACATCACCCTGCGTACCATCCAAAACCGTAAGAAACATAATTACCAATCGATCGAATGCAAACTCCCTGGATTTTTAATTAACAATAGATATATTAAATCAACCAAAGCGATATATATACATATCCCAACCCCAATGAGTTCAAATAACTGAGTATTTACAAAACACAAAAATAAACATGTTGCTCTGTGTCCATGAAATAAGTCAAAAGAATGGAAAATAGGGAAAAACGGTTGCAGGCCTGTTTCGGTGCTCGGGAGCGGTGACTTGGTGCTTATTCGATGCCGGAGGAAACCCCAAACTTCTCCGGTAACTTGGGGCGCTGTCCGGATTATCTCCTTGGAAGCAACTCCTGGGAGTAGCTTCTCCGACAATCCGGTCAATCCCTTACTTTTCCGTCGCTGGAAACTGTCCGTCTCCTGCGAACACACTTTTCCACCCTGCTCCTCCGGTGTCTACCTCCTTCTCCTTTTCGCTCTTTTTTTCTTTTTCTGCCCCCCTTTTTTCCCGCCTTTACTCCCTTTTCCCCTCTCACATGACCAGGGACATATCCACTCAAACATAAGTTAACCCCTTAGGGTAATCCAAATTTACAATACTTAATTAAACAAAGAAAACAAATACATAAAATAAATAAATCTCAACACCATCTTTACACATAGGGTTACACAAGCTTTAAAGAACATTTACAGAGCTCCAGAAATAACTACAGGCTACTTTGCTCACTCATATTGTTCTGATATCCCTAGCTGCCTTTATGCAAAAGCTGTCAGTTTAATAGAAATTAACTTAATGCAAATCTGTAAACAAGGCTTTGCATGAGGAAACAATTTGTCTGACTTTAACAAGGTGAAATTATATCAACCCTATTTCTAAACAAAAAAACTTGAATTCACCTTTTCTATTTCCACAAGTTCAAAGTGTACTGTATTCATTTCACATTATCAAATTAACTAGTGCTAAAGGGTTATTATATTTAAAGCTGTGATGGTCTTTATACTGATGTATCATTTTACGGTACCTTGGTTTATAGTTCTGAATATTTACCTTTTTTCCATTTGAAGGTACTTATTAGTATTAATTTAAATTAATGTAAAAATGGCAGAAATATTCAAACACCACTGAGGTCATGATCTGGAGACATGGCCAGAAACCTTCCTAATGGGTGTGTTTTTCCAGAAACCAGAATATCACACGGGCCTTCTGTATGGTGAATTAACTTTTGGGGGCCGGGAAGGTGTTTTCCTATTGGCCTTATTAGATGAACTGGAAGAGTATATAAGGTACAATGAAGTGTGTCTAGGGGACATTATCCAGCACATCATACAGAGGATCATCCTACTACTGTAGCCATAATATCCAAGTTATTTTGCTAAAGAATTACAGTCCTTCACTATTATCAAGAAAACATTCAGCTGTCTTGGTGAGTTATATATTTTGCATGTATGATATTTTTCTGCAGTTAACACTGTTAAGTGCTAAAAGCTCTTTGAAGAGCAAAATACCTTATTAAACATGTGGCATTTGGACATTTACCACAGATGCATATTGGGGGAACTATTCTCCAGGCTTTTCCATGTTGAAAGAGGTTCTCTTTGATACTGTGCAGGGAAGCAACTTCAGTGGGTTATTAGAGGAAGAGCTTTCATAATCTTGAGTGTTGATGCTGTTTAATGTCTCCTCTAAAGAATGAAGTATCCTTAGTAGGTTAACAGATTAAAGTCAGTGGCTGATGAATATTTTATGCCTGCTTATTTTATGGAGAGCTGGTAGAGGTGGATAGAAGTTATAAAAAGCATATTAGACAGTGCAGACAATGCAAAGCACTAGACTGGACAGAAAAGTCCTCTTTATTTTTGTTGTATTTGGGATAAAAAGTGCAAGATGCTGTTGCTTCTTTTGCCACAGAGGACCCCAACAAACAGAAATGAGACCCTGGGGTTACAGTGTAAATAGTTGAAATAACACAAAAAGTCTGAATATGCTCCATTTCCATTGATGCGTATCAAGATATAGCAATAAAAATGACATTAAAGAAGGTGGAATTGCATTACCCAAGTATTTTAATACTGGTTAAATATTACAGCTCCAAATACAGTCAAACCTCCCTTATCCGGGCAGAATGGGACCAAGGGGTGCCCATAAGTAAGAAATGCTCGTAAGTAAGAAATGCTCGTAAGTAAGAAATGCTCGTAAGTAAGAAATGCCCGTAAGTAAGAAATGCTCGTAAGTAAGAAATACATGAGATGCAAGGCTTATAGTAGGATGTTATTTCAGTCTGGACTAGTGAATCATTCCGGTTTATTCTTGCAGTGGTCATCCAGTTTTTAACCAGCATCAAGTGAGTTGGAGGATTTTTTCTTTACTCTTCCAAATATCGCCTACAGTAGACTTAGCCACTCCAAAATGGTGTACTACGGTGGCCTGTACTACGAAGCGAGGTTACTGGCTTATCAGGGTAACTTGTCGGATTTAAGCTACCACATTTTAAATGGACTTCATATTCGTTCACTTACATTTTCTTTAGATTACATGTAAAGAAAACAAAAGAAATGTTAATAGATTTTAGTAAGAAAGGCGTAAGGGTTTCTCTGTCCAAGATTAATGGGGAACAGATTGAGAAATTGAAATAGACAATAAATTGTGTTTTAATTATTGTGCACAGAACAATAGTTTGCAGAGTGTCCTGTCCTTTGGGTTAATTTGTACCTTTGGAAATATGCATGCACAGGATCGTAAGAAATTGCAACATTTTATCAAATTAGCCAGTAGGGTCATTGGAGTTGATCAGGTATCTGCAGCTCAGCTGTACAATGAGCTTATTATGGAAAAGATGAAACAAATTTTAGATGATCCTACACATCCTCTGTTCTCGAAGTTTGTCAGAAGTAACAGGTCAAATGGCAGAATTCTGCAGAGAGTAATCAGAACAACAAGGTATCATAAGTCATTTGTGCCAACAGCAATTAGACTGCACAACAACAGACCTAGTATATCTGTTGTACCTTAATTTTACCCTTTTGCATGTCTATTCAACTTTATTTATTCACTTGCCTTCTCTGTATTTTTGTCATGTGTACAATGTGGTATGTTTACTGTCTGTTTGCATTGTGAGACGTGCAATGTTGACCATATGAATTTCCCCTGGGGGGATAATAAAGTTTACCTTGACCTTGATTTTGCCCAGACTACCTTAAATCCGACAAGTTACCCCGATAAGCCAGTAACCCCGCTTCGTAGTACAGGCGCCGGGTTTATTTGTTCTGTGTCCATGGTGTGTCAATAAAAACAGAAAAATATGAAACAAAATACCCTTTTTGCCCACGTATGTTCCCTTGTCCATCACACCCTGTTCCTCCCTTACTCCACGTCCCCTTTCCCTTTCACTCTTACGCCCCAACCCAAGACTGGGGCTCTTAACAACAGCTGCTGGTTGTGTAAAATTAATTTGCGCATGTGGGTGCCTAGAGCTGCCCGGTAGAGGGAGGTGCCTGTATATTGGAGGTCCGGATAAGGGAGGTTTGACTATTTACTCTGCAGAGTGCAGCTTCATGGTTAGTCTGGTACTGACTGTTGATCATGCAGGTCTTGGGAATTTGTGGCTTGGATGTTTCATCCTCCAGGGATAAAAGGAGGTTGGAGGGGTGTGAGGTTCAAGCAGTGCTACAGTGCATGGTGTAGAAGGTCTCTTGCAGTTTGTGTACTTGCATACACACCTGGAAGGATGACAGGTCCGTGCAACGAAATGACGGTCATGTGGTTGCTTGGCTGAGACTGTCTATCTATCCATCCATCCATCCATCCATCCATCCATCCAGTCAAACGTTTTTGCACACACTTACATTTCCTCACTTAACATTGACTAAAAATACACTCATTTTTCTTTGCTAGCAATACATTTATTGTATGTTCACCATTTGAGTACCGTTATTAGTAATGTCATATATTTGATGAATCAAAGTCACCTCCTCTAGCAGTTATAACAGCAGAGAAAATATGAGGCATTCTTTCTACAAGGGACATTAAATACCGCTCTGTTTCATGGGATGGGACAGTTAATTACTGAATTTTAAAATTAAAAGACTGTCACGGCGATAAGCGCCCGGAGCGGTGACAAACGCAGAAGAAGCCAGGATTCGGGGAACACGGGGTTTAATCAGACGAAAAGGCAGGCAATAACGCATAGACAATACAATGACCGGACTGGGGAAACAAACGGAACCGCGGACTAAATACAATGGACTAATTGACAACGATCGGGAACAGCTGGTAAACACGGGGAATCCACATGGGGTTAATGAGGGGGCGTGACACACGAGAGGAGCGGACGAGCGGGGCAGGACAAAGACAGCCTTGAATTTGATTATGCCATGAGCACACAAAAAGTTAACAGGGTGTCAGACATGCACTGTTACGCACTCTTTCCATGTTATAAAGGATACTTGTTTTATTTATATTTTCATTTATAGTTCTTATATTAACTTTCCAATGCTTAACAAGAATAAAAAACCTGCAGTTTATTAAATAAATGGGTAAGTGGTAAAACCTTGTGGTCTGTAAACACTGACTGGTAGTCTGTCTATCTTTCTGAATGTCTCTTGTGAGAGAAAAATTGACTTGAGGGATATTTTTGTATTCAGCTTTGGAATGTATTTTCATATAAATAGAGGGTGTGCAAAGTGCAAAAGCTACCTGCCTGCAGAATACAAACTACATGAAGTATATATGTGGATGCCCACCTTGCGACACGTATGCAGTTTGCACCTTGCAAGCACACATATATTTCATATAGTACACCCTCTATCTCCTAGCATGAGGTCATATCCCACATCCCCCACCTCTTTATAGCTTCTTTGTGGTGTTCCTGCCCTTTCTGGTAAGCGTGCTCCAAACTTACTTGCAACACTGAGGTTAACTCTTAATTATCTTTAGCTTAATCCTGGGTGTTAGCTGCCAAACACACAGGCACTCTTGCATTCATATGAAAATACATTCCAAAGCTGAATACAAAAATATCCCTTTAGTCAATTTTTCTCTCACGCTGTCTGTCTGTCTTTCTGTCTGCATGACTGCCCATTCAGCACAGGATCATCACCATCCTGGACCTCTTCCACAAAGCACAGGGCCAGGGGACACCATGGAGGAGTACGCTCCAGGAGAGCATTCATCTCTCTAACACATCTTATTACCAAATGTTCCCCACAGTGTAATAAAAACCTGTTTTTTTTTTTTTTGACGTTGTGGGGACCATTTTTCAGGTATCAACAAAGACTCCAATCAAAAAAGTAAAAATGCCAAAAGTCTTGCATTTTGTTTGGTTACTTATGGTTAAGGTTAGGGCTGAGTAGGGGTTAAGGTCATCATGTTGTGATAAGAGTTTTCCCCATAGAAATGAATGGCGAGTCCCCAGAAAGATATAATTACAAACCTGTGTGTGTGTATGTGTGTGTGTGTGTGTGTGGATTAGTTCACATATAGTTTGCCGTTGGTCACATGTATCTGTCGGTGACCTAGGGACCCACATCCCCACATTTATCCTTAAAATACACCTCCTTCTTACACTTTCAGGTGCATGTTCCTGGTGTAATCCAGCAAACCCAGTACACAATGGATCGTAACAGGAGCATGGATGGTAAGCATTAAAACTACCATTTAGCACCTTCGGTTTGCCCTGCTTCCTGAGACAGAAATTCTACTGCATTCTTTTCTCTGGTATTATTGAGCTGGTGTCATGAACTCAGGCGGTTCTGGCATGAGGGCGGGGCATCGTGCAAACAGGAAAAGGAAGGTAGATGATCCACCTGCGGCGCACTTGAAAAAAGGAGCCTATTAACAGAAACTGAAAACACAGCAAACACTACAAAACAAAATGGACCACGAGGGGTCAAAAGGCAAAATAGGGAAAAACAAAAACTAACTACAAAGGCTTAGGGCAACAAGGAGCAAGCAGGCAAGGAACAAAATACAAAAATTAAACAACACAGAGGAACTTCTAACATTATGAACCACCTACTGAAGAGCACATGAAATGCAGCCAATGAAATGCAGCCAATGAAATGCAGCCAATGAAATGCAGCCAATGAAATGCAGCCAATGAAATGCAGCCAATGAAATGCAGCCAATGAAATGCAGCCAATGAAATGCAGCCAATGAAATGCAGCCAATGAAATGCAGCCAATGAACTACAATGACCCACTGGGGAACTGAACTAAGGCCGGGACTTAAGTACAGAGGGATAACGAGAATAACGCAGGACAGGTGAGAACAATTAACAAGGGTTGGTAAACAGGCAACAGGTGAAACTAATAAACTAAATCATGAAACTCAAACTAGGAAATCTAACACTAGGAGAATAGCAGACCGGTAAAACACAATCAAGGGCACAAAGCAAAAACCAAAACCAAATACAAATCACAAAACACAGGAACTAGAAAAACTGATACAAATGAAACACTAGAGAATAAAAATCTACAAAATACAAAAACAGAGGAGGATTTGAATACACGAGTGAGGGGTTGACAGGTAGCCTCATTGAGCTATGCAGCTGTCTGGGAAGCAGGGGAAACACACTAAAGGCTGAAAACACGGAGGACAGGACGGCCAACGACACCATAGACATTGGTGTTTATAGGCTGCCTGAAATTAGCTATTATATGTTTTTTTTTAATAAGTGCATGTTACTGTGCTATATACAATATGTGTTCGCTTGTTATCCTGAAGAGGAGAAGCACTGGCTGAGATGTCCAATGGAAATGTATGGAAGTGTCTTTTTAAAATGAAGCAAGTACTGAACTATTTGTTGTACTTACATTTAAAGTATTTTTAACTAACAGTCAAAATCTCTGAAGACCTTTGATTCTCTTGTACATTATTCCTGTTTCTTTCCAGGAGCATCTAGTGAGTGGAGGATTATGCTGGTGGGAAAAACTGGATCTGGAATCAGCACAGCAGGAAATATAATACTGGGAAAGGAAGCATTTGAGCATGATTTATCTGCCGATTCGATTACAAAAACGTCTGCCCAAGAAAGTGGCACCGTTCATGGGAAGAGTGTCATCGTCATCGACACTCCAGGTGTCAAACACACTAAGAAATGCAAGGAAGATATTGATTGTGAGCTAGGATTGTGCCTTTTTAAGTATGCCCCCGGCCCACATGCCTTTGTCCTTGTCCTAAAATTACATAATGAATCGAAAGAGGAGGTAGAGGCTGTGAACAGGATTAAGGATTTGTTTGGGCAGAATTTCCTGAAGTACACAGCTGTCCTCTTCACCTGCGGTTATCGGCTTAACAAAAACCAGACCATTAAAGAGTATATAGAAAATAAAAGTAATACATTTCTGAAGGAACTTGTTCTTGAGTGTGGAGGCCGAGTCCATGTCATTGATAAGCGCTGGAGTGAAGAAAATGTAACCATAGACAAGGAAAGAAGCAACAGCTTCCAGATTGAACAACTCTTTGCGAGTATAGAGACGATAGTGAGAAACAATGGAGGGCGTCCCTTTAAAAATAAGCAACTTCAAGACGTTTCCTGGGAGATTAAGAAAGAGGCCCAGCAATTACTGCAAATGAGGCAAAGTGAGGTTGATTGGAAAGAGCTGCCAAAGGAAAAGTTAAAAGAGGAAGAACAACAGATTTGGAAGAAAGCCTTAGAAATGAAGGGGAAAAGTAAGAGTTGTACTGTATTCTGATGGGAGCAGTAGCTACAAAGGTGTTAGTGGGCGTAGTTGGGGAAATTTGTGTTTTTTAATCATTAATAAGAATAGGACTATGTGTAGGAGTCAATACCTGCTTTGCTATTCGGCAAGTAGATTTTTTGTTTTGCAGGTACGGCAGTATATAGTGATTGAACCTCGATTCATTGCAAATGCAACAGGATTAAGCTTGGCAGATCTTGTTTTTATATTCTGACCGACCTCCTACGTACAGGAGTTTGACCTGTGTGTGATAATGACTCTGGGTTAGATGGTAAACAACCATGTGACTAAAGGTCTTGGCAGAAAGACAAATGTTGGTCAGGTTTAAATAGGATTGGGACTGGCTTGTAGTCAACAAGGAGCAAATGTAAATATGAAGGGATGGAGCCAGGTGATTGATACATTAATTTCCTGTTCAGCCCAGGGTATCACAGAGATATTTCAGACTGGCTGACCCAAACCCACTGTTCTGCCTTCTGGATACATTTTGCCTTATGAGCTCCCTAGAAGTTCTTGGTCTTAAAGGAAGAGCTTAAGGTAGAATCTTATGTAACCTTATGCTTGGTTGTCAACACTGTTTTTGAGACACAGAGCTCAGTTGTCACTCTGTCAGAGGTTTGGTTTATGGGGCTTGGTGGTGTTCTGCCACCCTCTGTGCCTGTCAGAAACCAGCGGGTACTGGCTTGCTGGTGGTTTGGGGTTTATGGTCCTTGTTGACTGGCTTCTTGTTAGCCAGTTGCTGTGTAGGGAGTCCCAAACAGCCAACATTCCACAGCTCATGTGCTGTGCTGCTGGTGTCCAGTCTTTGGGGATTTTTTTGTGTGTCTTGGGTCTAGTGGTCTTTCCACTGTTAGTTTCCTGGTCTGGGTTCCCCAGTCCTCTGTGAATAAGTCTGCTTTCTGCTTCACCTCATCCTGGAGGCTGTTCATCCAGTCAGTGGCCCAAGTCCCCCTGGTTCCCTGTTTACAGCAGTTTTAGGACTGTTTGTCTCAGAGGGCAGAGAACCTGCCATACAGGACAGGCAGCCCAGGTTGAGACGTTCTGTCATAGACTTTGTTCCTGAATGCTAATGTTTTTGACCTGAATGCTCTGAGTCAGTCATGCCTATTAGACAACTTTTACAATGGTACCATTTCAATGCTCTTAAACTAAAGCAAGAAAAATTTACTGCCGTATGTTTGATATAATCTGAATGGATAACATTCAGGCTGAAACCTCAAGCTGAACACAATAGAGAAATGAATGATGCAACAATAGTTTGTTTGATCATCTCTGGGAGAGAGAAGAAGCTGGGTGACACGTCAGAACGACCTTTAAAGAACATTTCCGGAGCTCCATAAATAACTGTGGGCTACTTTGCTCACTCATATTGTTCTGATATCCTAAACTGCTTTTAAACAAAAGCTTAAAACTTAGTGGAAATGTGTACACAAGGCTTTGCATGAGGAAACATTTTGTCTGATTTTGTTATGGTGAAATTGTTTCTCTTAACTTCTAAATTAAACACGAATTAAACCTTTCTATTTACAAAAATTCAATGTCTATTATATTCTTTTCAGATTACCTGCTTTGTTTTTCTCAATTGCTTTGGAACATTTCTCAAATGACTATTAAAATTTGCAACACAATTGTAATCTGCACGCCATAATGTTATTTCTGCACAGCAGAACATAATTTCTCATTGTTTCACAGAAATTTCCAAATGTTTTAGTACATATATGCAAATGATTTCGTACAATTGTAATAATCTGGCAAAATTATCAGTTGCCTTAGTCTTGTTGGTCAAAATAAATTTTGTTGTTTCCCATTGTAATAATTTTACACCCAAAACTATATATGTATGTGATTATCGTGTTAGTCACCACATGCAAAACCATTAACCAAGTTTTCAAAATGATTTAAAAACATGTCCCCTAAATTGCAGTGATATGGTTAGGGTTAGGGTTTTAGTTCCCAGAGGACATGATTTTGTTGCTGTTGTATTGCCATTTTGCTGTTTTTGTGTTTTACAGCGCTGTGTGACTTTTTTGTTATTGTTTTGAGATCTAAAGAAAGAACATGTGCATGCGAGTGCTTTCTCTTTCCAGTGAACTTTACGTACTGTAACATATAGAGTCTTGCAATGTTGAAACCGGTGTTTTTTTACATCAGTAAGTATCAGTTTGCTAATGAAAATGATCAGTCACAAACAAGGGAAAGATGGATGATTTTCAAACTATCAAGGAAGAATATAATTTGGAAAACCAAGACTATTATAGACATCTACAAATACGTCACTATTTCAATCAATCTATCAAACCTTACCCGTTAGGTATAGACAACCCTATACTGAAAGAAGTTTTAAGATCATACTCTTCAGAGTCGAGTAAAAGTATTATATCTAGATTATATACGTATATAAAAGTTTCATAATGGAAAAATCACACTCTACTTGTCACGCCCACGGGGGCGGGACCTGACAGGTGCAGCTCACCAATCACCAATTAACCTCCCGTATAAGCTGAGCTGGCACAACACGTCCTCGCGAAGTATTGAGCTGGTGTTTAGAAGCCATACCAAGCGTGATTCTTGTCTCTCGTCTACCCTTTTCCCCCCCGCCCTGTCTGTTCACCGTGTGTACCATCCTTACCTTCCCTCCTTAGACCCGCTCCCGACCTTAGCTTACCTGTCCTGCTGAGCCCGGCGTCTCCTGTCTCCCCCTCCTCGTGTGCCCCGGTCCTGTGCCTTCCGATCAGTGGTGTAGGCAGAAATTGTATTTTGGGCGGGCCATTGAAAAAGTGAGCGGGCCTATATATATATGTTTTTTTAGATAAAACATTAAAGAAGCTTGTTTAGCCATTATTGTGGCGATGTTAATACACTGAATGCCGCCAGAACCCGCCGCTCAGAGAGTCTTCCTGTCGCCCTAGCAACCATAACAACCAATTAGGCCTAAAGAAAATATATTCATATAAACCTGATTTTATTCGGCAATGAATAAATAAATCAGGTTTATATGAATATATATATTTTTTAATACATTTGAATAATAAAAATAAACTAAAAATGTATTTTGATCAAACTTGCCTGGGTGGGCCAGGGAATAATGTGGGCGGGCCAGTGCCGCCCTGGCCCATTACTGGCTACGCGCCTGCTTCCGGTCGGACGGACTTCCCGGTTAACGAACCCTGCACCCGAACCCTGACCACGAATCCTGCTCGTCCCTTTGGTACCTCGTCTTCGGCTCCCCTCCTCCGAGATCGGAGCAGTCTCTGCGACTCTCCGCCCCGGCGCCCCGGCAGAGAATACCGCGCTCCTTTGCGACCCGGTGCCGCTCTTCCCCTTTGCTTGTTCTCCGCAGCCCCATTAAAGGCTCATCATCCCTGCATTCCTGGATCTTTGTTTTCCTTCTTACCCGTGTGTGACACTACTATATATGTTAAAAATAAATGGGAGCAACAAGGCAATTTAGAAATTTCAGAGAATGAATGGTACAATTGCTGTAAATCCCAATGGAAATGTACCAACTCATACATCTGGAAAGAATTTGGCTGCAAATTTTTTATTACCCCTATACAAAAAAAAAAAAAAACACTACAGGAGGAGACTATAAATGTTGGAGGTTATGCAGGAATCAGAATGCTAATCATTGGTACATATTCTGGGATTGTTCATTTAAAAAGAAATTTTCGGTTGAAGATAAAATTCTGGAAGACATTTTTTCGATTTTTTCCAATTCTCTACTTTCATTTTAGGAAATGCCAAAAATATTACAAAACACTGGCTATTTCCAGATCCTCCCACAATAACCGAATGGATAGATATTGTCAATGAAATATACAGTGGTACCTAAGAACTCGAATTTAATCCGTTCAGAACTCCGGATCGAATCCTAAAAAGTTCGAGTTCTGATCGACTTTCCCATATGCATAAGAAATAATTGGTTCCTGCAGGGCCACCAAAAAATTACACCGAAATATGTTTTTCTTTAGCATTTAAACACAAAATGAACAAAACAAAACAAAGAAACAAGAAAAGCATATATTGCACTAAACACATCTAGGCACATTTATCAAAACAGTCATTTTTAGAGTAAGAAAATAAATGTATCCAAACAATGTGTAAAGTTAAAAAAAAACAAATAAACAATGTGTCCTGCCCCGATCGTCCGCTCCTTCCGTGTGCCATAGAAAGACATCCAACAGAATTAATGATTTGATTTAGGACTCCAACAATTTCTCTATAAATAAAGAAAACAACTGTTTAACTATAATCTGTATGACATAAGCGACAACACAAGAATTTTCTCGCTGCACGTTCCCTACTCCCTCCCCCTTTTTTATTGTTTTTTTTTCCATGTATGTCCCTTCATGTAAAATAGTTAAAAATTTCCACAGAATGCTAAGGATAAGTGAAACAGAACAATTTTATTGTATATATATATGCTATATTATTAATGTATAATCATTGGTGTATTGTCCTGTTTAAAGAGAAAAAAAAGAAAATGATCAGTCAGTGACAATGAGAAGTGGGAGCTCGGGAGCAGACTTACAGAGACACTGACACTATAAGCATTTTGGCTCATAGTTATTTTTATTTTGGTGGCATGGACTAAGTCATTGGTGGAATTATTTGCTTTTGAGACATGAGTTAATTGTTTTGCGTGAGTTACAGGATTTGGTAGCTAAACCATACTGTGGCGCTTTATGTATTAACCCTATAAAGCCTGCATTATTAAATAATTGCCAGAAAATCCTGATTTTCAGAGAATTTTTTTGTTTAACAAAACAAAAAAAAAATTGAAATATGACCTGGATATCCCATTTTTCTTTTTCTGTCATATTTGATACAACAGGTATTTCTGGACATGTACAGATCATATTTTGTCAACCATAAAGATACATTTGTGTGCCTTTACAAAACACTTGGCATACTTAAACATGTTTTACAGCATTTGACAACTTTTATGAGTATTTTGCAACATTTTTGGGCTTTCTTTCTGTCTTCCTGGGCAGTGCTTGTATCTCTGTCTTGTTTCCTATGTTAGTAAATGGTCAGTGGCCATCTTTTCTCACATTGATCACATCTAGAGGCATGGCAGTGGTTCATCTTTTGTGTGGGGTGATTTCTCATGCTTACTTTTCATGGAAGGCCAAAAATTTCTGTTTTTGCTTAGACCAGGGGTGGCCAATCTTATCCGCAAAGGGCCGGTGTGTATGCAGGTTTTTGGGATAACCTGTAGGTCAGCTGTTCAAACCCAGGTGTGAGGACTCTTCAGGCAATCACTCCTCTAATTAGTAATCTAATTAGGGAGTTGCAGCGAAAACCCGCATACACACCGGCCCTTTGCGGATAAGATTGAGCACCCCTGGTTTAGACAAAGGTTGACTTTGGATCTTGCACAGTAGATATGTGAGAAGTGGCTTCCTGGGCATTTCTGTCTTGTTTCACATGTTGGTAAATGGTCAACACAATCCTTTCTCATATCAAGAGGCACAGCAGAATTTCCTGAATCATTTAATCAGTAATAAACTGATTAAAATACATGCAGGGAGTCCATTCTGACCTTTCTACAGAGACATCAACATATCCATCAAACTCAATATTTGGAGGATCAAATGGCACTTTTCTCCACCTGTACTCTTTCTTTTTCAATTTGCCCTGCTGACTGCTCTGTTGTGCTTTGTTTTGACTGTACTGGTGTGTCTGATTCTTCTACACCAGGGGTCGGCAACCCTAGGCACGCGTGCCACAACTGGCACGCGGAGGAATTTCGGGTGGCACGCTGACGATGATCACAATAGAGACCTGCACTCCCGCGGGAGTACCGCGGCACCCGCGGGACCCAACGCACCGAGTGCGGCGCGGGACAAGATTTGGTGGGTGAATGCATGCGGGTGCGGGCGGTAAGGTCCTCATGTATGTGCGGGTTGCAGGAGAATAGAATTAATCGCGGGACTCCCGCAAAATGGAATTATCTTAAAATTAATTTATTAAAAACAAGTACTCTATTATTTATCTACTGCACAAAAGCAACAAGAACGACTAAATATAAAGGCTAGCGCTCTGAAGCAGTATTAGGCCAAATGCTTTTCTGTTTGACCACTTGAGAAATCAACGTTTATTATTATTTTGTTTCATTGCAATATTATTTGCCTATTTCTAACTGTTCTGAGTGTATTTCTATGTTCTGAAAAGCTCCTCGTTCGTGTCCATGTTCATCATTCCATTAAATTAAATTCAAATAAAACGAAACATATTTGTTTATTTTCCGTTTCTTTTTTATATACACTCAAAAGGGAAGCAAGTGAAACAAATAACAGAGTAGTGGGAATAAGTGGTAAAAATAAAACTATACTTAGCCTATATGTTTGCGGGATTTTGCGGGCGGAAGCTGGAGAAAATAATATATATTTTTTTTGAGGGAGCGGGACAGAATCTTGCGGGAGCGGGCAGGAGCGGGACTGAAAAATTCGTCCGGCGCAGGTCTCTAGATCACAACCCTAATTATTAAACACATTAAAAAAAATTCAGACGTCGTCTATGATGTTGAAATGTCATTGGCTGTTGCTTGGCGCGCCTGCTGCTTTGGTTTGACTACTCGATGGTAGCCCCGCCCCCCGTCGTTAACATGGCACGCGGACTAACAAGAAAATATATAATTGGCACTCCATGTCAAAAAGGTTGCCGACCCCTGTTCTACACTTTCATCATTCATATCTTTATTACTACTATCTGATCCGTCTTTATTAGGCACTCCCTTAGGACTCCATTCTTCACTACTGTCATCATCTTTCTCCCCTAACTGCTCCAGGTTTCCATCAATTATCATATTCAAGATATCTTCTACACTGTACTTTTTTGCTGTCTAAATATACAAATCAGAATCATACAAAGAATACATCGTTACGTTTACAAACTATATATTGACTATTTGCGATCAGCATAAATGTCAAATTCTTCTCAAAATGTGTACTAGAAGAAATACTCAAGCTTAAATTGAGTAATATATTAGTTGTTGTTTGTATTATGGTATAAATAATAGAAATTTGATCATGAAATTGACTAAAACAACAATTGATGCACTGACAAATAAAATACATTTACATACCCATAGTATCATATTTGATACACAATTTTCACCAACGTTTTTCAATAAAATATTTCATGATATATTAAGTTATTATGAGTTGTTTCACACTAATAAAGGCTAATTTTGAAATATAATCAATTTTCGCTAAATTGCGCCTACGGTAACTGTTGCAAAAATAGGACTTCTTATCCCGTGAAAATCCTGCCGGCTACAACCAGCGTGCAGCCGTCTTTGATTCTTAAAAAAAAAGAGACGTTTTCCACCTGCAGTACATAAGTCATCCACCAGGGGGGAAAAGACAGGTATAGGATTATATACAGTACAACGGGTTTTTGAGGAAAGGGGTAATCCTATTACTGACGTAGAGGTCTTAGAAATATTTGTATCAAATATTATACTTCTGGCGTTATAGGGTTAACTGAGAATTTTGAGCATTTTGAGAAATGCTCCTATATTTGTGAGAATGTTAAGTATATTTCATGACGTGCCAAGGCAGCCAAGGAAAACAGTGATTAATGCTAAGTGATTATCTTAAAGCAGTGATTGTCTTTATAATGATGTATTATTTTAAGGTACCTTTGTTTATAGTTCCATGTATTACTATTATTTCTGTAATTACATTTTTTTTACAGTTTGTAGGTACTTATGAATTTAAGTGTTAGAAATGGTGCTGTTCATCAAAAAAAATGGCAGAAATACTCAAACACCACTGAGGTCATGATCTGGAGACATGGCCAGAAACCTTCCTAATGGGTGTGTTTTTCTAGAAACCAGAATATCACACGGGCCTTCTGTATGGTGAATTAACTTTTGGGGGCCGGGAAGGTGTCTTCCTATTGGCCTTATTGGATGAACTGGAAGAGTATATAAGGTACAATGAAGTGTGTCTAGGGGACATTATACAGCACATCATACTGAGGATCATCCTACTACTGTAGCCATAATATCCAAGTTATTTTGCTAAAGAATTACAATCCTTCACTATTATCAAGAAAACATTCAGCTGTCTTGGTGAGTTATATATTTGCATGTATGATTTTTTTCTGGAGATTTCACTCTTTTAAAGCTTCCTTGATGAGCATATAGTAACTGCTATGAAACATGGCATTTGGGCATTTACTGCAGCTGCATAGTTATTTTTCAGTCTTTTCCCTGTTGAGCGAAATGCCCTTTAATACTGTCCAGGGAAGCAGACTTATTGGGTTATTAAAGGAATAGTTTGGTTGATCATTTATTCCTGTATTATCAAATTTAACTGCTAGCCCACATGACATTTGAGTTACTAGACCTGTAAACCTGGACACGTCCTGAAACTCTAAGATCTTTTATGATTGATCAAGTTAACTGATATGATGTTTAAACCTGGTCTATAATTTACTTGCCTGTTTTCATTACAACATTCACGAACACATTAATCCATGATTTTCACATGCAGATACAGATACTTCACATAAAAATACATCCAGCAAGAAGGATCTTTCTGTGACCTCATACATCAAAGAGCAGAAACATGGCAGGTGGGTCACTCACTATGAGTATCTGACATTCACTGAGATGCTTTTTCTGAAATAATTCTGGTACGTTTGTATAATTGCCACACTAATCATGTGTCGTCCTTCTGAAGATTCTAGTGAGCTGAGGATTGTCATTTTTGGTGAAGATAAGTCTAAGGATGAAGATAAGACCGTGAAAGAGCTTCTAGAAGAAAACCTTGAACAAGGAAAGATTATTGGGAGAAAAGTGAAAATGATTGAGGTACCAAGCATCTTTGATCCTGACAACAAAGCTGAAGATCTAAAGATAGGCTTAATTTCCTGTATTGCTAATTGTAGTCCTGGTGTGCATGCCTTCATCTTAGTGATGAAAGTAGGCAAGTATACTGATGAGGAGAAAGCGCTTGTGAGTATGATAAGTATGTGCTTTGGTGAGGAAACCCTGAAGTACACAGCTCTCCTGTTCATCCACGGCGAAGAACTTGGTGATACATCCATTGGCGAGTTTGTAGCAAATAGCCGTGAGCTGAATGAATGCGCTTCTAAATTTGGAGGCAAATTCCATGTCATTGACAGAAAGGCCTGGAATAAAAATGGGAGGAACAGCACAAACTTGAAAATTCTGATAGAAAACATCGGTGAGATCATAAACAGGCATGGTGGGGGTTACTACACATCTCCGACCCAGGAAGGAATTGAAGATATACTACAGGGTATCATAAAGAAAATGGACCCAGGGGAGACAGAGCCAAAGGCAAAAGCCATTAAGAAAATGATTAAAAAAGTGACCCCTGTCTTAATAAGCGTACCAGCCTTAGTGCTGCTTTCAACACTGGTGGGCTTCAAAAATGGCTTGGTGAAGTGTGATGTTCAGCAGATCATCTTGAATACCATTTTGGGGGCAGTAAAAGGTGGAGTGGCTACCATAAACATAGTCAATAATTCATCTGATTTATATGAGGTACCAGATGAACTGGAAAAAAAAATCAAGGAGACAGGGAGTGAGTGTTTAATACTATAATGCAGGGGACTCATTCATCTCTGAGATACACAGAACCCCAATGCACCTGAGCATCATTACTGCAGTCCTACTATTATTAGCTCTGCTACCCTTTTTGCCACTATTACCACCTTAAGTAGCCTAAATTGTACTCAATCACATAGTCAAGAATTTGCTTTGTTTTTTGATTAATGAACCAGCAGCAGTAGGTGCCGCCTTAAATGCCCCAAAAGCATTTCTGCCGCCCTTTTCTTTTTTAATCTGATCGCTTCTATTGTTACCCAAGCACCAGGGAGCATTTTTAATGTGTCTATGATTTTACAAATGCGCTTATGTTTGACCAAAGCTAACCTAGTTCACACTAGTGACTCACTGTATTCACTGATTTTACATTTTACATTAAGTAGTTGCTTTTTAATTATCGCTTTTTTTCTAACTTAATTTTCAGAATGCCAAGTGGAATATATTAATTACACTTAAGTAGAAATAATTGTATTCATGCAGTTGTAAATTGTTATGTTTGGAGTAAATTCATTAGATGTCATACATTGCAATAATCCTTAAGCTTGCTGATTAACTGAAAGGTGTGTATTACCATAAAGAGAAACTGTGTTCGGGATTATTCCAGAGAAATCATTTGGGAAATATTTAGCATCATAAATAAAGTCATACAGCTATACATGTGTGTATGTGGGTTTACTGCTTGCATGTGTGTGTGTGCAATTTTTTTGTATTGATGTGATTTCAAACAGGTGATGTCAACAGGTGATTGTAATCATGATTTGGTACAAAAGCAGTATCCACGAAAGACTGAGGTTTTGAGGAGCAAAGATGTCAACAAATGCGTGAGAAAATTATTGAAATGTTTAACAATGTTCCTCAAAGAAAGATTGGAAGGGACTTGCATATTTTCCCAGTACTGTGCATAATATCTGTAGTGACTATCCAACATCGTCCACTCCATTGTGAAGGCGGCTAGATCCTGTTGATGACTCACCATGCCAATATCTATACAAAGTACCTTGAGATACACATCTGTTTAATCTTTGGGTTAAGTTCCCATTTAATAATGATATGATAAAGGTTACAGTTATCACAACGTGAGGGTTTCTATAGTTTATGGCATATTAGTGGTAAAACCATATGATCTCCTTGCCACCTTACCCCTATGCCCCTGACCCCGTCGTTTTAAGGGTTAATCTCTCCCCTCTTGCACTGTGACCTGTAAGTGTGGCGCCCCTTAATGTACACTGACTATGCAACCCCTTGCAATTCACTAACTACTGAGAGTGCCAGAGCAAGGGGACCAATGCTCTAATAAGAAGTACAGACTAAGGTTTTACAGAAATATAAAAGTACAACCTTTATTAATAAATATTCTTTTATGTAGCTTGAGTGGTCACTAATTACACAGGTCACTACCTTAATGTTGGGGACAGTAAACAAACAAAAAGTGGGGGGGGGGGGAGATGAAAGAGAGACAAATCACCAAGACATTGGGACAGAGGCCTATTGAACCAAGGGCGGGTAGACACACTGGTGGGAAGCTAGGGTTTCTATACCAAACGTGACTGTGCAAACACACTTATCCTAATATAATACCCTGCAACCCTCACAATACTCAGGTACCTTAAGTGGTAAGGACAAAGGAGTGTCACACTATGTAGCACTGCAAGACTTTCAATCGTTAAACACAAGAAAAAAAAGCTAGGGAACCAAGTTTTCCAGTGTAATCTCCCTCAAACACATTAGGCTACCCTGTGCAACCAGGACCCAGGTTGACTAAGGATAAAGGAGGGGGCTACGGGACTAGACAATAATGATAAAAAAAAAGATACAAATAAAAAATTAAACCCACTCTAGCCTGCGGCGTATAGAGCAATCTCACATACAGTGTCACATTACACTTAAGCTACAGCGCCCAGGCTAGAGGAAAACAAAATACACAAGAAACAGAAGAAATAAATAAGCTATGAGCAGCAGCGCATTCACAGAGTACAGAGAACAGCAGCTAGCCATGCAACATAGACATATGGACCTATAAATCACAGACAAATAAGTGCTTGTGTTCAGTTAAATATTATGCTATTAAGAACCACTAGCTAAATGGCTAGGGAGCAGCTAGTGAAGGCTAATCTTTGGTAAGAATTATAAAAAAGATAAGAAACTAGCATGCTTAGTTAGCAGCCTAATACATTTTTACTTTACAGCTAGCATAGGAGTTGACATATTTTAAAATACAGTGGTACCTCGATTCTCGAACTTAATCCGTTCCGGACTCCGGATAGAATCCTAAAAAGTTCTGATTGAATTTTCCAATAAGAAATAATGGAAAACCAATTAATTGATTTCCGGCCCCCCAAAATTACACCTAAATATGTTTGTTTTTTTTAACAATTAAACACAAAATGAACAGGATAAAACAAAAGCATTTTTTTTTCTTAATGGCTTCCAAAACGATAAAGATCTTATCCCAACATTACCCCTGTCCTACCCCGATCATCCACTCCTTCCGTGTGCCACGCCCCCTCGTTAACCTCGTGTGGAATCCCCATGTGATCAGCTGTTTCTGGTCGATGTCATTAGTCCTCTGTATTAAGTCCGCGTTTCAGTTCCATTGGGTGCGTTCGACTTGCTTACAGCTCTGGCTTAAAGCAACGCATTCTGATCCTGACGCAATGCATTACGGTTAGAAGCATTGCGACCTCTCACCCGGCTGCACAAACTGGAACCGCCTCCGTGACGACACACCTTTGCCCTTATTGGCTGAAGAGTTTAGTTACACGCATGACATTTGTATCCCAGGCAGTTCCGATGCGTATGTCACTGTCACTACCGAAAATGTTACACCTACCAAAAATGTAACTTCCGCTACTACGCATGCGCACATTCATCACGCATGCGTCCACGAAACCACATTTTCTGGCACTTCTTCATTACGCATGCGTAATGTACACTTCCACAGGCTCAATACTGCGCATGTATTCACATTTTGCGGCAGACCGTGACTGCGTGACTCAGGGCGTGGACGTCTTGTATCATCATTCATTGGTCACGTAATGTTGAGATGGGTCAATGATGTTTATATTTGTAGTTCAGCCGTCACTTTATTGTCATATTTAAACCATATTGCTTTGCCGATTGTAATATTTGCATCTGTGTGCGCGTTGCTTTTAGTGCCTGACTGTAATCTTACATAAGTTTTTTCCCAATGGTATTGCTGAATAGATGCCTTTTCTTTCTTCTCTAAAATTTGGGTGTATATCAATCTTGTGTACCCATATTGCTTATCAAGGGGCTGTGATATATGTACAGCATTTTCTTAAAGAAAAAGAAAAAAAATCACACCAAACTAATAGTTAAGAACTTTTATTTGCACAACATAAACAATGTTTATGTTGTGCGGTTTGACCCAAGATAAAACAATCGGTCGTCTGTCAGAAACAAATATAATTTGTTTAATTTAGCACCACAAGACACAGCTGCCATAACTGACAGGAGTGTGTGATAATTACACTGATACAATAAAGAAAAGAAATGACTAAGGAGGGAAAAAAAAGCAGGCTTAGTTTAAGTAACTTCACAGCGCATCGAACTGGGAGTAGTACATAATGGTAACATTAAAGTAATGTCACCTTTGACTGTAAAATTGATGGCCATACCCTGTATTTTACGTCGCTCCTTCTGAAGCACATTGGGCATTAATGGCCTGTGCGAAATAAAATATTTTAAAGTCGAAGGACTCCATCATTATCCGGTTACATCTTCTCTTTCCTCTCGCTCGTCATTCTCATCAAAAATCAACAGACGATGAAATGTGACGCGATGTCGTAAAAATAGCACGCCTCCTTCCAGAAGTCGCAAGCGTGCGCATGCGCGGTAGCGGAAGTTACATTTTCGGTAGGTGTAACATTTTCGGTAGTGACGGTCACTACCGAAAATGTCATCGTCTGTTGATTTTTGATGAAAATGTCGACAGCGAGAGGAAAGAGAAGATTTAACCGGATAATGATGGAGTCCTTCGACTTTAAAATATTTTATGTTGTGCAAATAAAAGTTCTTAACTATATATTTTGGTGTGATTTTTTTTTTTTAGAAAATGCTGTACATATATATCACAGCCCCTTGATAAGCAATATGGATACACAAGATTGATATACACCCCAATCTTAGAGAAGAAAGAAAAGGCATCTATTCAGCAATATCATTGGGAAAAACCTTATGTAAGATTACAGTCAGGCACTAAAAGCAACGCGCACTAGAGTTGTATGTCTTGAGACCGGTCTTGGTCTCGAGACCGGTCTCGAGACCACTTTTACGCTGTCTTGGTCTTGTCACAGTCTCGACGGTCTATTGTCTTGGTCTTGTCTTGGTCTCGGATCCCTCGGTCTTGTCTTGGTCTCACTGTCTTGTCTTGTCTCAGATCGACACGCAATGTAACAATCGATAGTGCAACATTATTATTATTTCGCCTTTAGCGCCCTTCAAATGCAACCAATCGATAACATACATGCATTTTGTTGTGATTCAGACATTGGCGCTCATCCAATCAAAATACACGTTATACGCGCAAAATAATTGTAGCGATAGTTAAATGTTTAGATGCAGCATCACAGTGAGTAGTAAACCTCGTCAGTTAAAGTACAGAAAAAAAATGTCAGCGAATTCTTCTGTCATAAAGTTTGCGTTCATAGAACACAGTGTTTTTTTGCAGCACAGGTAAAAAAAAAAAAAAAGCATTCGGCAAAATGCAGATTTTGCAGAGTTTCCTTGACCGAGACAGCCGGGACTACCTCAACCTTCACCAGGCACCTGGAGCGTAAACACTTCTGAAAGGTAAGCTAGCCAGTAGCCATCTACCCATCTTCAAACTCTTTTACGTACCTTTCCAACCTCAGATGATCAGATCATGTATATGTATTATTGTTATTTATCATGAGTTCTTCTCACACGCGCCGTATAAATTATTTAGGGACAGATTTTTTTTGCAAGCTTCTCTGCAGACTTAACTTCTGAAGAGTGTAACTACATGCTAAGTACAGGTAGGCTAGCTAGCTGTATCATGTAGTGGCAATCGGCTACTTAAACATTAACAGTTTTCACTAACTTTAGATATTTTGGTGAATTCACTGAGAGTGTAACTTCAGACTTTATTGAGTAGTTTTTTCTCTTTGACTTCTTGTCAATACAGCTATGTCTGATAGCTGACTGACATAAGGAGGCTTAATGCAATATGTAAAGTTAATGTACAGCAGAGCATGTGAGCGGAGTGGAGCGGTGAGAATTTCCGCTCCTCGCTCACAAGGCTGCTGGCTCCGCCGTTCCTGTGCTCTAATTCGCACTACGCCGCTCCGCTCAACACCGCTCCTCCAAAATTTCCTCCCGCTCCAGTCAAATCGCTCCAGTCTCGCTTCAATTTGACAAATAATCTGCATGCCTAACAAATGTCACCTTAAACCGAAGCATTATATCATAAAGAAATATGAGCAACGGCAACATTGCCACTCAGATAATATTTATTTTTAAGCAACATATAGGCAACAACGGACAGGTTTGGCAATGGCATTCCACACAAAAATAGGCTTAAAAATAAATGAATCAGTGGGTTTAATAGTCTAAAGAATATACAGGCTAAGCATCCACGTTTTAAATTCCTCAATTTTTTTCTGTTGATGCTGCTTTCTGTTTTCAGGTCTCTATAAAATAGTTTCAATAACAGCGTTAAGTTAAATTTTAAAAATCCTATTAGACCTACTTTGAATGACAAAACGAATTTGATTACCGATGCTTACTTTATAGGCTTTTATACTTTAATTTGCTTTATAGACTTGATATACTACAACTATATATATAAAACTCGTTTTGCTCTGGCTTCCGCCTGTTTGCGTAGCACACTCATATTTCCCATTCTTTAGACAGTTGTTGGAGGTGTTAGCTGTTTTGTCAGATGACTTTGGGACCAGTCAGTACCCGTCATGTCAGTCCTCAACAGCACACAAAAGTTAAGGGAGTCTCGGTCTCGGTCTTGGTCTCGTCCTCGTCTCGACTTTGTCTTGGTCTTGACTCGGTCTGTCTTGGTCTTGGTCTTGTCTTGGTCTCGATACCCTCTGGTCTTGGTAGTGTCTTGGTCTTGGTTTAGGCGGTCTTGACTACAAGTCTAACGCGCACACAGATGCAAATATTTCAATCGGCAAAGCAATATGGTTTAAATACCACAATAAAGTGACGGTTGAACTACAAATATAAACATCAATGACCCATCTCACAATACGTGACTAATGAATGATGATGCACGACATCCACGCCCTGAATCACGCAATCACGGTCTGCCGCAAAATGTGAATACATGGGCAGTACTGAGCCTGTGGAAGTGTACATTACGCATGCGTAATGAAGAAGTGCCAGAAAATGTGGTTTCGTGGACGCATGCGTGATGAATGTGCGCATGCGTAGTAACGGAAGTTACATTTTCGGTAGGTGTAACATTTTCGGTAGTGACAGCATAATCTGCTATTTCTCCCGAATATCACATAAAGCAGTGAGAACTGGTTTTCAGTTAATTTACCGGGTAAAATAAAGTTTAAATAAATGACATAAATGCTAATAGTACATGTAAGTTAGTGGTTTATTTATTGTTAGTTACTGTAATGTTGCGCTGCTTTATTTGGTTAATCGTCCAGTCAGTGAATAAGGCATTTAAGTAAGAATTGCATTGTAGTCTGTACATGACAATAAAAACTTTGAATCCGGTCCATTGTTTATTTTTATTATTACTCTGTATTCGTGAATAGCAAACTTTTAGGTTGTAACATTTGTACAACTATTACATAACTTTTTGGTGAGCGATGGCTAACAAAATGATATAAAGTACAGTGTATTACCTCATACAGTATTTTCAATAAAACAGCATTATCACCAACAAGCGCAGCTACTACAGCAAATGCGAGGCTGACACTGAAGCGTTACCTTTTGTTTCTGCTCAGAGACGTGCCGTGTGACTCATTTCCTGGCGCGTACAATTTATATTAGGTCAGCGTTCACGGTTTGACTTCTGATATTCAGATCGAGTTCTAGGTCAAACTGGTTTATTCGACTTTCAAGAAATTCGAGTTTTTTTATATTATAAAAATTCGAGTTCTAGTGAGTTCGAGAACCGAGGTACCACTGTACTAGAGTTTGACAGAAACCTACCAGCAACAACAAACATGTATTCATTAGCTAAGTGAATGCTAATTATCAGAGAGCATATAAACCAGCACACTGAATAAAGCAACACTTAACTCCCAATTGGGTAGTATATAACAAGTATTTTAAAAAGCCTGGGCAAACAATATATGCAACAGGTTACCCCAGACTGCAGTGTAATGTTCTAAAACAAACTTAATACAACATGGACACGATACAAATACAAACAGGCCAATCATAATATCCTGACATGGCAAAGACATGTACAGTGGCCTGTACTACGAAGCGGGGTTACTGGCTTATCGGGGTAACTTGTCAGATTTAAGGTACCACAGTTTAAATGGACTTCATATTCGCTCACTTACATTTTGCCCATACTACCTTAAATCCAACAAGTTACCCCGATAAGCCAGTAACCACGCTTCGTAGTACAGGCCACAGGATTAACAACACATACCTGCCCCAGTATTAGCAACATACGCCAGAAGTGAAGCTTGGAGATACATCAGTCCCAGCATGGTCATAGCTACCAGCGTCCGCGCTGATTACACGCCAACTCGGAAGTCGGAAGTAGTTCTAACAGCGCCTGCTTCCCCATTCACTATTCAAACAAACACATGCTTAGCCCACTACTTGCCGATTAAAGCAAACTACTAAGGAAAACTCGGGACGTACCTGAAGGTAGCGATAGCAATTTCGGCACCCAGGATCGATCCGTTCCGAACACGTTCGAAACTTCCGGTCTCGATACGGAGTTTGCGAAATGTTTCGAAACATCAGTCACGTGACCGCCGTGTCATTGTTCACGGTGAGAGAAAAAATATTTTAAAAAACCCCGGAAAAAAAATCGGTCCATGTTGGTTGTTTGTGGTGTTGTTGGTTTGAGCGAGTAGTTTGGCGATTATTGTTATTTGATATCCAATTGTATTAGTGAAACAGGTTAGCAGTTAGTGTGATTTAGGCATAAGTATAGCGAGGGACATATAGTTAATATCAAGGTTTTGTACGAGGGTTTGATTTATTGATTAGCATTCACATTCAAATATATGAATGAATACAAAATAAAAATTACCACAAAGCAAAAACACAGGACAAAGCTAATCAAAAGGTATTGGCTGAAGCATATGCTTATTTCGCCAACCTTTTTAACACAAACAAAATAATGACAAAACAAGTAATTACATCAAAGCAAAACAACCAAGGATTTCAGTATTGTTCTCACTCTTTTCATTCTTGATTTATATATGTTTCTAATACTCTATTTTTAAACCTATTTTTAAACAAGGTAAGTGAACTACACCTTTTTAAATTACTATCATAACTATTCCACAAGTTAACTCCTCTAACAGACACACATCTCTGCTTTATGTTTGACCTTATCTTATCTTTTTCAAAAACATCTGTTCCCCTTAGGTCATATTGACTCTGTCTGACTTTAAACAGCCTCTGAATACTGCGGCAAAGCAAGTTATTTTCTGCTTTATACATTATCTGTGCCATTTTATATTCAACTTTGCTTAGATTCAGTTAGAAACATAAATCAAACAGCTACAGTACGCATAGACACATAGATTACATATGCATATATTAACATTGCTAACATAGACAAAAATAGATCTACTAGTGTGAGTGGAAGTGAATAGGCGTGTAGGATGCCCATGACGTGACGAATGTTTGGGCAGCTCAAAAACCCGGACGATTCTAAAAACCCAGCCCGACGCAATTTCATGGTCTCAAAAAGAGGACATGTCCGGGGAAAAGTGGACGTCTGGTCACCCTAACTACTTGTGTTTAGACATGAACATTAGCATTCCGCTAATAAATGTAATGCTAATTCATGTGCTTCTTTGTAATTTGCATTTGTGTGTTAATATTATAATGTTTGGCAGTGATAGAGAGTATGAAAAGAAAGGGTCAGTCTCAGGCGGGAATTCAGTTTTTGGCCAAAAGAGTGAGTCTGCCAGCTTTTCAGCCCTAAGTTTGATTAAAAATCATTTATGAACAACAATGACAGAAGAGTGTTTCAGTCATCTTGGGTGCTGAGTATTGAGTCCAGACGAGCAAAAGCATTAGACATAAATGAATTTGTAAGACGATTCAGTTCCTGTCACAAAAACTGAGGAATGTTGTTTTAGAAGAGCAAAATGTACAGTAGTCACCCACATGGAACTTTGTGATTGTGAGAGAGAGTATTTGTGAAAAGTATTTGTAAAAAGATTTTTCAAAAAATGAATAAAAAGCTGGATTTTCTCACATGCTGTGTGTGTTTGTGGGTATTTTGTCTATGTACAGTAAAATGCATGTAAAATTGGTAAGGAGATTTACTGTGTAAGCCTTTTTATTTAAAGTGTTTCAACATGTTGTGACTGGTGAAATGTATAAACCTTACCAAAACCATGGATTGTGTGCAAGGATGTAGTACAAATACTTGGCCCCTCTATGAATATTGTAGCCCCTTGATGGCCCCTTAGAAAAGTCCGAGATCCGCCACTGTAAATAAGTACCTCTCACTATGTCTTCCCCATGTGCTTATGCTTTATGTGGCTCTGCACTGCCATCTCCTGACAGTATAAAGTAATTGCACCCAAGACATGCTTAAGACATGCTAGAGAATTTCCACAGCAATACGGCACGTTCGTGTTCATTATAACCACATTCACAGTGCCTCCTGCTGACAGGCTTGATCTTAGCACATTGCTATGAGCCTTCAGTCAAACTGAGACAAATCTATAGTGCAGAAGCAGTATTAGGAATAGTGGGTGTAACTGCGGGGGTTTCGGCTGCAGCAGGAGCCATAGGAGAGGGGCTGAAAGAGCCAGAGCTGCAGCCAGAGCAGACGGTGTAGGAGAGACTGCAAAAAATGCAGCTGAAGTTGTGGCAGAGATAGCAGGAAAAACGGCAAAAGAAACTTGAGAATTCAGGCAGAGACTGACAAAAGCAAAGGAAACACCTTATAAAAAACTGTAGTAGATCAAATGCAAGAAAGCAGCCGCTTCAGTGATAGATGCAAGTACATAGCTGATACATTAATTATATGCAAGGAAAGAGCCGCTTCATTGATTAAGCTGCAGGGCAGGCAGGACTATCTACTGTGACAGAAGTGTGGGCAGCCACACAAAGACTAGTCAGACCTGGAGAATAAGCTCACAGACAGCTTCAGCAGCGACTCTGCTAAGATGGGATGACTCTTCCCAGCATGAATGCAATCAACTGTGATCAAATGCTGCACGTGAATCAGGGGGGGTTTAACCCTCATCCTACCCACATATTTTATAAACATGGGCTACTGACTGGGGGCATCAAGAATAATTTACTGTAAGAAGCAATGATAATAGCGAAATAATAATGACAAAACATTTTTTCTCAAAGTATCATTAGTTATGTAATTAATGTTATCTAAAGATGAATGTCACTAATATTATTATTACAATTAATTTGCATATATTGTCAAATGAAAATCTATACTTTTCTTCAATACAACGTGCAGCTTCTATCCCAAGCACAATCCACATTATTACTTAAAAGCTTATTGACCCTCTGATTCTGGTATCACTTACTTTTCAGTAAATTCAAGTAAACATTATGTATGTTGTATTTGTATGATGAAACCAATCCTTGAGCCCAATATAAAATAACTGAAATAAACACACAGTCATTCAAACTTCAGCACTTTTTAATTTTGTTTTGTCTTTCAATAAAACCTGCAACATCAGATCTGGCCAGTTCTGATCTGCTTGCCATTTTGCCTAAAAAACAAATGCTGTTATTATCAAAAACTATGTTATATAGCTATATTCCAGATTTATTACAGCCAAGCACATCTCGGAGCTCCGAGGAACCTCCTTCTCCTTGCATTTCCCTCCTTCCCACTCTTCCCTCAAATACTGTTACATTTGTGCTTTTTCCACACTAACACCCTGTCTTGATCATGCTCTGACTGCATGGCATCCATATGCATGGCAAACTATTTTAGTCTTATCATGTATAATAGGACATAAACATTGAACTTGATAGTTATCTTTTATTTTCACATCCGAACACAATGCACGAACATGAAGGGATCGTTTGCATTTGCAGCCAACCCCTCCGCAAACCCCCCCCAGCGGAACACTGGCCGCGGACCGGGGTGGGAATCCCCAAGCTGGAAGACTGTACTGCGTCATGTTAATATTAGCTAGCTAGTTAGCATGGATACAGAGTGCCCCGGACTAAAACTATAAAGGACGTAAGGTGCGTGATATAATAAAACAGTTACTAACTAGTAATGCACGTTAGCATTACGTTACATGCTAACTTTACCTGTTACTTACCAGAATAGTCTCATATACGTTCGCCAAATGGCAGCAGGCAGAAGGCGGCGCGTTTTTCAGAAATACACCGGAGTTAACCTAGATCAGTGGTTTTCAACCTGTGGGCCGCGGCCCCCTAGTGGGCCGCGACGGTATTGCAGGGGGGCCGCCAATTATTATTAATAGAAATTGTAATATTGTAATAAAAAATGTCTAGTCAAAATCAAATAAATCATAATTTGATATATAATTAAATAAATTATCAGTTTATTCAATAAAGACAATTAACAGCCTTGCTTCCGAGTACTTAGTTAACCCGACACAAAAAGCGGGATCGTTTAAATTCTTTTGCAGTGGGCCGCGGAAACATATGTGTTTGGCTGTGTGGGCCGTGAGTTAAAAAAGGCTGGGAACCACTGACCTAGATAATTGTTTATGAATAAAACAGACAAAACATTGAGGTGCCTGCGCAAAGTCGACAAACTAATAACAATATGCCATCTATGTTACTTAAAGCTGCGAGTATTTCCCAGTGTTTCAAACCCAGACCAAAATAAAACTGGATTAATCTAAGGTGTGATATTGTTGCAGTGAAAATGAGCTCTAAAGTAGGCGAAATGAGAGTTTTTGAGGTTAATTCAGAAAAACAGACCATGTATATATATTTTTTTTACATGAAAACAGTATCTCGTTAATTCAGAAAAACAGAGCAGAATTATTTTTTCTCAAGTGAACGCATTACGCTTCCGTAGCGAACAGCCGCATATCCTAAAAAAGAGAAAGTGAAAGTAATCATACCTACAAATTCAGACCCCTTTTGCAGTGGAAGTTTTAGAGACTGAAAGAAGGAGAAGAGACAGGTGAGGACGCAGCTTTTTATGCTTTATGTTAAGTCTAGTTGGATATCTAACATAATTTGTATTTGTCCCATTTGTCTGTAATTGACAGACTCGCATTTATTCTGTTTTTCTTTTCTTTTCACTTCTATACTGTCATTGCACGGTTAATTTTAATTTTATGTCCATTCGAATGCACAGAAAACATAAAAGTTTGGCAAAAGTAGATTATAAAATAAATAATTATTATATTCAATATATTATAGAACTATATTATTATCATTATTATTATTATTATTATTATTATTATTGTTATTATACAATATTATAAGCCTTTATTCTTGTTGTACACATGGTCATTTACTACGGGTACAGGATTTTTAGGAAGTGTTTTGAAGAACTGTGTTTTAAAAACACAAATCAATACAACAGACTTGTTAGCAGACTGTCTGGGATAAGATATTGGGGGGGAAAAAACAGGAGCCGGTAGATTGTTTTGTGTGAAGAAAATATTATGAATGAGGGTGCAACACTCAATCTCTCTCTCTCTCTCTCTCTGGTGCATTCTGGGAGTGTGACTGAGGGCGCATGTGGGGTGAGAGGGCGTCTGTTTGGGGGTTTTTCTTTTAGCGTTTTTTTCTTGCCGTTTTTCAAAAACGGAAAAAAGAAAAAAAAAAAACGAACTGTGCTTGGTTTGCGTCAGTGTCGTTTTGGCTTTGACGGTCTTTTTTGTGGTCGGGTGGTGGGATGCCTTCCGCCCCCGCCGCAGGTTCGCCGTCTCTCTCACTCCGTCACGGAGTCAGGTGTGTGCCTGATCCCGGGATAGTTGTGGAGGACGTGTTGACTGGAGTTGGTGAATTGATTGGGTTTGAGCATGTTTTTTCCGCTTCTCGCATGAACAAGGCAGTGGTTATTTTTGTTACTGAGGAAATTTTTGTTCAGCGCCTGATCGAGCAGGGAATCAGGGTAAGTGGCCGACTCCTCCTGGTTTCTCCATTGGTTGCACCGGCGACGAGAGTTACGATATCGAATGTTCCGCCGTTTATTCCGAACGCAGATATCGAGCGTGAACTTTCCCGTTTTGGAAAGTTCGCAGGCGCTATGAAGTCTGTCTTCTTAAATCAGAGGGAGTAAAATCTTTCCGTGCCACGGGCATATGCCACTCGACATGTCACCGCTACGTGCGCATGGCACTGGCAGCTGCCACTCGACATCTCACCGCTACGTGCGCATGGCAGTGGCAGCTGCCACTCGACATGTCACCGCTACGTGCGCATGGCACTCGACATCTCACCGCTACGTGCGCATGGCAGTGGCAGCTGCCACTCCACATCTCACCGCTACGTGCGCATGGCAGTGGCAGCTGCCACTCCACATGTCACCGCTACGTGTGCATGGCACTCGACATCTCACCGCTACGTGCACATGGCACTGGCAGCTGCCACTCCACATGTCACCGCTACGTGCACATGGCACTGGCAGCTGCCACTCAACATGTCACCGATACGTGTGCATGGCACTGGCAGCTGCCACTCGCACGTCACTGCTACCAGTACAGCAGCTGCCACTGATATGTGTGTCTGTCATCGGTCTCAACGCGACTATACACGTCTGTATACGCCACTGGACTAGAATCCCTGAAACCTACGAAATACCTCGGACGCACCTCTCGTGGAGCCCCCCTCCCTCACTCCCCACACAAACTGCCCGCCCCCTCATCAGCGCCAATCAACACTTATTGTTTTACAAATGAAAGCGAGTTTCACGGTTTCAACCTCGGGTCTGCACAGAAACGTCTTTCTAACAGTGTGGTCTGAGGAATCGTAAAATACATGTAGCCTATATTATAATCAGTGAGAAAAAATAAGTGCAGGAACTCTAATTTTCCGTCATTTGACATTTGTGCGGTGAAAAAAAAATCAAGTCTTTAGGATGTGTTGGTTCAAAAACTATTTTAATTTAATCATTCTTCCAAGCAATAACCTATAGGCATAGGCTACTTTTTTCTAATTCGCAAATGGAATACTGAAAACCATTAAAACAACATGAACCAGACCAGTGTGATACTTGTAGGCCTAACAATAGACTAGGGCTAAAGCTTATGCGATTGGTTGGGACTCAGTGGATGCATATGATAGGGCACTGTCGTGGCTCGTGGGTAATGTAGTCTTTTATCGGTCTTGTGATATTGTCTATTCTCGGGCCACTGTCGCTGCGTCGGATCAGTTTCAGTAAGTACCGGAACGCAGAAAAAAGTGGCGGAACCCAAAAGACGAAAATACAGAAGTACCGGAACTGCGTTCCGCTGCGTTCCGGCCCACTTCAAGCACTGATTATAATTAATTGAATTTGAAATACAATTGAATCCCCATTTCTCGATTCAGCAATTGCGATTTCAGTTTCCCGAAAGTATTTGAAAGAATAAATAAATGCATTTGCTTACTGTCTGTAACAATCGGTGCTAATCTCTTTTTCAGTTTTAAAGTTCGATCAGGGCTAAAAGACGAATTAATTAATGTATGTCGTTAAAATTACCCTGGCATGACATTAATGCGATATATGCATTATAAATGTGCCGACAGACAAAGCATTTTTATAAGTAATTAAGAAAAATGGAAGTTGAAACTTAGAATTTGTAAAAACTGTATGAAGTCCAAGCACACAAAAGACTACTGATTACTATCTCAATCTCTTATGAGATGGCACAATACGCTTTGCACGTAAACACTGATGACGCTACCTTCGAAAAAGATTGCACAGGTATGAGCACACGAAATACTATAAATTACCAGTAAGGGTCAGTCCCAAAAAGGCAGCTGGCAGGGGGAAGTGACGTCACAGGCACCCGTCAAGGCAGGTAGCGGCAGCTGCCACTTCTGTCCGTCGCTAGTGGCGCTAAACAGTGACAGGAGCCGTTCGGGAACAGTGCCTGCCGGTAGTGGCAGGTCCCGTGACAGGTCCCGTGGCAGGTCTAGTGGCAGGTGCCGTTCAGATACAGTAGAGAGGCACCTACCAACCGCTCATGGAAGTAAACCAGAGATTCTGTGAATCGGCTAGGATAAACTGGGATACGGAAATAAATTGAGGACTTGTTTAATCATTGTATGACTATGCATGATGTTATTGTTGTTGATTGCAAAACTCTTCATTGTCATATTTGAGAAGACAATGATTGTACTGTTTATATTTGTGGCAGTGGTGGCTTGATGGTTAGGGTAGCGCACTTGTAATTGAAAGATTGCAGGTTCGAATCCCCCACCAGCAAGTCACCACTAAGGTACCCTGAGCAAGGTACCGTCCCCAAGCACTGCTCCCCGGGCGCTGAATTAGCTGCCCCTTGCTATGTCACGAAAGTCACATATGGGTCAAATGCAGAGGTCACATTTCATTGTTGTGCACTGGGTGCTGTGGTGTGTTGACAATGACCACTGATCACTTAATTCTAAAAAAAAAAAAAATTCTTATTATATTTATTCATTTTACAATGTAATAATATTTCTTATTACATTGGAACATCTCTAGGTACTATTGTTATTTGGTATGTAAATTAGGCTATTTAATTTCCTCAACTTCTATAGCTAAGGAAGCTTTGTATAAAATTACGTTAAAATTCCTGCATTTAGTTGTACTATTTATAATTATAATATTCACAAAATGATCATTAAGCCGATGTACAGAATCTCTGGTTTAGGCTACTTCCAGGAGTGGCGGGTAGGTGCCTCTCTACTGTATCTGAACGGCACCTGCCACTAGACCTGCCACTGGACCTGCCACTAGACCTGCCACGGGACCTGCCACTAGACCTGCCACTACCGGCAGGCACTGTTCCCGAACGGATCCTGTCACTGTTTAGCGCCACTAGCGACGGACAGAAGTGGCAGCTGCCACTAAGAACTGGCAGCTGCCACTTCTTAGTGGCAGCTGCCGCTACCTGTCTTGACGGGTGCCTGTGACGGAGTGGCAGCTGCCGCTACCTGCCTTGACGGGTGCCTGTGACGTCACTTCCTCCTTCCAGCTGCCGTTTCAAGACTGAACCCCCTCAGTAAATTACTCCGGACGTGTGTGCAGTTATGTATTGGATAATTCATGATGTACCTGTGAAGCAGGATGGGCAGTTATGAGCACACAAAAGTGCTAATTACTAGAAACAGATTGCGGTCTAAGTATATTACGGTACAATAAAAAAGACTTTCGTGTTCATCATTTATTTTTGATCATAGAAATGCAAATAGGGAACATTATAGAGGTCTTATTAAAGAAGTGGTTGGTGTGATTATATATATCGTGTTTCTTGTCACTTTATTTCTGTCACTTTAGGTTGCTGTTACTATATATTAAAAGCAACATAGTATTATAATTTAGATTGAAACGTATTGCTTAATTTAGCCTTGACAGTAGTCTTAATATTAATGACAATTTTAATTTTCTTGATCTCCTTTGGTTGTTTAATAGTAATTTGAGAGAATGTTGTGACAGATGCATACAGAGAATACAAGATCAAATGACTAGTGTACAAATGAACGGTGTAGGAAATGGGGTCGTTATAGGCCTCTGAATTTGTAAAATTTGATAAAACACTGGTGCTTAAGGTATGAAGACAAATGGGTGAGGGATAATTAAAAATAAAGGGGTATTCAGAAACAATTTAAACTTTACGCAGATTTGCAAATAGTTGGTGTAACTACATAAAACAATGTATTGAAATGTGACCAAAAACAAACAATAGCCTACTCAAGGACATAAACAAATGTCAAAGATAACATGCGTGTGAATTCCCATCTCGACAAAAATACATAGAAAAACGAATGTTTTTATATAGTCTCCGACAATATTGGGTAATTTACAAGTGCTCTGAAAGCTTATTCCTGCTAATCCTCTGCTAACCTCCGAAGTTACAAAAAATACCGTGCCCACCACCACGCAAAATGACCCACCATGCAGTCATTTTCGCCGCGCGCACCTCTGCGAGTATAAGCCAAGCTTTAAGTGGTGACAGTCGCACGTAGCGGTGACAGGTCGAATGACAGTCGATATGTGAAGACACCAGGTCGAGTGACAGGTTCCTATGGCCGTGCCGGGTCCCGTGAAATGCGCCGATGGCCGTGCCGGGTCGGTTGCCATGCGCATATAACAGTGAAACATCGAGTGCCATGCTCATGTAGTAGTGACATGTAGAGTGGCAGCTGCCACTGCCATGCACACGTAGCGGTGACATGTCCAGTGCCATGCTCACGTAGCGGTGACATGTGGAGTGGCAGCTGCCACTGCCATGCGCACGTAGCGGTGACATGTGGAGTGGCAGCTGCCACTGCCATGCGCACACAGCGGTGAGATGTCGAGTGCCATGCGCACGTAGCGGTGACATGTCGAGTGGCAGCTGCCACTGCCATGCGCACGTAGCGGTGAGATGTCGAGTGCCATGCGCACGTAGCGGTGACATGTCGAGTGGCAGCTGCCACTGCCATGCGCACGTAGCGGTGAGATGTCGAGTGCCATGCGCACGTAGCGGTGACATGTCGAGTGGCAGCTGCCACTGCCATGCGCACGTAGCGGTGAGATGTCGAGTGCCATGCGCACGTAGCGGTGACATGTCGAGTGGCAGCTGCCACTGCCATGCGCACGTAGCGGTGAGATGTCGAGTGCCATGCGCACGTAGCGGTGACATGTCGAGTGGCATATGCCCGTGGCACGGAAAGATTTTACTCTTACGGTCTTAAATTGTAAGAATCCTGCTCTAAGGCATGTAGTGTCCTTTAGGAGACAGGTGCTTATGTTTTTAACCGAGCCCAATTTGGATGTTTCTTTTAGGGTAATGGTTGAGGGGAGGGCTTATATGCTTTATGCGAATACGGGGAATATGAAGTGTTTTGAATGTGGGGATATCGGGCATAAACGACTCGCCTGCCCACATAGGGTTGGGAGTGGTGAGAGGCCAGGGCCTAGCTCTGTACCTCTGCCTCCTGCAGTTGAGGACACACCTGAGCCTGGTCTGGGGGTGTTACAGGTTGAAGTTGGTAGTGTGCAGGAGGGGGTTGGGGATGGTCAGAGTGATGAGTTAGTGGTGGCGGCACAAAGTAGTGAGAGTGTGCAGCATAGTGTTGAGGATGTTCAGGGGGCTCGTGAGTGTGTGCTGGAGGACGGTGGAGCTGATGATCGTGTTGGTAGCCATGAGGTTCAGGGTGCGGTGACTGATATTTCTGTTGTTGAAGGCAGATCTGGAGATGCTACAGAGGATGTGGATGATGATGCTTTCTCGGATATTTCAGATTTTGCGTCTCAGGGTAGGGACGATGCAAGCGTCTATTCTATTCAGGAGGTTAATGAGTTCTTGGATGATACTTATGGTAAGCCCTCTTAGGTGTCTGATTTTTTTCCGGATATGGGTAAACTTGAGGCTACGATAGTGAGAATGGTGAAAACCGCAACATATGATGAGTTGAGTCAGAAGAAGAGGTTTCCGCTTAAGAAGATTCTGACCAGGATACGGAAAGGGAAAGCCCCTGCTTCGCGTGTGGGGTTGAAATGAGTGTGGTTGCTGATTCTTTTTTCCCCTCTCGTCTGTTTCTTTCTGCTCCTCTGTTCTCTTTGTTTTTTCCTTTATTTATTTTTTATGGAGTGTATTAGGGTGGGGTCTTTGAATTTGAATGGAGGCCGGGATGGGCGTAAGAGGGCTATGCTGCTGGAGTTTCTTAAACTTAAAAAGGTGGATGTTATTTTCTTGCAAGAAACTCATAGTGATTTGGGGAATGAGCGGGACTGGGGTTTGCTGTGGGATGGGACTTATGTTTTGAGTCATGGGACAAATGTGAGCGTGGGGGTGGCTATTTTGTTCTCCCCTAGGCTCAGGGTGGCGAAGGTGACCTCTTGGGAGGTTGAACGAGGGAGGGCCTTAATTGTTCAGGCCACTATAAATGACATTTGCTTTTGTTTTGTTAATGTCTATGCCCATACCCATGGTCCTGGGCGTGTGCGATTGTTTCAGAGGTTGGCGAAGGAACTGAGATGGTGTAGTAGTGATTCCGTTCTTGTGGTGGGGGGAGACTGGAATTGTACTGTAAACTTTGTCCTGGATAGAAATGGTGAAGAGCCACACCCCCCATCTGGGGGTGAGCTCTCTAAATTGCTCCAGGAACATGATTTGGTTGATGTATGGCGGGAAAAGCATGAGAAGGAGAAGAAATACACATGGATTAAAGTCAATGAGGAGAGAGTGAGTGCGGCCCGGCTGGACCGGCTGTACATCAAGAACTCATTTGGCAATAGGGTGTTGAGAGTTTCTATCTCACCCTGTGGTCTTTCTGATCATCATTTTGTGGCCATGGATTATATTTTGTCTTACACTTCTCGGTCCTCCTTGTATTGGCGTTTTCCCCTTAACCTTTTGCATGATGTTTTCTTTTGTGATCAGTTTGCTGTCTTCTGGGGGTTCTGGAAGTCCCAGAGGTCCAATTTTGAGAATCTTCTACAGTGGTGGGAGGTGGGCAAAACCCAAATCAGACTGCTTTGTCAGCAGTATGCGGCCCATACTGCCAGTGTGGTTAGGAGCACTATGTGGAAGCTTGAGGGTGAGATTAGCCACATGGAACGGGAATTGATTGGGGGCAGACGTGCGGGCGATGTAGGTGCTCTGGGAAATGGTAGGAAGGAGTTGGGCTCCTTTCTCCAGGAGCGGGCAAAGGGGGCTCTGATAAGGGCCCGTTATACCTCTTTGAAGGACATGGACTCTCCAACCTCCTTCTTTTTCAATCTGGAACGCAAGAACCGGGCATCTGCGCAGATGCTATACCTCCGGGATGCGGAGGGGAAGGTCACGACGGATCCTGCGGAGATGAGGAAACTTGCAGTGGACTTTTATGCCGATTTGTATAGCACCAGCAAGTGTGACATCTCGTGCGTTGAGGAACTTTTATCTGGCTTGCCGACGTTGGATACAACTCAAGCGGGGCTTCTGGATGCGGACTTTGGCCTTCAGGAGCTGACCGTGGCTGTTCTGCAGCTGTCTGCAGGTCGTGTCCCTGGGATTGATGGATTACCTGCTGAATTTTATAAGCATTTTTGGGGTTTGTTGGGACGGGATTTGTTGGATGTTTTTGAGTTTTCTTTTTGTTCTGAGGTGTTGCCTGTGAGCTGCACTAGGGCGGTCATGTCCCTTCTCCCGAAGAAGGGTGATTTGGGCCTTCTGAAAAACTGGAGACCTGTATCTTTGTTATGCACGGATTATAAAATTTTGTCCAAATGTTTGTCAAATAGGTTGAAAAAACATATGGGTGAATTGGTTCATATGAATCAATCATACTGTGTGCCTGGCCGCACCATTATGGATAATTTATTTGTGTTGCGTGATGTGATCGACTTGTCACGGTTATCTGAATGGGACCTGGGTCTGTTGTCGATAGACCAAGAGAAGGCGTTCGACAGGGTTGACCATGGCTACCTATTTAATGTGTTGAGGGCTTTTGGGCTTGGGAATAAGTTTGTGAAGTGGGTGGAACTGCTGTATGCTGGGGTGTCGGTGATCTTGAAGGTTGGTGGTGGGCTTAGTGTTCCAGTGCCGGTGTGCAGGGGGATTAGACAAGGCTGTCCTATTTCTGGTCAGTTATATAGTTTGGCTATAGAGCCTTTGCTCTGTCGGCTGAGGGGTGAGTTACACGGTTTGTCAGTGTTGGGATCGCGGACTCTGGCACTTTCAGCTTATGCTGATGATGTCACGGTTTTTATTAGGGGAGAGGATGACGTACGGGTGCTGAGCAAGAGCCTGGCCGTCTATGAGCGGGCTTCTTCTGCAAAGGTGAATTGGGCTAAATCGGAGGGGTTTCTTATGGGGCAGTGGTGTGATGGTGGCCTGCCAGGTTTGCCTGAAGGTCTGCAGTGGGGTAGAGCTGGTATAAAGTTCCTGGGTGTTTATCTGGGTACTGCGGAATTCCAGGATAGGAATTGGGAGGGCATGGTGGATAGAGTATGTGCTAGGTTGTCTAAATGAACTTGGGTCCTGCCCCAGCTGTCCTATAGGGGGAGGGTCCTGGTTGCCAATAACCTGATTGCCTCTATGCTGTGGCATGTATTTATGGTACTGGAGCCGCCATCGACGCTGGTGGAAGTGTTGCAACGGAAATTGGTGGACTTTTTTTGGACTGGGGAGCACTGGACAAGAGCTCCTGTTTTGTATTTGCCGATACAAGAAGGTGGGCAAGGTCTTATAGACTTGCGCAGCAGGATCACGGCTTTCCGGTTGCAGGCCATACAGCGTTTTGTCTTTGAAGAGGACTTGATGTGGGCAGACACTGCGTGTGCTCTCCTGAGGCGAGTGGAGAACATGGGGTACGATAAGCATTTGTTTCTGCTTAATCTGGGAGTGATGGATTTTTCAGTGACGACGCCTTTTTATCGATCGATTCTGCGGGCATGGTCTTCTGTTTTTGTGGTGACTAGGGATGCTCTGCAATATTTTGCTGCTGATGAAGAGCCTCTTTTTTATAATCCTATGTTTCCGGTTGGACTCTTCCAATCTCCGACTGTGCAGGCCTGTTTCAAGAGGGCAGGCCTGACGAAGCTGGGGTCCCTCAGGGTTGGTGGCTCCTGGAGAACATTGGATGACCTGCGGGCTGTGACTGGGGTTCAGTCTGGCCGACTTCTTTGGAAAGCTCTGGAGGACATTGTTTGTGCGCTACCGGAGGCGGCTAGGACGGTGCTTGAGTCGGGAGGGGGCAGTCCCCCCCTTTTTTTTTCTCCCCTACTCAGGGTCTCTCCTGCTGTAGAGGGTCACCGAGAGGAAGTGGGGTTGCTGCTTTCTCTCGTGGCTTTTCAGCAGGTGGCTCTAAGGGATCTGTCCAAGAAAGCTCTGTACCGAGCATGTGTTAAAGTGCTGCATTTTCGGGCGCTGAGTGGACTGGCGGCTTCCAGGTGGTCAGGTTTGTTGGGGCCTGGATCTTCCCCACAAGGACGTTGGAGGTCCCTGTACAAGTCCCCCATTGAGAAGCGCACAGCGGATTTTCAGTGGCGGATTGTGCATGGGGCAGTGGCTACGAACAGACACGTATCGCACATTGACTCTACAGTTGGGAGGGATTGCCCTTTTTGCTCTGCAGAGGAAACGATGGAGCATCTGTTTTTGAGGTGTAATCGGCTTTATGAGTTGTTTGCGGTTCTGGAGGAGTGGTGTGTCGGTTTTGGGGAGGTTTTTTCTGTTCAGCTTTTCATTTATGGACCGAAATACTGTAGTTCCCAGAAGGCTAAGGTGTGTCTGCTGAACTTCGTGCTGGGCCAGGCTAAGATGAGTATCTGGCTGTCCCGGAGGAATAGGATGAAGGGGGCAGGATCGACGAATCCTAGCCTCATGATGAAGGGCTTGGTGGCAGCACGCATAAAAATAGAACATGCTTTTTTCGGATTGACTCACAACCTTGTGACTTTTTCGGAGGTGTGGGGTTATGGTGGGGTTCTGTGTGACTTGACCCATGATTGGGACTTACTCTTGAAGTTTTAGTATTGTTGTTGATGGTGTCGATTGTTTGACCCGCCATATGTTTTTTTGTTGGGGCCCATTGTATTGGTTGTGTTTCTATGTTGGTTGCCCTGGCTAATTTTTTCTTTTGTTTTTTTTCTTTTGGTTGATTGTTTAATTTTGTTTTTGGTTTGATTGAGTTTGTGGTAACGACCCATTTTGTGATTTGAAGTCGCAGTAAGGTTTTTTTCTGTTGTTGACTGACAAAATAAAGGCTGGTGCAAAGTCAAAGTCAAAGTCAGCACTAACTGAACTTTATATGTGATGCTGTCACTCAGTCCGTTTGTTTTCTGCAGTGGTTTGAAAGGATTCGTCACATTTACCTGATTATGTTTTAAGTTGTACTGTTTTATTCTCCATCATCGTTGATGAGAACATTTCACTATTATTTATGGATCCAGAGCATTTCAGCTTGACTTGATTTGAACAAATAATGAATGAGTGACTAAAAGTAGCACCTGAATTCACTCATGATTTTATAAAAAAATTTTCACACTTCCACTAACTAGCAAAGCCTAAAATATCATGTACTAAAATGAAATGAAAGTCATTTTACCCACAGTATCCAGTTGTAGTGTAACTTTCATGGACCCCCACAATCCCAAAGTCTTTAAATGTTTTACCCATTAGAAGTTTTTAGTTTAAAGTAAAGTAGTTGTTGACCTATTTTATGAATTCATTGCATCACCTTTCTTGATGCATGCCCCTGTATAAAACAAGCTTGTGAGGTGCATCATGGTCATGATGAGTGTCAGCCTGTCAAAGAGCAAATGTTCTAGTCTATAATGCATCAGATAAATCAGCCATCTAACGTGTTGTATGTTATTCAGTACCAGTACTACCAAATGCCTTCCCTCCCCTAACCTCATTGCATGTTTGGGTCTTGGAGCTTTAGCCAAAGAGGGCAAAAAAATTAAAATAAATGGAAAAACAGTGAATGAGAGTGCAACTCTCCACTCTCTTGTAGACTCACCCTTTCTGTCTCTGTGTCTCTCTGCCACCCCTCTCTCTCTCCAGACCTTGAGATGAATTACAAAAAAAACAAGATACATAAAAAGACGCTGGCAGGTAAGTCCACAGTGAATCTTACATCCAGCTAAACTGATTGAATACAATCTATAATACATTTCTAAATGATTAATTTCTTCATTAATCTAAGACCGAAACATTCAGAGCACAGCAGCCCTGGACACCATACTGTCACAGTTAACTTTTATAGCGTGGTTATTGCCAGTATTTATAGCAAACTAGTTAATACCATGTTTATGAAGAGAGTAGTGACAGTTTAGTGTAGATTTCAAAAAGTTGAATAAAACTCTCAAAAAGTGGATAATGAATAATAATTTTTAAAGTCAAATCAGTCATAGTAATAAATCAAATAAAATTACAAGGTAATTTAATTCTTAAATGAGGCAGTACTGATTCTTCATGTCTGTGTCAACTTTCAAAACCAAAAGTCTTTTATTATAAGACATTATATTTTTGCCATATTACTCACTCCTAATTGAAGGGTTAGTGAATGTAGGTGAGGCTTACAGGATATTGGCTCTAGTAGCAAACACTTTATTTTATTTTAAAATGTAAAATTTTAGATGGAATGTCGCACAAGGGCTGGCCTCTGGGGGTTACTCAAACCATATAATGAAAACCATGACCATATTAGGTACCACATGAGTGGCCTGGAGAAATGTCTGACCTTTTTCTGATTTCATTGCAGCTCAGGGCGTGCTTCATATAATAGATTACATTGACAGGCTGTCACGCCCCGCTCCGTCCGCTCCCGATGTGTGCCACGCCCACCTCATTACCTCCTGTTTTCACCCTGATTGTTCTCACCTGTGGCTCGTTCTCCGTGGCATGTCTTGTGTATTTAGTCTTTGTCTGAGTCTGTCTTCGGCAGACTCACCATTAATGTTGCCTGTCGTGATTCCCCGGTCCCGTTCCTTCAATAAATCCCCGTTTTTGCCCTACTTCCTGACTCCGATCGCCTGCTTCCCTGCTCGTTTTTGCCCGCGATCGTGACAGAATGGTGAGTCTCCGCAACACGCTCAGCGCTACTGGGGAGAATCTCCCTATGGAGGAGGAGGTGATCAAGTGGACCGACCTGCTCGATCTCCACCCGGATCCCGTAGCCCGCCGGCTGGTGGCTAGCAGCTGGGAGCTCCTGGACAGGAGGTTCCGCACCGGTGAGGAGCAGCTGCTCGAACAGGTGGAAATATACCTGCGACGGCTGAGGGAGCGAGCGGCAGTCTGGCTACCCCACCTGGGGTATACCGCCGGGCAACCGCCCCCCGACTCACCACCTGCGACCCCAGTCTCTAAAGGGACTGCTCCACCAAAGCGCACAACTGAGCGCAACGCGGCTACGGCCGCTCAGTTCCCCAGCACTGGGGAACTGCCTGGGAGAGGACCCCAGGAGAAGGACCTACCCTGGGTCCTAGAGAGCCCCGCTCTCGCCAGAAAAAGGCGCAGGAGGAAGAGAACTACCCCGACGCTCTTCTTGGGAGCCTGCTCCTTGCTCCCCGCCTGGGAGGACCCCGTCGCTACCCACCTAACCAGCGCCCGCCTGGAGAAGCCGCCTCCTTTGGAGGCGTACGGCTATCGGCCGGCGCGCCTGGGGCACGGTGGGATAAGCGCAATCAGGGACGCTATTCCCCGGGTGCCGAGAGCCCCTAAAGGAGCAGCGCCTCATCGCTCAGCACCCCTCCTTCCTGCACCGGACCTGTCCGATCCGGACCTGCCGGCCACGCCGCCTGCTGCCTCCGCCGATCTGCCCGCGGCTGCGCTGCCTGCTGCCGCCGCCGATCTGCCCGCGGCTGCGCTGCCTGCTGCCGCCGCCGATCTGCCCGCGGCTGCGCTGCCTGCTGCCGCCGCCGATCTGCCTGCGGCACCGCTTGACCCGCCTGTCCTGCCTGACCCGCCTGTCCTGCCTGACCCGCCTGTCCTGCCTGACCCGCCTGTCCTGCCTGCTGCAGCTGCCGCCGCTCTGCCCGCGGCACCGCCTGCTGCAGCTTCCGCCGCTTTGCCGGCGAACCCGCCTGTCCCACCTGACCCGCCTGTCCTGCCTGCTCTGCCTGCAGTCCCTGCAGCTGCCACCACTCTGGCTGCGGCACCCTCCGCGGTGCCCCCTGCTGGCCGCGTGATGGCGGCACCCGCCGCGGTGCCCCCTGCTGGCCGCGTGATGGCGGCACCCGCGACGGCGCCCCCTGCTGGCCGCGTGATGGCGGCGCCCGCGACGGCGCCCCCTGCTGGCCGCGTGATGGCGGCGCCCGCGACGGCGCCCCCTGCTGGCTGCGTGATGGAGGCGCCTGTCCTGCCGGCTCTTGACCTGCCCGTCTCGCCTGTCCTGCCGGCTCTTGACCTGCCCGTCTCGCCTGTCCTGCCGGCTCCTGAACTGCCCGTCTCGCCTGTCCTGCCGGCTCCTGACCTGCCCGTCTCGCCCGTCCTGCCGGCTCTTGAACTGCCTGTCCTGCCAGCGCCTGAGCTGCGTGAGGTGGCCGCGGTTGCGCCCCCTGCTGGTCGCGTGCTGGCGGCACCCGCCGAGGCGCCCCCTGCTGACTGTATGCCCGAGGCGTCTACCCAGGCGACCCCTGCTGACCACGTGACGGCGGCGCCCGCCGAGGCACCCCCTGCTGGTCGCACGCCTACAGCCGCCTCAGCTCTGCCAGCCGAGGTGGCGCCTGCTGGCCACGTGCTGGTGGTGCCTGCTGCGGCGCCCCCTGTTGGCCACGTGCGGGTGCTATCTCCGCCTGCACCCACGCCCGCCGAGGGGCCTGCTCTGCCTGCGGCACCTCCTGCTGGCCGCACGCCCAAGCCCGTCTCGCCTAACCTGCCCGTCTCGCCTGTCCTGTCCGGCCAGCCCTGCTCGCCGGTCCTGCCCGTCTCGCCTGTCCTGTCCGGCCAGCCCTGCTCGCCGGTCCTGCCCGTCTCGCCTGTCCTGTCCGGCCAGCCCTGCTCGCCGGTCCTGCCCGTCTCGCCTGTCCAGCCGGCCCAGCCCGGCTCGCCGGCCCAGCCCGGCTCGCCTGTCCAGACGGCCACGCCCACGGCTCTGGCTGCCCCGCCTGCGGCCACGCCCGCGGCTCTGGCTGCCCCGCCTGTTGAGGCCTTGACTCTTGTCCGCCCAGGACTGACCTCCCTCATGACTCCCTTGCCCCGGCGAGGTCAACAGCCCCCTGGACCCCGCCTGTCGGTGTCCCGCAAGGGACGGGGACACAGGCGTCAGGCCCGGGTCCCGCCCGCCCTGCCCCCTGGCTCGCCCGTTCGGCCCCTGGCTGTAGCTCGGTGGCTGCCTGCGGGTCCTCCGGCTCGGGGTCGGCGGTCGCCGCCGGGTCCTCCCCTGGATCCTCGGTGCCGGTCCTCGGTCCCTCCTCCGGCTCCATGTCAGTCGCCTCCTGGCCCCCCTGCTCCGGCTTGGCGTCGGACGGCGCCTTCGCCGGCTCCGGCTGCGCCTCCGCCTGCCGCGGCTTCCCCCTCCTGCCCGCCTTCACTGGTGTTCCCTCCTGCTCCCTCCGTGTCCCCTCCGTCGCTCCCTCGTCCCGTTCCCTTGGCCCCTGGGTGGTCCCCTCCTGCTCCCTTCTCCCTCTCCCCTGCGGCCCCTCCGGCCGCTGCCTGTCGCCCGCCTGGGCTCCCTTCTGCTCCCCTGTTTCCGCCTCCGTTTCTCTTTGTCCCGCCTGTCTCTGCTCCTGGTCCCTGTGTTCCTCCTCCGTGCACCCCTGGCCCCTTCGTGTCGCCTGTGGGTGTCCCCGCTGGGTCTCCTTTTTCTCTTTGTCTGTCTGTTTTCCCCGTTCTCTGTCAGGTCCTGTCCTTCTTCTCGTCCCTCTTTCTGTTTTGTCTCTCGGTCTTGTTTCCCTGGTCTTGTTGAGGGTTTTGTTCTTGTCTTTCAGGTCCTGTTCCGTCGTCCCGTCCGTCGCCTCCTCCCGGGCGCGCCCGGTGTGCGCGCCTTTGGGGGGGGGTTATGTCACGCCCCGCTCCGTCCGCTCCCGATGTGTGCCACGCCCACCTCATTACCTCCTGTTTTCACCCTGATTGTTCTCACCTGTGGCTCGTTCTCCGTGGCATGTCTTGTGTATTTAGTCTTTGTCTGAGTCTGTCTTCGGCAGACTCACCATTAATGTTGCCTGTCGTGATTCCCCGGTCCCGTTCCTTCAATAAATCCCCGTTTTTGCCCTACTTCCTGACTCCGATCGCCTGCTTCCCTGCTCGTTTTTGCCCGCGATCGTGACACAGGCCAGGAGGAGCGTATGCTGATGGAGCATATGCTGATACAGAGACATATGCGTATGCTTTCACGAACAAACCTGGACAGCGCATCCCAAAAGCAGGAGCTAAGGCTGCGGCTGGAATCGGACGAGCTGGAGCCCACTGGAGCATCTTTGAAGCTGAAGCCAATGGGCCTAACGCTTCCGCAAGTGCTGAGGCTAATGTCCTGGGGGCAGGTGCCATGGCTCGAGCTGAGGTTGGAAGTGCATCGGCAAGCGCTGGCCCAGTTTATGTGAAGGCTGGGCTGGGAGTTGATACTGGTGTCAAAATTGGCCCCACAGAAGTTGAAATAAAGGTTCTGGTATGTGGGCTGACAGTTGGCACCACAATGGGGGTTTATTTTCTTGGAAGTGGATTTAGTATAAATATTCCATTCATCTGAGCTACTTATACTAACCATTGTCATGGGTGGGGGTGGGGGCTGTTGTTTGTGTCTATCTTAGCTCTCTTAGCGCAAAAAACAGATATACACCACACACAATCATTCCTGTTGCAGTGTGTATTTCATATCATTACAGCTTGTGAAATTGTACATCCTTTTATATGTAATCAAGCTTCTTTTAAATAATTAAACTCTGCATTTCTAAGTCAGTTATTATTGTCTGCTTAACCTGATTTGTGCATGCTTTATTGATATGAGAGGAGGGGATGTTTAATAGATGATAAGTTTGATGCATGTGTTTGATTGTGTCTGATGCATGTGTCTAAGTAAAGAAAACTGCTAAATGAAAAACAGCATCCACAAAAAAACAGACAATAATCAACACTCAAAAAAAAAAAACAAGACGAAGCAGGACAAGAGTTTTCTGCTCTATAGTCAGATGACAGGCCTTTTGTAAAGTGTAAAGTGACCATTTTGTCATACGTGAACTCACTACAGCACAGTGTGAACAGCACAAAATTCTTTCTCTGCATTTAACCCATTTAACCCATTCACCAAGTAAAGCAGCGGGACTAAGCTTCAAAGAAAGCCTGGTCCTCAGGGCCCCCCAAGATAGTCCACACTTTGCAGTAATTCATGTTAACACTAAGAGAGAGCAGAACTGCAGACCCTCTGGGGGACCCTGAGGACTGGTTTGGGAACCACTGTGTTAGAAATATAAAGGATGTTCGATAGCAGAACGTAATGGGAAGGAAGTTCAATATGAGTGCAGAAGTTCAAAATGTCCTAAAACTAATTATAAATAATAGATGACATGTCTGGACTCATGTAAGTGGTTTTCTCAGCCAACTATGATCCCTGATCTAATGTCCCCAGCAATACTGTGTGGTTTCCTGAAGATCTGATCAGGAACCTCTGCAGGCTGACGCATTTCCTTTGCTACAAAGAAGAAGCTGCTGTTTTGTTTTTTGCAGGCACAAATGAAACAAAGTACAGAGCTGACTGTCTGACAGGGAACCACCTAGAAGACACAACACACTTCCTTTAAATTCAAGCAATCCTGAACAATACTGTGTGATTTCCTGAAGATCTGATCAAGAACCCCTGTGGCTTGACTGTGATGTATTTCCTCTGAGCTGAGTTGACCACAAAAATTGATTATTTAAATGATCAATACTCAGCCCCTGATCAACCGATCAAAAATTTAAAACACGTGCATTACAGGTGATATTATCAGATGTTTTGACATTGGAACCATGTGCATATTTCAAACATTGTAGGAGGAGAAGAAGCACAATTTTTAAATAACCACAACCAACAGTGTTACACTTATTTTTTTATAATTAACCTGAGCTTTAGTGTCTTGAAGTCCGTTTTATGAGTGCTGGTGTTTTGTGCCACGTTTTTTTTTCTCTGTGTTTCTGTTTTTGTACTTTTTCGCTTTATGGCATCCTTACCTGTAACATCACTGACTCTCTCTCCAATACACATTTTAAAGGGGGCTCGACCATCTTGTTTTTCTCCCCATATAGTACAGAAGGGACTTAACTAAAAAAAATCGATTTTTAAAATTGATCTGATCAATTAGCTGTGTACAAGCACAACACACCGGATATTAATAGACATTTTGATGTTGGAATTAATATAAGGTCTGATGAGAAGTGGCGAAAAAAAGTGGGTGGAATAAAAATAATAAAATTTAAGATGAACAATAGTGAGATTGCTTATACTACCACACTAATAATAATAAAAACGTGAGAACAACAATAGTGTGATGGCTTCTACGATCACACTAATAATAATAAGAAAAAAAACACAACTTAAGAAAAACAGAATTGTGATTGCTGATGCAATCACACTAATTATAGATAATGCATGACATGTCTGGGCTCATGCAAGTGGTTTTTTCACCCAACTATGACCTCAGATCTAATGTTCTCTATCTTGAATGTAAAGAGACGAACTTCAGTGGATTATGTGGACAGTGAATTAAGACTGAGAGAAACTGAACATAAACTGAGTACAGAGCTGACTGTGTGACAGGGAACCACTTAGAAGACACAACACACTTCCCCTAACCTCATTCAAAACCAAACTGTGTGGTTTCCTGAGGATCTGAGGAACCCCTGCAGCCTGACGGTAATGCATTTCCTTTGCTACAAAGAAGCTGCTGTTTTGTTTCTTGCAGACACAAAAGAAACAAAAGTAAAAACTGCCTCTGATTATAAAAACCTTATCAGTGCTAATTAACATATAGCTCCTGGTGAAGATATACTGTTTTGCAGTGAAGTTTTTGGGGAAATTTGGGGAAAAAATTTATATTCGCGAATTATAAAAAAAAATATATATATATATGAATAAAACTATTCCAACTGACCCATATTGTATACGTGGTGCAGTGTGAAATTAACTGAACACACGGGAATATATATAATTGGGAACTACCATTCCCCTCTGGTTATAGGGGTACCACCCTACCACAAGGGACAAAAGGGCAATAAATATAAATAAAGACTCTGCGTAGGTTCCACATGTGCGCGCCCATCTGCTTCCACCCTTGCCGATCCTGCAAACAAAACCTTGGTAGAAAGGTACCAAAACAAAAATTCATTATTGCGGTAAAATGCCACTGTACCCTTAAGATAGTGAGGACGGTTCCATAAGCGTGGCCTCACACACCCCCCCCCACTCAAGCTTGTCCCTCCTCATAGAGGCGGGACAAGAAATCAGCAGTCACGTTGTCCGTACCTGCTTTGTACTGTACCGTAAACCTATATGGCTGCAATCACAAATACCACCGCGTAATCCTAGCATTACTGTCCCTCATACGATGCAACCACTGTAAAGGCCATTAAATAATATTTAAGGGTGTCCAACGCCCATTTGATAGCTAGGCACTACTTCTCCACTGTAGAATACCTCGTCTCCCTGGGGAAGAGCTTGCGGCTGATGTACAGAACCGGCTTCCGGTCCTCTTCCCCTCCTTGCAACAACACAGCCCCAAGCCCCAACCCAGAGGCATCAGTCTGGACTGAAACGGGGAGGTCAAAATTAGGGCTCTGCAACACCGGAATACGACACAAACTGCCCTTAAGTTCCTGAAAAGCTTGATCACACTCCTCTTTCCAAACCGCTTTGTTAGGTCCAGACTTGCGAGTCAAGCTGGTCAACGTGGCGGCCCGGCTAGAGAAATTGGGTATGAACCGCCGATACCACCCAACCAAACCCAAGAAGGACCTCACTCCTTACTCCACCTTATTCACTTGAGGCTTAATAGTTCCCCCACCCAAGACATACCCCAGATAGCACACCTCAGGCTTAGCCAGCTGGCATTTACTAGCATTGACCACCAGACCAGCCTTGCTTATCCTTTGCAATACGTCAGCCAAATGCCTTACATGTTCGGCCCATGAAGAGCTATAGACTACCACATCGTCTATATAGGCAGCAGCATAACCTTCCACCCCTCTCAACACCTGATCCATCAGGCGCTGGAAGGTTGCCATGGCCCCGTGTAATCCAAAAGGCATGGTGGTAAAATGGAACAGCCCCATCGGAGCACGAAATGCTGTCAATTCCTGAGCTGCAGGCATCAGGGGCACCTGCCAATACCCCTTACACAGGTCCAGTGTGCTGAGGTATTGAGCCTTATCAAGTCGCTCCACCAACTCGTCCACCCTGGACATAGGATAAGGGTCAAAAAAATCCACACAAAAACAAAGCCCCCCATCCTTCTTTGGAACAAGCACAACTGGGCTAAACCACTCACTACGTGATGGCACAATCACCCCCATCTCCAACATTGCCTGGACCTCTTGTTTTAGTGCAGGGATCAGTCTTGCCGGAACTCTAAAGGAAGTCTGTTGAATTGGGCCAGGAGATGTCAGCTGAATGTCATGATGAATCAAGGCTGTCCGCCCTGGTCGCTCTTGAAAGAGACCTTCCGGAATAACCAGCAATAGTTCCTCTCGCTGATGACTGGCCAGATGCTCCACTGAAGGATGCAAGTCCTCCTCCCCCACTGTAGGAAAATACTGTTCCTTGAGCTCCTCCTCCTCTGGCACCACACGAGCCCATCTCAGATCACTGGTATCTCCTGACCTCAATATCCACTCTTTGAGCAGGTTGACGTGAAACACCTGTTTGGGATTGCGCCGATCTGGCATGGCCACTTCATACGTAACGGGGCCCATCTTGCGCAACACCTCAAAGGGCCCCTGCCACCTCGCCAGGAGACTGCTATCAGAAGGCAGCAACAAAAGAACTTTCTGCCCCGGGTTAAAGGTGCGGCTACGAGCCGTCCGATCATACCAAGTCTTTTGATGTACTTGAGCCTGAGCCACATTATCATGGGCCAGGCTACTCAACTCCTCCAGCTTGTCCCGCATCTTGAGCACATAGCTCACAATGCTACACTGATGTGGAGAGCCACTCCCCACCCAGGCCTCCTGGAGGACATCAAGGGGGCCCCTCACCTGTCGTCCATAAAGCAGCTCAAAAGGGGAGTAGCCGGTGGATGCTTGAGGAACCTCTATATGCAAAGAGAATATAAGGCAGCAACTGGTCCCAATCAACTCACATGCCACACACAAACTTCCTTCACAGCCTTCAATGTTTGGTTGAAACGTTCAACCATCCCATCAGTCTGCGGGTGGTAGGGTGTAGTTCTAATGCCCCTAATTCCCAACAATGCATACACCTGCTTCAAAAACCTAGAATTGAAGTTAGTACCCTAATCAGTAATAATCTCTCTAGGAATACCCACCCGAGAAAATAACTGGATCAAACAATTAGCCACCTGCCTAGCCTTAACATTTCTCAAAGGAAAAACCTCAGGATAACGGGTCGCATAGTCACACACAACCAGAATATAGCGGTTGCCGCCCCTACTCTTCTCTAGAGGGCCAACTACATTCATAGCAATCCTGGTAAAAGGAACATCTATAATGGGCAGGTTCACCAATGGCACTTTCATACCTCTACGCGTGCGAGTGGTTAGTGGGCAGGATTTACAATGATCCATGACCTCCTGATGTACCCCAGGCCAATAAAAACGACTACAAATCCTCCCAGGTTTTCTTTTGACCCAAGTGACCTGACCAAGGGATACTATGGGCTAACTGCAATACCTTGGCCCGTAGAGCCTTAGGCACCACCAGCTGTTCTCCCTCAGCAGTCACGCGCACCAGCTTTCCCTCTCTCAACACAAAACCCTCCTTCCCTGGTGCTAACACCCTAGGGTTCTCCTCTTTCCTTCCTACCTTCTGAAAACATGAACTCAAAGTGGTATCCTCCTGCTGCACCATGCCAAAGTCTGCAACATTCAATATATCCTCCTCCAACGCAGGAAGGGGCAACTGTTCCTGCACGGGAGTGCCCAAAACTTTCTCCCTCCTCCTTGCAGACTTAGGCTTTCTCTCCTTACCCCCAGGAGAGCATTCAGAGAAAGGCAAAACCTGCCACGAATCCCTATCAGTAGACCTAATCTTTGCTTGAGTCCGAGTTACACATAACTGCCAACTGGGGACTGATGATGCTGCAACAGCTCGGCCAACACCGGAACATCCTGGCCTAAGACAACAGGGAAGGACAGGTATCCATGATACCCACGTTCAACAGATACATCTGCCTATTTCCATCTGAATATCTGTAGTTTGATGTTCACTCTCCTCACCATGAATACAGCGTACCCTCACTCTACCCACACCAGTCAACCTATCAGAGCCCAAACATGATCGTTGAACAAACGTCTGGCTGCTGCCCGAATCTATCAGAGCCTGCCACGTATTTCCCTTAATTCGTACCAGAACTACAGCATCAGTGGAAGTGAACATTGCATTAGGCAGACTAAAACCGGGGGTGTAACACAACCCAACTACACTACTACGGGCTAAGGGACACTCTGGTTTTATATGGCCAGGCTGTCCACAGTTATACCATATTAATTTAGGCCTAGGCTTAGCATTTAAGCTTGATACTCTACCAGGGCTACTAGCCCTCCTAAATTCACGACCACCACCCGCAGACTTACCAGGGATCTTCCCCTCCAGTTCCCATGGAGCACCAGGGGTCCATCGGCCTGATGTACTTTGAGTCCCGAGCTGACAGGTCCGCTGGTGCCGCCGGGCTGCAAGGAAAGCCTCAGCCAAGTCTGCTGCCTCCTTAGATGACTGTGGGTTACGTTCTTTAACCCACACCTTCAACTCTGGGTTGAGCATGCGGAAAAACTGCTCAAGTACGATGGCATCCCCAATCTGTTGTTACGAACCCCAGTCTAGGGTTGGGGCATAACAGAGGAAGGGAAAGGGGAATGGGGAATAAAGGAAACACAGGGTGTAGTGCACCAGGGAACACACGTGGACAAAGGGGTATATTTTTATGTTTTTTATATTTTTGATACACACGACAGACACAGAACAGCAAACCTGGTGCAAGAGCTTCAGGAGTGATAAAGACCAAAATAATAAACAAAACCCCAACTACCGAACGAAACCCAAATCTAACTGAACTACCAAAGAACACCGAAACAACAAAACCTATACCTAACTCCCTAACCAAATCAGTGGACACAAAGTATATCAAAACAAAACGGCAACCACTCCCTACACACCAGATACATATACAAACACACATACAGGCCAAAGCGTAAAGTCCGAGAGGCGTGCAAAGACGTAACCAAAAACCGGGCGAGAGATCGAAAACCAGAAAGCAAACCAAGACCGGGCAGAAGTACAAAGAAAGGGCAAAGCGAGAAATCGTAATCCGAAAACCAAAACCGTCATACACAATAATCAATCAAATAAGCAAACCAAAACACAATCCAAAACGAGCAGAGCGAGCGCTACTGAAGACTGTTGCTTCCCGGCTTTTCAGTCCGGGAACTGGAAATGAGCAGGCGGTCCGATGTCTTGGGGGCGTGGTCCTGGTCGAGGTCGAAGGGGCGGAGCGAGCCGTAGCGGAGCGTAACACTGTGCCTTAGTCTTTTCCCCTGGACACATCCACTTCTGATACAAATCTGTAAGCCGAGCTTGCAACTCTCTAGCTGTTTCTCCCTCTATAACCATCAAGGAACAAAATCTGTGTCGATATGTCTCTAGATCAATTTCAAATTTAGTTAAGATGGCCTGTTTCACTTTATCATAGTCTCTGGTATCCTGAACATCCATTGCCACATAGGCAGCACGGGCCTTCCCTGACAACAAAGGAACCAGATACAAAGCCCAGCTGTCCCTTATCCATTGGTTTGCTAATGCAATCCGTTCAAACGTGGTCAAGTAATGCTCAATGTCCTCATCCTCAGTATACGGGGCCATCTTAGGGGGACCCCACCCAAGGTGCACTGGTGGAGGGAAGCCCACCTGACTGGGGGCCTCAGATGTAGAGCTGGCTGCGTAAGATGCCACCTGCGCAGAACCCTGACGAAGCTCAGGCAGCGACACGGAGTCCAGTGAGGGGTCTACCACTCCTGCTACTGGCTGGGGACCCACGTGCTCCATGCTCACCAACAACTGTAGTTGCTGAAACTGATGGTGCAGTGACCTCCACCTTTGGTCCTGACGCTGTGACTCTCGCTCCAATCTCTCATCCCTAGATTGCTGAGCCTGAATAAATGAGGTTACTGCAGTCTCAAGCCTCAGCAGACGGTCATCTGGGGGTGCTGAGTATGGCCTAGATGCCATATCACCTTCCTCTACTACTGAATAAGGTACCACGATAGTACCTATGCCAGCCTTGCTTCGTGTCACTGGTGGTTGCATTCGACTCGGCTGTGACACCACAATGCAAAGCACCGACCCTGGCAGAACACTGGATCCCACCGCTGCCACCAAATGTTGAGGGGTAAAGTGTTGAGAGGTCTCAGGGTCGGGCAAAACACAAAAAAACATCCAAAAAAAAATTTGGGATATGTGATTTATTTTGTCATCAGCTCATGTTCTGACTTCTCCCATTAAACACTCCAAAAACAAGAGAAAAAATAAAGAAAACAACAAAGAAAACCTCAAAGAAAAACTAATACAAAACTATCAAACAAAAACAAAACAAGTACAACAGACTTAGCTGTGGCCTCTAGTCGCAACACAGCAGAGGATCTCCAACTCCGAGAGCACACAAGTAGCTGGGCCCATAAATGATGATCAGTCCATACAGGATCAGAATCAATCAATACCTCAATCACCTCATATGTATGTCTGCTAGGTTGAGTTGAACAATCACAACTTCCCAGAATATCACAGTAACAGGAGGACAGTGAACAACTCTTATTAATGCTATGCTACATGGGCGACATAATCGTCCGGGAGTTCATCCTAATGCACTTTCTTTTCACTCTTCACGGTACTTTTGTTTGTGATCCAGTGTGTCTGTCAGTTCTGTAAGAAAGTTCCCTTCAGTGTACTAAAACCTGCATATGGACCATTGGTCCTTCCCTACGTGAAGCATGTGAAGAAGATTCTTTCTGAATGGACTGCTGTCATTTTATTATTCTGTGTTGTATTAATTTTACAAAAAAAAAAATCAGCTCTCAGATGGGATCTGGCCCCCATTGTTCATGTAAAAGGGCTCATAGAGCTGATTTACTCACGACTAACACATCACTACTCAGCGTGAGAGAGACACACACAGTATGCAGAACTGATGGTTCATAACTGTTCTTCAAATCCTCTCTGATCCACATACAGCATTTGAAGAGTCACCAGATCTTCAGAGAGTAGCTACAAAGGTTTATTGTAAGGACTTTCCTTAGACCTGGCTAGTTTTTGTGTGGCATCCCACACTCCCTTCAGTGTAGATAGTCCTGCCTGTCCTGCAGCTTCTGCAGCTTCCTTGGCTGCACGGTTGGTACCGACGCATGTTTCTCCAGCTTTGGCTCCTGCCATTCCGCCTCTTACTGCTCCTGCTATGGCATAAACTCCTCCAGCCACTACCAGTCCAACTCCTGTTGCTGCTCCTGCTCCTATTGCAGCCCCAGCTGTTCCTACTGCTGTTGCCCCCGCTGCTGCTGCTGCCCCCGCTGTTGCCCCCACTGCTGCTGCTGCCCCAGCTATCCCTGCTACTTCTTCAACTGCTCCTGCAACTGCTATATTTCTGGGATTAACTTCCGGTTCTTCTGATCTACTGCCCAGTATTGACTTTACTCCTGCAGTGAAAAGTCCAGCTAATGCCACAAATGGTACAGCTGCTCCAACAGCGACTCCATGCATGAGCCCCAGCAAAGATCCAACTGCTGCTCCTGCTACTTCTGATTTAAAAATCTTATTTCTGATTCTCTCTCTGGCTTCTTTCTGAATTTCTGTATTTCTCTCTTTTATTATTTTATATATCTCATGCCCTATAGCTTCTATGTTGTCTAGCTTCTGGGATTCAGTCATACTGTCCCTATTCCTTCTAACTATATTTATGGCTTCAGCAAAAAACACTTTCATTCTGTCTTGTATTATTTTATTTACCTCATCCTGTATAGCTTCTGCGATGAGCTGAAGTGATTCATTTGTGTAACAACGACCTTCATTCCCTTTCACCATGTTCTCTATAGTTGTCAGCAGCTGATTAATCTGAAAGCTGTTGCTCCTGTAATCTGATTCATCCAGGTTTCCATCAGACCTTGTAGGTCTTCCTGACCCTTGGCCTGGTTCCTGATCAGGTGCTGAGGATCTTTGCTGTAATATCTGGTTCTTCAGTTCTTCCAGTGCCTGAACAGCCTGTGATTCCCCAGCTTCTCTCTTCTCTTTCATCATTTTATTTAGTTGTTCCAGGAGATCTGCAGACTGAGCATTTTTATCTTTTCTGTTCCAGTGCTTAGAGTCAATGACATGGACTCGGCGTTCACACTTATCAACAAGTTCCTTCAGATCCTTGTTCTTATCTACAAACTCTTTAATGGTCTCGTTTTTGTGAAGCTCATCACCATGTGTGAAAAGGACAACTGTGTGTTTCAGGGCTTCCTCCCCAAACCACTTCAGTATCATCTTCACAGACTCTTTCTCCTCTCTTGTGTATCTTCCCACTGTCAGCACTAAGATGAAGGCATGTGGACCAGGAGCACATTCAGAGAGACATGATATTATGGAATACTTCAGATCTTTCTCAGACCTCCCAGTGTCAAAGATCCCTGGTGTGTCAGTTACTGTAATCTTCCTGCCATTAACGTTTCCTTCTTCTGTTTGACAATCTGTTGTTGCATCATATGGAACACATGAAACTTTAAACTTCTCTTCCCCCAGTATAACATTTCCTGCGCTGCTCTTCCCAGATCCTGTTTTTCCCAACAGCACAATTCTTACTTCAGCAGGTGCTTTGGGAGAAAAACACAATATCAGTTACCTTGAATGTTATTGATTTGTCTCAGTTTGACTGAAGACTCATAACAATGTGCTAAGATCAAGCCTGTCAGCAGGGGGCACCATGAATGTGGTCATAATGAACATGAACATGCCATATTGCTGTGGAAATTCTCCAGCATGTCTTTAGCATGTCTCGGGTTCAATTACTTTATGCTGTCAGCAGATGGCAGTGCAGAGCCACACAAAGCATAAGCGCATGGGGAAGACACTGAGAGGTACTTATTTACAATAACTCCTTTCATCCCGAACACAGGTTTCCTCGTTCCGCTTAACCAATGAAAAACCTAATTTCTCTATTTGTTTTTAGCTGAACAGGCAGGTGCTCCAAGCAGAAGCTAGGTTTAAAATAACTGCAATTAACAGCCAGGATTTGCTCTGCTGCTTTAGGGCAGTTAGTTAAGCAGGAATCAGGAAGTTATACCACCAGCAGTCAGACACACAGATACAGAGAAACAGGATGTGCTGCAACTACACACAGCAAAGGCCAATATGACTGTAAAAGTGTCCTTTACAGCCAGCAGAGCCCTTCAGAGTAAGACCCTCAGTCACACCTCCACCTCAGAGATTCATCAGCTGGTCTGAGTCCAGCTCAGAGGATGTCAGTGTAGCTGATGTCCCAGTTACAGTATCTCTGATCATCAGTCTATGTGCTTCAGAGAGAGAAAGACCACAGCTGGGAGGCATATCAACGCAAATACATGCGCATTTGCGCCGTTACAACAATCGATTGCCGCACGTATCACTTTTAAAGGTGAATGCGTACTTGCGTACCAGTTATGTCAATCCCTGCCTATACAAATATTTGGAATAAGAGTGACTCGGCTGTAAGAATATCAGCTACATCTCTCTCCTGTCATCACTGAGCTTTGTGGTGGATATAGAAGATCTTACCATCACTCATGTTGGGACGTGATCCAAAGCTGTGTGACCTGGTCCTCCGACCTGCATGTATTACAAATGAATGAAAGAAAAACAATCAGTTGCAATTTTGTGCATATTTGTCAGTTAAGCTCATTTTCTGACTGACTGTGACATAGATTAACTGTGACTCCAGCTCAGCTTCTCGCTATTCTCATTACTGAGCTGTGTGGAGGATATAGAATATCTAAGCCCTCATCATGAACTGTCAGGACCTGTGTCAGTGCTACATCTCCAACCTCAAATTCCTTTGCATGTGTCATTATGCACGATGAAAACACAGCCTGTTTACTATAATCTCAGTGCATCAGTCTCAGTCTACAAGGAGGACGACTGCTCTGTGACCCAGTTACACCGAGTTCTCTGATACAAAGATACAGTGACCTTGATAAATTACTGCATTTCTGTTTGTTTCTGTTTTACAAAACATATCACTGCAGAATTAAACATGGGAATGCCTTCATAAACCAACCTGAATGATTCCGGAAGGATTCCTGGTCTTAGAGGAATGTCTTATGAGGAGAGGTTAGCTGAGCTGAATCTGTTCAGCCTCGCACAAAGGAGATTAAGGGGGGACATGATCCAGGTCTATAAGATTCTAACAGGTCTGGATGCTGTTCAGCCAAATAGTTACTTCAATATTAGTACAAATACAACAACTCATGGCCATAGGTGGAAATTAGCGGGAGAACATTTTAAACTGAATCTGAGAAAACACTTCTTTACACAACGTATAGTTAGAGTATGGAATAGTCTTTCCATTAGTGTAGTGCAAGCTAAAACCCTGGGTTCCTTTAAATCAGAGCAAGATTGTCATGTATGCTGGGGCACGCAGTGGGGAAAGAAGACCAGGGGTCGAGTCGGGGAAACACAGGGTTTAATTCGGAGTGAAGACAAGCAGGAACATGGAACAGGCAGAAAAGACGCAATGACCTTAATGGCCGGACTGGGGAAACATACTTTAACGCGGACTTAAATACACAAGACTAGTTAAAAACAACTAGACACAGCTAATAACACGGGGATTCCACACAGGGTAAATGAGGGGGCGTGGCACACGGGAGGACCGGACGAGCGGGGCATGACATAGATACAGTTTTAATAACTCTGAGCTATTAGTTAAGTTCTCCCCAAACGAGCTTGATGGGCCAAATGGCCTCCTCTCGTTTGTAAATTTCTTCTGTTCTTACGTTCAAATGCATTGAGGAGACCAATGATGTAATAATTCTGCAATTATGTAATAATTACCAAACAAATAATAAAGAGGATGTGTTTAACAGGACTGTTAGCACGACTTTAGGAAAAGAAAATTAAGAAAAACCCAGGTCTCACCTAAAGCTGACTCTGATGCCATTATTCCCTGCTTCTCTCTGTGAGACAAAGTGAGAATTTACAGTTTACAGGTGAATTTACATGTGACAGTTATAGATACTCATCAATGATAATGATAGACTATATGTGTGCTGTATTTTGTTTTACTAGGTGCCATATAGTTTGCGCTTAAGTCAGGGATTCTCTCTGTAGATAAAACACTAGATGATCTAAGTCCAAGAACTGTGTTTGTCCATTTAGAAAGAGCATCAGCGCAAAGCGAAAACTACAATAAATTATTTTGGATTCAAGTGTCTGTTAACAGAAACAAAAAATCATAAATTTACAGAATTTATATTCAAATTCAGATTACTTTATCTCTAAGGGGATAAATGACAGGAACACACAGACGTGAGGTAAGCATACAGGTAGACATAACACCAAGTTGCAAAATGCAAAAATATATCTTGAAATATGCTAATTGTCCAAATATGTTAAATGTACAAATGTGCAAAAACACCTCTAGTGTGCAAAATCAATGTAAATGTGCATTGTGCTTTATGTATTGGCTCCGAGTAGGAGATTCCTCTTCCCGCACAGAGAGGAGTTGTTATAGAGGCATTTAAATAGTACAGCAGCCTTTATGTGGACATTCTCACAAAAAAGTGTTTGTAATAAGAACCGTAGATGAGTGAACAGTAACTGAATTTGAAAACTCAGCTCACCTGAATGTGTGTCGCTGCTGCTTCTCCTCACCTCTGTCTGAACAGCTCAGTCTTAGGCTGCATTGCTGTGTGAAGCTCCGCGTTTCCTCTGTATGAAGTGACACTAATGTGCCCATTAGAGAGACATGAAAGTTTATACTTATATAATGATCTCAACATTTGCACACAAAGTATAGATGTGTTATCTGGTTCTGCCAGTTGTTCAGTAAAGGGAGAATAACTGGTGTCGACCTGTATTTATTAAAATCCCAGTTCGTTGCTATGAGTCTGACACACAGATGCTGTATGGACAGCTGTATGACAGGAGTCATTTAGCTGACATTTTTTTTCAAATTTCTGTTCATCTCATGGACTGTGTAATAAAGCTGCCGGCTGAGGACCTGACAGTCGCCTACAGGTGGCTGCCCTTTGCGGACAACTTACTCTACAAAGAGCAATCTGAGGGAGGCGTAAAGACAATTTCCCCACGGGGACAATAGCGAATCTATTATTATGTGATTTTGAAACATGAGTTTTCAAAAATTAAGTTAATTATGGCCATTTGCTGATGAAATCATGTGATTAGCTGCACTCAGGGACGGATTACGGACCGGGCCAGCGGGGCCGCTGCCCAGGGGCCCTTGGGGTGCAGGGGGCCCATGGGGCCCCTAGCCCAAAACAATTTGCAACGCTTATCAACAATGTATTTTCGTTTGTCTATTTTAGAGGGCCTACATTCTTTGATCCTCCGCCTACAAGGGCCCCTGACCCTATAGGGCCTCTGATGGAAACATGGAGGGAGGGCGTTTGGCTGCCAAGGGCCCTTGAATTGTGGTGGTTGTGGTGGTGGTGGTGGGGGGGGGGGGTCGGTGCTTTCAGGGGGCCCCCGGCCCTGCTATAGGAACTTTAAAGGGAAATGGGTGCATGGGAGCCTACTTTTAGAAGGCCCTCTTAGGCCCTCCTATTATGGTCCTGGCTTCTGGCTACCAGGGGGTCCTAGGGAGGTTGGGGGCTTTGGGGGCTTTTAGAGGGCCCTCTGATTATGAGGGCCCTACTAGGAGGCCCTAGGGAGGAGGGTGTAGTGTACCTTTAGAGGGCCATCTGATTACAAGGGCCCCTACCAGGGGCCCACACAACCCATAATCCGTCCCTGACTGCACTGTATGAATTGTTACATTGACTGCACTTAAAGTTTTGCTAATTTTAAAAGTGCAGTACAAAATGAGCTTAAACCATTTACAAACCTGTAATTTGTTTCTAATTCTTTTTGATATTTAGAAATATTATTTTGTATGTACCTTTATATTTATATGCTTTTAAAATTAATCATTATTTATTTTTATAGTTCCAAAAGACATAAAAATAACAGGGCTGAACTATTTTGTTGCTGGTCGGGGGGGGGGGTTACCCAGGCGCAGGAGAAGTTAGAACCACCACTGACTGTAATAACAGAACCATGTCCCATGTCAGGACACTAGGGGGCACTAAAGCATTGCGTGAGGGGAGGTACAGGAAAAGGAGAGGATACAGAAGTAAAAGACTGAGTTTGAATGCATCTGTCATTGTGGTCTGTTGGAAATTCTAAGATTCACAGCAAAATATTATACATGGAGTCAGAAGATTGGCAGCAGGAGCCCGTGAGCAGAAAACCAACATTAGTTATAAAGTCAGAGGAAATACAGGATCTGGCAATACTAGCGCCTTGCGAGCCACTGCTAAGTGAGGGAGCTGGCCAGCTTACAGATGCCTTTCCAGGAGTGGGAGGAAAGGAAATAACGTGAGAAGTGGAGAAGATATTTTCACTAGAACCTCCAGGAAGCTTCAATTTTGACAGGCCAAGCAGCTGGACTCAGTTGCTACGATGCTTTGAGCGATTTTGAGGAGGTTCAGGATTATCTGAAAAGACTGAGGAAAACCATTCAACTCGCTGCTGTACGTAACTGGGGAGAAAAGCAATGACACGCTGGTTTTGTGTGATGAACAGAATTAGTATGCAGAGATTACCAAAGCCCTGGCTGAACATTTTATTATTAAACACAATATAATATATGAGAGAGCAAATTTTAACAGCAGAAATCATCAGGCAGGTGAATCAGCAGAAAGTTTTATTATAAGATAGAATTAGCTGAGGGGGCAACAGCATATGCACTGTCAGCCCCTCGACATGGAGCATCGCCTCTTCTGGACAAAGTGAAGGCAGAGCTGCATTGGATGGAGGATATGGGAGTCATCTGACAAATCCAAGAGCCCACAGAGTGCTGTGCTGGGATGGAGGTCGTACCAAAGCCCAATGGAAATAATAATAACACTTTATTGATCCTCATGGGGAAATTCTCTTTCTGCCTACCCCATCTTTCTCTCCATGACCCAGATGTAGGTGAGAGTAAGTTTGGCAGCAAAGGGCAGCCAACTGCAGTGGCACCATGGAGCTGGGAGTTAAGGGCCCTGCTAAAGGGCCCACAGACATGTGACTTTTCTGCCGAAGCCAGGCTTGATCGAGCAACCTTCCGTTCTTCCGAGGCTTAGCCCGCTCTGCCACATATTAGGATCTGTGTGGACCTAACAAGCCTCAATGGAAGTGTGCTCTGAGAGAGGCACATACTCCCAACTGTGGATGACACACTTGCAAAATTGGACGGAGCAGTAGCGTTCTCCAAACTGGATGACTCATCGGTATTTGGGCAGATACCCTCATATAAAGACTCTGAGCCATTGATGACCTTCATTACACTCCTTTGGCAGGTACTGTTTCAACAGACTGCCTTTTGGGATCTCCTCGGCAATTGAGCACTTCCAGTTGAGAATCTTGCAGATTGTTTCAGGCACATTAGGAGCAATCTGCAATACCGATGACATTTTTTTTATTTGGCAAAGACCAGGGGGAGTATGGGAGCTATGCAAAGTTCTCCAGAAGTTTGAGAATGCAGACCTCACTCTAAATGAACAATGTGAGTTCAGAGTGAATGATGTGAAGTTCCTGGGACATAAAGTAAGCGCTCCAGGGACTGAGGTGAACCCCGGAAACATTAAAGCCATTATCAACATGCCGAAACCTCGGAATACTGAAGGAGTGAGACGCTTCATGGGGATGGTGAACTACGTTGGCAGGTTTTCTCCCTGCCTGCTCCCAGCCAGATGGAGAATACAGACCAGTGATGTACATACAGTATCTATGTAGGAGTCTGACACCCAATGAAACCCGATATGCACTGATCAAAAAAGAGACCCTTTGTGTGACACGGGCATGTAAGTGAATGAGCATATGTCTCTTGGGATTGGACTTCACGGTGCATACAGACCACAAGCTCCTGATCTACTTGATAGGTTCTCGACCACTTGATGACTTCCCTCCATAAATACTCAGACTCAGATTGAGGATTAAGAGATTCAAATACAGAATCATTCATGTTGCAGGATAACAACTGGTGGCAGCTGGTGTGTAATCACAAGCTCCACTTGGATCCGAAAACACAAGGGAGAGTGACACACTGAAAGGGAGTGTGAAGTCTATATTGATCACATCATGGAGCACATACCTGTGACAAAAACTAAACTAGGTCAGATTAGAGACATGCTGAATAAAGACAGAACCATGAGGCACTAAGACAGTTCACAGACAGAGGTTAGCCTATGCACAGGAAAGCAGTCCCAGGGAATCTCTTGCCTTACTGGTCGTTCAGAATGGACACACATGTAGCAAAGGATTTCCTGCTAAAGGGAGAACAAATCCTTATTCTAGCACCCATGTGCAGAGAGATGCTTCAAAAAAAATCACCAGGGACACCAGGGCAAGACAAAGTGCAGTGATTACTTCACCAGATATATAGAAGTAGCCAATCTGTCAACTCTCATAATTTGAACATGTCACTAGTAGTCCCTGAGTATTCCCAGTGCAACAGAGAGAGCTGTTAGACCAGTCAAACATATACTGAATAAAAATTAGGATCAGAAAGCTCTCTTGGCTTACAGAACAACTCCATTAGGACATGGAGTCTCACCAGCCAGGGGCGGATCTACCGGGGTGGCACGGGGTGGCACCCTGAGAAAAAGCCTTGCCACCCCATTTGCCACCCCAGCACTAGTATCTCAGTGTTCTAAAAATAAAAGAGTTTCCTCGACCGATTTACAGCAGCAACGCTCTATTATGATGACATAAATATAGCATATACCCGCAAATAATAGAACAAAATCGTCTTTCTATTAAAGCGTAGTCCGAACAAACGACTCTTATGAACTGCTTGGTTTTAGTGAAACAAAGACATTTAGTGCAACCAGCGGGATCATCACAGACAAATTCCGGCATTTTTAACAAACCGAAGCAGTTAATTTTGATATCTTCGCGTATATCAATGACTAACAGTTTAACCGTAAACTATTTTCAAAAGTATGTTGTTCAGTAGCTTGCATCTTCAAGATTGTTCGAACCTTTGATAAGTGGCGTCACGTGAGAACAACGCCGTGTCCAGTCCATCGATATGCTGGAGTTGAGAAACAAAACCAGGTACTGAATTACTTTCATACTTAACAAATGAATGTTTAATTAAACATGTCTTAGTGTTGCCTGAGGTAGATGCTTGCTAGTTATATGACAACTAAACAGCAAGTATGTCTAATCAGTTCTATTTAACGTTAACCTGTATTACCTTGTTAGCTAGTGCAGCAATCAAAATATTCCATAGGGAGCACATGAATTTACTGAGTTATTGTATAGCTTAATGTTTTCATATGTATTCATTAGGGAGGTGAAATTGTTCAGTGTAGTGTATGTTTAGAAAGCTATAAAGTCTAAACTGAAGATAATCAAAAATTACCTAAGGTCTACAATGGCAGAGAGTAGACTGTCGAGTTTGGCTATTCTCAGCATTGAATCAAAACGCACCAGGGCCTTGAATTTAGATGACTTTGTTAAAAGATTTGCTGAACAACATGGCAATCGTCGCATTCAGTTACAGTAGGTTCAGTTACTTGCATTCTTTAGATGTGAGTAGTAAATATGTCTGCAACTGTACACATATGCACCAAAGCTGCTTGTTGGATGGTTTAATAGACTGCTGGTCATAACCTTGTTACACCAAAATTTGTAATTTAGTTTTCGGTCCATCCAAATTTGTTGGTTTTGTTAAAAAAAGAAGAGATACTTGGATTTAAAGGGACTTTTGTTGCTTTACTTGCACTAAAATTATTGAATTTGTTTTTATGTCTCATCCAAGATATTTGAATACTTTAAAATGTCATTTTGTTGCTCTTGTTGCACTGAATATTGTGATTTATTTTATTCATTTTGAAGACATATGTTGGTGATTTAAATGTGGTTTCTGTATACAGTATTTATTATGTGTTTTTGACTTAACGATCCATTGAGATTTTGTATCAATGTGCAGTCTGCATTGTTTGTCATGCTTAGTAAATTAAACTTGGCATAGAATTAAACTCACTACAGGTTTGCGTAAAACACAATAAAGAGAAGTTACATATACCGTACCATCTCATTTAATTGATCTGACTTTCCAATCCAGATATCAGATTCAAGTCAATCACAAATCAGCCTTTATTTCATTTTTATAGAACAATGTAAAAATGTGCACCCTAGTGTATACACCGAATAAAGAATAGCATTCCTTGAATCCACAAAAACCATGCAAGGATGCTTGCTTCAGTGTTGCCACCCCTCATAATTTTAATGCCACCCCCTTGCCACCCCATGAATAATTTTCTAGATCCGCCCCTGTCACCAGCAGAACTGTTGATGGGGAGAAGGTTATAAGGTCTACAGTTCCAGTCCTTCCTCAAACACTCAGAGCGGAGTGGCCAGACCTCTAGGCAGGGGCGTAGATTTAGGGTGGACGGAGGGGATGTGTCCCCACCAATATCCTCCGACCATTGAAATGTCCCCACCAATAATTTAATCCACTTAAAAAAAAAAAACAATCGTGCTGTCAACATTAACCTAGACACGCAGAAAGGGATAAATCACGTTCTCTCCTTGAGTCCTTCCGCCCCCAAAACACATATGAACATTTTGATTGGCTGTGCATTTCCCTGCTATCATGTGAGAGGCTGTGGCTGCGTTCAGATACAAGCAGCGCCAAATGCAGTGGATTTTTTTCCCCGTGCAAGAAGGTGTGTTGGGTGACATGTGAGGCTGGCGGCAGCAAAAAAAAAGAAGCTGGACATAAGGAGCTTTTTTTCAAAGAAAAGTGTAAGTCACTTCAAGTTCGCTAGTGAATCCATCAAAGTCCATCAAAGTAACGACAACAGTTAACGTTAATGCTAGTGGGGTTTTTTTTTTACCGCTTTGACGCACATTCATTATAGCAGGGCAGGCTATAGTCTGTGAATACGGACTTAAAACTAACAGCAGATTAAACAGCTAAATGTAAAAGTATAAATATGATCCCTGTCAGTTCTCCTAATCTAATGACGACTATTTGTCAGAAATCAGTCTTGTGAAAGAAATTGATATGCTACATACTAATATTGCCATGGCTAGAGTAGAATTTTATTGACAGTTCACCAATAGACAATCCACTTCGCACAAATAGTTTTTAAAATGCATTCACTGACTTGGCAAACATTAATAATTTGATTCGAGACTCAGAAAAAGTGAAATAAAATGATTGCTGTTTAAATGGCATGTGTTTATCCTGTTTTGTCAGGTGACAGAACCTAAACAACTGTGCTGTGCATCAGACAGTGATGGAGAGAAGGGGTCACACGTGATGTTGAACGATGACTTGATATTATTATACCTAGTCGTCCTGAGATTTAACATTGTTACCAATAATAGGCTGAGGCATTCTCTGTCAATGCTCATAAGGAATCCCTCAATGTTTTTTTATTAGGGGACAGAAGCAGATCAGCCATGTTGTAGTTTGAATCTGAATCTGAATGTTGATTATATATAACATATAATATGTGTGTGTGTATTATACATGTTGATTATACTAATATTTAACATTATGAGGAGTGATAGGCTGAGGATGTAAGTGATTCATTAGTGTTTTTGGCAAAAGTTTTGAACTGACATGTCTCACTTTTTTGTCACGCTATTTCATCAGGTGGCAATCCTGTCAGGTACTAGTGCAGTCAGAGGGGAAGAGTTAGAGTCAAAGGTGAGGCCTATTAAAGGCATTGTCCAGCCCCCAAAAAAACTTTACTCACTATTTACTCCTTAAGTGGTTCCATTCCTTTGACATTACACTATTCCTTAATTTAACTTAATGAATTGCATTTCGAGTGGATTAATATCAATCGAAGCATTGCTAGTATTAATGTAAAGTGATTTTGCATTTTGCAGCATATTAAAAAAACATGCATTCCGTGGACGGAGTTGGGGTGGCGGGGTTGGTGTGTGGGGCAGGGGATGGGGGGGGGGGGGTGGAGTCATAGGTCCCCACCAATGTCCAGAGCAAATCTACGCCCTTGCCTCTAGGCCATTAAAACGAAAGACATGAAGATAAAATTAATCAAAGACAGCTTACGGGGCAAGAGGCAGAGCAAGAGAGCAAAAGTTCAGACAGTCTACCCTTTCCCTCAGCTTAGAAAAGAAAAATAAGCTTAAGGCTGATCATGTTTGCAGACAAATAACAATGCTGTCCATGATTAAAGAACAGACAAAATACTGTTACAATACTGTTGGGTCCTATTACCAGCCGGGGAAGATTCAAAAGAAGAGTAAAGAATTATGTTAATTGAGTAAAAGGGGGGTATAGTAATACCATGTCAGGACACTATGATATGCTAAAGCAGGGTTATTCATCACGGTCCTCGAGGGCCGAGCACTGCTGGTTTTCCAGCCTTCCTTTACCTGTCAGTCAGGTGTGAATCAGTAATTATTAAACAACTACCTGGGAGAACTGAAAACACGGCCTGGATTTGGAATCGAGGTCCAGATTTGAAGAACCTTGCGCTAAAGTATTTGGGAAGAGGACATGAGGAAAAGGAGAGGAAATAAGAAAGTAAAAGACCTGAGTTCACCGAACGCATTTCTGTCCTCTTTGTCAACACAGAACATTATACACCTACAAGCTGAAGACTTTGTAAATGTGGTGTGAATTTATAGAGAACATGAATTTTGTTATGTTCACATGGGTAGCGGAGAGACTTTTAGACAGCAGAAGAATCCGCGCTACATGGATTTAATGCAGCAAGTCATTGTATTTGTTGATAAAAACAAATGTTTTGCAATAGCATAATAAGATGATTTGTCCATTTCCTTATACATACAGTATGAGCCGACTTGTTGGTTTGATCAATGCAGTCTTTATCACAGATGGAACATTCCATTCCAGTCGAGTTTTCCTTTTAAACCATTAAGATGACAAGAAATCATTAACTTAAAGTATACTATATAGAAATATACAAATGCAAAATTAAAAACAAAGTGTGCCATACAAACGTAAACTGGTAGTTTTAATAAACGCAGACATTTATTTTAATGTAAGTAAATGATTATAGATCGATCGTAACAAACTTAGGTATATAGTTATATTGGCTATATTTGATCAGACCAACAGCAGTTATAACCTGAACGGTGAACATAATATGAAATGTGGTGATATTTTCGTTTAAAAGCTATTGAGCATTTCTTCATACCTGATAGTGAAGATTTCTTTCCTGCGTCCCCACCGCAAAATGGCGACTGAATGAAGAATGCTCAGAACTTTTACTTTCGATTTTTATGCATAAATTACTGCATAGTAACAGTGAAAACAGGCAGTTTTGAGTACATACGGACTGAGACGAAGGGACTTTGGCTGACATATTTGCTCTTGTGGTGTGGTGACACTTAGTCCCTGGTGTCCAAAAGGCTCTGATCTAACATTAACGTTTGTCTCAGTATTTTATCTTCATTACTTTTATGGTAAATTGATATTATTTATGAATTATATACATCTGAAGGCTGTATCACTTATTCAGTCTGAAGATTATGCTCAATTTAGTAACAATTAAATTGAAAGAGAATCAAGCATAACTTTTTGTCAGTACACTGTAAAAAAAAAAAGTTAGGGCAGCTTCCCTATTGTTACAGTGTATAGGGCAAAATGGATAATTACAAATCCTGCCCCAAACACTTTTAAATGTTTTCGTAAAATACAAAATTAGCCTTTTCCACTACTATATGCCAAGTCCGGGGGACTTATTTCTACATGCTACTTCCATGTTTCAACAGATGCTTTGCAATTTTCTTTTTCTTTCTTTTATTAATTCTGATATAATGGTTTGTACAGTGCCAACCAATGTGACGTTTCTATAATAGTGTAGATATTTCACGAGTGTTTGCAAGGTGTACAGTAGCCTTACTTTATATGAGAAAATGAAACCAGACAACACAAAGATACAGTTCGATAGTGTTTCGATATGAGATCTACAAAAATACTTAATACACTTTTTGGTGAAAGAAACATTTTTATTTATTGATTTATTACGATTTATTTTATTCATCAAGTACAGGCACCCACAAACTGTGACGTTCTTGGTAGCTGGACGTCCAACTGTTTTTTGCCTGGAGAACCGAAAGGGAAAAATGCAAATTATCCGCGACTAGAGAATGCTCAACAAATGACATTTTCAATTTTTTTTAAAAAACCAACAATAAAAAAACTGTTAAACATTAACAACAATAAGGATTTCGGACAATAGTATAGTACTCTGTAATAAACAGGTGCTGTGCCCTAATCTACCCCCCTGCCACGGATCGCCTCCCCTGACGTCATCGCTCCATTTAAAGGCAAAGTCGCTTCTCCAGTGCAGCAGAAGCGAACGCTCGCTGTAAATTCATTTTCTTGCCTTAAACCGACTGAAAAAAACTCAAATTAGTTGTTTATTATGCCTTTTTACATTAGAACCTTAAGTTATCATTCACAACCTCCTGTAATTTGTCACAAATGTGACGGTAACTTTTTCATTAAAACGCTACAGTAATGCTTTTCCTCTCGACAATGCTCGTCTGTGCAAATACAGTCGCTTTCAATCGCAAAAAGGGACTGATTTAGTTGAAAGATATTTTTGACACTTTGTTGAATCCATTCTGCTGAAAATGTTCTTCTATTCTGTCGTCGTATAATATAATACGGCGTTTAACTTAATACTCAGCACCGTCACGCCTGGAAATGATCTAACATCGATCCACAGAACAAAAGTCACCAAAATTTCACCACACACTCTAAACCCCGTGTGTACATTACAGCTAACAAGTCGTATTGCAAATCGTCCATCCATAAGGAAAAGACTCTGGGGGGGCATTTTATAGCAGGCCACCTTGCCACAGAATGCCCCCCCTATCTAACTCTGGCTGGGAAAATGCTACATGCACCAAACTTGCACCAGTTACTCATATTTACCCCTTATTTATGCTGTATGAATTACTTTTGACTGGGCCATAAGGGAAAGATTCTAGCTAGGGGGGCATTTTATAGCAGGCCACCCTGCCACAGAATTCCCCCCCCTGTCTAATTCTGGCTGGGAAAGTGCTACATGCAGCAAACTTGCACCAGTTACTCATATGTATCCCTTATATATGCTGTATGAATTACTTTGGGCTGGACCATAAGGCTGAGATTCTAGCTGGGGGGGCATTTTATAGCAGGCCACCTTGCCACAGAATGCCCCCCCTATCTAACTCTGGCAATTACTCATATTTATTCCTTATTTATACTATACAAATTACTTTGGGCTGGGATGTAAAGAAAGTTTCAACTCTGATTGGGACTGTAAGATATGTAAAAATAGAAAAAAATACAGAATTTCATAAACTTTTTCAATAACTCTGTTTTTAATCAATAAGAATACAATTAACAGTAATGACAAAGAAAGAAAGAAAGAAAGAGAAAGAAAGAAAGAACGAAAGAAAGAAAGAAAGAAAGAAAAAGAAAATGAGACTGGATATAGCCATCACCCTCCTCCAGGAACCTAGTCTAAACATGTGGACATTGTTAACAGGAAGGGCTAGAGCCGTCTCTATTTTCTGAGACGGCTAAGGTCCTTCAACATCTGCTGGACGATGCTGCGGATGTTCTACGAGTCTGTGGTGGTCAGTGCCATCATGTATGCTGTTGTCTGCTGGGGCAGCAGCCTGAGTGTCATGGACATTAACAGACTCAACAAGATGGTAAATGGTAAATTAAGAAGGCCAGCCAAGTTGTGGTAGTGTGCCATACAAACGTAAACTGGTAGTTTTAATAAACGCAGACATTTATTTTAATGTTGATTAGAACAGCGTTATTTTTACCGGCAATAACGGTAAAAATGAAAGTAAATGATTATAGATCGATCGTAACAAACTTAGGTATATAGTTATATTGGCTATATTTGATCAGACCAACAGCAGTTATAACCTGAACGGTGAACATAATATGAAATGTGGTGATATTTTCGTTTAAAAGCTATTGAGCATTTCTTCATACCTGATAGTGAAGATTTCTTTCCTGCGTCCCCACCGCAAAATGGCGACTGAATGAAGAATGCTCAGAACTTTTACTTTCGATTTTTATGCATAAATTACTGCATAGTAACAGTGAAAACAGGCAGTTTTGAGTACATACGGACTGAGACGAAGGGACTTTGGCTGACATATTTGCTCTTGTGGTGTGGTGACACTTAGTCCCTGGTGTCCAAAAGGCTCTGATCTAACATTAACGTTTGTCTCAGTATTTTATCTTCATTACTTTTATGGTAAATTGATATTATTTATGAATTATATACATCTGAAGGCTGTATCACTTATTCAGTCTGAAGATTATGCTCAATTTAGTAACAATTAAATTGAAAGAGAATCAAGCATAACTTTTTGTCAGTACACTGTAAAAAAAAAAAGTTAGGGCAGCTTCCCTATTGTTACAGTGTATAGGGCAAAATGGATAATTACAAATCCTGCCCCAAACACTTTTAAATGTTTTCGTAAAATACAAAATTAGCCTTTTCCACTACTATATGCCAAGTCCGGGGGACTTATTTCTACATGCTACTTCCATGTTTCAACAGATGCTTTGCAATTTTCTTTTTCTTTCTTTTATTAATTCTGATATAATGGTTTGTACAGTGCCAACCAATGTGACGTTTCTATAATAGTGTAGATATTTCACGAGTGTTTGCAAGGTGTACAGTAGCCTTACTTTATATGAGAAAATGAAACCAGACAACACAAAGATACAGTTCGATAGTGTTTCGATATGAGATCTACAAAAATACTTAATACACTTTTTGGTGAAAGAAACATTTTTATTTATTGATTTATTACGATTTATTTTATTCATCAAGTACAGGCACCCACAAACTGTGACGTTCTTGGTAGCTGGACGTCCAACTGTTTTTTGCCTGGAGAACCGAAAGGGAAAAATGCAAATTATCCGCGACTAGAGAATGCTCAACAAATGACATTTTCAATTTTTTTTAAAAAACCAACAATAAAAAAACTGTTAAACATTAACAACAATAAGGATTTCGGACAATAGTATAGTACTCTGTAATAAACAGGTGCTGTGCCCTAATCTACCCCCCTGCCACGGATCGCCTCCCCTGACGTCATCGCTCCATTTAAAGGCAAAGTCGCTTCTCCAGTGCAGCAGAAGCGAACGCTCGCTGTAAATTCATTTTCTTGCCTTAAACCGACTGAAAAAAACTCAAATTAGTTGTTTATTATGCCTTTTTACATTAGAACCTTAAGTTATCATTCACAACCTCCTGTAATTTGTCACAAATGTGACGGTAACTTTTTCATTAAAACGCTACAGTAATGCTTTTCCTCTCGACAATGCTCGTCTGTGCAAATACAGTCGCTTTCAATCGCAAAAAGGGACTGATTTAGTTGAAAGATATTTTTGACACTTTGTTGAATCCATTCTGCTGAAAATGTTCTTCTATTCTGTCGTCGTATAATATAATACGGCGTTTAACTTAATACTCAGCACCGTCACGCCTGGAAATGATCTAACATCGATCCACAGAACAAAAGTCACCAAAATTTCACCACACACTCTAAACCCCGTGTGTACATTACAGCTAACAAGTCGTATTGCAAATCGTCCATCCATAAGGAAAAGACTCTGGGGGGGCATTTTATAGCAGGCCACCTTGCCACAGAATGCCCCCCCTATCTAACTCTGGCTGGGAAAATGCTACATGCACCAAACTTGCACCAGTTACTCATATTTACCCCTTATTTATGCTGTATGAATTACTTTTGACTGGGCCATAAGGGAAAGATTCTAGCTAGGGGGGCATTTTATAGCAGGCCACCCTGCCACAGAATTCCCCCCCCTGTCTAATTCTGGCTGGGAAAGTGCTACATGCAGCAAACTTGCACCAGTTACTCATATGTATCCCTTATATATGCTGTATGAATTACTTTGGGCTGGACCATAAGGCTGAGATTCTAGCTGGGGGGGCATTTTATAGCAGGCCACCTTGCCACAGAATGCCCCCCCTATCTAACTCTGGCAATTACTCATATTTATTCCTTATTTATACTATACAAATTACTTTGGGCTGGGATGTAAAGAAAGTTTCAACTCTGATTGGGACTGTAAGATATGTAAAAATAGAAAAAAATACAGAATTTCATAAACTTTTTCAATAACTCTGTTTTTAATCAATAAGAATACAATTAACAGTAATGACAAAGAAAGAAAGAAAGAAAGAGAAAGAAAGAAAGAACGAAAGAAAGAAAGAAAGAAAGAAAAAGAAAATGAGACTGGATATAGCCATCACCCTCCTCCAGGAACCTAGTCTAAACATGTGGACATTGTTAACAGGAAGGGCTAGAGCCGTCTCTATTTTCTGAGACGGCTAAGGTCCTTCAACATCTGCTGGACGATGCTGCGGATGTTCTACGAGTCTGTGGTGGTCAGTGCCATCATGTATGCTGTTGTCTGCTGGGGCAGCAGCCTGAGTGTCATGGACATTAACAGACTCAACAAGATGGTAAATGGTAAATTAAGAAGGCCAGCCAAGTTGTGGTAGTGTGCCATACAAACGTAAACTGGTAGTTTTAATAAACGCAGACATTTATTTTAATGTTGATTAGAACAGCGTTATTTTTACCGGCAATAACGGTAAAAATGAAAGTAAATGATTATAGATCGATCGTAACAAACTTAGGTATATAGTTATATTGGCTATATTTGATCAGACCAACAGCAGTTATAACCTGAACGGTGAACATAATATGAAATGTGGTGATATTTTCGTTTAAAAGCTATTGAGCATTTCTTCATACCTGATAGTGAAGATTTCTTTTCTGTGTCCCCACCGCAAAATGGCGACTGAATGAAGAATGCTCAGAACTTTTACTTTCGATTTTTATGCATAAATTACTGCATAGTAACAGTGAAAACAGGCAGTTTTGAGTACATACGGACTGAGACGAAGGGACTTTGGCTGACATATTTGCTCTTGTGGTGTGGTGACACTTAGTCCCTGGTGTCCAAAAGGCTCTGATCTAACATGAACTCTTTCAATAAGGTGTTGGAGAGGAGAACATTGTTCAAAATAAGGACAATACTGGACTTTCCTTCACACCTGCTCCTCTATATGCTGATCAGCCACAGGAGCTTGTTCAGCAACAGGCTAAAACTTCCATGCTGCACAACTGAGAGACACAGGAAATCATTCCTGCAGGTCGCAATAAAACTGTTTAACTCACATATCTGATCACTCAAACCACAAACCTAAGCACAATCATCTTAAATAACCATGTACACTGTGTATATGTTTGCTGTAACAACCCAGGTACTATGCAAATCATGTTTAATATATGCCAATGTTAATATAATTGCTGCTATAGGTTTTATTTTTATTGGTTATTTTATTATTTTAATTTAATTTTTTTTTATTACTTTATTGTTCTATAGTTCTATCTAAATCTCTTCTATCGTCTGTACATAACTTTCCTAAATCTTTTATTTTCAGCAGGAGTTTGTTTTTGTAATGTAAGAGAAAGTAGCAAGCCAATTCTGTAATTCTGATTCTTTTTTGATGGTCATAGATAATCCCTTTATGTTTAAATCAGACATGAATTAAAAAGAACTAACGTAATTAAATGTAGCATTTTAAGATCATATGTAGAAATAATATTTAAGAAACATTTGTTAGTATTCAATGTTTATAAAATACTTCTAGGTTAATATTCAACCTCTTTTTGTTTTTGCAGACAATCTCAGCAGTGTGTTACTATTGTGGTAGCGATTAAATTATAAATTCGAGGGACGCTTGTTGCATGTCATCTCACCCCTCTCTCTTCCTACCATTTGCTGTCACTCTCCACTTTCCTTTGTGTAATAATGCAATTAAAACACACATAAATATGTATGTTTGTGTGTGTGTGTGTGTAAGAGAGAGAGAGAGAGATAGAGAATGTATATAAAAATTGTTTTGATAACACTCTGCAATGCAGGCTTGGTGTTAACATTAGTCTAGCTGTGTTCAGCATCCTTCAGTGGAGAAGGACTACTGTACTTGTGCCCAGTATGCACATGAATACTGGCCAGTCACTAGGCAGTAGGGTGCAATGCATGCATCCCCCAAGGCGAATCTCGTGCCTCACCACTCGTGAAGATCATGTAAAAAAAAATTACGTAATTTAATAATTATTGCACATAATGTTGTGTTAATTTGATTTAATTTAATTTGATTTGACTTCATTTAATTTGATTACATTTTTTGTTAATTTGTGTTAATTTAATAATTGCTCCACATAATTTTATTTATTACGAATGTCATATTTCTTTCTTTCTTTCTTTGTCATTACTGTTAATTGTATTCTTATTGATTAAAAATAGAGTTATTGAAAAAGTTTATGAAATTCTGTATTTTTTTCTATTTTTACATATCTTACAGTCCCAATCAGAGTTGAAACTTTCTTTACATCCCAGCCCAAAGTAATTTGTATAGTATAAATAAGGAATAAATATGAGTAATTGCCAGAGTTAGATAGGGGGGGCATTCTGTGGCAAGGTGGCCTGCTGTAAAATGCCCCCCCAGCTAGAATCTCAGCCTTATGGTCCAGCCCAAAGTAATTCATACAGCATATATAAGGGATACATATGAGTAACTGGTGCAAGTTTGCTGCATGTAGCACTTTCCCAGCCAGAATTAGACAGGGGGGGGAATTCTGTGGCAGGGTGGCCTGCTATAAAATGCCCCCCTAGCTAGAATCTTTCCCTTATGGCCCAGTCAAAAGTAATTCATACAGCATAAATAAGGGGTAAATATGAGTAACTGGTGCAAGTTTGGTGCATGTACTGTAGCATTTTCCCAGCCAGAGTTAGATAGGGGGGGCATTCTGTGGCAAGGTGGCCTGCTATAAAATGCCCCCCCAGAGTCTTTTCCTTATGGATGGACGATTTGCAATACGACTTGTTAGCTGTAATGTACACACGGGGTTTAGAGTGAGTGGTGAAATTTTGGTGACTTTTGTTCTGTGGATCGATGTTAGATCATTTCCAGGCGTGACGGTGCTGAGTATTAAGTTAAACGCCGTATTATATTATACGGCGATATACGATTATATCTTTGTGTTGTCTGGTTTCATTTTCTCATATAAAGTAAGGCTACTGTACACCTTGCAAACACTCGTGAAATATCTACACTATTATAGAAACGTCACATTGGTTGGCACTGTACAAACCATTATATCAGAATTAATAAAAGAAAGAAAAAGAAAATTGCAAAGCATCTGTTGAAACATGGAAGTAGCATGTAGAAAAGGCATATAGTAGTGGAAAAGGCTAATTTTGTATTTTACGAAAACATTTAAAAGTGTTTGGGGCAGGATTTGTAATTATCCATTTTGCCCTATACACTGTAACAATAGGGAAGCTGCCCTAACTTTTTTTTTTTACAGTGTACTGACAAAAAGTTATGCTTGATTCTCTTTCAATTTAATTGTTACTAAATTGAGCATAATCTTCAGACTGAATAAGTGATACAGCCTTCAGATGTATATAATTCATAAATAATATCAATTTACCATAAAAGTAATGAAGATAAAATACTGAGACAAACATTAATGTTAGATCAGAGCCTTTTGGACACCAGGGACTAAGTGTCACCACACCACAAGAGCAAATATGTCAGCCAAAGTCCCTTCGTCTCAGTCCGTATGTACTCAAAACTGCCTGTTTTCACTGTTACTATGCAGTAATTTATGCATAAAAATCGAAAGTAAAAGTTCTGAGCATTCTTCATTCAGTCGCCATTTTGCGGTGGGGACGCAGGAAAGAAATCTTCACTATCAGGTATGAAGAAATGCTCAATAGCTTTTAAACGAAAATATCACCACATTTCATATTATGTTCACCGTTCAGGTTATAACTGCTGTTGGTCTGATCAAATATAGCCAATATAACTATATACCTAAGTTTGTTACGATCGATCTATAATCATTTACTTTCATTTTTACCGTTATTGCCGGTAAAAATAACGTTGTTCTAATCAACATTAAAATAAATGTCTGCGTTTATTAAAACTACCAGTTTACGTTTGTATGGCACACTTTGTTTTTAATTTTGCATTTGTATATTTCTATATAGTATACTTTAAGTTAATGATTTCTTGTCATCTTAATGGTTTAAAAGGAAAACTCGACTGGAATGGAATGTTCCATCTGTGATAAAGACTGCATTGATCAAACCAACAAGTCGGCTCATACTGTATGTATAAGGAAATGGACAAATCATCTTATTATGCTATTGCAAAACATTTGTTTTTATCAACAAATACAATGACTTGCTGCATTAAATCCATGTAGCGCGGATTCTTCTGCTGTCTAAAAGTCTCTCCGCTACCCATGTGAACATAACAAAATTCATGTTCTCTATAAATTCACACCACATTTACAAAGTCTTCAGCTTGTAGGTGTATAATGTTCTGTGTTGACAAAGAGGACAGAAATGCGTTCGGTGAACTCAGGTCTTTTACTTTCTTATTTCCTCTCCTTTTCCTCATGTCCTCTTCCCAAATACTTTAGCGCAAGGTTCTTCAAATCTGGACCTCGATTCCAAATCCAGGCCGTGTTTTCAGTTCTCCCAGGTAGTTGTTTAATAATTACTGATTCACACCTGACTGACAGGTAAAGGAAGGCTGGAAAACCAGCAGTGCTCGGCCCTCGAGGACCGTGATGAATAACCCTGCTTTAGCATATCATAGTGTCCTGACATGGTATTACTATACCCCCCTTTTACTCAATTAACATAATTCTTTACTCTTCTTTTGAATCTTCCCCGGCTGGTAATAGGACCCAACAGTATTGTAACAGTATTTTGTCTGTTCTTTAATCATGGACAGCATTGTTATTTGTCTGCAAACATGATCAGCCTTAAGCTTATTTTTCTTTTCTAAGCTGAGGGAAAGGGTAGACTGTCTGAACTTTTGCTCTCTTGCTCTGCCTCTTGCCCCGTAAGCTGTCTTTGATTAATTTTATCTTCATGTCTTTTGTTTTAATGGCCTAGAGGCAAGGGCGTAGATTTGCTCTGGACATTGGTGGGGACGTATGACTCCACCCCCCCCCCCCCCCATCCCCTGCCCCACACACCAACCCCGCCACCCCAACTCCGTCCACGGAATGCATGTTTTTTTAATATGCTGCAAAATGCAAAATCACTTTACATTAATACTAGCAATGCTTCGATTGATATTAATCCACTCGAAATGCAATTCATTAAGTTAAATTAAGGAATAGTGTAATGTCAAAGGAATGGAACCACTTAAGGAGTAAATAGTGAGTAAAGTTTTTTTGGGGGCTGGACAATGCCTTTAATAGGCCTCACCTTTGACTCTAACTCTTCCCCTCTGACTGCACTAGTACCTGACAGGATTGCCACCTGATGAAATAGCGTGACAAAAAAGTGAGACATGTCAGTTCAAAACTTTTGCCAAAAACACTAATGAATCACTTACATCCTCAGCCTATCACTCCTCATAATGTTAAATATTAGTATAATCAACATGTATAATACACACACACATATTATATGTTATATATAATCAACATTCAGATTCAGATTCAAACTACAACATGGCTGATCTGCTTCTGTCCCCTAATAAAAAAACATTGAGGGATTCCTTATGAGCATTGACAGAGAATGCCTCAGCCTATTATTGGTAACAATGTTAAATCTCAGGACGACTAGGTATAATAATATCAAGTCATCGTTCAACATCACCTGTGACCCCTTCTCTCCATCACTGTCTGATGCACAGCACAGTTGTTTAGGTTCTGTCACCTGACAAAACAGGATAAACACATGCCATTTAAACAGCAATCATTTTATTTCACTTTTTCTGAGTCTCGAATCAAATTATTAATGTTTGCCAAGTCAGTGAATGCATTTTAAAAACTATTTGTGCGAAGTGGATTGTCTATTGGTGAACTGTCAATAAAATTCTACTCTAGCCATGGCAATATTAGTATGTAGCATATCAATTTCTTTCACAAGACTGATTTCTGACAAATAGTCGTCATTAGATTAGGAGAACTGACAGGGATCATATTTATACTTTTACATTTAGCTGTTTAATCTGCTGTTAGTTTTAAGTCCGTATTCACAGACTATAGCCTGCCCTGCTATAATGAATGTGCGTCAAAGCGGTAAAAAAAAAACCCCACTAGCATTAACGTTAACTGTTGTCGTTACTTTGATGGACTTTGATGGATTCACTAGCGAACTTGAAGTGACTTACACTTTTCTTTGAAAAAAAGCTCCTTATGTCCAGCTTCTTTTTTTTTGCTGCCGCCAGCCTCACATGTCACCCAACACACCTTCTTGCACGGGGAAAAAAATCCACTGCATTTGGCGCTGCTTGTATCTGAACGCAGCCACAGCCTCTCACATGATAGCAGGGAAATGCACAGCCAATCAAAATGTTCATATGTGTTTTGGGGGCGGAAGGACTCAAGGAGAGAACGTGATTTATCCCTTTCTGCGTGTCTAGGTTAATGTTGACAGCACGATTGTTTTTTTTTTTTAAGTGGATTAAATTATTGGTGGGGACATTTCAATGGTCGGAGGATATTGGTGGGGACACATCCCCTCCGTCCACCCTAAATCTACGCCCCTGCCTAGAGGTCTGGCCACTCCGCTCTGAGTGTTTGAGGAAGGACTGGAACTGTAGACCTTATAACCTTCTCCCCATCAACAGTTCTGCTGGTGACAGGGGCGGATCTAGAAAATTATTCATGGGGTGGCAAGGGGGTGGCATTAAAATTATGAGGGGTGGCAACACTGAAGCAAGCATCCTTGCATGGTTTTTGTGGATTCAAGGAATGCTATTCTTTATTCGGTGTATACACTAGGGTGCACATTTTTACATTGTTCTATAAAAATGAAATAAAGGCTGATTTGTGATTGACTTGAATCTGATATCTGGATTGGAAAGTCAGATCAATTAAATGAGATGGTACGGTATATGTAACTTCTCTTTATTGTGTTTTACGCAAACCTGTAGTGAGTTTAATTCTATGCCAAGTTTAATTTACTAAGCATGACAAACAATGCAGACTGCACATTGATACAAAATCTCAATGGATCGTTAAGTCAAAAACACATAATAAATACTGTATACAGAAACCACATTTAAATCACCAACATATGTCTTCAAAATGAATAAAATAAATCACAATATTCAGTGCAACAAGAGCAACAAAATGACATTTTAAAGTATTCAAATATCTTGGATGAGACATAAAAACAAATTCAATAATTTTAGTGCAAGTAAAGCAACAAAAGTCCCTTTAAATCCAAGTATCTCTTCTTTTTTTAACAAAACCAACAAATTTGGATGGACCGAAAACTAAATTACAAATTTTGGTGTAACAAGGTTATGACCAGCAGTCTATTAAACCATCCAACAAGCAGCTTTGGTGCATATGTGTACAGTTGCAGACATATTTACTACTCACATCTAAAGAATGCAAGTAACTGAACCTACTGTAACTGAATGCGACGATTGCCATGTTGTTCAGCAAATCTTTTAACAAAGTCATCTAAATTCAAGGCCCTGGTGCGTTTTGATTCAATGCTGAGAATAGCCAAACTCGACAGTCTACTCTCTGCCATTGTAGACCTTAGGTAATTTTTGATTATCTTCAGTTTAGACTTTATAGCTTTCTAAACATACACTACACTGAACAATTTCACCTCCCTAATGAATACATATGAAAACATTAAGCTATACAATAACTCAGTAAATTCATGTGCTCCCTATGGAATATTTTGATTGCTGCACTAGCTAACAAGGTAATACAGGTTAACGTTAAATAGAACTGATTAGACATACTTGCTGTTTAGTTGTCATATAACTAGCAAGCATCTACCTCAGGCAACACTAAGACATGTTTAATTAAACATTCATTTGTTAAGTATGAAAGTAATTCAGTACCTGGTTTTGTTTCTCAACTCCAGCATATCGATGGACTGGACACGGCGTTGTTCTCACGTGACGCCACTTATCAAAGGTTCGAACAATCTTGAAGATGCAAGCTACTGAACAACATACTTTTGAAAATAGTTTACGGTTAAACTGTTAGTCATTGATATACGCGAAGATATCAAAATTAACTGCTTCGGTTTGTTAAAAATGCCGGAATTTGTCTGTGATGATCCCGCTGGTTGCACTAAATGTCTTTGTTTCACTAAAACCAAGCAGTTCATAAGAGTCGTTTGTTCGGACTACGCTTTAATAGAAAGACGATTTTGTTCTATTATTTGCGGGTATATGCTATATTTATGTCATCATAATAGAGCGTTGCTGCTGTAAATCGGTCGAGGAAACTCTTTTATTTTTAGAACACTGAGATACTAGTGCTGGGGTGGCAAATGGGGTGGCAAGGCTTTTTCTCAGGGTGCCACCCCGTGCCACCCCGGTAGATCCGCCCCTGGCTGGTGAGACTCCATGTCCTAATGGAGTTGTTCTGTAAGCCAAGAGAGCTTTCTGATCCTAATTTTTATTCAGTATATGTTTGACTGGTCTAACAGCTCTCTCTGTTGCACTGGGAATGCTCAGGGACTACTAGTGACATGTTCAAATTATGAGAGTTGACAGATTGGCTACTTCTATATATCTGGTGAAGTAATCACTGCACTTTGTCTTGCCCTGGTGTCCCTGGTGATTTTTTTTGAAGCATCTCTCTGCACATGGGTGCTAGAATAAGGATTTGTTCTCCCTTTAGCAGGAAATCCTTTGCTACATGTGTGTCCATTCTGAACGACCAGTAAGGCAAGAGATTCCCTGGGACTGCTTTCCTGTGCATAGGCTAACCTCTGTCTGTGAACTGTCTTAGTGCCTCATGGTTCTGTCTTTATTCAGCATGTCTCTAATCTGACCTAGTTTAGTTTTTGTCACAGGTATGTGCTCCATGATGTGATCAATATAGACTTCACACTCCCTTTCAGTGTGTCACTCTCCCTTGTGTTTTCGGATCCAAGTGGAGCTTGTGATTACACACCAGCTGCCACCAGTTGTTATCCTGCAACATGAATGATTCTGTATTTGAATCTCTTAATCCTCAATCTGAGTCTGAGTATTTATGGAGGGAAGTCATCAAGTGGTCGAGAACCTATCAAGTAGATCAGGAGCTTGTGGTCTGTATGCACCGTGAAGTCCAATCCCAAGAGACATATGCTCATTCACTTACATGCCCGTGTCACACAAAGGGTCTCTTTTTTGATCAGTGCATATCGGGTTTCATTGGGTGTCAGACTCCTACATAGATACTGTATGTACATCACTGGTCTGTATTCTCCATCTGGCTGGGAGCAGGCAGGGAGAAAACCTGCCAACGTAGTTCACCATCCCCATGAAGCGTCTCACTCCTTCAGTATTCCGAGGTTTCGGCATGTTGATAATGGCTTTAATGTTTCCGGGGTTCACCTCAGTCCCTGGAGCGCTTACTTTATGTCCCAGGAACTTCACATCATTCACTCTGAACTCACATTGTTCATTTAGAGTGAGGTCTGCATTCTCAAACTTCTGGAGAACTTTGCATAGCTCCCATACTCCCCCTGGTCTTTGCCAAATAAAAAAAATGTCATCGGTATTGCAGATTGCTCCTAATGTGCCTGAAACAATCTGCAAGATTCTCAACTGGAAGTGCTCAATTGCCGAGGAGATCCCAAAAGGCAGTCTGTTGAAACAGTACCTGCCAAAGGAGTGTAATGAAGGTCATCAATGGCTCAGAGTCTTTATATGAGGGTATCTGCCCAAATACCGATGAGTCATCCAGTTTGGAGAACGCTACTGCTCCGTCCAATTTTGCAAGTGTGTCATCCACAGTTGGGAGTATGTGCCTCTCTCAGAGCACACTTCCATTGAGGCTTGTTAGGTCCACACAGATCCTAATATGTGGCAGAGCGGGCTAAGCCTCGGAAGAACGGAAGGTTGCTCGATCAAGCCTGGCTTCGGCAGAAAAGTCACATGTCTGTGGGCCCTTTAGCAGGGCCCTTAACTCCCAGCTCCATGGTGCCACTGCAGTTGGCTGCCCTTTGCTGCCAAACTTACTCTCACCTACATCTGGGTCATGGAGAGAAAGATGGGGTAGGCAGAAAGAGAATTTCCCCATGAGGATCAATAAAGTGTTATTATTATTTCCATTGGGCTTTGGTACGACCTCCATCCCAGCACAGCACTCTGTGGGCTCTTGGATTTGTCAGATGACTCCCATATCCTCCATCCAATGCAGCTCTGCCTTCACTTTGTCCAGAAGAGGCGATGCTCCATGTCGAGGGGCTGACAGTGCATATGCTGTTGCCCCCTCAGCTAATTCTATCTTATAATAAAACTTTCTGCTGATTCACCTGCCTGATGATTTCTGCTGTTAAAATTTGCTCTCTCATATATTATATTGTGTTTAATAATAAAATGTTCAGCCAGGGCTTTGGTAATCTCTGCATACTAATTCTGTTCATCACACAAAACCAGCGTGTCATTGCTTTTCTCCCCAGTTACGTACAGCAGCGAGTTGAATGGTTTTCCTCAGTCTTTTCAGATAATCCTGAACCTCCTCAAAATCGCTCAAAGCATCGTAGCAACTGAGTCCAGCTGCTTGGCCTGTCAAAATTGAAGCTTCCTGGAGGTTCTAGTGAAAATATCTTCTCCACTTCTCACGTTATTTCCTTTCCTCCCACTCCTGGAAAGGCATCTGTAAGCTGGCCAGCTCCCTCACTTAGCAGTGGCTCGCAAGGCGCTAGTATTGCCAGATCCTGTATTTCCTCTGACTTTATAACTAATGTTGGTTTTCTGCTCACGGGCTCCTGCTGCCAATCTTCTGACTCCATGTATAATATTTTGCTGTGAATCTTAGAATTTCCAACAGACCACAATGACAGATGCATTCAAACTCAGTCTTTTACTTCTGTATCCTCTCCTTTTCCTGTACCTCCCCTCACGCAATGCTTTAGTGCCCCCTAGTGTCCTGACATGGGACATGGTTCTGTTATTACAGTCAGTGGTGGTTCTAACTTCTCCTGCGCCTGGGTAACCCCCCCCCCCCGACCAGCAACAAAATAGTTCAGCCCTGTTATTTTTATGTCTTTTGGAACTATAAAAATAAATAATGATTAATTTTAAAAGCATATAAATATAAAGGTACATACAAAATAATATTTCTAAATATCAAAAAGAATTAGAAACAAATTACAGGTTTGTAAATGGTTTAAGCTCATTTTGTACTGCACTTTTAAAATTAGCAAAACTTTAAGTGCAGTCAATGTAACAATTCATACAGTGCAGTCAGGGACGGATTATGGGTTGTGTGGGCCCCTGGTAGGGGCCCTTGTAATCAGATGGCCCTCTAAAGGTACACTACACCCTCCTCCCTAGGGCCTCCTAGTAGGGCCCTCATAATCAGAGGGCCCTCTAAAAGCCCCCAAAGCCCCCAACCTCCCTAGGACCCCCTGGTAGCCAGAAGCCAGGACCATAATAGGAGGGCCTAAGAGGGCCTTCTAAAAGTAGGCTCCCATGCACCCATTTCCCTTTAAAGTTCCTATAGCAGGGCCGGGGGCCCCCTGAAAGCACCGACCCCCCCCCCCACCACCACCACCACAACCACCACAATTCAAGGGCCCTTGGCAGCCAAACGCCCTCCCTCCATGTTTCCATCAGAGGCCCTATAGGGTCAGGGGCCCTTGTAGGCAGAGGATCAAAGAATGTAGGCCCTCTAAAATAGACAAACGAAAATACATTGTTGATAAGCGTTGCAAATTGTTTTGGGCTAGGGGCCCCATGGGCCCCCTGCACCCCAAGGGCCCCTGGGCAGCGGCCCCGCTGGCCCGGTCCGTAATCCGTCCCTGAGTGCAGCTAATCACATGATTTCATCAGCAAATGGCCATAATTAACTTAATTTTTGAAAACTCATGTTTCAAAATCACATAATAATAGATTCGCTATTGTCCCCGTGGGGAAACTGTCTTTACGCCTCCCTCAGATTGCTCTTTGTAGAGTAAGTTGTCCGCAAAGGGCAGCCACCCGTAGGCGACTGTCAGGTCCTCAGCCGGCAGCTTTATTACACAGTCCATGAGATGAACAGAAATTTGAAAAAAATGACTCCTGTCATACAGCTGTCCATACAGCATCTGTGTGTCAGACTCATAGCAACGAACTGGGATTTTAATAAATACAGGTCAACAGCAGTTATTCTCCCTTTACTGAACAACTGGCAGAACCAGATAACACATCTATACTTTGTGTGCAAATGCTGAGATCATTATATAAGTATAAACTTTCATGTCTCTCTAATGGGCACATCAGTGTCACTTCATACAGAGGAAACGCGGAGCTTCACACAGTAACGCAGCCTAAGACTGAACTGTTCAGACAGAGGTGTGGAGAAGCAGCAGCGACACACATTCAGGTGAGCTGAGTTTTCAAATTCAGTTACTGTTCACTCATCTACGGTTCTTATTACAAACACTTTTTTGTGAGAATGTCCACATAAAGGCTGCTGTACTATTTAAATGCCTCTATAACAACTCCTCTCTGTGCGGGAAGAGGAATCTCCTACTCGGAGCCAATACATAAAGCACAATGCACATTTACATTGATTTTGCACACTAGAGGTGTTTTTGCACATTTGTACATTTAACATATTTGGACAATTAGCATATTTCAAGATATATTTTTGCATTTTGCAACTTGGTGTTATGTCTACCTGTATGCTTACCTCACGTCTGTGTGTTCCTGTCATTTATCCCCTTAGAGATAAAGTAATCTGAATTTGAATATAAATTCTGTAAATTTATGATTTTTTGTTTCTGTTAACAGACACTTGAATCCAAAATAATTTATTGTAGTTTTCGCTTTGCGCTGATGCTCTTTCTAAATGGACAAACACAGTTCTTGGACTTAGATCATCTAGTGTTTTATCTACAGAGAGAATCCCTGACTTAAGCGCAAACTATATGGCACCTAGTAAAACAAAATACAGCACACATATAGTCTATCATTATCATTGATGAGTATCTATAACTGTCACATGTAAATTCACCTGTAAACTGTAAATTCTCACTTTGTCTCACAGAGAGAAGGAGGGTGTTAGGAATGGCTGAGACGCCAGAGGCTTCAGAAACCATAGGAGGCCATGGAGCTCCAAAAGGTACAAACATTCTATTCTCTCACAGAAGTGCAAAAATACAAAGTATTAACAAAAAAAAAGAAAATAATCACCTAAAACAGGCTGTATCTTGGCAGACCCTGCATCCATAACAACCTCTCCCTTTAGCACACTCCTCAGGGCTTATATAGATTCTAACCCAGGGGTCTCCAACTCCGGTCCTGGAGAGCTACTATCCAGTAAGTTTTCTATCCTACCTGGCTTCTGATGAGCCACACCTGCTCCTGGTATTTACCCGAGAACAGGTGTGGCTCATCAGAAGCCAGGTAGGATTGAAAACCGACTGCATAGTAACTCTCCCGGAGTTGGAGACCCCTGTTCTAACCCCTCCCCTTGGAGCAAATAATCTAACAATTAACATCCTTAATGCAATACATCCCCTATACACCGTTCTAAAATATCCTAAATAAAACCACAATTTTATTCAAATTTATTCATAAAACCAACAAAGACTAAATTAATTATTGAAATGTGTGAAAATACCGCCCCAACCACTTGGTTTTACCCAACAAATTGTGAACACCCTCCCCCCCCCAATCACACAATTGTAATGGTGACATCTCCTTAGTTTTACTAATACACCAGGAAGTAATATCCAGACACAAAGCTGGACAGTCCTGGATAGAATCCATATTTCAAACAATGTTGCTTCAGGGTGGAAGGGAAATATCCGCAACATCATCATCATTATGTTTACAACTTAATATTAATTGGCCAACATTTTATAAACATAACATGTGGTCACTTGTAACATTATTGTCACGATGCAATCGGTGACAGAGGGGATAATGGCATCAGAGTCAGCTTTAGGTGACACCTGGGTTTTTTTCTACAGTCCTGCTAAACACATCCTGTTTATTAATTGGTAATTATTACATAATTGGGGACTTATTACATCATTGGTCTCCTAAATGCATCTGAACATAAGAACAGAAGAAATTTACAAAGGAGAGGAGGCCATTCGGCCCATCAAGCTCGTTTGGGGAGAACTTAACTAATAGCTCAGAGTTGTTAAAACTGTATCTATGTCATGCCCCGCTCGTCCGATCCTCCCGTGTGCCACGCCCCCTCATCTACCCTGTGTGGAATCCCCGTGTTGTTAGCTGTCAGTAGTTGTTGTTATCTAGTCTTGTGTATTTAAGTCCACGTTAAAGTATGTTTCCCCAGTCCGGCCATTAAGGTCATTGAGTCTTTTCTGCCTGTTCTGTGTTCCTGCTTGTCTTCACTCCGAATTAAACCCCATGTTTCCCAGACTCCTTGACTCCTGGTTCTCTATTCCCGCTCCGTGCCTCGGCATACGTGACAATCTTATTTTCACGATTTAAAGGAACCCTGTATAAAGAAGTGCTTTCTCAAATGTTCTCATGCTAATTTCCACCTTTGGCCACGAGTACTTGTATTTGGACTAATGCTGAAGTAACTATTTAGCTGAACAGCATGCAGACCTGTTAGAATCTTATATACCTGGATCATGCCTCCCCTATCTCCAGGGTGTCCGCTCGGTAGTAAAAGAAATCAGACAAAATTAAGGCCCTTGAAAGGTATTAAAAGGTAGTACATGGAATTTGACTTGGTAGTAAATTTTTCATCATCCACCTCAATATATTATGAGTTTCCCATTTGTCTATGTGTTTTAACTTCATCTTATTAAAAAATATGTAACATACGTGTTAGCAGGACTTGAGTCGGAATTAATAGCCTATCAGAGTGATGCTGACGCCATTTCTCCGCCTTTTACCTCAGTTGAGCCAGGGTGATCTAATGTGTTGATATTATCAGAGCCTCTGAAATTGGCTAGCAGCCACTTGGCGGTGAAATGGGGAAATGTAAGTTTTCTAAAAGTTGGCTTGATAACTCGTCATTTAAAGACTGGCTTAAGCCGGTCATGGGGCATAACACCTGTTAGCATTCTGCAGTATATGCAAAAAAACCTCTAAATCTAACTTGGAACGGCGTTACGTCAATCAAATCTCACCAAGAATCTCACAGTCATCAGCAGCGGATTCGCGTGCGGGGGAGCAGTTCCCTATTTCATTGTTCGGTGATGCTACACAGACCGGGGCAAATGCAAACATAAGGTCAGCTACGAGCACAAACATGCAAATTAAGGCCCTTGAAAGGCTCCCCCGCACGCGAATCCGCTGCTGATGACTGTGAGATTCTTGGTGAGATTTGATTGACGTAACGCCGTTCCAAGTTAGATTTAGAGGTTTTTTCTCAGAGCTGATCAAAGTTCTCTGGTGCCTGAACGCCGCAGCTAGCCATCATTCATACAATTCGAATGAGGGTATTGGGGAACTATTCGGAAGCATGTTCACTGACTCCGATATAGCTAAATGTTTTGTACGTGGCAAAGATATAAGACTAGAGATGGCAATTTCGAATCATCAAAACAATTTCCGAAACATTGGAAACAAACAATGTTTTGAAAAGTTTTGAAACACTAGTTGTGCACAGCCTGCTTGCAAAAACTGGAACTGCAGCTATAGCAAATACGGCAGAATAAAAACCTGCGGTGCTATACCGGCAAGTTTCGAATGTGACGAAGCTCGAACTGTCAAAAATGGGCATAATACAATATAATTTGTTTTTGATTATTTTTATATTCTGTCTTAGGTATCCTATATCTGCAATTAGCGTGTGACTTTTTGCCAGCCGTAATTCAATTAGTACGAATCATAAAAACGTTAGATTATTAATGTCTCTTGCACTATAATATCAGAAGCAGAGAAGAGGATGTTAGCAATATTATGTACAAGTCTGCACATCCACTTCAGTGGCCTCTATAATGGAGCATATTTACACCATGCTGTGCTAAAAATGCTACTGCGGATTATCGCTGCCCGAAGCCGTCGGAGAACTGGTGACCGACATCACACTCTCCATCCATAGCCATAATTCATCAGGAAGCATCCTCTCTTATAATAATACAATCCGGTGCCTTAATTGTGTTCTAACTGCACATAATTTATTTGCAGATGATTATTATTCTCATGTTTAAATATTCACGTTTAGTTTCACATTCTGCTCCTCAAGATTTTACATGCATTTGTGTACGATGTACTTTTTAAATCTGCTGCAGTATATGTTTACTTTGCTCGCACCATATGTACAGTATTTGTACCTTGTCTGTTTGGCTTTGATATTACACCTACTATAACTATATGTCCCTCACTATACTTATGCCTAAATCACACTAACTGCTAACCTGTTTCACTAATACAACTGGATTTCAAATAATAATAATCACCAAACTACTCGCTCAAACCAACAACACCACAAACACCAAACACGCACCAATTTTTTAATAGGTTTCTTTCTCTTGCCGTGAACAATGACACGGCGGTCACGTGACTGATGTTTCGAAACATTTCGTAAACTCCGTATCGAGACCAGAAGTTTCGGATGTCTTCGGAACGGATCGATCCTGGGTGCCGAAATTGCTATCTCTAGATAAGACTGCATACATGATTCGATTCGGCATTGCGCCACATTTTAAGAAATTACTTATAAACAATACAGGTAAAATTGTTAAACTTTTCTCTTAAGATTTATTTTGGGACATTTTCAGACTTTCATCTCACGTTGCATCAACCAATAAATACCAATGGTTACCACCCATCACCATTCCATGGACTCTTTGGACAGTTTTTTAATCCAAAGTGTAAGTTATTGTTACAAGTTGCCTCGTTATGAAATAATTCACTACTTTGTGTATGACTACTGTGTGTATGAGAGTGTGTGTCACGACACACATAAAATTTTATTGATGTTTATGGCTGTTGTCAAGTGTCATTGTTTTAAGTGTCAAGTTGACTTTATTAGGTGGGGTTAGGGTTATGGTTAGGATAATCCAACAGCTAGAGTTAAGTTAAGGACAAAGGAAACTCAACTTGACACTACAAAAAAACCCAAATAATATTTAATGACAATACTTAATAAAAACAGTTAAACATTAATTTACCTAATATTTATGATGGGTATGAAGATTCCCCCCCCCCCCAAAAAAAAGGCCGCTGCCCGATTGTTGGTAGTAAAAAATATTGTGGAGGTAGTAAACAAGGTAGTAAAAGGTAGTAAACTCTAGGATTCCTGCATAAACCCTGGTCTCCTTTGTTTGAGGCTGAACAGATTCAGCTCAGCTAACCTCTCCGCATAAAACCAGGAATCATTCAGTGTGACGTTCGGTAAGTACAGAGGAGGCAGACCCCGTAATGCGGTAGCGAACAGGTTTAATAAGCAATCCGGGAATGAACACAGCCAAAGGGGAAATCCAAAATCGTAGTCGGAGGGCAGGCAAGAGGTCGTGTCCGGGAGAGTCAGTCCTACGAGGAGAGATGGGACAGGACGACGGTGGGAAGAGAGGAATGAAGTGGATGGGGTAGCAGGGCAGGACGGAGCAGGCAGGCAGGGTAGACAGGAGAAGGCAGGTCAGTGGAGCAGACCTGACAGGCAGGACAGCAGAGCAGGACACAGCAGGTAGGGCAATCGGGGAAAACAAAAGACAGAGAATCGCTCGGTAAGGGACATTAGAAATAATGGCAACAATACTTCGCATTGAGCCTCTGGGCTCGTTAGCTTAAGAAGTGGAGTAATTAGCTGACAGTTGTCTGCAGGTGCTCGGTCCCACCCGTGTGGGCATGACATTCAGGTTGGTTTATGAAGGCGTTCCCATGTTTCATTCTGCAGTGATATGTTCTGTAATACAGAAACAGAAATGCAGTAATTTATCAAGGTCACTGTATCTTTGTATTAGAGAACTCAGTGTAACTGGGTCACAGAGCAGTCGTCCTCCTTGTAGACTGAGACTGATGTACTGAGATTATAGTAAACAGGCTGTGTTGTCATCGTGCATAATGACACATGCAAAGGAATTTGAGGTTGGAGATGTAGCACTGACACAGGTCCTGAGAGTTCATGATGAGGGCTTAGATATTCTATATCCTCCACACAGTCAGAAAATGAGCCAAACTGACAAATGTGCCCAAAATTGCAACTGATTGTTTTTCTTCCATTTGTTTGTAATACATGCAGGTCGGAGGACCAGGTCACACAGCATTGGATCACCTCCCAACATGAGTGATGGTAAGATCTTCTATATCCACCACAAAGCTCAGTGATGACGGGAGAGAGATGTAGCTGATATTGTTACAGCAGAGTCACTCTTATTCCAAATGTCTGTATAGGCAGGGGTTGACATAACTGGTACGCAAGTACGCATTCACCTTTAAAAGCGATACGTGCGGCAATCGATTGTTGTAACGGCGCAAATGCGCCACATCCTGTTTCTCTGTATCTGTGTGTCTGACTGCTGGTGGTATAACTTCCTGATTCCTGCTTAACTAACTGCCCTAAAGCAGCAGAGCAAATCCTGCCTGTTAATTGCAGTTATTTTAACCAAGCTTCTGCTTAGAGCACCTGCCTGTTCAGCTAAAAACAAATAGAGAAATTAGGTTTTTCACTGGCTAAGCAGAACGAGGAAACCTGTGTTCGGTGATGAAATGAGTTATTGTAAATAAGTTCCTCTCACTTTCTGTGTCTTCCCCATGTGCTTATGCTTTGTGTGGCTCTGCACTGCCATCTGCTGACAGCATAAAATAATTGCACCCAAGACATCCTAAAGACATGCTAGAGAATTTCCACAGCAATATGGCATGTTCGTGTTCATTATAACCACATTCACAGTGCTTCCTGCTGACAGGCTTGATCTTAGCACATTGCTATGAGTCTTCAGTCAAACTGAGACAAATCAATAACATTCAAGGTAACTGATATTGTGTTTCTCTCCCAAAGCACCTGCTGAAGTAAGAATTGTGCTGCTGGGAAAAACAGGATCTGGGAAGAGAAGTTTAACGTTTTATGTAATCCAGACAGTGTAACAAAAGATTGTCAAACAGAAGAAGCAAACTTTAATTACAGGAAGATTACAGTAACTGACACACCAGGGATCTTTGACCCAGACAGGGATGAGAAAGATCTGAAGTATTCCATAATATCCTGTCTCACTCACTGTGCTCCTGGTCCACATGCCTTCATCTTAGTGCTGAGAGTGGGAAGATGCACCAAAGAGGATGAAGAGTCAGTGAAGATGATACTGAAGTGGTTTGGGGAGGAAGCCCTGAAACACACAGTTGTCCTTTTCACACATGGTGAATACCTTAATAAAAACCAGACCATTAAAGAGTTTGTAGATAATTACAAGGATCTGAAGGATCTTGTTGATAAGTGTGAAGGCCGAGTCCATGTCATTGACTCTACGCACTGGAACAGAAAAGATAAAAATGCTCAAGCTGCTGATCTCCTGGAACAACTAAATAAACTGATGATAGAGAAGAGAGAAACTGGGGAATCACAGGCTGTACAGACACTGGAAGAACTGAAGAACCAGATATTACAGCAAAGATCCTCAGCACCTGATCAGGAACCAGGCCAAGGGTCAGGAAGACCTACAAGGTCTGATGGAAACCTGGATGAATCAGAGTACAGGAGCAACAGCTTTCAGATTAAACAGCTGCTGATGACTATAGAGAACATGGTGAAAGGGAATGAAGGTCGTTGTTACACAAATGAATCACTTCAGCTCATCGCAGAAGCTATACAGGATGAGGTGAATAAAATAATAAAAGAGAAAGAGTTTTTTGCTGAAGCCAAAAGTAGAGTTAGAAGGAATAGGGACAGTATGACTGAATCCCAGAAGCTAGACAACATAGAAGCTATAGAGCATGAGATAGATAAAATAATAAAAGAGAGAAAGACAGAAATTCGGAAAGAAGCCAGAAATAAGATTTTAAAACCAGAAGTAGCAGGAGCAGCAGTTGGATCTTTGATGGGGCTCCTGCTTGGAGTCCCTGTTGGAGCAGCTGTACCATTTGTGGCATTAGCTGGACTTTTCACTGCAGGAGTAAAGTCAATACTGGGCAGTAGATAAAAAAAACAGAAGTTAATCCCAGAAATATAACAGTTGTAGAAGCAGTTGAAGGAGTAACAGAGATAGCTGGGACAACGGCAGAGGTAGCAGTCAGGGATACAGGGGCAGCAGCAGCAGCAGTGGGGGCAACAGGGGCAACAGCCAAAGCTGGAGAAACATGCGTCGATACCAACCATGCAGCCAAGGAAGCTGCGAAAGCTGCAGGGCAGGCAGAGCTATCTGCAGTGAAGGAAGGGTTGGATGCCACACAAAAACCAGTCAGTTTTAAGGATAGTCCTTACAAAAAACATTTGTAGCTACTCTCTGAAGATCTGGTGACTCTTCAAATGCTGTATGTGGATCAGGGAGGTTTTGAAGAACAGTTATGAACCATCAGTTCTGCATATTCTGTGTGTGTCTCTCTCATGCAGAGTAGTGATGTGTTAGTCGTGAGTGAATCAGCTCTATGAGCCCTTTTACATGAACAATGGGGGCCAGATCCCTTCTGAGAGCTGATTTTCTTTCTCTTTTTTTTGTAAAGATTAATACAAGACTTTAGTTATTTATATTCAGAAAGAATCTTCTTCACAACGGGGCAGATAACATAGCAGAAAAGAAACCAGATCAAACCCTCTAATCTGAGGCATTTTTTTTCTTAATGCCATCTGCCATAAAGACAAGCTTATAATGTGTCTTGCAATAAGACCAGGGAAGCAGGAGCAGGAAAACAGAGAATTGGGGAATGAGGGAACATTCCCCAGTGTTTATTAGGAAAACAGCTAAACAATGAGGGAACTGCTGGGGTCGGGACGTCCGCCCCCGGGACTGGAACCTCGGAGGGCGGAGCCTTTTTAGCGAGCCTGGGGACATGCGGGATAGTATCCCTAATGGACCTGGCCCCTTTTAATGCCAGGCGCGTCCCCAGAAAGGGGCGAGCTGCTGACCCAGGCAGCAAAGCAGTGGGCTGACGATCCTTGGATGTCCGCTGTGGATCGGCGGGAATTCCTGGGGAGGTGAATACCGCCGGGTTGAGGATCGGGAGAGGTTCCTCCCGACTCGCAGTTGGACAGGCAGCAGAGACAGAGAGAGCCCCTAGGGCAGGGGTGTCAAACGTACGGCCCGCGGGCCTGAACCGGCCCCCCAAGGGACTCAATCCGGCCCGCAGGATAAATTTGAAAGTGAAAAATTTCAATGAGACATGAGCTAGACTTTTTAAAATAAACTGCTATTCCTAAATTGTCCACTAGGGGCGCACTGTTTTAGACATGGAGCAGCTGAAAGATGAAGAAAAAGACAAAACAATGCTCGCCTTTACACCCTCATTAGCCAACATGTCTTTGTCAAAAAGGAGAAAAGTGGATACTGAGTGTAGAGTTTTCCATGGAAAAATGGACAGCTTCCTATTTATTCACAGAGGTGAATGGGAAACCTGTATGCTTGGTGTGTATGCAACACGTGTCGGTGTTTAAGGAATATAATATTCGGCGCCACTGTGAGACTCAGCATGGTGAAAAATACGACAGCCTGCAAGGACAACTGAGACAAGAGAAGATAAATGAGTTGCTGGTGGGTCTGAAGAAACAGCAGTCTGTTTTCACTCGGAGCCGAGAGGTCAGTGATGCAGCAGTAAAATCCAGCTACATAATTGCTAACGAAATAGCATTAGCATCAAAGTCGTATTACGAAGGGGAGTTCATCAAAACATGCATGCTGAAGGCTGCAGAACTCGTATGTCCCGAGAAGCGACAAGCTTTTGCCAACATCAGCCTGACGAGGAATACTATTGCAGAGAGGATTTCGGAACTATCCACAGATTTAGACAGCCAATTGAAACACAAAGTCAAGTCATTTCTTGCATTTTCTGTTGCAATTGATGAGAACACTGACAATACAGACGTTGCTCAACTGGCTATATTTATTCGCGGAGTTGATGATACATTGGCCGTCACAGAGGAGTTCCTTGAGTTGGTGCCTATGATGGACACCACAACAGCAGAGGACATTTTCAGCTCTCTCGTTTGTGCGTTGGACAGAGTCGGAGTAGACTGGTCGCGTGCTGTCAGCTTGGCTACAGATGGCGCGCCATCAATGATCCTGAAAAAAGCAGGCGTTGTGACAAAATTCAGAGAGAAAGTACAAGCCGCAAATGGAGGAGATGCTTTTTGGACATTTCACTGTATTTTGCACCAGGAGGCATCGTGTTGCAAGTCATTAAAAATGGATCACGTCATAGAGGTGGTTGTCCGAACTGTTAATTTTATCCGAGCCAGAGGTCTGAATCATCGTCAGTTTGACTGCCTTCTCAGTGACAATAAAATTACCCATGGCCTGCCATACCACACTGAAGTAAGATGGTTAAGCCGAGGCGCTGTGCTGAAGCGTTTCTTTGAGCTACGAGCGGAAATTGGACAGTTTATGGAGACAAAAGGAAAGCCAGTGATGGAATTACAATCTCTGGAATGGCTGCAGGACCTTGCATTTATGGTGGATATTACAGAGCACCTCAATAATTTGAACAAAATGTTGCAAGGCCGTAAAAAGGTTGTCACACAGTATTATGACAGCATACATGCATTCAAGTTGAAGCTGACTTTGTGGGAGACACAGCAGGGCTTGTCCTTTAAGGTGCGCAATTGCGCGTGCACGCCATCACGCGCCTAAAATGGTGAAGAGCAGCGCAAAGAAATGCGCGCCTATCAATAAAAAAAGACATGTTTTTATATTTCATCTTGACTTGCTGCCACGTACGCTTTCCACTACTATTGCATTTGAAATCGGATCAGTTATTGTTAATATTATATAGGTTTACATTATGAGTAACATTACAGTAATGGAACTTCAGGGAGCATTACATATTACTTAGCAGCATATAATAGGTGACTTCTGAATTGTGTCGTATGTGTTAGCCTCTGTAATTATTAACAGTATTTCAATTCTTTTCAGAAAACACTTAATTGTCTAATACTCGGTCGTGAGATATTTTAGACCACGTTTTATGACCGTGAAAATGTACGTATGCATTTTCTCCGCCGTCAATACGTTGCCAATAAGCCTGCCTGCTTTTGTTGGCTGCAGTGGTATTGGACTTTCTTTACAGCGTTGATTTAAAAACTCCTCATAACCTTGCATAATTAGCATGCAGTCTTCCTCCGTGAAACATATACAGATCGCGCTATGAGTCAAACGGTGCCTTGCGTTGCCGAACATGCTCTACATATGTGAACGCGCACAAACTCCAATGCAGTTAACACCGATTTAACTAACCAACTTCTTAACTGGCGTCGTAGTACTGCATTTATTATGTCCGTAGATAGATCGATTAGAATGTACACACTACACACACACACCACGCATATGACCTGTACAAAATGCATGCATGAGGAATCATGGTAATCTATTCATGTACATGTATGTCAGGGTTACCCTATGCCACATTTGATTTGCTCAGATGTGTATGATGTGTATTTTGGCCCATATAATCTTAATATTATGGTGCTCTTCCCCTCTGAGCCTTCTGCAGCAAGTGTTATGCAAATTGAGGACAATCTCCGATGTATTGATGCAAAAAAGACTGAATTCTGAATTGCAAATTTTATTCACCAATAAAAAGTGATTCACTTTAAATGGGTTTCTACAAAATATGTTAAAGCATTAAAACTAGGACAAAATTCTCAACTAACACTAGGACTACAAAAAACAGAAATATGTACAAATACAAGTACATTTTGACCCATTGCACCAAAGTCCAACCACATTTTAGGCGCACAAAAAAGGTAAAATTGTGCAACTAGCACTTTTAGGGTGCACAAAAAAAATTGTGCACCTAGCACTTTTTAGGTGCACAAATTTGTGTGCGCCTGCATTTTTCAAAGGACAAGCCCTGACACAGCTGGCATGTGGTGACCCTGCTCATTTCCCCTGTCTAAGAGATGTAAGTGCGACTGTCGTTAATGCTGACATGAAATGGTACAAAGATAAGATTTCAGGATTGCTGTGGGAGTTTGAGAAACGGTTTCAGGTCTTTGGTGAACTCGAGGCAGAATTTGCAGTTTTTCGCTCACCCTTCACAGTCAAAGCTTCTGATGTGCCCGTCGACATCCAATTAGAAATAATTGATTTGCAATGTGATACAAATTTGAAGAACACATTTGCCTCAGTAGACTTGGACACATTTTATCAGTATCTCCTGCCAGGGTACCCCAAATTAACAGCCCTAGCTGCAAAAATTTTGTGCATGTTTGGGACTACCTACCTTTGTGAACAGGTTTTCTCTGTAATGCACATCAATAAATCAAAACTGCGCTCAAGGCTCACACACCAGCACTTAAATGACATTCTGAAACTGGCTGCTACTCAGGACCTGACGCCTGACACTGATGCACTTGTGCGGGCTAAGATGCCAAGTTTCAGGAGCAAAAACAAAGTAGTCTAAACTAGACTAATTCTTGTAAAATGCTGCATCAGAAACATTTTGCACTCAAAAAATATAGTTCTGTGAAAATGAATCCTTGCTGTAATAATAGCTAAAAATTGTTCAATTTGTTAGTCACCAGTTTCACTACAAAAGAGTTTGGTCATACATTTTATGTATGCATTTGTTATGTATGTTTCATGTATAAATCTTATATTTACAGGCAGAGTAATTACTTTCTCTCTTATACATTTAAAATGGCCACCATTTTGGTTTGTAAGATGTGGTGAGTCAATTTAAGTTTTGAGAATTATTACACATGTGGAAATTGGAGTAAAAATAATTCCTATATCTTGATTAGTTTATTTAATCTTAAAGTGCAATAGGCTACCATATTTTTCAGTTCTAAATACCTGTGACTTAAAGTTTTGTGCCTTTGTACAAACACTGTGATCACTTGTAATGCACACATGTAAATCATAAACTGAAGCAAATTGCACGTTTTTCTTGAGAAATCTGGTTATTCATAACATGTTTTGTAAAAGGATAGTTCATTAAATTAAAAAATATCCTAATGTAATTATACTTCTTTCCACTAAAACAAAGGGGAAAACATGAATTTTTTGTTATTTATAGCTATGATGTGCTGTGCTATGATTTTGATGGTCCGGCCCACTTGGCATCAAATTAGGTTGTATGCGGCCCCTGAACTAAAATGAGTTTGACACCCCTGCCCTAGGGAGAGCTCTGGCGCATCCTCCCATCTGCGGCTTTTCCGCTTCTTTCTCCTTCCTGCAGCAGGTAGCAGAGTCTGGGGCACCTCGGGTAGCTGACAGCGGACCATAGGGTAATACACTGCCCATGGCTACCCGCCGCATCGTGGACTCCACCACGCCTCTTCTCAGCTGCGGCACATTCTCGCGCACCTCATCAGTGAGGTGCGCATCCTCGAATGGGGACATGCTCTCCAAAATATCCCCGGTACAAGCAGCCAGGGCGAGAGCCGTAGGGTCCTCCTGGACCTCGGGCTGTTGCAGCCAATAAATTACCACGTTCGTGAGGTCCGTGTATTCCGCCTTGCTGACGTGCAGCATCTTCTCTCCGAGTCCGGTCATTCTATCTTGCAATAAGACCGGGGAAGCAGGAGCAGGGAGATGAAGAATTGGGGAATGAGGGATTTATTAGGAAAACAGCTATGCTAGGCACAAGAACGGACGTCAGCGTGGCACACGGGAGGAGCGAACGATGGGGGCAGGACACAATGTTTCACTATTAAAATGACGTGTTTTGGATAGCTTATCATATATTTTATTTTATTTGATATGGGCTTCACAATAGCATTAGAATTGTAACATTTATGTGCATTGACGAGATGCAATGTGCTTACTAATGTTTATAGTGAATAAATAAAATGTTCAGTGCACATGTGTAATAGTGTTTGATGTTTTTACAATACTGTTTTTATATCAAACATAATGTGAAAATATAGCTGCATGCAGCAATGAGGGGGCCAAGCAGACTATCAGGGAATTGCTGCCATAGAAACTTCATATCATTTTGTCAACAACAACAACAAATTTATTTTTGTATAGCGCATTATAGGGGTGTAACGATATTACAAACCGAACCGAAATATCGCGATTCACCAACCACGATACGTATCGCGAAACTCTCGTGGCGTACCGCGGTACTCTCACGCCCCCTGCTGCCCATTGTTGAGGTTGACGTCACTTGTCTCTAACTAATTTAACCAATTTAAACACATCTTTATTTTATCACATTTGATTAAATTGTATTAGTAATGATGAGCTTTTGTTCTAAATTTTGTTCTAAATATTATATTCTAAAGTTAGTATTAGAATTGTTTTTTTCTGACTAGTCTATATTGGAGGTATTTATTTAATTTTTGTTGTTTACTCAGGTATCCTGACTGTACTAAAAATGTGATGGCAAAGTTAATAAAGAAAAAGTTTAGTTATTCTTGTTATTAAGTGAATCTATTGTTCCTTAGCATTGCTGTTAAGATGACATCAACCCTAACCCACAGCAAACAGAAACCGAACCGAACCGAGGCTCCAAAACCGTGAACCGAACCGAATCGTGCCTTTGGTGTATCGTTACACCCCTAGCGCATTATCACAACATTACATTGTCTCAAAGCGCTTTACAGCATCCCCACCCAAAGCCCCCAGTGAGTAAGCCATAGGCGACAGTGGCAAGGAAAAACTCCCCAGAAGGAAGAAACCTTGGGAGGGACCAGACTCAAAGGGGGAGCCCATCCTCCAGGGGCCGGCAGGGAGAGTCAAATACAATTAAATCTGAAACACAAATGGGGAGCAGGGGGGAGATGACAAGCCGGTGCCAACGCTCCCTCCAATCGCCAGGCAGCCAGAAGGCTGGGAGCAGGTCATACAAGGAAGATGACACAGGCAGAACGGCGAGCTGGATGCACGGACGTCATTTCTAGAGGCGACGTCACATGTAGCAGGGTGTGCTGGACATCTTGATAGATTGAGTGCTCCAGGCAATTAGTCAAAGTAAGGGAGACTATAGGCAGTGCTAAAAGGTAGTTGAGTGCAATATGAAGTGCAATGCTCCGGCAGATATGGCTATGGCAGCATAAGTAGGAGGGAGAGGCAGGTGGGAATGCAGGCATGGGGAGTCCCTGAAATGTCAGCACTCCAATCCCACAAGCGATTGTGAAGCTAGAGTGACAGCACTGTCAATTCAGTTTATCCAAAGCCAATGGCACCGATCCCCACCCAGCTCTACACCTCACACTATAGGTCTAACTGGGAGTGAGAAGTTAGCTAGAGCTAGAATTAGTGTCCCAATAAGCTAAACTAAACAGGTGTGTTTTTAGTCTAGACTTGAATATTGAGAGTGAGCCTGAAACCCGCACATCCGGTGGAATGGAAGACCATTCCACAGCTGAGGAGCTCTATAGGAGAAAGCTCTGCAGCCTGCCGTAGCTCTTTCTACCCTCACAGCAAAACTGACAGTGTTAATTTTTCAGTGTTAGTTGAAATCAACAAAGGTAAGTGTTATTTCAACAGGTAATCTAGCAAGAGTAACACTTCAAGAATCCGTTCTTGAAAGTGTCGGTGCATATATCGGTCGTTTATTAATTTTTACACGGTCAGTGTTAAGTTGACCACACCTCCTTCTCTGGAAAGAAACTGTCTTGCTTATTTCGGCGGCCATTTAAGGGTGAGGGTAAAATGCGGATTCCGCCGGATTCCGCCGAACGTAAACAAAAGGAGGAGCTCAGCATTGCGGTGCAACTGCGCAGGCAGTACAATACGGATGTCCGAAATCGTATTGTTCTTAATGTTAACATTAATTTCATTGTTAATTTGTTAAACATGTGAAAATGTTCTATATATTATCTGTTGAGCGTTCTCTGGTCGAGGATAATCTGCATTTTTTCCCCTCTCTTGTCCCGTCAGACAGATGTGGATGTCCATGGCTACCAACGTCAATGTTTATGGATGCCTGTTCCTGACGAATAAAATAAATCATAATAAATAAATAAATAAATATGTCTTTCACCAAACATGTCAGTATTTTATTGTAATTCTGTATTTCTGTAGATCTCACATCCAAGCACCATTGAACTGTTTTGGTGTTATCTGATTACATTTTCTCATATAAGTACAGCTATACTGTACAGCTTGAAAGCACTCCTGTGAAATATCTACGTAGAAACGTGGTTGCCACTCTACAAGCCATTTTATCAGAATTAATACACGAAATAAATAAAATAAAAAGGATATTGCAATTAAAGCATCTGTTATATTGAAACATGGAAGTGGCACGTAGAAATCCTGCCCTGGGACATGTGATATATTGCCGGAAAGCTGGCAATTTGTACTATACGAAAATGCATGGAACTTCCCAGGGCAGGATTTCTAAATGTGCACTTCGCCCTGTACACTGTAACCATGGGGAAGCTGGCATAAATAATCTTCAACTAAAAGTCCACGGAAGTGGCACGTAGAAATCCTGCCCTGGGACATGTGATATACTGCCGGAAAGCTGACAATTTGTACTATACGGAAATGCATGGAACTTCCCAGGGCAGGATTTCTAAATGTGCATTTCGCCCTGTACACTGTAACCATGGGGAAGCTGCTATCTATAATCTTAAACTAAAAGTCCACGGAAGTGGCACATAGAAGTGAGGCCCCAGCACATGTGATATATTGCCAGGAAGGTCGGAATTTGTACTTTACGAAAATTCAAGATTGAAGATTCAAGATTCAAAAGGTTTATTCGTCACGTACACAGTTGTACACATACAACATGTAGTGGAATGTAACCCTGGTCACTCTGAGCAGCTGTGCTTGATAAGAGAGTAACAAAATATAGAAAAATAATAAAATAAAAAATATATGAAATGTTCAGCTGTACATAATCTATACATAAGTGATAGGTAAGAGGTATATAAGTGCAATGTGCAAGAGGCCTGAGGTATGTGCCAATGATTTGGACAGGGTGACGCAGTAGCCTACCTAGAGGCATTGAGTATTGTCCTGATTTAGGAGCATTATGACCTGGGGGAAAAAGCTCTTCCTTAACCTTTCCCAAAACCATAGTTCGAAGGAACGTTCGCAAACACTGTCCTTAAGTTGCGTATTTCAAACAACTCACGAGCTGTAGTTAGAAGCTTAGTCCCGGGTAAATACATCAGTGATGGTGGAAAATGCATTCTAAGAAGGGTATAGTCACCGTGTAAGTAAGAAATTGTATAATCTTTCATAACTAATAGGGAATAATTTAGCTCTACGATCACATATAATGTGAAGTTGTCTGAAAATGTTTGAAACGTAATTGTTGTGTGGGTCTCTGGTCATAAGTACGGTAACTGTCGGTAGTGAGCAATAGGGACACCTTGCTGGGTGATGCGGGAAGAATCCTCTGTGTGACCCATCTGTACGTTGACGTCGAAATTCAACTCACCAGTGGCACTTGCACTCTCATCTAGCACATATTGTATGTTCTAGTCACTCTTTGGCTTCTTCTCATGTTTAGAAACATGTGTGAACAGTTTTGAGTCATTGTGTTTAAATGATGACTACTGTATGGTGGCTGTGCTGAACTTCTGCAGCCTGTGTTTTCTATTTTGCATCAAAGTTCACCACAGTGCAAAATGTGTTTTGATGAATGGGAATGTGTTTAGAGTTTTGCTCAAATCTGCAAATTGTGTTTAAAGTTTCACCAAAAGAGTGATTGATTCAATAAATGAGTTTTGGCAATTGGAAGTTTTGTTCCAAGAATCAGGTTTAGTCTTTTAGCAATTCAGAAAAACTGTAACAGAAACATAAGGCAAGGTAAACTTTAACTTACCAAAGCTCTTTGGGGCAGTCAAACCAGATGTGTCCAGTTTGTACAGATACTGCACAGTTAGAATAGAATAGAATAGAATGCCTTTTATTGTCATTATACATTTTTTACATATACAATGAGATGAAAAGCATCTCCTTGGGTCAGTGCTCAAACATATACATATAAAATATAAAAAGAGAAGTAGTATAAAAGTATGTATAAAATATGTATAAAAATAAGCAATGTAAAGAAATAGAAAGTATTAAAGTGACAGTGTAATATATCTTATTGCACTAGCATATGTATATAAAGTGAACGAATGCACAATTTCACATTGACCGGATTATTACACAGTGATAATATATAATAAATAGATGTGGTAAGATTTTTTAGTGTGTGTGTGAAAGGGAGAAAGGGGAGGAAGACCATAGTAGGGGGAGTGATTGTTTTCTGTGTGTATTCAGTGTGTGTACAGTGTGTGTTCAGTGTGTGTTCAGTGTGAGTATGGCTCTAGGGAAAAAACTGTTCCGGAGTCTGTCTGTCCTAGTCCTGATGCACCTGTAGCGTCTTCCTGAGGGCAACAGGTTGAACAGATCAGAGCCAGGGTGGGATGTGTCCTTGATAATGTTCCTTGCTCTGCTGAGGCAGCGGGAGGTGTATATGTCCATAAGAGAGGGGAGAGGGCAGCCGATGATCTTCTGGGCAGCTTTGACAACTTTATGAAGCCTCTCCTTATCTGCCATGGTGCAGCTGCCGTACCACACTGTGATGCAGTACGTCAGGAGGCTCTCAATGGACGAGCGATAGAAGGTCAGAAGCAGATCCTGGTTGAGATTCAGCTTCCTGAGGACTCTCAGGAAGTGGAGCCGCTGCTGTGCCTTCTTGACGACCTCTGTGATGTTCTCGGTCCATGAGATATTGTCCGAGATGAGGACCCCTAGGTACCGGAAAGTATGGACCCTCTCCACGCGTTCACCGTTGATGTATAGGGGGGTTAGGTCGGTGCCGTGCCTCCTGAGGTCAACAACGATCTCTTTAGTTTTCTTGGTGTTCAAAGTCAGATTGTTCTCTGAACACCAGGCCTCCAGCTTCAGGACCTCATCCCTATAGGCTGCCTCGTCTCCCTTAGAGATGAGTCCGACCACCGTAGTGTCGTCGGCAAACTTGACGATGAGATTGTTGTTGTGGGTCGGACTACAGTCGTGGGTGTAGAGGCAGTATAGGAGGGGGCTCAGCACACAGCCCTGTGGGGATCCGGTGCTAGTTAGGGGTAAAAGGCTGTTATGGGCAGGGTTAATCAATTGTACAGTTGTGCTTAAAATGGGGGTATAAAATCCTTCAAATACTACAAAAGTTATGTAAGAGAACTTTTGTTTTTTGTTTTGTAAACAAGTACACCTACTCTTACAGTTTTAGACTTAACAGGTTTTAAAGAATTTTGTATTATATTATATTATATTATATTAAATTAACATGACTATAGCGAATGTCTGTCAGCCCCTTTTGACAGAATGGCCTTATAGCTATGTTTTCATAGAATCTGAGCCGGAAAAGTCAGATTGCTATGCCAAGAGTACAACTAATTTGAAAACAGTGTTAGTGAAGTCATTTGAAGACTGAATTGTGTTACAGTGGAAAAAAAACACATCAGCACAATAAAGGGCAAGTGACTCAGGCAAAGTCAGTCAGAAGGGTGTGTGAACATGACTGGCAAACTGGGTGATAAGTATAATGATGAATGCCTGCTCACCAGTAAGTTCATGCTTATTTCCTTACAGTATCTCTTGAGGAGGCCTGCCAATGGTGTGGACAGTTTCAAAATAAAGATGGTGACTGGGTGAGGAAAATTACTGTAGTCATTTGATAGATGGGAAAATATGGCTACTTGTCCTATACTGTATGTTGTTAATCCCACTGTAGATACTCTGTAATGGATGCCAGAGGTGGCAACACCGTGTCTGTACTGGCATGACCAAGAGCCAATTCAAACACATAACAAATGTTAAATGGTATTGCACAGCTTGTGAAGAGAAGCCTTCGCTATAAAAACGCAGCCACACTACAGTGGTATGCAAAAGTCTGCAACCGCTTGTTAATTTAGCATTTTTTCCAACTTTTGACCTTTTACTTTTAACTCCTTAGTTGAGCCAATATATTTATTTGAAAACAGTGTTACAGGGGACACAGTAATAAAAATCAAGTTTTTATTCTAGCTTGGATTTACTTTTCTGAGTTTGTTTGTTAAAGCTCCCATGTCAATTGTCTTATTGAGTAATATGCGTAATGTACTTCTCTGGCCAAAGGTGCAAAATAAATGTGTATACTTCATATATAGTAGAACAGACATGCGTCAAGCTTTCTTCATGTTCGTGTAGGTGGCCTTGAAAAAGGACTTTTTGTGTCTCAGTGATGGCTCAGTATCTGGTGGGCCACACTTTGTTCTTCATCACCTGCCTGCACCGTGTTGGCATTGAGTGAACCAGTTTGATGAGGTGATCATGGCTGATAACATGATTCCAGGCTGCATTGAGTGACTCAATCAACTCATGTTTTGATTTTGGATGTCTCTTGGATATCTCCAAAGCCACCTTGTGCCACAAGTTCTCAATCGGATTCAGATCGGGAGATTGGGCAAGCCAGTCAATTGATCGATGTTGTTCTGACGCTTCCAGTTGATCACCTGTTTGGAGCAATGGCAGGGTGCATTGTCATCTTGGGACAGGAACCAGCTTGTAAACAGCTGCTGCACTGACGGCACCATACACTTTTGCAGTACTGTGATGTACTTGGTCCCACTGACCATGCCGTCAACGATGTGCAGACGTTCGACACCACTGGCAGCCATGCAGCCCAAGACCATGACCTTCAAAGGATGCTTCACAGTGAGGTTGAGCCACTCAGGCTTGAACTCCTCTCCAGGAAACCTCCTCACATAGGTGTCTGCCTGGCTACCAAACAGGCAGAAAGTGCTTTCATCGCCGGAAAGCACCTTTTCACATGGACCTTTCACATGTCCAGCGTGAGTTCTTCCGTGTCCAGTCAACCCGGTTGCACCTTTGGACATCAGTCATCAGTGGCTTGTTGTGTGCCTTGCAACCCCGCAGACAAAACTGTTGATGAGGTGACACTGACATGGCAGCTGTCTGACCACTCACGCAGTAGCTGAGGTGAGGTCAACTTGCGATTGCTCAATGGAATGCGTCAAAGTGCATGATCCTAGCATGATGTTGATGCATGTGGATGACCAGACCGAGGCGTGTCTGCCACCAAACTCGCTTTCTTCTTTTGTAGAATCTTTACAACTGCTCTGTGACTGTAGCCGACTTTGTTAGTAATCTGGCAGCATGAAAATCCATGAAAATTTGTTGTTCCAAGGGATATTTCTTAAATAATAGTTTATTTTCATTTGTAATTCTTCATTCTGGCAATGCATATTTATTTGTTTAATAAATGGTGTTGTTCACAAAACTACAAAAAGTAATGTGAGAACATAGTAATTCACTACATTCACTACTGTTCATGGCTTAAGGGCCATTTGTTAGACTGCACAACACAATTGTGAAAGAAGGTGAGAGCTCCCGTAGTGGCTATGGGACTGTATTTCCATAGAGCTGATATTATGTGTGGCAGCCTCATTGCTTTTTAGATCACAAGGTGGGATAGAAGGACAAATCAAATCAATTTGCTCATTTAATATTTAAATTTTTTTATTAGGCTTGATTTTTGGAAGCCCAAATTTAGAAACCCACCGCAACTGAAAATGGAATGCCACAGATATAAGTCTCTTCCATGTAGTAGTACCTATTTGTTGGCTCAGAGTGATAGCTTTTTAGCTAGGGATCTGTGTCAGCAAGTGGCATTATTGCTGGTTTAAATTATGTGAATGCCATGACAAGTCCTACTGTATTAGGTACTTGAGCAGTTGTTCTATTTTGGGTGTGATGTTAATTTTCATCTAGCCTGGTGAGGAGGTTCAATGTACAGGGAAATCAGGTGGTTAGTGGCTAAATTATCACTCCAGCTGCTAGAAATAAACTGTGCATAGTTCTTGTGCCTGAGATGGCTTGTTATGAGACTGCAGCAGGAAAACAAGCATTGAGAAAACGCTTCTTTTTTTTTCATTATTCCATGGACATACATCTTTCAAGATACCACCCAAGTACTCACAATAGAACATAAACCAATAGATCCTACTAGGATCTACTGTTGGAAATGCAGTCACTATTTAGAGTCTCTGGGGTATTTATACTGTTGCCCTATTCAACACCATCATGGTGAAAGGTTAAAACAAAGGCAGTACCCTGTCATGCTATGCAAATATACATCAGAGCTATTGGTCTTCAGGAGAGTGGGCAGGTCCAGGAGCTGCAGAGTGAAACAAACTTTATAATCTGTGTCAATGAGCACTGCCTTGCCTGAAATGCTTACCTGGAAATTAACTTAAACGTGTATTACATATTACAGGAGAAATACTTAAAAATTAATTAGATTGGCTCTTGAAAGTAGGAACTGTAAATAAACTGACCTTAGTGAGTATTATAGTCAGGTACATTGCAATTCATTCCACTTGAAAAGTTACAACTTAAGGTAGTTCAGTGTAAGTGTATAGCTCAGTAGTCTAAGTATGTGGGCTTGTAATTCAGGGGTTGCAGGTTCAAATCCAGCTTCAACTAGATAAGTGCATGTTTATGGGCCCTTGCACCATGAAAAGTAGTGAATTGCCATGTTCTCACATTACTTTTTGTAGATCTGTGAACAACACCATTTATTAAACAAACAAATCTGCATTTGCAGAATGAAGAATTCAAAATGAAAATAAACTATTATTTAAGAAATATTCCTTGGAACAACAAATTTTCATGGATTTTCATGCTGCCAGATTACTAACAAAGTCGGCTGCAGTCACAGAGAAATTGTAAAGATTGTACATGAGAAGAAAGCGAGTTTGGTGGCAGACACGCCTCAGTCTGGTCATCCACATGCATCAAAATCATGCTAGGATCATGCACTTTGACGCATTCCATTGAGAAGTCACAAGTTAACCTCACCGTGTCATGTCAGTGTCACCTCATCAACAATTTGTTGCCGGTTCCCGCAGTTTGGTCTGCAGGGTTGCAAGGCACGCAACAAGCCACTGATGACTGATGTCCAAAGGTGCAACCGGATTGACTGGACACGGAAGAAGTCACGCTGGACATGTGAAACGTGGGAAAAGGTGCTTTTCGGCAATGAAAGCACTTTCTGCCTGTTTGGTAGCCAGGCAGACACCTATGTGAGGAGGTTTCCTGGAGAGGAGTTCAAGCCTGAGTGCCTCAACCTCACTGTGAAGCATCCTTTGAAGGTCATGGTCTTGGGCTGCATGGCTGCCAGTGGTGTCGAACGTGTGCACATCGTTGACGGCATGGTCAGTGGGACCAAGTACATCACAGTACTGCAAAAGTGTATGGTGCCGTCAGTGCAGCAGCTGTTTACAAGCTGGTTCCTGTCCCAAGATGACAATGCACCCTGCCATTGCTCCAAACAGGTGATCAACTGGAAGCGTCAGAACAACATCGATCAATTGACTGGCTTGCCCAATCTCCCGATCTGAATCCGATTGAGAACTTGTGGCACAAGGTGGCTTTGGAGATATCCAAGAGACATCCAAAATCAAAACATGAGTTGATTGAGTCACTCAATGCAGCCTGGAATCATGTTATCAGCCATGATCACCTCATCAAACTGGTTCACTCAATGCCGACACGATGCAGGCAGGTGATGAAGAACAAAGTGTGGCCCACCAGATACTGAGCCATCACTGAGACACAAAAAGTCCTTTTTCAAGGCCACCTACACGAACATGAAGAAAGCTTGACGCATGTCTGTTCTACTATATATGAAGTATACACATTTATTTTGCACCTTTGGCCAGAGAAGTACATTACGCATATTACTCAATAAGACAATTGACATGGGAGCTTTAACAAACAAACTCAGAAAAGTAAATCCAAGCTAGAATAAAAACTTGATTTTTATTACTGTGTCCCCTGTAACACTGTTTTCAAATAAATATATTGGCTCAACTAAGGAGTTAAAAGTAAAAGGTCAAAAGTTGGAAAAAATGCTAAATTAACAAGCGGTTGCAGACTTTTGCATACCACTGTAGTGTGGCTGCGTTTTTATAGCGAAGGCTTCTCTTCACAAGCTGTGCAATACCATTTAACATTTGTTATGTGTTTGAATTGGCTCTTGGTCATGCCAGTACAGACACGGTGTTGCCACCTCTGGCATCCATTACAGAGTATCTACAGTGGGATTAACAACATACAGTATAGGACAAGTAGCCATATTTTCCCATCTATCAAATGACTACAGTAATTTCCTCACCCAGTCACCATCTTTATTTTGAAACTGTCCACACCATTGGCAGGCCTCCTCAAGAGATACTGTAAGGAAATAAGCATGAACTTACTGGTGAGCAGGCATTCATCATTATACTTATCACCCAGTTTGCCAATCATGTTCACACACCCTTCTGACTGACTTTGCCTGAGTCACTTGCCCTTTATTGTGCTGTTGTGTTTTTTTTCCACTGTAACACAATTCAGTCTTCAAATGACTTCACTAACACTGTTTTCAAATTAGTTGTACTCTTGGCATAGCAATCTGACTTTTCCGGCTCAGATTCTATGAAAACATAGCTATAAGGCCATTCTGTCAAAAGGGGCTGACAGACATTCGCTATAGTCATGTTAATTTAATATAATATAATATAATATAATACAAAATTCTTTAAAACCTGTTAAGTCTAAAACTGTAAGAGTAGGTGTACTTGTTTACAAAACAAAAAACAAAAGTTCTCTTACATAACTTTTGTAGTATTTGAAGGATTTTATACCCCCATTTTAAGCACAACTGTACAATTGATTAACCCTGCCCATAACAGCCTTTTACCCCTAACTAGCACCGGATCCCCACAGGGCTGTGTGCTGAGCCCCCTCCTATACTGCCTCTACACCCACGACTGTAGTCCGACCCACAACAACAATCTCATCGTCAAGTTTGCCGACGACACTACGGTGGTCGGACTCATCTCTAAGGGAGACGAGGCAGCCTATAGGGATGAGGTCCTGAAGCTGGAGGCCTGGTGTTCAGAGAACAATCTGACTTTGAACACCAAGAAAACTAAAGAGATCGTTGTTGACCTCAGGAGGCACGGCACCGACCTAACCCCCCTATACATCAACGGTGAACGCGTGGAGAGGGTCCATACTTTCCGGTACCTAGGGGTCCTCATCTCGGACAATATCTCATGGACCGAGAACATCACAGAGGTCGTCAAGAAGGCACAGCAGCGGCTCCACTTCCTTTTTTTTTTTTTTTATATATTCCCTCCTCCACCCCCCCTCTGCGGGGGACTGTATCTATTTATTTATTATTTATTTATTTATTTATTTATTTATTTATTATTTTATTTTATATTTTTATTTACTTCCTCAAAAGAAGGAGAGGGAGGGGGGGACAAAGGAGAAGGAGGGAAGAGAGAGAGAGGGAGAGAGAGGAATGGAAAGAAAACAGAAAAAAAAAAAATTTTTGGTAACAACCTCCCCACCAGCTAAAGAGGCCCCCAGCCCCTCCAATGCGCCGAAGGTCCCCGCGCCGGGGCCGGGCCCCAGTGCACGCGCCAGCCCACACCCCGGCGACCCACCCACCAGGACCCAAGCCCCCCCAGCCCAGCCGGAACCCCAGCCCGGAGGCAGAGCGCCCCCAGAACCCCAAGCCCGCCCCGGACCCACCCAGGAGCAGCACGGCCGCCAGGCTGGTACCCTACGTCCGCCGGCACAGGCTACCCCAGCAGCACTGCATGCAGCCGCCAGAAAGACGCCACCCAAGAGCCACCAAAGCCCCATCCAGGCCAGGACCGCAGTCCCAGCGCCGAACCCCCCCAGAAACCCCCCCCCCCCCCCAGGGAACCCCCAGACACCCCAAGCCCATAGGCCCCCCCCCACACCAACAACAAAGACTGAAGCGGGACAAACCTGCGACCCCCCACCGCCACTAGGTGATGGAGCTGATCAAAGGAGCCCAGAGAGATTGGTCTAATGTGGCGGCAGAAGCTGTATCAAGACTAATATGGTCCAGCAAACTCTCTCTATATTGGTTGATATTAAGGTTATTTTTATTTTTCCAGTTCATGAGGACAGTCTTCTTAGCAATGCATAAAGCGGTGAAAGCCATGTGGGTTGTGTTAATCTCGGTAGTGACACCATCTAAGTCACCCAACAAGCAGACTGAAGGAGAGGCTGGAATGGTACATTTCAGACACTTTGATAAGTCCTCACAAATCCTGCGCCAAAACATCTGAACAGGTGGACAGAACCAAAGAGCATGGATGTAATTGTCAGGTGTATCCCCTTGACAGTGTGAGCAGTTGTTAGAAGATGTAAAACCCATCCTGAACATCCGATGCCCTGTATAGTGCACTCTATGCAGGATTTTGTATTGTATTAATTGTAAATTGGGACTTCTAATCAGTTCAAAGGTTTTTAAGCATGTCTTAGACCAGAAATTGTGGTCCCAGCTGATTGATAAAACTGCCTCCCATTTTGCAATAGGAAGGGATATTGAATCATCCATTGTAGAAAGTGTCCTGTATATTTTAGACAGTAATTTGGGGGTTTTGAGATTAAGGAATTCTGCCACCCTTGGTGGTATTTGTAATTTGATTTGATTAGACTTGAATTTCCTTTTTACTATAGATTTAACTTGTTGATATTCTAAAAATCTATTCTTGTTAATCCCATGTCTTTTAACTAATAAGTCAAAGGGGATAAAGTCTATTTCTTCAAATATATGTTCCAAGTATTTAATATCTTTACAAATCTTTATATTTTTATTTACTTCCTCAAAAGAAGGAGAGGGAGGGGGGGACAAAGGAGAAGGAGGGAAGAGAGAGAGAGGGAGAGAGAGGAATGGAAAGAAAACAGAAAAAAAAAAAAAAAAAAAAACAAACCAAGAAAAAAACAAAACAGATAATCTGCTTCCATGTCTGTTGAAAAGAGAAAGACAACATACAACATCTGTACTAATCACAACGACCATCAAACGTTAAATGTTGTTGAACAGCACACACAACCAGCCTTACAACCCATGCCCAGAAGCAACAGCCGATCAAGACAGTGTGTGTCCGTGAGCATGTGTCCGTGAGCACCTGTGTGCACACCTGTGTGTGTCAGCGCGCTGGTGTTCCTAAGGTTTCTCCATGTAAATGTCTAGAAGTGTGTGTGTGGGGAGCCACAGCCCCGCCCACCCAGGACATGAAGTCGACACGGAGGAGACCCGGGCCCCAGATATCCAGAGGCCCCCCAGGGCACGGGAACCCCAGGAGGACCAACGCAGGGACAATTGCAGCCCCCACCGAGAAAAGGGCAGAGGAGCGCTCCGGAGGCGGGCCATCCGGCAGCCACATCGCAGGAGCCCCAGGGGGCCGTGGCGACGAGCACGCAGGCCCCGCCGGCGGCCGGCCACACCAGGGCAGACCGGACCCCGGGCCCAGAGATCCAAGGGCCCCCCCACCCCCCAGCCAGGGCCCCGACAGAGCCGGAAGGGCCAGGCCCCGGCAGGCAACCGCCGAGAGTGAGTCAGCACACACCAGAGCATCCAGCCCCGGACATCGAGAACCACCAACGCATCGGCGGCCGGGGGCCTCATCCACCAGCAGGGAGTGTGGCGGGGGGTAATAGAGCCTGAGATGTTATTTCAGGTGGAGTCTAAGACCCAACCTGACACATACGTATAGACAGACAGGCACACACATACACAAGCATACGTTCCCACCCTCATGCACCCATAAACAAATATTCACCCATTCGCCCAACATGAAGACACAGAAATGAACGCCGTACACACACTCACACTCCCCATATATACTCTATACTTCGAGATCTAGGCACCACCGCCCCCAGAGGGGCAATCCGCCACCAGACCTCGGAGATGGATCCCTTTTTTCCTCTGGCATGGGGACAAGAAGACCACCCCGGACCCCACAGCAGCCGAGAAGCCCACCAGCCCAGACCCCGACCGGACGGCCAGCTCCTCCCAGCCCCCGGCCCCAGATGGTGAACAGAGAACGGGGGCGTGAAAAGACCCTATGCTTCCCTCCGCCCGCTCATATGTGGTGTTGGTGCGTGTTGTTCTAAAGTGCTTTAAAACAGGGGAAGGGCATGGTGCTAACCACCCTCTGCCAATCAGCAGCTGGTGTCAGCTCGGCCCCTCCCCAGAACCCTCAATGTCTATATGCAACTTAAAATTGAGAAGTGGGCACTGGCACCAGAGGTAAGGCTGAATGAACAGACCGCCCTCTGGACGCCATTCCTTGTGCCCACCCCCAAGGCCCTAAATGTATGTGTCATGAGAGAGTAAGTAATGAGAGTGTCTAAGTTGTGATGTGTGATTGAGACACAGGTGGTCACGGGGGGACAGAGGAGGAATACCTCCCCTGCATCCCAGCGACGCACCTGCACCTCAAAGCCCTATATGTGTGTTGGGGTGACGGAGCGGGAGGAGGGAAGCATTTAGGGATGGGGAGGAAAGGATCGGGGGGGGCAAAGTACCCCCCCTCTGGAGCCAGCCCCCCCGCTGACCCCCATAAGCACCCCCGTTCCCAGAAATCCACCCAGGGCGGGAGAGCCGAGGCCCATCCAGTCCGGGGGCCCAGAGCAGCGGCACCACCGGGCACCACAGAGCCCGGGGCAGCCAACCAGACCCCACCACAGAGGGAAAAACTACACCCACCCCACCATTCAGTCAACTCCCAGACTACATAAGACAACAGACACCCAGGTTGGGTCCATTCTCCTACTCTATTGGATTCCCCCCCACCACCGCAGAGTGGATACCCCTAAGGCAGGGACCACCTGCGGGCAGATGGTAACAACCTCCCCACCAGCTAAAGAGGCCCCCAGCCCCTCCAATGCGCCGAAGGTCCCCGCGCCGGGGCCGGGCCCCAGTGCACGCGCCAGCCCACACCCCGGCGACCCACCCACCAGGACCCAAGCCCCCCCAGCCCAGCCGGAACCCCAGCCCGGAGGCAGAGCGCCCCCAGAACCCCAAGCCCGCCCCGGACCCACCCAGGAGCAGCACGGCCGCCAGGCTGGTACCCTACGTCCGCCGGCACAGGCTACCCCAGCAGCACTGCATGCAGCCGCCAGAAAGACGCCACCCAAGAGCCACCAAAGCCCCATCCAGGCCAGGACCGCAGTCCCAGCGCCGAACCCCCCCAGAAACCCCCCCCCCCCCCCCAGGGAACCCCCAGACACCCCAAGCCCATAGGCCCCCCCCCACACCAACAACAAAGACTGAAGCGGGACAAACCTGCGACCCCCCACCGCCACTAGGTGATGGAGCTGATCAAAGGAGCCCAGAGAGATTGGTCTAATGTGGCGGCAGAAGCTGTATCAAGACTAATATGGTCCAGCAAACTCTCTCTATATTGGTTGATATTAAGGTTATTTTTATTTTTCCAGTTCATGAGGACAGTCTTCTTAGCAATGCATAAAGCGGTGAAAGCCATGTGGGTTGTGTTAATCTCGGTAGTGACACCATCTAAGTCACCCAACAAGCAGACTGAAGGAGAGGCTGGAATGGTACATTTCAGACACTTTGATAAGTCCTCACAAATCCTGCGCCAAAACATCTGAACAGGTGGACAGAACCAAAGAGCATGGATGTAATTGTCAGGTGTATCCCCTTGACAGTGTGAGCAGTTGTTAGAAGATGTAAAACCCATCCTGAACATCCGATGCCCTGTATAGTGCACTCTATGCAGGATTTTGTATTGTATTAATTGTAAATTGGGACTTCTAATCAGTTCAAAGGTTTTTAAGCATGTCTTAGACCAGAAATTGTGGTCCCAGCTGATTGATAAAACTGCCTCCCATTTTGCAATAGGAAGGGATATTGAATCATCCATTGTAGAAAGTGTCCTGTATATTTTAGACAGTAATTTGGGGGTTTTGAGATTAAGGAATTCTGCCACCCTTGGTGGTATTTGTAATTTGATTTGATTAGACTTGAATTTCCTTTTTACTATAGATTTAACTTGTTGATATTCTAAAAATCTATTCTTGTTAATCCCATGTCTTTTAACTAATAAGTCAAAGGGGATAAAGTCTATTTCTTCAAATATATGTTCCAAGTATTTAATATCTTTACAACTCCAATCCGGGAAATTTATCATATTATTGTTTAGTAGTATGTCAGGGTTGTTCCAGATGGGAGTACGTTTGCATGGGATTAATGAAGACTCAGTCATTTTAAGAAACTCCCACCATGCTGTCAGAGAAGAGCTGATACTGATGCTTTTGAAGCATTCATGTCGTTTAATGTTTGAGCTAATGGATGGTAGATCCGAAATGTCTATGTTATTGCATAGAGCCTGTTCTACGTCTAGCCAAGGTTCATCTAAGAAGGTATGTTTTAGCCATCCTGAGATGTTTTGAAGCCTGTTGGCTAAGAAGTAGTGGTGAAAGTTAGGCAGATCTAGTCCTCCTTTGTCCTTGGTCCTTTGCAGCGTTTTTAAGCTAATACGCGGTGGTTTATCTTTCCAAAGGAATTTAGAGATGGCGGAGTCCAGAGATCTAAACCAGTCAGGTGATGGTTTACTTGGAATCATTGCAAATAAATAATTAATTCTTGGTAACACCATCATTTTTATTGATGCAACCCTTCCCACGAGTGATATGGGCAGGGACTTCCATCTAACCAGCTCATCCTCTACCTTCTTTAAAAGTGGGATGTGGTTTAATTTAGTTAAGTCTGCCAGCCTAGGTGAAACATTAATACCTAAATATTTAACATCCCCAGATTGCAGTGGAGTGGAGGAAGAGTTCTGAAAGGAGCAGTTAATTGGAAGAACTGTAGATTTTAACCAGTTTATTGAATAATCTGAGACTCTTGAGAAAGAGTTTATTAATGTAATTACCTCAGAGAGAGTGGTTTGTGAATGCTGGAGAAAAAGTAACACATCATCCGCATAAAGACTGACCTTATGTTCCACATTCTTGCATTTGATGCCTTTAATCACTATAGCCTGTCTAATTGCTGCTGCTAGTGGTTCAATAAAAATTGCAAACAGTGAGGGGGAGAGAGGGCATCCCTGCCTGGTGCCCCTCTTGAGACAGAAGCTAGAGGATGTTTGGTCATTCGTCCTAACACATGCTGTTGGGGAACTATATAATATTTTTAACCAGTTTATAAAAGAGGTTCCAAAACCAAATTTGTGTAATGTTGCAAATAAAAAACTCCAACTAACTCTATCGAATGCTTTTTCTGCATCTAGAGACAATATTATGATTTGAAGGTTTTTATTGCACGAATAGTCTATCAGATTGAGTAATCTACGTGTGTTTGTTGATGAGTGCCTCCCTTTTATGAAACCAGTTTGGTCAGGATGAATTATGTGAGGGGTTATCTTCTCTATTCTTTTTGAGAGAGCTTTGCAGATTATTTTAAGGTCAACATTAATAAGTGATATTGGACGATAGCTGGTAGGCAATATAGGGTCTTTGCCTGGTTTTAGCAAGAGACTAATGTTGGCAGAATTCATATTTGGTGGTAGTCTACCATTTTCCTTGGTTTCCTGCAACATTCTGTAGAATGTTGGTGACAGAATTGTCCAGAATTCTTTATAGAATTCTACTGGAAATCCATCTGGGCCTGGAGCCTTATTATTGGGCATACTGTTCAAAGCTTCCTGGAGTTCACCTGGTGTCAGCAGAGAATCCAGTTCTATCGTTTGATTATCTGATAATTTCGGAAGGGTTATACTATCAAGAAACTGATCAATTTCGTCTTTAGATGGGTTTATCTGTGGTAAGTATAAAGATTTGTAAAAGTCCCTGAAAGTGTTGTTTATTCTTTCAGGGTCATATACTGTATCCCCAGTTGAGTCTTTAACAGCACATATAGTTGTTTTTTCTTTATTTACTTTTAACTGGTTAGCAAAAAATCTACCTGATTTATTACCATATTCATAATTTTGCCAGCGAAGTCTTTGTGCTAAGAATTGTGTTTTTTTATGAATAATTTCATTTAATTCTAATTTTGCTTTACGTATTTTATTCAGCATTTCCTGTTCCTGGGATGATACATAAGCTTCTTCTAAGGATTTGATGTTTTCTTCTAATTCCTGAATATACTTGTTTTCTCTTTTCTTTTTATGTGATGAGAATGAGATTATTTTACCTCTCATCACAGCTTTGCCTGCTTCCCAGAGAACAGATGCTGATGTTCCAGGCAGGTCATTATAGTCTAAATATAAAGCCCACTCTTTTTTGAAATAGTTAATAAAATCTCCATCTTTAAGCAATGATGTATTAAATCTCCAGTTTCTAATTGGTGGAATGGCTTTCTTATTTATTAGGGTTAAAGATACAGGAGCATGATCGCTGACAGCTATAGGGTGTATCTCAGTGTCTGAAATGTCACTCAGCAGTGAGCTACTGATTAGGAAATAATCCAGACGAGAGTAAGAGTGATGGACGTGTGAGAAGAAAGTATATTCCCTACGGTTGGGGTGAAGAGAACGCCATGCATCGCGAAGACCATAGTCACTCATGTACTGTTTAACTATATTTATGGATTCCCAATTGCGCTGAGCAGCTGTACTGAGCCTGTCCATTTCTTTATTTAGTGCGAAATTGAGATCGCCCCCAAGAACGAGTGTGCTATCTAGGTGTTCAGAGAGTGCGGTAAAGAAAACGTGGAAGAATGAAGGGTTATCAACATTTGGACCATATATACTAACAATACATAACTTCTTGTTAAGTATAGACAATTTAATGATTATAAATCTACCTTCTGGATCTATAATTGTGTTGAGTAATGTGAAATTAACATTTTTATGTATTAAAATTGCTACTCCCCTTTGCCTAGAGTTATAACAGGCTGAGAACACATTAGGAAACTCAGGTGTTTTAAGTTCATCTGTAGCTGTGGCAGGTCTATGAGTCTCTTGTAATAAAACAACGTCTGCCTGTAGTTTTTTAAGATGGCTAAATATTTTTAACCTCTTCTCTCTGGAGCCAGCTCCATGCACATTCCATGAGACAAACCTTAGTGTGCCCATAGACATGTGTGTGTAGCTAATATTGCACGTGCAAATGAGTCAGATACGAACGAGCGTGTGAGCGCTTGTGTGCGTGTGTATCCTATATGTCTGTGTGCACTATAAGGTCGGAGTGGTTGTGGTGAAGCTGAGTACATATGTACATTATCATGTCGTGCAGATGTGTAAAAATCGAGGGTGTTGTGTGTGATTGAGTAGAAATTTAAAGCAGGTGATCGGTGCAGGGAAAGCAGGGAGAAGTGAAAAAGACATACAAAGGGGCACGCGAGTAAGGGTATTAGTGAGAAACATAGAAACATAAACATTGTTAGCACTGTGGCGCCGCCGAGACTGACGGTAGTGTATTTGTTATGACCTAACATTAAATTAGCGAATTAACATGTATAAGCTAGATTAAACAGAAGAGGAAAATATAAGGAAAGAAGAAAAATATAACAGGTTCTTATCTGGAGTGGCGTTAATATAACCAGGGAGTGATGTTAGGGTCGCGGTAGAGCTGTCCATCCACGTAGAGCCGATCCACGGCGATGACAGCTCGGGAGCCCTTCTGGATGGAGCTGCGTCGGATTGGGAACAGAACTTTGCGTCGCTCCAGAATCTCTTTGGGGAACTGGTCGTTTACGCCAAAGTCCGTTCCTTTCAGCTCCCTGCCGCGGCTCTTCACATGCTGCTTCTGTTTGAAATTCCCGAATTTGGCCACAATAGGACGCGGTCTCAGGGCACCAGGCCTCTTAGCTCCCAGCCGATGGACTCTGTCAAAGCAGATGCTTTCCACAGTGTCCTCTGGAAGCTTCAGGTGGGTCTTGATAAATGTTTTAACCGTAATTTCTGCGTCCTCTTCAGCAGATTCCGGGATGCCTGAAAACACCAGGTTATCTCTCATACTACGGGCTTGGAGATCGATGACAGTCTCTTTTATTTTTTTATTTTCTTCTTTTAGATTGGTCACATTCTCAGTTAGAGACTTGACCGAGCCCCGTAGTGAGGCGTTTTCAGCAGCGAGTGTTTCCACCTGTTGCTGGCTGAATTCCAAAGACTCCCTCAGGGATGTGAACTCCTGATGCAAAATCTCGACCAGAGACAACCTCGCGTCGAAGCTGGACAATCGCTTGTCGATTGACTCCAGTATGTCGGCGAAGTCTTTACTAGTCGGCGAAGTTGCTCCGGGGGAGTCTGCCGGGCGACTTCTTTTGGATGACGGCGTCTCGCTTTTTCCCGGGGAAGATGTATTGAGGTTCTTCTTCATGACTGTAGTGTCGAAGTAACAGTCAATGTATTCTTCGAGTGATTCCAACTTCCCCTCGCTGTCCTCGCTCAGCTCGCTGTTCATTCAGATTTTCCGCCAAGTCTCCGGCGTCTGACGTCACTTACAGCATTTCCGGTCCTACAGCATTTCTCAGGAAGCTGAATCTCAACCAGGATCTGCTTCTGACCTTCTATCGCTCGTCCATTGAGAGCCTCCTGACGTACTGTACTGCATCACAGTGTGGTACGGCAGCTGCACCATGGCAGATAAGGAGAGGCTTCATAAAGTTGTCAAAGCTGCCCAGAAGATCATCGGCTGCCCTCTCCCCTCTCTTATGGACATATATCACTTTTGATGAAAGTGATAAAAAATAGACATCTCTCTCTCTCTCTCTTTATTCTGACATTTAACTAATTCAAAAGATATTTCAATATTTATTTATATAAAACAAAACAGTTTACTCTAAATTGATGTTTAACAGTAAAAAAAATGTTTTTATGTTTTTTCCCTAAAGTGTATGTAAATATTTGGTTTCAACTGTGAATATACTGCTGTGTATTGAAATTCCTCTTTTTTTGCATAGAAATATATTGAACAACATACAAAGCATAATATATAAAATAACATTTACATGAGTTTTTTTCTGTGAAAGAAGCCCCTTATGTCCATTGTTGTGTACACCAGTACATAACTGAAACCGATTTAGAGTGCTTTATTTAGCCGTGGAGGGTAACAACTGAAAATATGAAATAAACACACATGTAACCTAAGACTCTCTAAAAAAACAGCATTGTTGTTCGGCTTTTCATTTCGCCATTTCTTGATTCACTCGAAGAGCAAGTAACGTAATATGGGTCAAGTGATCAGTTTGATATCAATCTTTTGTCAGCGTCATATTTACATTAGCTATTTGTACAGTACGAATGATTTGCTTTGGTACCTGGTCAAACTTAAGCTCTCCTCTGTCTGCCTGTCTGCACTTCTCCTACAGCAAATTCGCAGGCAGCAGCTTCTCCCCCCTCGCTCACATGCGTACACTGTAAAAAATGTCCATAGATTTAACAGTAAAATACCGTATAAATGCTACCGGATAAAACCATATTCCACAAAACATGCGATAACCTTAGAATTTACAGTGAAAAACCGTAATTAGTTTTACAGAGTAAGACCTTACATTTCACAGTTAAAAACATATGAAAATATGGTTTATTGCAGTAAAATTAACAATATACTGCACTGTAATCCCGAATAAGTTGGCAAAACTCAAGAAATTTGAGGTAATCAGTTATGAAATTTCCAGTTTTAAGTAAACAGAAAAATCTAGTTTTGAGTTTGTTGTACTCATGCAAAATAATTTGTTCTTACTTAAAATACCCAAGTTACCCTGTTTATATATTTTGAGATCAATTAACATTTTTTTTAATATCTCCCAACATTCACTTGTTCACTTTTTTTAAGTGTACTTATATATTTAAGTTAACTCAACATGAAAATGTAACTTAAAACTGTTTAACAATGTTCTTATATTTGACTGCAAGTCCCCATGGGGAAACTGCCTTTTATGTCTCCCTCAACTTGCTCTTTGTAAGTAAGTTGTCCATGAAGGGCAGCCATTCATGGCTGTGCCCAGGAAGCTGGGGGTTAAGGGCCTTGCTCAAGGACCCACAGACATGCTGAAACTGGATTTGAACCGGTGACCTTGTGATTATTGGCACACAGGCTTAACCCACTGAGCCACACAGAACACATGGACCCAGTTGCTTGAGTACAAGAACTTTTATAAATAAATTACAAATATCAACTCTAAACACAGAAAGCATACAATAGGTATTTTAGACATCCAGAAATTGTGCAAATGTTGCAAAAGTAGTCAAGTAGAAAACAATTTGAATAGTGGAATATAATCGTGTGCATTATATGTGTGTATGATCAGCAGGGTTTAAATATGAGTACAGTCAATCAATTTCAATACATCTATATTGTACAGCACAATACTATATACAGTACTATATGCTATATACAATATCTATACAGTATCTAAGTAGTATTGCATTTGTAAAATGTGTTACGACCCTGTCTAGGGGTTAGGGTGTAACAGAGGAAGGGAATGGGGAAAGGGGAACACAGGGTGTGGTGTACAAGGGAACACACGTGGACAAAGGGGATATTTTTATAGTTTTTTATATTTTATTCACGCAAGACAGACACAGAACAAATGGTTTAGTGCAGAAAGACTCAGGAGTGATTATCGCCAAAATAAGAAACAAAAACCCACTTGTCCAACACAACCCAATTCTAGCTTAACTAAGTGTAAAACCAAACAACAAGTGATACTCCTAACTCCCTATCCAAAAACAGTCACAAAAACTTCCAAACAAAACCGGCAATCACTCCCTAAGCACCAAACAATCACACAAAACATACACACAGTAAAGCGTCAAAGTGAGAGGGGCGCACGAAGACGTAAACCAAAAGCAAGCAAAAGATCGATAACCAGAAAATCAAGCAGACCGGGCGAAAGTACAGAAAGGGGTAAGGCAAAGAATCGGTAGTCAAGGAAATCAAAAGTCATACACAAATAATCAAACCAAAGAAAGCAATCCAACAATAGTTCAGAAATGAGCTAAGCTCTCGAAGGGTGTCCTGGACCGGCTCTTATCCTCCTCCGGACGGAAATGACGAAGGCCAAACAGGAACGAAGGCGGGGTCCGGAGGTGGAGGCGGGGCCAGGACAGGTCAAGCGGGCATGGTCGTGGGCGGAGTTCGAACGTGGAGGCGGGGTAAAAACAGCGGCACGTAACACCCCCCCCCATAAGTGTGAACCTCGTAGGGTTCACAATTTCGATCCATCTCAACAACATATACAAAAACACATTTCACAGGGTTCACAATCATTAAAATCCACAATATACAATTACACAACCAAATTACAAACCCATCAGGAACGTGAGAGGGCATCCGCCACAAGGTTACTGGCTCATCGATAGCTGGGACAGGACGCAAGGGCGCAGGGGGAATCACTTGATATGGTTTCCCTACCAGCTGACAAATGTGACACGAACGACAGTATCTCTTAACCTCCGAATTTATACCCGGCCAATAGAAGTATTTTAGTACCCGAGCGAGCGTCTTCCTGACTCCTAAGTGGCCAGAACACGGGTGATCATGAGCTAAAGCTAATACCTGGTTTCTGTGGGAACACGGAACAACCACCTGAAACACCGTAGCCCACTCCATTGGAGACTGAGGAGGTGTCCACTTCCTCATTAACAGATCACGGTCAACAAAGTAAGCCACCGAATGGTCTGCTAAGGTTGCTTTCTCTACGGCCAAATCATAACACTCCGTCAGAGACGGGTCAGCTCCCTGAGCGGCGGATAATTCCTTTCGCGTACACACACCATCTGTAGCTTGGGGTAGAACTGGTTTTTCTATTTCAAGTGTGGGACTAGCGCACGGGGGCAGAATAGATCCATCCCGATCAGCCATGAAGGAATTAGCCAGGTCAATATCTGCTAGTTGTCTAGCTTGAGCACGAGTAAGGACACAAGCGGGAAAAGCACCACGGAAATCAAATTCTAAGTTGTCAGAGCCACTCTCTGGTTCTGACGCTACCTCAGGTAGAGGAACTACCTTACCTCCCGCAATGTCATTTCCCAAAATAAACGTTACTCCCGAAACAGGAAGACGAGGACGAACAGCAACCTTTACAACACCCGAAAAATCATTAGTCTCTAAGCAAACCTGGTGGAGAGGCACTCTCATGGTTCCTAGTTCAATACCTTGAACTAACACATCAGAACCAGCATAAGACGAGTTATCAAAGGGCAACACAGATTCCAAAATGAAGGACTGAGCAGCACCAGTGTCCCGTAGGATCATAATAGGACACTTAACATCAGAGTTCATCAGAGAAATAAAACCAGGGAATACAAACGGCTGGAAGGAGGGTTCCACAGAGTTAGGTGAGATTGGAGCATCAGAGACGGGAACACAATCAGTTGCAAGAACCTTTTTCACATTTAGCCGAGCGTTCTTGCGTTGTAACGCAGGGCAAACCGAAATGAGATGACCAATCTCATGGCAGTAATAACAACTACGGGTTTCCGTAGACGAGGTTACCGGAGTAGGCTTTTCCGGTATGGGTCGAGGACTAAGTTTGCGAGGCAAAGGGGTAGGAGTAAACACAATGTGGTGCGTCAATATAAATTCATCAGCCAAAGTAGCGGCTTCAACAAGAGTCGTAACTTTCTGTTCGTTCAAGTAAACGACTACACGGTTGGGTACACAATTCTTAAATTCTTCTAACAAGATCAGTTCTTTTAACTGAGTAAAGTCAGTCACGTTGCTAGCAGCACACCATTTCTCTAACAATACTGACTTTTCCCGAGCGAATTCCCCGTGGGTTTGCGTAGCGGATTTGCCAAGTTTTCTGAAGTTCTGCCGATATGCTTCAGGCACTAGTTCGTATGCTCTCAACACTGTAGCCTTCACAATGTCATAGTCGAGACTTTGCTCCAGACCAAGGGCTGAACAGACCTCTTGAGCCTTCCCCACGAGTTTGCATTGCAGCAGCAACGACCAAAGATGCCGGGGCCAATTCAAGGTGGTCGCAATGCGTTCGAAGATGGGGAAGTAAGCGTCTACCTCATTTTCCCTAAAAATGGGCACAAGTCCAATGTGACGGCTTACATCAAAGCCAATAGGTTCCCTCTCAGGAGGTCGAGTAGAAACCGGGGGAGATGGAGCATTAGGACGCACGCTCTCGTCCAGTGAACCTACACCGGCACGAGCGGTGGAGCGGTCGGCATCAAGAGGCGAGCTTACCTTACGAGGGTGAGGAACAGGCGGTTTTGGACCTGCCCTCGCCCTTTGTATGTTAGCATCCCGTTCTGCCTCCAACTCCAAAGCCCTAATTCGTAAGAGCTGGGCTTGGCAGTCCTGTTTCTTAATCTCCAGTTCGGTTTCTCGGAGTCGAATTGTGAGGAGAATCTCCTCCTTAGACGAGCCGGGACTTCCGGGATCCATGCGAACCCCTGGCACCGGGCCTTCTGCTTCCGCCGACGCAGGAGACCGGTGTGGGCAAGGTGCAACACCCGAAAGTTCACCTGGCTCGGGCAGAATACCTTGCATGACTAATTCGTCGTGCAGGACCCGCTTAATTTCCTGCTTCGACGCACAAATCGGGATTTTTACGTTGAAAAAGCCCGCAATGGCTACTAGCTCAGCTTTCCTGCAAGTTTCAAAGCGCTCCTTCGTGGGGTTCAGGGTAAACTCAAGCAAGTCAAAGGTAGCCATCATACAACCCCAAGTACACCAACTATTCCCACTAAAGTCAATCCGCCACGCAAACCCGAAAATAACGGAAAGACAACACAAAGGAATGACGAAATCCCAGACAGGACAATCCCAGACGAAACAATTCCCGGACAAAACAAACCCAAATGGGAATATCCCAGACAGGAAAATCCTGGATAGGAGGATCCTGGACTGGAAAATATCCCGGACGAGCCCCCAATTCTGTTACGACCCTGTCTAGGGGTTAGGGTGTAACAGAGGAAGGGAATGGGCAAAGGGGAACGAGGGGAACACAGGGTGTGGTGTACAAGGGAACACACGTGGACAAAGGGGATATTTTTATAGTTTTTTATATTTTATTCACGCAAGACAGACACAGAACAAATGATTTAGTGCAGAAAGACTCAGGAGTGATTATCGCCAAAATAAGAAACAAAAACCCACTTGTCCAACACAACCCAATTCTAGCTTAACTAAGTGTAAAACCAAACAACAAGTGATACTCCTAACTCCCTATCCAAAAACAGTCACAAAAATTTCCAAACAAAACCGGCAATCACTCCCTAAGCACCAAACAATCACACAAAACATACACACAGTAAAGCGTCAAAGTGAGAGGGGCGCGCGAAGACGTAAACCAAAAGCAAGCAAAAGATCGATAACCAGAAAATCAAGCAGACCGGGCGAAAGTACAGAAAGGGGTAAGGCAAAGAATCGGTAGTCGAGGAAATCAAAAGTCATACACAAATAATCAAACCAAAGAAAGCAATCCAACAATAGTTCAGAAATGAGCTAAGCTCTCGAAGGGTGTCCTGGACCGGCTCTTATCCTCCTCCGGACGGAAATGACGAAGGCCAAACAGGAACGAAGGCGGGGTCCGGAGGTGGAGGCGGGGCCAGGACAGGTCGAGCGGGCATGGTCGTGGGCGGAGTTCGAACGTGGAGGCGGGGTAAAAACAGCGGCACGTAACAAATGCAACTAGAAAACCCCTTGTCTCATGCTGTCTTGCCATGCTTCCCCGAAGATAATACTTGTTACAGTTCGCATCAGTTAGCATAGCACTGCGCTAGCAGACCATAGCTGCTCTGGGTAAAATTGTTCTAAAATACGTTACACAGCAAATGTGCAAGTGTTAAATTAACACTGCATACTGTTTATATTGGCCCACAGCATTCAGTGTTACCTATAATACTTTACAGTGTGCAGTAAGTTTTGTTTTTACAGTGTTAATATTTATTAATTCATATAGTGTTCAATTGACAACCTAGACTGTTAAGTCATCAGCTCCACATATTAGCCCCATTTCAATATGCACACAAGAAGTCATAAGGATCAGAAGAGCCACCCCAGATTCACCCACCATAATGAGAAAGACTCTGACCAAAAAAGACCAGCTTTTTCTTGTCTCATGTTAAAGTGTTGTTGGCTAAGTTCTGTCTGATCTTGAAGATTAAAGAGCTGTGGTTCTGGTGGTTTTCCACTGATTTGTGGTTTTATATATGTTGGTGTCTGGTCAAAGAAAGTTTTGTGGAGACGTACAGGACATGTCTCTAGAGTGATATGTATTTTAATGGGGTGGGGGTGCATTTGATTGCTAGTCTGGCCCTTGGATGATTAATATATGCGGAAAGGTGTTAGGACAGTTGTGATACCCTTTTCTTTGCAGCTCCTGGTACCGCCCACTCCACTGTAGACCAATGGTACTGGATGTATATTTGCATAGCATGACACGGTACTGTTTTTGACTTAATAGATTTTTTTTTTCAATCCACCGCGATTGTGATGAATAGGGCAAGAGAATAAAAACCACAGAAATGCCACTTGTGTGCTTGCCAATGACTAAATGAGATTAATTAGCCTATATGGTTTGACTAAAGGCAGCACTAGGTGGGAAGGAAATGGCTATGGAAAATCAGTATATTTTTTTTTCTCCTTTTCTAAGCCTGGGCTCTCTAGGTAAAGTATCCAAATCACATGCACCACTACAGTTAAGATTGCAGCACAAATACACCGCTCAGACCAACTAGCACACCCAAGTAGCACAATGTGGTGAAGACTAATATCAGTGCCATACCATCCTCAGTCGTGGTGGGTTTCAAAAATTAAGCTTAATTAAAATCTGAATATTAAATGAGCAAAATGATTTTATTTGTTCTTCCATCACAAGTTGTGGTCTAAAAGCAATAAGGCCACCACCCATTCTGGCTGCTTTAGCTGAAACACACTTCAACCATTACCAGAGCTCTCACCTTTTCGCAGCCCTGTTAAATAATTGTTATGCGGTTGAACACAGGCAAGTTTCGTAATCTGTGTTTGGTGGCTGGTGTTATACATTTCACACACATTAATACCACAAGCAGTTCATAGATGAACTTAACTGGTTCTTTCTTATACAAATACAAAAAACCTATTGGTCATGCTTAAATGAGAAAAGGCAATGTTGGTCTAAGTCTTTCTTATTATGGTGGGTTAGTAAAACACAGCAGCTGAATGCCCAAATGAGTTCAAATGAGTGCATATTAAAATGGGGCAGACATGGGCCACCCACTTTGTACTTGTGTGCCACCCATATTGGCTTGGCAACTCCAGGAAGAGGTGGCGACTTACTGACTTAACAGTCTATGTTGTCAACTGAACACTATAAGAGTTTTAAGAAATATTAACACTGTAAAAACAACACTCACTGCACACTGTAAAGTATTATAGGTAACACTGAATGCTGTGGGCCAATATAAACAGTATGCAGTGTTAATTTAACACTGGCACATTTGCTGTGTAACGTATTTTAGAACAATTTTACCCAGAGCAGCTATGGTCTGCTAGCGCAGTGCTATGCTAACTGATGCGAACTGTAACAAGTATTATCTTTGGGGAAGCATGGCAAGACAGCATGAGACAAGGGGTTTTCTAGTTGCATTTTACAAATGCAATACTACTTAGATACTGTATAGATATTGTATATAGCATATAGTACTGTATATAGTATTGTGCTGTACAATATAGATGTATTGAAATTGATTGACTGTACTCATATTTAAACCCTGCTGATCATACACACATATAATGCACACGATTATATTCCACTATTCAAATTGTTTTCTACTTGACTACTTTTGCAACATTTGCACAATTTCTGGATGTCTAAAATACCTATTGTATGCTTTCTGTGTTTAGAGTTGATATTTGTAATTTATTTATAAAAGTTCTTGTACTCAAGCAACAGGGTCCATGTGTTCTGTGTGGCTCAGTGGGTCAAGCCTGTGTGCCAATAATCACAAGGTCACTGGTTCAAATCCAGTCTCAGCATGTCTGTGGGTCCTTGAGCAAGGCCCTTAACCCCCAGCTTCCTGGGCACAGCCATGAGTGGCTGCCCTTCATGGACAACTTACTTACAAAGAGCAAGTTGAGGGAGACATAAAAGGCAGAATATTACAATGTAAACCCTGGAATTTGACAGGTATAAACTGTTTTTATAGCAACATAAATATGTTAATTAGACAGTTATAAACCGTAAAAAAAACAATTAAAATCCGTAAAATATACAGTACAGTGGGTGCAGTCCTGTAAAACCAATAACGTTGCTACCGTATTTTTGACGGTAAAGTTTTGGCAACCACAGCTGCCAGTTTTTTACCGTAAAATTTACGGTTTATTTTTTACAGTGTAAGTGCTGTGCTCAGTCGCCTAGTGCCTGAGCTCGGATCATACCAAAATTATGGGGAATTTACGACTCTGCGCTATGTGCTTCGAATATTGTGTGTAGTTTTTGTTTTATACAGTTGTCAGTCAGGCATCTAACTATGAAATAAATTACACTCCAAAAGACCCTGGGCTTCTGAAACAACAACCCGGGCTTAAGCCCAGTAAGCCACCCCCCCCGCTCCGCCAATGCTCAGGCCTCTTCCACATTGCACTTATATACCTCTTACCTATCACTTATGTATAGATTATGTACAGCTGAACATTTCATATATTTTTTATTTTATTATTTTTCTTATTTTTTCTATATTTTGTTACTCTCTTATCAAGCACAGCTGCTCAGAGTGACCAGGGTTACGTTCCACTACATGTTGTATGTGTACAACTGTGTACGTGACGAATAAACCTTTTGAATCTTCAATCTTCAATCTTGAATTTTCGTAAAGTACAAATTCCGACCTTCCTGGCAATATATCACATGTGCTGGGGCCTCACTTCTACGTGCCACTTCCGTGGACTTTTAGTTTAAGATTATAGATAGCAGCTTCCCCATGGTTACAGTGTACAGGGCGAAGTGCACATTTAGAAATCCTGCCCTGGGAAGTTCCATGCATTTCCGTATAGTACAAATTGCCAGCTTTCCGGCAGTATATCACATGTCCCAGGGCAGGATTTCTACGTGCCACTTCCGTGGACTTTTAGTTGAAGATTATTTATGCAAGCTTCCCCATGGTTACATTGTACAGGGCGAAGTGCACATTTAGAAATCCTGCCCTGGGAAGTTCCATGCATTTCCGTATAGTACAAATTGCCAGCTTTCCGGCAATATATCACATGTCCCAGGGCAGGATTTCTACGTGCCACTTCCGTGGACTTTTAGTTGAAGATTATTTATGCCAGCTTCCCCATGGTTACAGTGTACAGGGCGAAATGCACATTTAGAAATCCTGCCCCGGGCACTTTCATGCATTTTCGTATAGTACAAATTGCCAGCTTTCCGGCAGTATATCACGTGTCCCAGGGCAGGATTTCTACGTGCCACTTCCGTGGACTTTTAGTTGAAGATTATTTATGGCAGCTTCCCCATGGTTACAGTGTACAGGGCGAAATGCACATTTAGAAATCCTGCCCTGGGAAGTTCCATGCATTTCCGTATAGTACAAATTGCCAGCTTTCCGGCAATATATCACATGTCCCAGGGCAGGATTTCTACGTGCCACTTCCGTGGACTTTTAGTTGAAGATTATTTATGGCAGCTTCCCCATGGTTACAGTGTACAGGGCGAAGTGCACATTTAGAAATCCTGCCCTGGGAAGTTCCATGCATTTCCGTATAGTACAAATTGCCAGCTTTCCGGCAATATATCACATGTCCCAGGGCAGGATTTCTACGTGCCACTTCCATGTTTCAATATAACAGATGCTTTAATTGCAAAATCCTTTTTATTGTATTTATTTCGTGTATTAATTCTGATAAAATGGCTTGTAGAGTGGCAACCACGTTTCTTCGTAGATATTTCACAGGAGTGCTTTCAAGCTGTACAGTATAGCTGTACTTATATGAGAAAATTTAATCAGATAACACCAAAACAGTTCAATGGTGCTTGGATGTGAGATCTACAGAAATACAGAATTACAATAAAATACTGACATGTTTGGTGAAAGACATATTTATTTATTTATTTATTTATTATGATTTATTTTATTCGTCAGGAACAGGCATCCATGAACAGTGACGTTGGTAGCCATGGACATCCACATCTGTCTGACGGGACAAGAGAGGGGAAAAAATGCAGATTATCCTCGACCAGAGAACGCTCAACAGATAATATATAGAACATTTTCACATGTTTAACAAATTAACAATGAAATTAATGTTAACATTAAGAACAATACGATTTCGGACATCCGTATTGTACTGACTGCGCAGTTGCACCGCAATGCTGAGCTCCTCCTTTGGTTTACGTTCGGCGGAATCCGGCGGAATCCGCATTTTACCCTCACCCCGACGAAATACTCAGTCTTCCATGAAATGAATGAGCCTGGACGCTTTATCCTTATAGCAGATTTATGAGCGCGATGCAAGTGGTAAAAAACTGTAATACAATTCAAACAACAGTACGTCAGGACTAGATAACATATACAATACTTAGTCATACACAAACAACTAACAATTCTACTTACAGGCTATTTTTGTAGACAGGGTCTGAAGAGAAAGATCTGCTACCTTTGCGCGCCTTGCTAAAGCTGAACTCAAAAGGAGGAGTTTTCGGTGCCCTTTGAACTCAAGGGGGCTGGACTTGTTCTCGATGTAATAAACTGACACGTAGGTTGGCACTACCACAACCGGTCGACAGGTGGCAGCAAACTGCTATAATTAACATTACTAAACACACAATACCTGCACCGTGTCTAAATGATGTAATGAATCCAGAACAATATCCAAGTCATTTTGCTAAAGAATTACAGTCCTTCACTATTATCAAGAAAACATTCAGCTGTCTTGGTGAGTTATATATTTTGCATGTATGATATTTTTCTGCAGTTAACACTGTTGAGTGCTAAAAGCTCTTTGAAGAGCAAAATTCCTTATTAAACATGTGGCATTTGGACGTTTACCACAGATGCATATTGGGGGAACTATTCTCCAGGCTTTTCCATGTTGAAAGAGGTTCTCTTTGATACTGTCCAGGGAAGCAACTTCAGTGGGTTATTAGAGGAAGAGCTTTCATAATCTTGAGTGTTGATGCTGTTTAATGTCTCCTCTAAAGAATGAAGTATCCTTAGTAGGTTAACAGATTAAAGCCAGTGGTTGATGAATATTTTATGCCTGCTTATTTTATGAAGAGCTAGAAGAGGTGTATAGAAGTTATAAAAAGCATATTAGACAGTGCAGACAATGCAAAGCACTAGACTGGACAGAAAAGTCCTCTTTATTTTTGTTGTATTTGGGATAAAAAGTGCAAGATGCTGTTGCTTCTTTTGCCACAGAGGACCTCAACAAACAGAAATGAGACCCTGGGGTTACAGTGTAAATAGTTGAAATAACACAAAAAGTCTGAATATGCTCCATTTCCATTGATGCGTATCAAGATATAGCAATAAAAATGACATTAAAGATGGTGGAATTGCATTACCCAAGTATTTTAATACTGGTTAAATATTACAGCTCCAAATACAGTCAAACCTCCCTTATCCAGGCAGAATGGGACCAAGGGGTGCCCGTAAGTAAGAAATGCCCGTAAGTAAGAAATGCTCGTAAGTAAGAAATGCCCGTAAGTAAGAAATGCATGAGGTGCAAGGCTTATAGTAGGATGTTATTTCAGTCTGGACTAGTGAATCATCCCGGTTTATTCTTGCAGTGGTCATCCAGTTTTTAACCGGCATCAAGTGAGCTGGAGGATTTTTTCTTTACTCTTCCAAATATCGCCTACAGTAGACTTAGCCACTCCAAAATGGTGTACTACGGTGGCCTGTACTATGAAGCGAGGTTACTGGCTTATCAGGGTAACTTATTGGATTTAAGGTACCACATTTTAAATGGACTTCATATTCGTTCACTTACATTTTCTTTAGATTACATGTAAAGAAAACAAAAGAAATGTTAATAGATTTTAGTAAGAAAGGCGTAAGGGTTTCTCGGTCCAAGATTAATGGGGAACAGATTGAGCGGGTCTCATCTTACAAATATTTAGAAATTGAAATAGACAATAAATTGTGTTTTAATTATTGTGCACAGAACAATAGTTTGCAGAGTGTCCTGTCCTTTGGGTTAATTTGTACCTTTGGAAATATGCATGCACAGGATCGTAAGAAATTGCAGCATTTTATCAAATTAGCCAGTAGGGTCATTGGAGTTGACCAGGTATCTGCAGCTCAGCTGTACAATGAGCATATTATGGAAAAGATGAAACAAATTTTAGATGATCCTACACATCCTCTGTTCTCGAAGTTTGTCAGAAGTAACAGGTCGAATGGCAGAATTCTGCAGAGAGTAATCAGAACAACAAGGTATCATAAGTCATTTGTGCCAACAGCAATTAGACTGCACAACAACAGACCAAGTATATCTGTTGTACCTTAATTTTACCCTTTTGCATGTCTATTCAACTTTATTTATTCGCTTGCCTTCTCTGTATTTTTGTCGTGTACAATGTGGTATGTTTACTGTCTGTTTGCATTGTGAGACGTGCAATGTTGACCATATGAATTTCCCCTGGGGGGATAATAAAGTTTACCTTGACCTTGACCTTGATTTTGCCCAGACTACCTTAAATCCGACAAGTTACCCCGATAAGCCAGTAAACCCGCTTCGTAGTACAGGCCCCGGGTTTATTTGTTCTGTGTCCGTGGTGTGTCAATAAAAACAGAAAAATATTAAACAAAATACCCTTTTTGTCCACGTATGTTCCCTTGTCCATCACACCCTGTTCCTCCCTTACTCCACATCCCCTTTCCCTTTCACTCTTACACCCCAACCCAAGACTGGGGCTCCTAACAACAGCTGCTGGTTGTGTAAAATTAATTTGCGCATGCTGGTGCCTAGAGCTGCCCGGTAGAGGGAGGTGCCTGTATATTGGAGGTCCGGATAAGGGAGGTTTGACTATTTACTCTGCAGAGTGCAGCTTCATGGTTAGTCTGGTACTGACTGTTGATCATGCTGGTCTTGGGAAGTTGGGGCTTGGATGTTTCATCCTCCAGGGATAAAAGGAAGGGGTGTGAGGTTCAAGCAGTGCTACAGTGCATGATGTAGAAGGTCTCTTGCAGTTTGTGTACTTGCATACACACCTGGAAGGATGACAGGTCCGTGCAACGAAATGACGGTCATGTGGTTGCTTGGCTGAGACAGTCTATCTATGCATCCTGCCAGTCAAACGTTTTGGCACACACTTACATTTCCTCACTTAACATTGACTAAATTGTATGTTGTATGTTCACCATTTGAGTATCTTTATTAGCAATGTCATATCTTTGATGAATCAAAGTCACCTCCTCTAGCAGTTATAACAGCAGAGAAAATATGAGGCATTCTTTCTACAAGGGACATTAAATACCGCTCTGTTTCATGGGATGGGACAGTTACAGTAACTACTGCATTTTAACATTAAAAGACTGTCACGGCGATAAGCGCCCGGAGCGCTGACAAACGCAGAAGAAGCCAGGATTCGGGGAACACGGGGTTTAATCAGACGAAAAGGCAGGCAATAACGCATAGACAATACAATGACCGGACTGGGGAAACAAACGGAACCGCGGACTAAATACAATGGACTAATTGACAACGATCGGGAACAGCTGGTAAACACGGGGAATCCACATGGGGTTAATGAGGGGGCGTGACACACGAGAGGAGCGGACGAGCGGGGCAGGACAAAGACAGCCTTGAATTTGATTATGCCATGAGCACACAAAAAGTTAATAGGGTGTCAGACATGCACTGTTACGCACTCTTTCCATGTTATAAAGGATACTTGTTTTATTTATATTTTCATTTATACAGTAGTTCTTATATTAACTTTCCAATGCTTAACAAGAATAAAAAACCTGCAGTTTATGAAATAAATGGGTAAGTGGTAAAACCTTGTGGTCTGTAAACACTGACTGGTAGTCTGTCTATCTATCTGTATGTCTCTTTTGAGAGAAAAATTGACTAGAGGGATATTTTTGTATTCAGCTTTGGAATGTATTTTCATATAAATAGAGGGTGTGCAAAGTGCAAAAGCTACCTGCCTGCAGAATACAAACTACATGAAGTATATATGTGGACGCCCACCTTGCGACACGTATGCAGTTTGCACCTTGCAAGCACACATATATTTCATATAGTACACCCTCTACCTCCTAGCATGAGGTCATATCCCACATCCCCCACCTCTTTATAGCTTCTTTGTGGTGTTCCTGCCCTTTCTGGTAAGCGTGCTCCAAACTTACTTGCAACACTGAGGTTAACTCTTAATTATCTTTAGTTTATTCCTGGGTGTCAGCTGCCAAATAAAATACATTCCAAAGCTGAATACAAAAATATCCCTTTAGTCAATTTTTCTCTCACACTGTCTGTCTGTCTTTCTGTCTGCATGACTGCCCATTCAGCACAGGATCATCACCATCCTGGACCTCTTCCAAAAATTGTATGTTCACCATTTGAGTACCTTTATTAGCAATGTCATATCTTTGATGAATCAAAGTCACCTCCTCTAGCATTTATAACAGCAGAGAAAATATGAGGCATTCTTTCTACAAGGAACATTAAATACCGCTCTGTTTCATGGGATGGGACAGTTACAGTAACTACTGCATTTTAACATTAAAAGACTGTCACGGCGATAAGCGCCCGGAGCGCTGACAAACGCAGAAGAAGCCAGGATTCGGGGAACACGGGGTTTAATCAGACGAAAAGGCAGGCAATAACGCATAGACAATACAATGACCGGACTGGAGAAACAAACGGAACCGCGGACTAAATACAATGGACTAATTGACAACGATCGGGAACAGCTGGTAAACAAGGGGAATCCACATGGGGTTAATGAGGGGGCGTGACACACGAGAGGAGCGGACGAGCGTGGCAGGACAAAGACAGCCTTGAATTTGATTATCATTATGCCATGAGCACACAAAAAGTTAATACGGTGTCAGACATGCACAGTTACGCACTCTTTCCATGTTATAAAGGATACTTGTTTTATTTATATTTTCATTTATAGTTCTTATATTAACTTTCCAATGCTTAACAAGAATAAAAAACCTGCAGTTTATGAAATAAATGGGTAAGTGGTAAAGCCTTGTGGTCTGTAAACACTGACTGGTAGTCTGTCTATCTATCTGTATGTCTCTTGTGAGAGAAAAATTGACTAGAGGGATATTTTTGTATTCAGCTTTGGAATGTATTTTTACATAAATAGAGGGTGTGCAAAGTGCAAAAGCTACCTGCCTGCAGAATACAAACTACATGAAGTATATGCACTGTAAAAAAAAAATGTTCAGCCAACTCAAAAATTCAAGGCAACATGCTGCAATACATTTTTGAGTTAAGCTAGCCAACTCAATTACAGAAGTTTAACAAACCTATAGACAGAGGTTCAGCTAACTTTGACTTCAGAGTTAAGGCAACACTGTAATACAAGTTAGATTAATTTAGGTACAAAGTTTCAATGAACTTGGATTGTTAAATTGTCAACACTATTTTGCAATTTCGATTAACATAGGTACAGAGGTTTAGTCAACTTTGTTTGAGGAGTCAAATGAAATACCTCCTGAGACCCAAGGAAAAAAGTGTCCTTCAATTGTAGGTTATTTGTCTTTGGAGGAAATAAGACATCTTACAATTTAGATTTTTTCAAATTTATTCTTATTTTAATTTCACAGCATGTCCTCTTTAGTGCACAACAAGAATAAATACGTTTCCCAACATCAGTGAAAAAATAAATGCAAAAATTCAATGTCCACTACAATGGACATAAATGAATAGGTCGGGTCTCAGGAGGTTAAATAAACCTGCCTTGTTTAGATGACATTTTAAGAGTTAATGTTTTCATTAACTTTTTTAAATAGCAAGATTCAACTGTAATATTTCAAGTTGCCTTGTTTAGAGTAATAAAAAACTTATATTACCATTAGAACCCACTGAAAAAAGTGTCACAAGTTTCACGTAGGATTGATATATAATTTTCTGTAATGTGTTCAACTTTAATTTTTTAGCTGCCCCATTTTAATATGCGCACAACAAGTCATGAGGATCAGAAGAGCTATCCCAGATTTACCCACCATCATGAGAAAGACTCTGCCCGAAAAGGACCTTACAGCTTTTTCTTTTCTTATATTGAACTTTTGCTGGTTCAGTTCTGACTGATCTTGGAGGTTAGAGAGCTGTGGTCCTGGTGGTTTTATAGCATGTTGACATCAAGACAGATGAAAAACTCTAAGAGATGTACTGGGTGTGTCTCCAGCGTGATATGTATTTGATTGCAGGTCCCACCCTTCCATGATTAACATATTTGGAAAGGTTTCAGGACAATTTCTGTGCAGCTCGTGGTACCACCCACTCCCCTTTAGACCAATGGTGCTGGATGTATATTTGCATAGTATGATACAGTACTGTCTTTGACTTAAGATTTTTTTTAATCCACCATGATTGTGATGAATAGGGCAAGAGAACAAAAACCACATAAATGGCTTGAGTCTGCTTGCCAGTGACTTGTTCAGATGGAGTGTCTTCTGTGGTTTAGAGAAAATGATATGGAAAATGACTTGCTTTGCTTTTATTCACAGCCAAGACTCTAGGAAATGCATCCAGACCAAATGTACCTCCATAACTGACATACTTAGAAAGAATGTGCTGCAAAGCATGATGAGATTTCTTGGGGGATGCAAACATCAGTACTTAAACAACTAGTATACATTAAATGTGGCAAAGACTAATATCAGTGCCATACCATCCTCAATTGTGGTGGGTTTCTAAAAATTAAGCTTAATGAAAATCTGAATATTAAATGAGCAAAATGATTTCATTGGTTTTCCAATCCAAGTTGTGGTCTAAAGACAAAATGTACTGTTTCTGGCCACTGTATCTTGTTTATAGCTATTTATACAAGGATGCAACAATGTGTTGTAATAAAGTGGACTGTTGCAGTAAACTGGCTTTTGGGTTATTTAGTTCTTTCAAATTATATTTATTAGTTGAGAATGAGCAGTTTTATTGGTTCTAAGTGCAAAAATCTAATGTATTAGATTGACTACTTTAAGTTGAACTGACTTGAAAAAATTATATTAACCAAACTTGAAAAAAGTTTGAATAAATGAAGTAATATTTTAAGTTGATCCAATGTTTCCTTTTTAGCCTGTAGGTTCTAATGGTAATATGTTTTTAGTACTCTAAACAAGGCAACTTGAAATATTACAGTTGAATCTTGCTATTTAAAAAAGTTAATGAAAACAGTAACTCTTAAAATGTCACCTAAACAAGGCAGGTTTATTTAAATTTACTTTGACTCCTCAAACAAAGTTGACTAAACCTCTGTACCTATGTTAATAGAACTTGCAAAATAGTGTTGACAATTTAACAATCTAAGTTTATTGAAACTTTGTACCTAGGTTAATCTAACTTGTATTAGTGTTGCCTTAACTCTTAAGTCAAAGTTAGCTGAACCTCTGTCTATAGGTTTGTTGAACTTTTGTAACTGAGTTGACTTAACTCAAAAATGTATTGCAGCATGTTGCCTTGAATTTTTGAGTTGACTGAACATTTTTTTTACAGTGTAGGTTAATCTAACTTGTATTAGTGTTGCCTTAACTTTTAAGTCAAAGTTAGCTGAACCTCTGTCTATAGGTAATTTGTTGAACTTTTGTAACTGAGTTGACTTAACTCAAAAATGTATTGCAGCATGTTGCCTTGAATTTTTGAGTTGGCTGAACATTTTTTTTTTTTACAGTATGTGTGGACGCCCACCTTGCGACACGTATGCAGTTTGCACCTTGCAAGCACACATATATTTCATATAGTACACCCTCTATCTCCTAGCATGAGGTCATATCCTACATCCCCCACCTTTTTATACAGTAGTTTCTTTGTGGTGTTCCTGCCCTTTCTGGTAAGTGTGCTCCAAACTTACTTGCAACACTGAGGTTAACTCTTAATTATCTTTAGTTTATTCCTGGGTGTCAGCTGCCAAATGAAATACATTCCAAAGCTGAATACAAAAATATCCCTTTAGTCAATTTTTCTCTCACACTGTCTGTCTGTCTTTCTGTCTGCATGACTGCCCATTCAGCACAGGATCATCACCATCCTGGACCTCTTCCAAAAATTGTATGTTCACCATTTGAGTACCTTTATTAGCAATGTCATATCTTTGATGAATCAAAGTCACCTCCTCTAGCAGTTATAACAGCAGACACATACAGTATATTTCATATAGTACACCCTCTATCTCCTAGCATGAGGTCATATCCCACATCCCCCACCTTTTTATACAGTAGTTTCTTTGTGGTGTTCCTGCCCTTTCTGGTAAGTGTGCTCCAAACTTACTTGCAACACTGAGGTTAACTCTTAATTATCTTTAGTTTATTCCTGGGTGTTTGCTGCCAAATGAAATACATTCCAAAGCTGAATACAAAAATATCCCTTTAGTCAATTTTTCTCTCACACTGTCTGTCTGTCTTTCTGTCTGCATGACTGCCCATTCAGCACAGGATCATCACCATCCAGGACCTCTTCCAAAAATTGTATGTTCACCATTTGAGTACCTTTATTAGCAATGTCATATCTTTGATGAATCAAAGTCACCTCCTCTAGCAGTTATAACAGCAGAGAAAATATGAGGCATTCTTTCTACAAGGGACATTAAATACCGCTCTGTTTCATGGGATGGGACAGTTACAGTAACTACTGCATTTTAACATTAAAAGACTGTCACGGCGATAAGCGCCCGGAGCGCTGACAAACGCAGAAGAAGCCAGGATTCGGGGAACACGGGGTTTAATCAGACGAAAGGGCAGGCAATAACGCATAGACAATACAATGACCGGACTGGGGAAACAAACGGAACCGCGGACTAAATACAATGGACTAATTGACAACGATCGGGAACAGCTGGTAAACACGGGGAATCCACATGGGGTTAATGAGGGGGCGTGACACACGAGAGGAGCGGACGAGCGGGGCAGGACAAAGACAGCCTTGAATTTGATTATGCCATGAGCACACAAAAAGTTAATAGGGTGTCAGACATGCACTGTTACGCACTCTTTCCATGTTATAAAGGATACTTGTTTTATTTATATTTTCATTTATAGTTCTTATATTAACTTTCCAATGCTTAACAAGAATAAAAAACCTGCAGTTTATGAAATAAATGGGTAAGTGGTAAAACCTTGTGGTCTGTAAACACTGACTGGTAGTCTGTCTATCTATCTGTATGTCTCTTTTGAGAGAAAAATTGACTAGAGGGATATTTTTGTATTCAGCTTTGGAATGTATTTTCATATAAATAGAGGGTGTGCAAAGTGCAAAAGCTACCTGCCTGCAGAATACAAACTACATGAAGTATATATGTGGATGCCCACCTTGCGACACGTATGCAGTTTGCACCTTGCAAGCACACATATATTTCATATAGTACACCCTCTACCTCCTAGCATGAGGTCATATCCCACATCCCCCACCTCTTTATAGCTTCTTTGTGGTGTTCCTGCCCTTTCTGGTAAGCGTGCTCCAAACTTACTTGCAACACTGAGGTTAACTCTTAATTATCTTTAGTTTATTCCTGGGTGTTTGCTGCCAAATGAAATACATTCCAAAGCTGAATACAAAAATATCCCTTTAGTCAATTTTTCTCTCACACTGTCTGTCTGTCTTTCTGTCTGCATGACTGCCCATTCAGCACAGGATCATCACCATCCTGGACCTCTTCCAAAAAGCACAGGGCCAGGGGACACCATGGAGGAGTACGCTCCAGGAGAGCATTCATCTCTCTAACACATCTTATTACCAAATGTTCCCCACAGTGTAATAAAAACCTGTTTTTTTTTTTGACGTTGTGGGGACCATTTTTCAGGTATCAACAAAGACTCCAATCAAAAAAGTAAAAATGCCAAAAGTCTCATATTTTGTTTGGTTACTTATGGTTAAGGTTAGGGCTGAGTAGGGGTTAAGGTCATTATGTTGTGATAAGAGTTTTCCCCATAGAAATGAACGGCGAGTTCCCACAAAGATATAATTACAAACCTGTGTGTGTGTGTGTGTGGATTAGTTCACATATAGTTTGCCGTTGGTCACATGTATCTGTCGGTGACCTAGGGACCCACATCCCCACATTTATCCTTAAAATACACCTCTTTCTTACACTTTCAGGTGCATCTTCCTGGTGTAATCCAGCAAACCCAGTATACAATGGATCGTAACAGGAGCATGGATGGTAAGCATTAAAACTACCATTTAGCACCTTCGGTTTGCCCTGCTTCCTGAGACAGAAATTCTACTGCATTCTTTTCTCTGGTATTATTGAGCTGGTGTCATGAACTCAGGCGGTTCTGGCATGACGGCGGGGCATCGTGCAAACAGGAAAAGGAAGGTAGATGATCCACTTGCGGCGCACTTGAAAAAGGAGCCTATTAACAGAAACTGAAAACACGGCGAACACTACAAAACAAAATGGACCACGAGGGGTCAGAAGGCAAAATAGGGAAAAACAAAAACTAACTACAAAGGGTTAGGGCAACAAGGAGCAGGCAGGCAAGGAACAAAATACAAAAATTAAACAACACAGAGGAACTTCTAACATTATGAACCACCTACTGAAGAGCACATGAACTACACCTAATGACCAACTACACCTAATGACCAACTACACCTAATGACCAACTACACCTAATGACCAACTACACCTAATGACCAACTACACCTAATGACCAACTACACCTAATGACCAACTACACCTAATGACCAACTACACCTAATGAACTACAATGACCCACTGGGGAACTGAACTAAGGCAGGGACTTAAGTACAGAGGGATAACGAGAATAACGCAGGACAGGTGAGAACAATTAACAAGGGTTGGTAAACAGGCAACAGGTGAAACTAATAAACTAAATCATGAAACTCAAACTAGGAAATCTAACACTAGGGGAATAGCAGACCGGTAAAACACAACTAAGGGCACAAAGCAAAAACCAAAACCGAATACAAATCACAAAACACAGGAACTAGAAAAACTGATACAAATGAAACACTAGAGAATAAAAATCTACAAAATACAAAAACAGAGGAGGACTTGAACACACGAGTGAGGGGTTGACAGGTAGCCTCACTGAGCTATGCAGCTGTCTGGGAAGCAGGGGAAACACACTAAAGGCTGAAAACACGGAGGACAGGACGGCCAGCGACACCATAGACATTGGTGTTTATAGGCTGCCTGAAATTAGCCATTATATGTTTTTTTTGAATAAGTGCATGTTACTGTGCTATATACAATATGTGTTCGCTTGTTATCCTGAAGAGGAGAAGCACTGGCTGAGATGTCCAATGGAAATGTATGGAAGTGTCTTTTTAAAATGAAGCAAGTACTGAACTATTTGTTGTACTGTACTTACATTTAAGGTATTTTTAACTAACAGTCAAAATCTCTGAAGACCTTTGATTCTCTTGTACGTTATTCCTGTTTCTTTCCAGGAGCATCTAGTGAGTGGAGGATTGTGCTGGTGGGAAAAACTACATCTGGAATCAGCACAGCAGGAAATATAATACTGGGAAAGGCAGCATTTGAATGTAAAGCATCTCCCAATTCAATTACAAAAACGTGTGCCCAAGAAAGTGGCACCGTTCATGGGAAGAGAGTCATCGTCATCGACACTCCAGGTGTCATAAACAATGTGAAATGCCAGGAATATATTGATTGTGAGCTAGGATTGTGCCTTTTTAAGTATGCCCCCGGCCCACATGCCTTTGTCCTTGTCCTAAAATTACATAATGAAACGAAAGAGGATGTAGAGGCTGTGAAGAAGATTAAGGATTTGTTTGGGCAGAATTTCCTGAAGTACACAGTTGTCCTCTTCACCTGCGGTGATCGGCTTGACAAAAACGAGACCATTAAAGAGTATATAGAAAATAAAGGTCAAAAATTTCTGAAGGAACTTGTTCTTGAGTGTGGAGGCCGAGTCCATGTCATTGATGAGGACTGGAGTGAAGAAAATGTGAGTAGAGATAAGGAAAGAAGCAACAGCTTCCAGATTGAACAGCTCTTTGCGAGTATAGAGACGATAGTGAAAAACAATGGAGGGCATCCCTTTAAAAATAAGCAACTTCAAGACGTTTCATGGGAGATTAAGAAAGAGGCCCAGCAATTACTGCTGATGAGGCAAAGTGAGATTGACTGGAAAGAGCTGCCAGAGAAAAAGTTAAAAGAGGAAGAACAACAGATTTGGAAGAAAGCCACCGAAATGAAGGGGGAAAGGAAGAGTTGTATTGTATTCTGATGGGAGCAGTAGCTACAAAGGTGTTAGTGGGCGTAGTTGGGGGAATTTGAGTTTCTTAATCATTAATAAGAATAGGACTATGTGTAGGAATCAATACCCATTTTACTGTTTGGCAAGTAGATTTTGTTTTGCAGTTAAGGCAGTATATATAACCTTCATTCATTGCAATGCAACAGGATTAAGCTTGGCATATTTTATATTCTGACCAACCTCCTACGTACAGTTTAATCGGTGTGTGATAATGACTCTGGGTTAGATGGTAAACAACCATGTGACTAAAGGTCTTGGCAGAAAGACAGATGTTGGTCAGGTTTAATAGGGTTGGGGCCAGCTTGGAGCCAACAAGGAGCAAATGTAAATATGAAGGGATGGAGCCAGGTGATTGATACATTAATCTCCTGTCCAGCCCAGGGTATCACAGAGAGATTACAGGCTGGCTGACCCAAACCCACTGTTCTGCCTTCTGGATACATTTTGCCTTATGAGCTCCCTAGAAGTTCTTGGTCTTAAAGGGAGAGCTTAAGGTAGAATTAATGTTACACCTTCCCCAGATTGCTAGTCAGGGAGCTGAATTAACCTTTCAAACGAGATTCAAACTTTTAACTTCAATGTGAGCAACCCCTAAATTTGTTCAAAAATTGTCTAGTAAATTTTAAACATTTTCTGATGTCAAAGAACAAAACTATGGGGTGAAAGCAAGAAATTTCAGAAGTTGATTTTTAAGGACCACCCTGCCGTATGTTGGATATAATCTGAATGGATAACATTCAGGCTGAACCCTCAGCTTTGATGAAGAGCTGAAAATAACAGTGAAATGAACGATGCAGCGATAGTTTGTTTGAGCCCCTCTGGTACAGAGAAGAAGCTGGGTGACATGTCAGAACAAGCTTTAAAGAACATTTCCGGAGCTCCATAAATAACTGCGGGCTACTTTGCTCATATGCTGCTTTTAGACAAAAGCTGTTAGAAACTAACTTAGTGGAAATGTGTACACAAGGCTTTGCATGAGGAAACATTTTGTCTGACTTTGTTATGGTGAAATTGTTTCTCTTAACTTCTAAATTACAGTTTTTTTCAGTCGCTAAAAAGCATTTGTCCAACCAAGTGTCACATTTTCAAAACTCTTAATACAATGTGCACAGCATCGGCCTGTTGTGGCCATACCATTCACAAATTTCATGTCATTTTCACACAATATGCAGTCAGTCAACACATTTCTACAATGCTTACATTTTCTTAACAGACAAGCCTCCAAAATTATGGATCGTTTTTGTCTTATTTACAAATGTTAACACACAACATACCACAATAAAAACAACAACATTACAAACCTTAGCTACAGTATAAAACCTCTACTTCTGCAATAACATCAGCTCAAAAACAGCACATCAGCTCTAAAAAAAGCTAATAATTAACAAACAATTCAATAATTGACACACAGCTGATTTATGTTCTCTACACTGTTCCCTTTGAAAGGAACAATGACAGAGTCAAGGAGCTCCGGCGACAATATGTCCAGGTAGTATAGTGTATATTCAATGTCTAGTTCTACAGTAAGCTTACTGTAAGCTATAAGTATATATATAGGTAACCTATACATAATAGGCTACAGTACAGTATATGGTGACATGAATTTGCATTAACTTTGTTTCAGAGAGTTATGGAGTTGGAGGCCAATCAGGCCCCTCACAAATTCATCTACATATATGAGGCAGGATTCAATCTGGCCAAAAGGCGTCGGCAAGCATGAAATATTATAGGAAAAAGGGCCACAGTTGAAGTGCCAGGACAGAGAGGGGCAAACATCACAATGTGTGCAGCCATTGCAAATACTGGATTGGTCCTTCATAAATGTCAGGTTGGACCCTACAATACCGAGCGCCTCCTTGCCTTTTTGAATGATCTTGACCAGCACCTGATTCCAGAGCAGGATCAGGAGGGAGAGAACATGAGGACCTTTGTCATCACCTGGGACAATGTGGCTTTCCATCACTCTCAAGCAATCACAACATGGTTTGAAGTCCACCCAAGACTGGCCCGTCTCTTCCTTTTACCCTATTCACCTTTCCTCAATCCCACAGAGGAGTTCCTTTCTGCATGGAGGTGGAAGGTTTATGACCATCAGCCACATGACCAGATGTCACTCCTTGATGCCATGGATGATGGCTGCAGAGACATCGCAGTTGATGACTGCCAAGGGTGGATCCGTCATACCAAGCGGTTTTATCCCAGGTGTATCGTCTTGGATGACATCAGATGCGATGTTGATGAAAATATGTGGCCTAACCCCGAAGATCGCCGAGATTACATTATTTTTTTTATTACATTATTTTTTTCCAGTCTTTCCCCCTTTCATTTGAGCTGTTTTGTTGCTGTTTTTTGTGTGTCCGCTCAGTGTATTTTGTGTGTCCGCTCAGTGTATTTTGTGTGTCCGCTCAGTGTATTTTGTGTGTCCGCTCAGTGTATTTTGTGTGTCCGCTCAGTGTATTTTGTGTGTCCGCTCAGTGTATTTTGTGTGTCCGCTCAGTGTATTTTGTGTGTTTGCTCTTGTATGTTTCATGAATATTTTGTTCACTGTAAGCAATACAGTAAAAGCTGTATACAGTAAAGGAAAAAAAAACTGATTTGCTTTTTCCTGCAATGATTTAGAACATTAGATGTGGACATACAGTTCCCAACCAAGGAATATAGTGTAAAAACGGTGGATTGCATGTTTTGCATGCAGTTACCTGTAAAACTGAAACAAAGTCTATGTAGTTTTTGTAATGCCAACAATTGCCAGTATTTTGAAACCTGGTGCACTTTGATTGACTGCATGTACCTTGTGAACTGAAAACATGTGTTATTGTTTGACAGAATAATTTCATTTTGAGTCAGATTTCCAGTGTTTTGGTAAAGTTAGTGTGTGCAGAGAAAAGTGTATTGTATTGTATTTTGAAATGAAGTGCTAGTATATATTTAACAAAATATGTTTTTGAGAAGAAAATTAACCATTTGGCCAATTGTGTTTTGTAGGTGTGTGTCTGTGTTAAGTGTTTGGAAAAAGTATCTGAAGTATGGGTAACCGCTTGTTAGCGATTGAAAAAAACTGTAAACACGAATTAAACCTTTCTATTTACAAAAATTCAATGTCTATTATATTCTTTTCATATTACCTGCTTTGTTTTTCTCAATTGCTTTAGACTCAGAGCATTTCTCAAATGACTATTAAGATTTGCAACCAGATTGTAATCTGCACGCCATAATGATTTAAAAACATGTCCCCTATATTGCAGTGATATGGCAGTGTTGTGTGTTTTGCTTCCCAGAGGACATGAGTTCTTGGCACTAAATGAATCCACTCCAGCTGAATATAGCTATAAGCATAATCCTCGACCCAATCGCAAAGGCGGTGGGGTTGCTGCAATATTTAAGACCGACCTAGGAGTGCGTGAAAATACTGGTTATAGCTTTAGTACGTTTGAATTTATTATTCTAAGTCTTGCTAGCACATCTAAGTGTAGTTCTACACCTCCAATCACCATTGCCATTGTGTATAGACCGCCGGGCCCCTATAGCAATTTCCTTAAGGAATTTGCAGATTTCTTAACAAACTTGGTGGTTACTACCGACAAGGCCTTGATTGTTGGTGATTTTAATATTCATATGGAAAATGAAAGTGATCCATTAACAAAAGCATTTACTACCATTCTTGACTCTGCTGGTGTACATCAGAATGTAACTGGGCCAACTCATGCCTGTAACCACACCCTAGACCTGATTCTTAGTCATGGTGTCCTGGTAGAACACATATCAATTATCCCTCAGAATCCTCTACTTTCAGATCATTACCTTTTAACATTTCCAATACAACATAACCCCCCTAAGGCCCCAGGTCAGAGGTACGATACTAGACGTTCCATAGCCTCATTATCCGCTGCAACTTTTCTGGATCAGCTCCCACAGTCCTTTAACCTTACCTCTGAAGCGTCAAGTGTAAATGAACTCGAACAGGTAACCATGAACATGGTGGAATCATTTCGTACCACTCTTGATCATGTAGCACCACTCAAGAAAATAAAACATAGAGATAAGAAACCTGCCCCCTGGTACTCTAACCGTACACGTGAACTTAAACAAGCTTCACGAAAGCTAGAACGCAAATGGCAGTCAACAAAACTAGAAGTTTTTAGATCTGCCTGGAAAGAGAGCCTGTCTAAGTATAGACATGCACTAATGACTGCTAGGTCTATGTATCTCTCTAAACTAATAGAAAATAACAAAACCAATCCTAAATTCCTCTTTGAATCTGTATCTAGGTTAACAAAGAATCATTCAATGTTAAACTCACAAGTCCCAGAAGCTCTTAGGAGTGATGCCTTTATTGCGTTTTTTAATAATAAAATAACCACGATTAGACATACCATCACGAACACTCCCACGGCTGCACACAACCACCAATCTTCTGCTAGTGCTAGTGTCATTAGTACTAATGATAACATCTTTGAATGTTTCACTCCTGTAGTGCAGACAGAACTCCTTAAGTTAATTTCCTCTTGCAAACCCACTACTAGCCTTGTTGACCCAATACCCACCAATCTACTTAAGGAAATCACACCACTGATTAGCACTACATTGTTAAACTTGTTAAACTCATCTCTTAGGCTTGGATATGTTCCTAAATCTTTTAAAATGGCTGTTATTAGACCTATCCTAAAGAAACCAAATCTTGAACCTAGTGACTTAGGAAACTATAGACCCATCTCAAATCTTCCCTTCATTTCTAAAATTCTGGAGAAAGTTGTTGCTCACCAGCTGTCTTCCTTTCTTCAAAATAATAATGCTAACGAGCTATATCAGTCTGGTTTCAGACCCAATCATAGCACAGAAACGGCCTTAGTCAAAGTGATAAACGACTTGCTTATGGCTTCCGACCGTAGCTGTATATCACTATTATTCTTACTGGATCTAACTGCAGCATTCGATACTGTAGACCATAATATTCTTTTGGACCGGCTGGAAACATTGATTGGCATTAAAGGGACAGCACTACTGTGGTTTCGTTCGTATTTAACTGATCGTTACCAGTTTGTCCATGTAAACAATGAGTCATCCATAGCCAATAAAGTAAGATATGGTGTCCCGCAGGGATCAGTGTTGGGCCCACTACTGTTCAATCTATATATGCTACCACTTGGTAACATTATTAGAAATTACAGTGTTAATTTTCATTGTTATGCTGATGATGCACAATTGTATCTATCTGTAAAACCTAGTGACGCATCCCAGCTCTCTTCTTTAGCCGAGCTAGACATCCGTTGTTGGATGGCAAGGAATTTCCTCATGTTAAATACAGAAAAAACTGAGGTTCTTTTAATCGGTCCTAAGGATGCTCGCAATAAGTTTGTAAACCCCAACCCTAGCGGCCTCCCTACTCAATTTAAAACAGTGGTCAGAAATCTTGGAGTCCTGGTAGACTCCGACCTCTGCTTCAGTGCTCACATAAATAGCATTACCAGCACGGCATTTTACCATCTACGGAACATAGCCAAGCTTCGGAAGATGCTTTCCTTTCAAGATGCAGAAAAACTAATACATGCCTTTATAACTTCCAGATTGGACTACTGTAATGCCCTCCTTTCAGGTTGTCCATCTGGATCCCTACATAAACTTCAGTTAGTACAAAATGCAGCTGCCAGAGTTCTTACAAAAACTAAAAAATTTGATCACATTAGCCCTATCCTGTCCTCCCTGCACTGGCTACCGGTCAAGTTTAGGATTGACTACAAATTACTACTATTGACCTACAAAGCTCTGAATGGCCTTGCACCACAATATCTCAATGATCTTCTGGTCCCTTACAACCCTTCTCGCCTGCTTCGTTCACAAGGAGCAGGATATCTATTAGTTCCTAAAGTAGACAGGGCTGCGGCAGGCTGCAGAGCATTCTCTTACAGAGCTCCGCAGCTGTGGAATGGTCTCCCGGCGGATGTGCGGGATTCAGGCACACTCTCGCTTTTCAAGTCTAGATTAAAAACGCACTTGTATAGCTTAGCGTATAGGAAACCTAGTTCTGGTTCCAGCTAGTCGCTCACTCCCAGTTAGCCTAACAGTATGAGGTGAAGAGCTGGGTTGGGATCGGTGTCATTGGCTTTGGATAAACTGATGCGTCAGTGCTGTCACTCTAGCTTTACACTAGAGTGCTGATATTCAGGGAGTCCCCATGCCTGTGTTCCCGCCTGTCTCTCCCTCTTTCTCATGCTGCTATACCCAGATCTGCCGGAGCCTAGACGAATATTGCACTCAATCATTTTGCTTGCATTGCCTCTGGTTTCCTCAACTCTGGCTAATACACTATGGCCCGGTTTCACAGACAGGGCTTAATATAAGCCAGGAGTAGGCCTTAATCAGTACTAGTTAATCTAGGGCATTTAAGTATCTTTCATGAACATAGCTTAAAATAGGCTTAGTTAGTCAGAGACTACAGAGTCCTGGAGTAATTCAAGTAAGCTTAAATGGGAACACCTGAGATAGGCCTGATTAGGTTGAGTATAAGCACATGCTGTTGGTCTGATGGTGTTGAGTAAAACCTGAAATGGACTACAAAACACTATTGTTGGTGTAAATCTTGACACAAAGCAATGGCAGAGGCAAAAAGAATTCGTTCAAAGAACTTTAGTGAGTATGAAAAAACACTACTAAAACAAATTTTGACAAATTATCCAGTTATTGAAAGTAAAACCCACACTACTGCTAGTGAACAAAAGAAAAGGAGTGCTTGGAATGCAATTTGCAATGAATTCAATGCAAATGAAAATGCAACCACAAGAACAATACAACAACTTCAGGTGAGATTTCTTTGTTATCATTGCACATTTCTCATATTTATATTTTTGTCACAATTTATAATGAATGATATTTGCCTGTATAGACTCTGTGGAAGAACCTAAAACTGGCTTTAAAAAGACAGAATGCAGAGATAAGAAGACAGTGATTTATTACTGGTGGTGGAGCACCAAACAAAGACAAAACTGATGAAGTGGGTGACTTGTTGTCTGGAATAATACAGTAGCAGCAACCTCTGGAAGGTATACCAGACGATGATCACTTCAACAGTTCAGATGAAGAACTGAGCACAAATGGTACGTAAGAAAGAAATTGGTTACTTCCTTTGGTACATATTCCACTCTGTCAATCTTTATTCTTCTTAAGGATCATGTGAGTTTATTTGTGCTTCTGTGTTTTTTCCCCCCACAGAACAGAGGGATCTGAACAGGCTGGAAGAGCCAGAGCACAGTGAGTGTGGGCCCTCCACATCTGCTCCAGCATCCCTGAGAAATGATGCTGCCACCACCTTTCAGAATAGAGCAAGCAGGATGACCATCCATGAAAAGTTAGCCAGAGAATTTCATGAGCAAAAAATTAAATTTATGAAGGAAGAGCATGAAATGAAAATGAGAATTCTACAGGTTGAATTGGATATGAAGTTGGAGGAAAGAGGTATGATACAAAAAAGATACAGTAAGGAGACAGCTGTGATTACAAGCCATGGTGTGTAAAAGATGTGGAAAAAAAAGAATAATAAACAATGTGTCATTTACATATTCATGAGTGAAAGTATTTTATTTTACATTTTCAACCAGTATTGTTTAAGTGACTTGGTAAATTTTGCTGCACACTGTTTTAATCTTGTACAGAACATTATCAAGGAAAAATAAGCCATAGTAAATACCTTCCATATTGAAATTCATCTTATCTAGCTGAAGTGCTGTAATTTGAATGCACCTCTATGTGCAAGTCCTCGTTGGCCATTGGCTGCCTCAGCCACTGCCACATCTGCTTCATCGTAATCTTCCATTGGAGGATCAGGACAGCAGCGCTGCTTCAGGTAGTTGTGCAGCACCGCTGTAGCAATGATGACCTTGCAGCATCTTCTTGGGCTGAAACGAAGTGTATTGCGTAAACACTGGAATCGACTTTTCCATATTCCAAACATGCGTTCAACCATGCCTCTTGTTTGGATATGAGCTCTGTTGTATCTTCGCTGTTCCACTGTCGTGAGATTTATGTATGGAGTGAATAAAAAGTTACTCTGACCATATCCACTGTCACCAAGTAGAAGTCCACTATGCTGTCCTCTCTGAAACTGAGCACACAATGAGGAGTTGAGAAAAATCCTTGAATCATGAGTTGAACCTTTCCAACGCGCTACAATGTTTGCAAACTCTAAATTTGGTGTGCATACACCCTGAACATTGATTGAACACCAGTTCTTACGGTTCCTGTACTCCTCAGCATCAGGACTTGATGGACACTTAATGGGAACATGACATCCATCTATACAACCAATGACACCTGGGAAGTGCCCATATTCATAAAATTGCACTTTGTAGTTGGCTTGGTCAGCAGCATCAGGAAACTTTATGTAAACACTCCTCAGTTCACAAATGGCTCTGCAGACTTTGTGAACTATTCTACACACAGTTGCTTCACTGGCACCACACAAATCACCAGTTTCACGGTGAAAGGTCCCACATGCCAAAAACCTCAATGTGAGCAGAACTTGGAGAGAACTGGGTAAAGGCCTTCCTCTCAGAGACAGACAGGAAAGTGTAGGTTCTAGCAAAGATATTATCTCCAATGCATGTTCTTTGTACATGCGAAAGCGGTCTTGAAAAGCTGTGTCATCAAAGTAATGTAATGGATCACTCCTATCCAAAAGTACTCTTGCAGGCCTCTGCTGTGAACGTTGGTTTTCATTTAGATATTCCAAATATTCCATGCTCCCCTCACAAACAGTGCTAAGCAGGAGTTCAACCTGCCTCCTTGGAGGATTAATTTAAGCTTCAACTTAGTCATAGACTAACTATAATCCTCCCTTTTGCAATCAGCTTTGTTTAATCCAGAATAGGCTAAATCTGTGACTATTTTAATCTATATCTGTGCAAGTCACTTTGAGTTAAGACAGCTCAAGTGGGCAGTTTAGTCTGGGACTAGGCTTAAGCCCTGTCTGTGAAACCGGGCCTATTTTTCTTACTTCCTCCCTCACCCCTTCTGGGGTGTGCTGCCTGGAGAACCATGTCATCGAAGAATTTATGCCTCTGCTGCCTGCAAGACAACTACCTCCACCTCCGGCAACTACCCTCCAACCTGCCTGCCCTTGGCTCACGCGATGCCTCGCCATCCTTCCCTGCGGCTGTGCCTCTATTAATCCTGCCATCGTGCATCAAGCACCACGTGCCTGCACCGGTCGGCCGCAGCATTGAGACTGATATTTCAACCCCTGTATTAGCTTAGTCATATCATCTTGTCTGTATTAGCTTAGTCATTTCATCTTGTTTGTTTGACTCATCTGCCGGCCCCTGGAGGATGGGCTCCCCCTTTGGGTCTGGTTCCTCCCAAGGTTTCTTCCTCTTAGGGAGTTTTTCCTTGCCACCGTTGCCTTTGGCTTACTCAATGGGGGGTCCTTACGAGGAAGAAATGTAAAGCGCATTGAGACAATGTAATGTTGTGATAATGCGCTATACAAATAAAATTGCATTGCATTTTGTTGCTGTTGTATTGCCATTTTGCTGTTTTTGTGTTTTACAGCGCTGTGTGACTTTTTTGTTATTGTTTTGAGATCTAAAGAAAGAACATGTGCAAGCGAGTGCTTTCTCTTTCCAGTTAACTTTACATACTGTCACATACAGTCTTGAAATGTTGAATCCAGTGTTTTTGACATCAGTAAGTTAGTTTGTTAATGAAAATGATCAGTCAGTGACTATCATTCAGATTTTTGGAGCTCAGGAGCAGACTTACAGAGATACTGACACTATATCTAAGCATTTTGGCTCATACTTATTTTTATTTTGGTGGCATGGACTAATTCATTGGTGGAATTATTTGCTTTTGAGACACGAGTTAATTGTTTTGGGTGAGTTACAGGTTTTTGCAGCTAAACCATACTGTGGCACTGTATGCATGAACTGTTTTGAGAAATGCTCCTACATTAGTGAGTGTTAAATATGTTTCTTGACATGTGCCAAAGCAACCAAGGAAAACAGTGATTAATGCTAAATGATTATCTTAAAGCAGTGATTGTCTTTATAATGATGTATTATTTTAAGGTACCTTTGTTTATAGTTCCATGTATTACTATTATTTCTGTAATTACATTTTTTTTTACAGTTTGTAGGTACTTATGAATTTAAGTGTTAGAAATGGTGCTGTTCATCAAAAAAAATGGCAGAAATACTCAAACACCACTGAGGTCGTGATCTGGAGACATGGCCAGAAAACTTCCTAATGGGTGTGTTTTTCCAGAAACCAAAATATCACACGGGTCTTCTGTATGGTGAATTAACTTTTGGGGGCCGGGAAGGTGTCTTCCTATTGGCCTTATTGGATGAACTGGAAGAGTATATAAGGTACAATGAAGTGTGTCTAGGGGACATTATCCAGCACATCATACTGAGGATCATCCTACTACTGTAGCCATATGTCCAAGTTATTTTGCTAAAGAATTACAGTCCTTCACTATTATCAAGAAAACATTCAGCTGTCTTGGTGAGTTATATATTTTGCATGTATGATATTTTTCTGCAGTTAACACTGTTGAGTGCTAAAAGCTCTTTGAAGAGCAAAATTCCTTATTAAACATGTGGCATTTGGACGTTTACCACAGATGCATATTGGGGGAACTATTCTCCAGGCTTTTCCATGTTGAAAGAGGTTCTCTTTGATACTGTCCAGGGAAGCAACTTCAGTGGGTTATTAGAGGAAGAGCTTTCATAATCTTGAGTGTTGATGCTGTTTAATGTCTCCTCTAAAGAATGAAGTATCCTTAGTAGGTTAACAGATTAAAGCCAGTGGTTGATGAATATTTTATGCCTGCTTATTTTATGAAGAGCTAGAAGAGGTGTATAGAAGTTATAAAAAGCATATTAGACAGTGCAGACAATGCAAAGCACTAGACTGGACAGAAAAGTCCTCTTTATTTTTGTTGTATTTGGGATAAAAAGTGCAAGATGCTGTTGCTTCTTTTGCCACAGAGGACCTCAACAAACAGAAATGAGACCCTGGGGTTACAGTGTAAATAGTTGAAATAACACAAAAAGTCTGAATATACTCCATTTCCATTGATGCGTATCAAGATATAGCAATAAAAATGACATTAAAGATGGTGGAATTGCATTACCCAAGTATTTTAATACTGGTTAAATATTACAGCTCCAAATACAGTCAAACCTCCCTTATCCGGGCAGAATGGGACCAAGGGGTGCCCGTAAGTAAGAAATGCCCGTAAGTAAGAAATGCTCGTAAGTAAGAAATGCCCGTAAGTAAGAAATGCATGAGGTGCAAGGCTTATAGTAGGATGTTATTTCAGTCTGGACTAGTGAATCATCCCGGTTTATTCTTGCAGTGGTCATCCAGTTTTTAACCGGCATCAAGTGAGCTGGAGGATTTTTTCTTTACTCTTCCAAATATCGCCTACAGTAGACTTAGCCACTCCAAAATGGTGTACTACGGTGGCCTGTACTATGAAGCGAGGTTACTGGCTTATCAGGGTAACTTATTGGATTTAAGGTACCACATTTTAAATGGACTTCATATTCGTTCACTTACATTTTCTTTAGATTACATGTAAAGAAAACAAAAGAAATGTTAATAGATTTTAGTAAGAAAGGCGTAAGGGTTTCTCGGTCCAAGATTAATGGGGAACAGATTGAGCGGGTCTCATCTTACAAATATTTAGAAATTGAAATAGACAATAAATTGTGTTTTAATTATTGTGCACAGAACAATAGTTTGCAGAGTGTCCTGTCCTTTGGGTTAATTTGTACCTTTGGAAATATGCATGCACAGGATCGTAAGAAATTGCAGCATTTTATCAAATTAGCCAGTAGGGTCATTGGAGTTGACCAGGTATCTGCAGCTCAGCTGTACAATGAGCATATTATGGAAAAGATGAAACAAATTTTAGATGATCCTACACATCCTCTGTTCTCGAAGTTTGTCAGAAGTAACAGGTCGAATGGCAGAATTCTGCAGAGAGTAATCAGAACAACAAGGTATCATAAGTCATTTGTGCCAACAGCAATTAGACTGCACAACAACAGACCAAGTATATCTGTTGTACCTTAATTTTACCCTTTTGCATGTCTATTCAACTTTATTTATTCCGCGGGAAACGGAACCGCGGACTAAATACAATGGACTAATTGACAACGATCGGGAACAGCTGGTAAACACGGGGAATCCACATGGGGTTAATGAGGGGGCGTGACACACGAGAGGAGCGGACGAGCGGGGCAGGACAAAGACAGCCTTGAATTTGATTATGCCATGAGCACACAAAAAGTTAATAGGGTGTCAGACATGCACTGTTACGCACTCTTTCCATGTTATAAAGGATACTTGTTTTATTTATATTTTCATTTATAGTTCTTATATTAACTTTCCAATGCTTAACAAGAATAAAAAACCTGCAGTTTATGAAATAAATGGGTAAGTGGTAAAACCTTGTGGTCTGTAAACACTGACTGGTAGTCTGTCTATCTATCTGTATGTCTCTTGTGAGAGAAAAATTGACTAGAGGGATATTTTTGTATTCAGCTTTGGAATGTATTTTCATATAAATAGAGGGTGTGCAAAGTGCAAAAGCTACCTGCCTGCAGAATACAAACTACATGAAGTATATATGTGGATGCCCACCTTGCGACACGTATGCAGTTTGCACCTTGCAAGCACACATATATTTCATATAGTACACCCTCTACCTCCTAGCATGAGGTCATATCCCACATCCCCCACCTCTTTATAGCTTCTTTGTGGTGTTCCTGCCCTTTCTGGTAAGCGTGCTCCAAACTTACTTGCAACACTGAGGTTAACTCTTAATTATCTTTAGTTTATTCCTGGGTGTCAGCTGCCAAATGAAATACATTCCAAAGCTGAATACAAAAATATCCCTTTAGTCAATTTTTCTCTCACACTGTCTGTCTGTCTTTCTGTCTGCATGACTGCCCATTCAGCACAGGATCATCACCATCCAGGACCTCTTCCAAAAATTGTATGTTCACCATTTGAGTACCTTTATTAGCAATGTCATATCTTTGATGAATCAAAGTCACCTCCTCTAGCAGTTATAACAGCAGACACATATATTTCATATAGTACACCCTCTATCTCCTAGCATGAGGTCATATCCCACATCCCCCACCTTTTTATACAGTAACTTCTTTGTGGTGTTCCTGCCCTTTCTGGTAAGCGTGCTCCAAACTTACTTGCAACACTGAGGTTAACTCTTAATTATCTTTAGTTTATTCCTGGGTGTTTGCTGCCAAATGAAATACATTCCAAAGCTGAATACAAAAATATCCCTTTAGTCAATTTTTCTCTCACACTGTCTGTCTGTCTTTCTGTCTGCATGACTGCCCATTCAGCACAGGATCATCACCATCCTGGACCTCTTCCAAAAATTGTATGTTCACCATTTGAGTACCTTTATTAGCAATGTCATATCTTTGATGAATCAAAGTCACCTCCTCTAGCATTTATAACAGCAGAGAAAATATGAGGCATTCTTTCTACAAGGAACATTAAATACCGCTCTGTTTCATGGGATGGGACAGTTACAGTAACTACTGCATTTTAACATTAAAAGACTGTCACGGCGATAAGCGCCCGGAGCGCTGACAAACGCAGAAGAAGCCAGGATTCGGGGAACACGGGGTTTAATCAGACGAAAAGGCAGGCAATAACGCATAGACAATACAATGACCGGACTGGAGAAACAAACGGAACCGCGGACTAAATACAATGGACTAATTGACAACGATCGGGAACAGCTGGTAAACAAGGGGAATCCACATGGGGTTAATGAGGGGGCGTGACACACGAGAGGAGCGGACGAGCGTGGCAGGACAAAGACAGCCTTGAATTTGATTATCATTATGCCATGAGCACACAAAAAGTTAATACGGTGTCAGACATGCACAGTTACGCACTCTTTCCATGTTATAAAGGATACTTGTTTTATTTATATTTTCATTTATAGTTCTTATATTAACTTTCCAATGCTTAACAAGAATAAAAAACCTGCAGTTTATGAAATAAATGGGTAAGTGGTAAAACCTTGTGGTCTGTAAACACTGACTGGTAGTCTGTCTATCTATCTGTATGTCTCTTGTGAGAGAAAAATTGACTAGAGGGATATTTTTGTATTCAGCTTTGGAATGTATTTTTACATAAATAGAGGGTGTGCAAAGTGCAAAAGCTACCTGCCTGCAGAATACAAACTACATGAAGTATATGCACTGTAAAAAAAAAATGTTCAGCCAACTCAAAAATTCAAGGCAACATGCTGCAATACATTTTTGAGTTAAGCTAGCCAACTCAATTACAGAAGTTTAACAAACCTATAGACAGAGGTTCAGCTAACTTTGACTTCAGAGTTAAGGCAACACTGTAATACAAGTTAGATTAACTTAGGTACAAAGTTTCAATGAACTTGGATTGTTAAATTGTCAACACTATTTTGCAATTTCGATTAACATAGGTACAGAGGTTTAGTCAACTTTGTTTGAGGAGTCAAATGAAATACCTCCTGAGACCCAAGGAAAAAAGTGTCCTTCAATTGTAGGTTATTTGTCTTTGGAGGAAATAAGACATCTTACAATTTAGATTTTTTCAAATTTATTCTTATTTTAATTTCACAGCATGTCCTCTTTAGTGCACAACAAGAATAAATACGTTTCCCAACATCAGTGAAAAAATAAATGCAAAAATTCAATGTCCACTACAATGGACATAAATGAATAGGTCGGGTCTCAGGAGGTTAAATAAACCTGCCTTGTTTAGATGACATTTTAAGAGTTAATGTTTTCATTAACTTTTTTAAATAGCAAGATTCAACTGTAATATTTCAAGTTGCCTTGTTTAGAGTAATAAAAAACTTATATTACCATTAGAACCCACTGAAAAAAGTGTCACAAGTTTCACGTAGGATTGATATATAATTTTCTGTAATGTGTTCAACTTTAATTTTTTAGCTGCCCCATTTTAATATGCGCACAACAAGTCATGAGGATCAGAAGAGCCATCCCAGATTTACCCACCATCATGAGAAAGACTCTGCCCGAAAAGGACCTTACAGCTTTTTCTTTTCTTATATTGAACTTTTGCTGGTTCAGTTCTGACTGATCTTGGAGGTTAGAGAGCTGTGGTCCTGGTGGTTTTATAGCATGTTGACATCAAGACAGATGAAAAACTCTAAGAGATGTACTGGGTGTGTCTCCAGCGTGATATGTATTTGATTGCAGGTCCCACCCTTCCATGATTAACATATTTGGAAAGGTTTCAGGACAATTTCTGTGCAGCTCGTGGTACCACCCACTCCCCTTTAGACCAATGGTGCTGGATGTATATTTGCATAGTATGATACAGTACTGTCTTTGACTTAAGATTTTTTTTAATCCACCATGATTGTGATGAATAGGGCAAGAGAACAAAAACCACATAAATGGCTTGAGTCTGCTTGCCAGTGACTTGTTCAGATGGAGTGTCTTCTGTGGTTTAGAGAAAATGATATGGAAAATGACTTGCTTTGCTTTTATTCACAGCCAAGACTCTAGGAAATGCATCCAGACCAAATGTACCTCCATAACTGACATACTTAGAAAGAATGTGCTGCAAAGCATGATGAGATTTCTTGGGGGATGCAAACATCAGTACTTAAACAACTAGTATACATTAAATGTGGCAAAGACTAATATCAGTGCCATACCATCCTCAATCGTGGTGGGTTTCTAAAAATTAAGCTTAATGAAAATCTGAATATTAAATGAGCAAAATGATTTCATTGGTTTTCCAATCCAAGTTGTGGTCTAAAGACAAAAGGTACTGTTTCTGGCCACTGTATCTTGTTTATAGCTATTTATACAAGGATGCAACAATGTGTTGTAATAAAGTGGACTGTTGCAGTAAACTGGCTTTTGGGTTATTTAGTTCTTTCAAATTATATTTATTAGTTGAGAATGAGCAGTTTTATTGGTTCTAAGTGCAAAAATCTAATGTATTAGATTGACTACTTTAAGTTGAACTGACTTGAAAAAATTATATTAACCAAACTTGAAAAAAGTTTGAATAAATGAAGTAATATTTTAAGTTGATCCAATGTTTCCTTTTTAGCCTGTAGGTTCTAATGGTAATATGTTTTTAGTACTCTAAACAAGGCAACTTGAAATATTACAGTTGAATCTTGCTATTTAAAAAAGTTAATGAAAACAGTAACTCTTAAAATGTCACCTAAACAAGGCAGGTTTATTTAAATTTACTTTGACTCCTCAAACAAAGTTGACTAAACCTCTGTACCTATGTTAATAGAACTTGCAAAATAGTGTTGACAATTTAACAATCTAAGTTTATTGAAACTTTGTACCTAGGTTAATCTAACTTGTATTAGTGTTGCCTTAACTCTTAAGTCAAAGTTAGCTGAACCTCTGTCTATAGGTTTGTTGAACTTTTGTAACTGAGTTGACTTAACTCAAAAATGTATTGCAGCATGTTGCCTTGAATTTTTGAGTTGACTGAACATTTTTTTTACAGTGTAGGTTAATCTAACTTGTATTAGTGTTGCCTTAACTTTTAAGTCAAAGTTAGCTGAACCTCTGTCTATAGGTTTGTTGAACTTTTGTAACTGAGTTGACTTAACTCAAAAATGTATTGCAGCATGTTGCCTTGAATTTTTGAGTTGACTGAACATTTTTTTTACAGTGTAGGTTAATCTAACTTGTATTAGTGTTGCCTTAACTTTTAAGTCAAAGTTAGCTGAACCTCTGTCTATAGGTAATTTGTTGAACTTTTGTAACTGAGTTGACTTAACTCAAAAATGTATTGCAGCATGTTGCCTTGAATTTTTGAGTTGGCTGAACATTTTTTTTTTTTACAGTATGTGTGGACGCCCACCTTGCGACACGTATGCAGTTTGCACCTTGCAAGCACACATATATTTCATATAGTACACCCTCTATCTCCTAGCATGAGGTCATATCCTACATCCCCCACCTTTTTATACAGTAGTTTCTTTGTGGTGTTCCTGCCCTTTCTGGTAAGTGTGCTCCAAACTTACTTGCAACACTGAGGTTAACTCTTAATTATCTTTAGTTTATTCCTGGGTGTCAGCTGCCAAATGAAATACATTCCAAAGCTGAATACAAAAATATCCCTTTAGTCAATTTTTCTCTCACACTGTCTGTCTGTCTTTCTGTCTGCATGACTGCCCATTCAGCACAGGATCATCACCATCCTGGACCTCTTCCAAAAATTGTATGTTCACCATTTGAGTACCTTTATTAGCAATGTCATATCTTTGATGAATCAAAGTCACCTCCTCTAGCAGTTATAACAGCAGACACATACACTCACCTAAAGGATTATTAGGAACACCTGTTCAATTTCTCATTAATGCAAATATCTAATCAACCAATCACATGGCAGTTGCTTCAATGCATTTAGGGGTGTGGTCCTGGTCAAGACAATCTCCTGAACTCCAAACTGAATGTCAGAATGGGAAAGAAAGGTGATTTAAGCAATTTTGAGCGTGGCATGGTTGTTGGTGCCAGACGGGCCAGTCTGAGTATTTCACAATCTGCTCATTTACTGGGATTTTCACGCACAACCATTTCTAGGGTTTACAAAGAATGGTGTGCAAAGGGAAAAACATCCAGTATGCGGCAGTCCTGTGGGCGAAAATGCCTTGTTGATGCTAGAGGTCAGAGGAGAATGGGCCGACTGATTCAAGCTGATAGAAGAGCAACTTTGACTGAAATAACCACTCGTTACAACCGAGGTATGCAGCAAAGCATTTGTGAAGCCACAAGACGCACAACCTTGAGGCGGATGGGCTACAACAGCAGAAGACCCCACCGGGTACCACTCATCTCCACTACAAATAGGAAAAAGAGGCTACAATTTGCACGAGCTCACCAAAATTGGACAGTTGAAGACTGGAAAAATGCTGCCTGGTCTGATGAGTCTCGATTTCTGTTGAGACATTCAAATGGTAGAGTCAGAATTTGGCGTAAACAGAATGAGAACATGGATCCATCATGCCTTGTTACCACTGTGCAGGCTGGTGGTGGTGGTGTAATGGTGTGGGGGATGTTTTCTTGGCACACTTTAGGCCCCTTAGTGCCAATTGGGCATCGTTTAAATGCCACGGCGTACCTGAGCATTGTTTCTGACCATGGCCATCCCTTTATGACCACCATGTACCCATCCTCTGATGGCTACTTCCAGCAGGATAATGCACCATGTCACAAAGCTCGAATTATTTCAAATTGGTTTCTTGAACATGACAATGAGTTCACTGTACTAAAATGACCCCCACAGTCACCAGATCGCAACCCAATAGAGCATCTTTGGGATGTGGTGGAACGGGAGCTTCGTGCCCTGGATGTGCATCCCACAAATCTCCATCAACTGCAAGATGCTATCCTATCAATATGGGCCAACATTTCTAAAGAATGCTTTCAGCACCTTGTTGAATCAATGCCACGTAGAATTAAGGCAGTTCTGAAGGCGAAAGGGGGTCAAACACCGTATTAGTATGGTGTTCCTAATAATCCTTTAGGTGAGTGTATATTTCATATAGTACACCCTCTATCTCCTAGCATGAGGTCATATCCCACATCCCCCACCTTTTTATACAGTAGTTTCTTTGTGGTGTTCCTGCCCTTTCTGGTAAGTGTGCTCCAAACTTACTTGCAACACTGAGGTTAACTCTTAATTATCTTTAGTTTATTCCTGGGTGTCAGCTGCTAAATGAAATACATTCCAAAGCTGAATACAAAAATATCCCTTTAGTCAATTTTTCTCTCACACTGTCTGTCTGTCTTTCTGTCTGCATGACTGCCCATTCAGCACAGGATCATCACCATCCTGGACCTCTTCCAAAAATTGTATGTTCACCATTTGAGTACCTTTATTAGCAATGTCATATCTTTGATGAATCAAAGTCACCTCCTCTAGCAGTTATAACAGCAGACACATATATTTCATATAGTACACCCTCTATCTCCTAGCATGAGGTCATATCCCACATCCCCCACCTTTTTATACAGTAGTTTCTTTGTGGTGTTCCTGCCCTTTCTGGTAAGTGTGCTCCAAACTTACTTGCAACACTGAGGTTAACTCTTAATTATCTTTAGTTTATTCCTGGGTGTTTGCTGCCAAATGAAATACATTCCAAAGCTGAATACAAAAATATCCCTTTAGTCAATTTTTCTCTCACACTGTCTGTCTGTCTTTCTGTCTGCATGACTGCCCATTCAGCACAGGATCATCACCATCCAGGACCTCTTCCAAAAATTGTATGTTCACCATTTGAGTACCTTTATTAGCAATGTCATATCTTTGATGAATCAAAGTCACCTCCTCTAGCAGTTATAACAGCAGAGAAAATATGAGGCATTCTTTCTACAAGGGACATTAAATACCGCTCTGTTTCATGGGATGGGACAGTTACAGTAACTACTGCATTTTAACATTAAAAGACTGTCACGGCGATAAGCGCCCGGAGCGCTGACAAACGCAGAAGAAGCCAGGATTCGGGGAACACGGGGTTTAATCAGACGAAAGGGCAGGCAATAACGCATAGACAATACAATGACCGGACTGGGGAAACAAACGGAACCGCGGACTAAATACAATGGACTAATTGACAACGATCGGGAACAGCTGGTAAACACGGGGAATCCACATGGGGTTAATGAGGGGGCGTGACACACGAGAGGAGCGGACGAGCGGGGCAGGACAAAGACAGCCTTGAATTTGATTATGCCATGAGCACACAAAAAGTTAATAGGGTGTCAGACATGCACTGTTACGCACTCTTTCCATGTTATAAAGGATACTTGTTTTATTTATATTTTCATTTATAGTTCTTATATTAACTTTCCAATGCTTAACAAGAATAAAAAACCTGCAGTTTATGAAATAAATGGGTAAGTGGTAAAACCTTGTGGTCTGTAAACACTGACTGGTAGTCTGTCTATCTATCTGTATGTCTCTTGTGAGAGAAAAATTGACTAGAGGGATATTTTTGTATTCAGCTTTGGAATGTATTTTCATATAAATAGAGGGTGTGCAAAGTGCAAAAGCTACCTGCCTGCAGAATACAAACTACATGAAGTATATATGTGGATGCCCACCTTGCGACACGTATGCAGTTTGCACCTTGCAAGCACACATATATTTCATATAGTACACCCTCTACCTCCTAGCATGAGGTCATATCCCACATCCCCCACCTCTTTATAGCTTCTTTGTGGTGTTCCTGCCCTTTCTGGTAAGCGTGCTCCAAACTTACTTGCAACACTGAGGTTAACTCTTAATTATCTTTAGTTTATTCCTGGGTGTTTGCTGCCAAATGAAATACATTCCAAAGCTGAATACAAAAATATCCCTTTAGTCAATTTTTCTCTCACACTGTCTGTCTGTCTTTCTGTCTGCATGACTGCCCATTCAGCACAGGATCATCACCATCCTGGACCTCTTCCAAAAATTGTATGTTCACCATTTGAGTACCTTTATTAGCAATGTCATATCTTTGATGAATCAAAGTCACCTCCTCTAGCAGTTATAACAGCAGAGAAAATATGAGGCATTCTTTCTACAAGGAACATTAAATACCGCTCTGTTTCATGGGATGGGACAGTTACAGTAACTACTGCATTTTAACATTAAAAGACTGTCACGGCGATAAGCGCCCAGAGCGCTGACAAACGCAGAAGAAGCCAGGATTCGGGGAACACGGGGTTTAATCAGACGAAAGGGCAGGCAATAACGCATAGACAATACAATGACTGGACTGGGGAAACAAACGGAACCGCGGACTAAATACAATGGACTAATTGACAACGATCGGGAACAGCTGGTAAACACGGGGAATCCACATGGGGTTAATGAGGGGGCGTGACACACGAGAGGAGCGGACGAGCGGGGCAGGACAAAGACAGCCTTGAATTTGATTATGCCATGAGCACACAAAAAGTTAATAGGGTGTCAGACATGCACTGTTACGCACTCTTTCCATGTTATAAAGGATACTTGTTAAGGGTCCAAAGCACGTAGTGCTATGGAACCTTATTGTTTTTTCTTAGGATTATTATTATTATTTTTTCCTGCCCTAAAACTGAATGTACAGCCTAAACCGTAAGAGCTAGACCAACCAACCTTGGTCAGTGATGTCAATTCCTACCCGCTACTCAGATTTTCCGACCCAGGCCTGTCAGCCAGATGGGGGCGCCGTAGCGCCCCCCAACACGTTTCGGTCGATATCTCCTGTCGTATTAGTCCTACATTAGAAATTATTTTTTATACATATACAGACCGCCTTGCCCTACCAACTTGCCATTTGGACTATGAAGCTCCGCCTACTTAGATTTTTTGCTAATTTGCATAAATTGAAAATCGTACTTTTTCCTTAAAGTCCTAGCTTGTCCTACCAAATCAGACAAATGAGGTGTCAAACGAATCAGAACTCTGAGCTGATCAAGAAATATTCAAAAAATTTAGACATTTGTGTATCATACTGCCATTAGCCACGCCTAAACAATATCAAAATTTGGCTCATTTTGGTCTGACTGCCATAACTTGGCCGTGCCTTGGCCTACCTTGACCAAATTTGAAATGCTACCTCCCTACACCATTCTGGGGACACGGTCCGAGGCGGGCCGCATTTCGTCAATAGGGGGCGCTACAACTAAAAACTGGCAATATCTACTTACTGCCTTTGCCAATCTAACTGAAATTTGGCAGATATGTACTAGGACCCAGCCTGTGGTCAGTCACATACAATGGCAGTCATCATTACTTAAAGAGTGGCCGCTATCGGCCAATCATAATCAAGCAGGCATTTGACAGGCTTCTCAATGACCAATCTAAATCAAATTTGGGTGATACATTTGTGCTCTGACCCTCTGCCTACCCTGTAAAGGACACCTCACTCGGCCAGATGGGGGCGCTACAGTGACAACTTTTGCGTTTCTGCCTATTTCTCGAGAACGGTGAAGCCTACAATCGACATTTATTGCCAGGTCAATTCAGTACAACATGCCAAATCAAACAACATGTAGAACTTGCTTTTACATCTTTGCGTTTTTGCATAATTCATATTGGTCTGAAAACAAGACATTTCGTTAACCTCCTAGGATTTTCACCAAACCTACACAAATCTGGTATCATTTAAATCAGGAGACAGTCATAATAAATAATTCATAAAAAAATCATAAACTTTCCATGAGGTATAGTCACCAGCCACACACAAACCATACAGGTGCCATGCCCAATTCAATCAGACAGCTATATCTCAGGCCTGCCTCAGCCAATCATCACCAAACTTTAAAATATCCTGTAGAATAGTAGTCCGGAAGGGCCCTCCAAATTTGGTGCCGATCAATCAAACGGGGGCACTACAACAATATAACATGTCTGTATAAACCTTGAAAAGCAGTTCAACTTACATTTATCTCATTTCTGTTATAGTGACATATTACTGGTTAAAATATTTTGTACTGCCAGTTCTATGAGTCATGCCAAATCAAGACATATGCAATGCCGAATGATAGTCATTTTCATTCCCTTGTGATGTTTAAAAGCTTAATAAATAACATATTACTGTAACTTCTACAATGTCCAGCCCAAGTAGGTCATTTTGGTAGTACATCAATCAGGACATTGCCCTTATGGATAATTCATAAAAATATCTTGACCTGTATGCTATGGCCACCAGCTACACCAAACCTGCACCATATCCATGCTCATTTCAATCAACCATCTAAATCTCAGCCGTGCTTCAGCCAATCCTCATCAAATTTGACGGCCTAATGTAGTAAGGGACCTCAGACAGACCCTCCAATTTTGGTGCCAAACGGTCAAACGGGGGCGCTACAGCCACTGTCCATATATGTCTAAGACCCACCTTAGCAAATTCAGCTGAAATGTCCTTATTTCTCATAAAACCTTGAAAGAATTGTTACCTTTCCCTTCACCTCAGTCTATATTTTTTATTTACTTTAATTTTTCACAGATTTGCCTCATAGAACATTATCAGACTTAATTTACACATAAGAAGGCCTGAAAGTATTGAATACAATTTCTAAAATGGAGCGCTGACTCCACCTGCTGGCCACACTATTTCCATGCCCATTTCATTCAAATAGCTATATCTCTGGCATACTTCATCGAATCCTCATCAAATTTGATGCACATCCGTGTTACTAGACTTCAGAAAGACCTTCCAAGTTTGGTGGCAATCGGTCAAACGAGGGCACTACAGCCACTGTCCTAATATGTCTAAGACCAACCTTGGTTAATGCAGCTGAAATCTGCTTATTGTTTATTTAAAAATTAAAATATTAATCACCTTTCCCTTCATCTAAGTCCATATTTTTAATCTGCTTATATTTTCCTGCCATTTGACTTTTACAAATCTTTCAAACTTCAATCTTTCTTCAGGCTGTGTACACTGCAGCAATTACAATTTTATAATAAATTGGCCAGCAGGTGGAGTCAGCGCTCCATTTCAATAATGCCTTCAATACTTTTAGCCTTTCTCCTGTCTAAATGTACAACCTACAATATGATACAGCATGATATTACTGCTGTTACATGTCACACTGCCGCAACTCAGCACTTTGTTAAGAATATGCAACACAGCCTATGTTTACACAGGCAGTATAAAAAAGCAACTATGTAATATCTAGACTTACCAGACCAGGTATGAAGGTCCCTAAATCTACCAACTAGTCAGGCCATCTGACCCAAACCATGCATTCAGTCAGGCTAAGGCACTACACCACAGGGTTCTACATTCTGTCCTACATTTCCTGACCTGTTAGACCGATACTAACTAATCTATATCATGATTTCTACCTACTACTCAGACCATCTGACCAAAACAATGCATCCAGTCAGGTTCAGGCACTACACCACAGGGTTCTACATTATGTCCTACATTTCCTGACCTGTTAGACTGACACTAAACAATCTGCATCCTGATTTCTACCTTCTACTAAAACCATCTGACCCAAACAAGTTCTGTTCTGTCTGACATCTGCTGACCTGTAGTTCTGTCTGACTTGTTAGTATCCTCCTCTACGGTTTGCCCTACATCTCCTGTCGCATTAGAGCTACGCTAAATCTCCATCCTGTTATGACAGTCTAATTTTGTCTAACTTTCTACTACCCTGGCCGCCGGTTCTCTGCCGTTATTCCTCTATTACTTGTCCTACTTGTCATACGCTTTGGACCCTTCAGTAACTGCCTGCAGTTTCTAGTTTTATTTATATTTTCATTTATAGTTCTTATATTAACTTTCCAATGCTTAACAAGAATAAAAAACCTGCAGTTTATGAAATAAATGGGTAAGTGGTAAAACATTGTGGTCTGTAAACACTGACTGGTAGTCTGTCTATCTATCTGTATGTCTCTTGTGAGAGAAAAATTGACTAGAGGGATATTTTTGTATTCAGCTTTGGAATGTATTTTCATATAAATAGAGGGTGTGCAAAGTGCAAAAGCTACCTGCCTGCAGAATACAAACTACATGAAGTATATATGTGGATGCCCACCTTGCGACACGTATGCAGTTTGCACCTTGCAAGCACACATATATTTCATATAGTACACCCTCTATCTCCTAGCATGAGGTCATATCCCACATCCCCCACCTTTTTATACAGTAACTTCTTTGTGGTGTTCCTGCCCTTTCTGGTAAGCGTGCTCCAAACTTACTTGCAACACTGAGGTTAACTCTTAATTATCTTTAGTTTATTCCTGGGTGTTTGCTGCCAAATGAAATACATTCCAAAGCTGAATACAAAAATATCCCTTTAGTCAATTTTTCTCTCACACTGTCTGTCTGTCTTTCTGTCTGCATGACTGCCCATTCAGCACAGGATCATCACCATCCTGGACCGCTTCCAAACATTGTATGTTCACCATTTGAGTACCTTTATTAGCAATGTCATATCTTTGATGAATCAAAGTCACCTCCTCTAGCAGTTATAACAGCAGAGAAAATATGAGGCATTCTTTCTACAAGGGACATTAAATACCGCTCTGTTTCATGGGATGGGACAGTTACAGTAACTACTGCATTTTAACATTAAAAGACTGTCACGGCGATAAGCGCCCGGAGCGCTGACAAACGCAGAAGAAGCCAGGATTCGGGGAACACGGGGTTTAATCAGACGAAAAGGCAGGCAATAACGCATAGACAATACAATGACCGGACTGGGGAAACAAACGGAACCGCGGACTAAATACAATGGACTAATTGACAACGATCGGGAACAGCTGGTAAACACGGGGAATCCACATGGGGTTAATGAGGGGGCGTGACACACGAGAGGAGCGGACGAGCGGGGCAGGACAAAGACAGCCTTGAATTTGATTATGCCATGAGCACACAAAAAGTTAATAGGGTGTCAGACATGCACTGTTACGCACTCTTTCCATGTTATAAAGGATACTTGTTTTATTTATATTTTCATTTATACAGTAGTTCTTATATTAACTTTCCAATGCTTAACAAGAATAAAAAACCTGCAGTTTATGAAATAAATGGGTAAGTGGTAAAACCTTGTGGTCTGTAAACACTGACTGGTAGTCTGTCTATCTATCTGTATGTCTCTTGTGAGAGAAAAATTGACTAGAGGGATATTTTTGTATTCAGCTTTGGAATGTATTTTCATATAAATAGAGGGTGTGCAAAGTGCAAAAGCTACCTGCCTGCAGAATACAAACTACATGAAGTATATATGTGGATGCCCACCTTGCGACACGTATGCAGTTTGCACCTTGCAAGCACACATATATTTCATATAGTACACCCTCTACCTCCTAGCATGAGGTCATATCCCACATCCCCCACCTCTTTATAGCTTCTTTGTGGTGTTCCTGCCCTTTCTGGTAAGCGTGCTCCAAACTTACTTGCAACACTGAGGTTAACTCTTAATTATCTTTAGTTTATTCCTGGGTGTCAGCTGCCAAATAAAATACATTCCAAAGCTGAATACAAAAATATCCCTTTAGTCAATTTTTCTCTCACACTGTCTGTCTGTCTTTCTGTCTGCATGACTGCCCATTCAGCACAGGATCATCACCATCCTGGACCTCTTCCAAAAAGCACAGGGCCAGGGGACACCATGGAGGAGTACGGTCCAGGAGAGCATTCATCTCTCTAACACATCTTATTACCAAATGTTCCCCACAGTGTAATAAAAACCTGTTTTTTTTTTTGACGTTGTGGGGACCATTTTTCAGGTATCAACAAAGACTCCAATCAAAAAAGTAAAAATGCCAAAAGTCTCATATTTTGTTTGGTTACTTATGGTTAAGGTTAGGGCTGAGTAGGGGTTAAGGTCATTATGTTGTGATAAGAGTTTTCCCCATAGAAATGAACGGCGAGTTCCCACAAAGATATAATTACAAACCTGTGTGTGTGTGTGTGTGGATTAGTTCACATATAGTTTGCCGTTGGTCACATGTATCTGTCGGTGACCTAGGGACCCACATCCTCACATTTATCCTTAAAATACACCTCCTTCTTACACTTTCAGGTGCATCTTCCTGGTGTAATCCAGCAAACCCAGTACACAATGGATCGTAACAGGAGCATGGATGGTAAGCATTAAAACCTGCTTCTGGGGACAGAAATTCTACTGCATTCTTTTCTCTGGTATTATTGAGCTGGTGTCATGAACTCAGGTGGTTCTGGCATGACGGCGGGGCATCGTGCAAACAGGAAAAGGAAGGTAGATGATCCACTTGCGGCGCACTTGAAAAAAGGAGCCTATTAACAGAAACTGAAAACACGGCGAACACTACAAAACAAAATGGACCACGAGGGGTCAGAAGGCAAAATAGGGAAAAACAAAAACTAACTACAAAGGCTTAGGGCAACAAGGAGCAAGCAGGCAAGGAACAAAATACAAAAATTAAACAACACGGAGGCACTTCTAACATTATGAAACACCTACTGAAGAGCACATGAACTACACCTAATGAACTACACCTAATGAACTACACCTAATGAACTACACCTAATGAACAACTACACCTAATGAACAACTACACCTAATGAACAACTACACCTAATGAACAACTACACCTAATGAACAACTACACCTAATGAACTACAATGACCCACTGGGGAACTGAACTAAGGCAGGGACTTAAGTACAGAGGGATAACGAGAATAACGCAGGACAGGTGAGAACAATTAACAAGGGTTGGTAAACAGGCAACAGGTGAAACTAATAAACTAAATCATGAAACTCAAACTAGGAAATCTAACACTAGGAGAATAGCAGACCGGTAAAACACAATCAAGGGCACAAAGCAAAAACCAAAACCAAATACAAATCACAAAACACAGGAACTAGAAAAACTGATACAAATGAAACACTAGAGAATAAAAATCTACAAAATACAAAAACAGAGGAGGACTTGAACACACGAGTGAGGGGTTGACAGGTAGCCTCATTGAGCTATGCAGCTGTCTGGGAAGCAGGGGAAACACACTAAAGGCTGAAAACACGGAGGACAGGACGGCCAACGACACCATAGACATTGGTGTTTATAGGCTGCCTGAAATTAGCCATTATATGTTTTTTTGAATAAGTGCATGTTACTGTGCTATATACAATATGTGTTTGCTTGTTATCCTGAAGAGGAGAAGCACTGGCTGAGATGTCCAATGGAAATGTATGGAAGTGTCTTTTTAAAATGAAGCAAGTACTGAACTATTTGTTGTACTTACATTTAAGGTATTTTTAACTAACAGTCAAAATCTCTGAAGACCTTTGATTCTCTTGTACGTTATTCCTGTTTCTTTCCAGGAGCATCTAGTGAGAGGAGGATTATGCTGGTGGGAAAAACTGGATCTGGAATCAGCACAGCAGGAAATATAATACTGGGAAAGGCAGCATTTGAGCGTGAATCGTCTGCCGATTCGATTACAAAAACGTGTGCCCAAGAAAGTGGCACCGTTCATGGGAAGAGTGTCATCGTCATCGACACTCCAGGTGTCTATAACAATAAAAAATGCCAGGAATATATTGATTGTGAGCTAGGATTGTGCCTTTTTAAGTATGCCCCCGGCCCACATGCCTTTGTCCTTGTCCTACAATTGGATAATGAATCGAAAGAGGATGTAGAGGCTGTGAACAAGATTAAAGATTTGTTTGGGCGGGATTTCCTGAAGTACACAGTTGTCCTCTTCACCTGTGGTTATCATCTTAATGAAAACCAGACCATTAAAGAGTATATAGAAAATACAAGTAATAAATTTCTGAAGAAACTTGTTCTTGAGTGTGGAGGCCGAGTCCATGTCATTGATAAGGACTGGAGTGAAGAAAATGTGAGTAGAGATAAGGAAAGAAGCAACAGCTTCCAGATTGAACAGCTCTTTGCGAGTATAGAGACAATAGTGAGAAACAATCGAGGGCGTCCCTTTCAAAATAAGCAACTTCAAGACGTTTCATGGGAGATTAAGAAAGAGGCCCAGCAATTACTGCTGATGAGGCAAAGTGAGATTGATTGGAAAGAGCTGCCAGAGAAAAAGTTAAAAGAGGAAGAAGAACAGATTTGGAAGAAAGCCACCGAAATGAAGAGGGAAAGGAAGAGTTAAGATAAGATAAGATAAGATAAGAAGAACTTTATTTATCCCGAGGGAAATTCTTTTGTCATACACATGCTCAGTGCAGTAAGAGAGACAGAGATATACATACAATATAAGAAATAGGAATATATATATCTAAGAAAAAAGAAATACAATATATACAATAAGAATGTTACTTTACAATAATACAATAGGATAGTGCAAAATAATATCAAGTGGCTCTAAGTAGTAATGATGTATGTATCCTGAGAAAATAGCAGCTTATCTGTGGTGATTTTAAAGTGTCCTAATATTGTGCAGAATATGATGCATATGATAGCATATGATGGTGAGAAAAAAAAAAACTGTTGTACTGTATTCTGATGGGAGCAGTAGCTACAAAGGTGTTAGTGGGGGTAGTTGGGGGAATTTGTGTTTTTTAATCATTAATAAGAATAGGACTATGTGTAGGAATCACTACCTGCTTTGCTATTCGGCAAGTAGATTTTTTTTTTTTGTAGGTACGGCAATATATAGTGATTGAACCTCGATTCATTGCAATGCAACAGGATTAAGCTTGGCATATTTTATATTCTGACCAACCTCCTACGTACAGTTTAATCGGTGTGTGATAATGACTCTGGGTTAGATGGTAAACAACCATGTGACTAAAGGTCTTGGCAGAAAGACAGATGTTGGTCAGGTTTAATAGGGTTGGGGCCAGCTTGGAGCCAACAAGGAGCAAATGTAAATATGAAGGGATGGAGCCAGGTGATTGATACATTAATCTCCTGTCCAGCCCAGGGTATCACAGAGAGATTACAGGCTGGCTGACCCAAACCCACTGTTCTGCCTTCTGGATACATTTTGCCTTATGAGCTCCCTAGAAGTTCTTGGTCTTAAAGGAAGAGCTTAAGGTAGAATTAATGTTACACCTTCCCCAGATTGCTACTCAGGGAGCTGAACCTGCTCAATGCTGGGTTCAGTCAGAGCCTAATCTTCACCTGTGGCCTCTTCACCTGTGGTTATCATCTTAACGAAAACCAGACCATTAAAGAGTATATAGAAAATACAAGTAATACATTTCTGAAGAAACTTGTTAATGAGTGTGGAGGCCGAGTCCATGTCATTGATAAGGACTGGAGTGAAAGAAGCAACAGTTTTTCTCAATTGCTTTGGAACATTTCTTAAATGACTACTAACACCTTTGTAGCTACTGCTCCCATCAGAATACAGTACAACTCTTCCTTTCCCCCTTCCCCCTAAACTGCTTTTAAACAAAAGCTGTTAGAAACTAACTTAGTGGAAATGTGTACACAAGACTTTGCATGAGGAAACATTTTGTCTGACTTTGTTATGGTGAAATTGTTTCTCTTAACTTCTAAATTAAACACGAATTAAACCTTTCTATTTACAAAAATTAAATGTCTATTATATTCTTTTCAGATTACCTGCTTTGTTTTTCTCAATTGCTTTGGAACATTTCTTAAATGACTATTAAAATTTGCAACACGATTGTAATCTGCACGCCATAATGTAATTTCTGCACAGCAGAACATAATTTCTCATTGTTTCACAGAAATTTCCAAATGTTTTAGTACATATATGCAAATGGTTTCGTATAATTGTAATAATCTGGCACAATTATCAGTTGCCTTAGTCTTGTTGGTCAAAATAAATTTTGTAGTTTCCCATTGTAATAATTTTACACCCAAAACTATATATGTATGTGATTATCGTGTTAGTCACCACATGCAAAACCATTAACCAAGTTTTCAAAATGATTTAAAAACATGTCCCCTAAATTGCAGTGATATGGTTAGGGTTAGGGTTAGGCTTAGGGTTTTGGTTCCCAGAGGACATGATTTTGTTGCTGTTGTATTGCCATTTTGCTGTTTTTGTGTTTTACAGCGCTGTGTGACTTTTTTGTTATTGTTTTGAGATCTAAAGAAAGAACATGTGCATGCGAGTGCTTTCTCTTTCCAGTGAACTTTACATACTGTAACATAGAGTCTTGCAATGTTGGAACCGGTGTTTTTTTACATCAGTAAGTATCAGTTTACTAATGAAAATGATCAGTCACAAACAAGGGAAAGTTGGATGATTTTCAAACTATCAAGGAAAAATATAATTTGGAAAACCAAGACTATTATAGACATCTACAAATAGCCTACGTCACTATTTCAATCAATCTATCAAACCTTACTCGTTAGGTATAGACAACCCTATACTGAAAGAAGTTTTAAGATCATACTCTTCAGAGTCGAGTAAAAGTATTATATCTAGATTATATACGTATATAAAAGTTTCATAATGAAAAAATCACACTCTACTTGTCACGCCCACGGGGGCGGGACCTGACAGGTGCAGCTCATCAATCACCAATTAACCTCCCGTATAAGCTGAGCTGGCACAACACGTCCTCGCGAAGTATTGAGCCGATATTTAGAAGCCATACCAAGCGTGATTCTTGTCTCTCGTCTACCCTTTTTTCTCAGCCCTGTCTGTTCACCGTGTGTACCATCCTTACCTTCCCTCCATAGACCCGCTCCCGACCTTAGCCTACCTGTCCTGCTGAGCCCGGCGTCTCCTGTCTCCCCCTCCTCGTGTGCCGTGGTCCTGTGCCTTCCGGTCGGACGGACTTCCCGGTTAACGAACCCTGCACCCGAACCCAGACCACGAATCCTGCTCGTCCCTTTGGTACCTCGTCTTCGGCTCCCCTCCTCCGAGATCGGAGCAGTCTCTGCGACTCTCCGCCCCGGCAGAGAATACCGCGCTCATTTGCGACCCGGTGCCGCTCTTCCCCTTTGCTTGTTCTCCGCAGCCCCATTAAAGGCTCCTCATCCCTGCATCCCTGGATCTGTGTGTGACACTAGGCTACTATATATGTTAAAAATAAATGGGAGCAACAAGGCAATTTAGATATTTCAGAGAATGAATGGGACAATTGCTGTAAATCCCAATGGAAATGTACCAACTCATACATCTGGAAAGAATTTGGCTGGAAATGTTTAGTTAGATTTTTTATTACCCCTATACAAAAAAAAAAAAAAAAAAACACACTACAGGAGGAGACTATGAATGTTGGAGGTTATGCAGGAATCAGAATGCTAATCATTGGTACATATTCTGGGATTGTTCATTTTAAAAGAAATTTTCAGTTGAAGATAAAATTCTGGAAGACATTTTTTCGACGAAAATGCCATTCCAATTCTCTACTTTCATTTTAGGAAATGCCAAAAATATTACAAAACACTGGCTACTTCCAGATCCTCCTACAATAACCGAATGGATAGATATTGTCAATGAAATATACAGTGGTACCTAAGAACTCGAATTTAATCCGTTCAGAACTCCGGATCGAATCCTAAAAAGTTCGAGTTCTGATCGACTTTCCCCCATAAGAAATAATTGGTTCCTGCAGGGCCACCAAAAAATTACACCGAAATATGTTTTTTTTTAGCATTTAAACACAAAATGAACAAAACAAAACAAAGAAACAAGAAAAGCATATATTGCACTAAACACATCTAGGCACATTTATCAAAACAGTCATTTTTAGAGTAAGAAAATAAATGTATCCAAACAATGTGTAAAGTAAAAAAAAAAAAACAAATAAACAATGTGTCCTGCCCCGATCGTCCGCTCCTTCCGTGTGCCATAGAAAGACATCCAACAGAATTAATGATTTGATTTAGGATTCCAACAATTTCTCTATAACTAAAGAAAACAACTGTTTAACTATAATCTGTATGACATAAGCGACAACACAAGAATTTTCTCGCTGCACGTTCCCTATACTCCCTCCCCCTTTTTTATTGTTTTTTTTTCCATGTATGTCCCTTCATGTAAAATAGTTAAAAATTTCCACAGAATGCTATGGATATGTCAGCAAGCGGCCAGCAGGCGAGCAAGGAAGCAGGAGAGCGAGCCGGTAATACGGACAAACGGGGTTTAATCGAGTCAAACTGACGAACAAAGCACTGCACATGACAATACAATGACGGAACTGGGGACTACTGACGCAGACGAGGACTAAATACACAAGACAAGCTAGACTTAATAGGACACAGGCGAGCACAATCAGGGTTGAACACGAGGTAATGAGGGGGGCGTGGCACACATCGGGATCGTACGGAGCAGGGTGTGACAGGATAAGTGAAACAGAACAATTTTATTGTATATTGCTATATGACGAGAAACCTTGATTATTAATGTATAATCATTGGTGTATTGTCCTGTTTAAAGAGAAAATAAAGAAAATGATCAGTCAGTGACAATGAGAAGTGGGAGCTCAGAGCAGACTTACAGAGACACTGACACTATAAGCATTTTGGCTCATAGTTATTTTTATTTTGGTGGCATGGACTAAGTCATTGGTGGAATTATTTGCTTTTGAGACATGAGTTAATTGTTTTGCGTGAGTTACAGGATTTGATAGCTAAACCATACTGTGGCGCTTTATGTATTAACCCTATTGTCACGCCCTGCTCCGTCCGCGCCCGATGTGTGCCACGCCCCCTCATTATCCACATGTGCTTCCCCGATCGTGCCCAGCTGTTCCTTGTTATTGTGGTTTGTCCTCTGTATTTAGTCCGCGTCTGAGTACGTTACCCGAGATCCGTCACTGATGTTTGTTGATGTTTACTGTCGTGTTTCCCCGGTCCTGCTTCCAGAATAAAACCTCGTTTGCCTGCATTCTCGGCTTTGCTCGCTTGCTTCCCGGCTTGCTCGCTCGATCACAACACCTATAAAGCCTGCTTTATTAAATAATTGCCAGAAAATCCTGATTTTCAGAGACTTTTTTTGTTTAACAAAACAAAAAAAAAATTGAAATATGACCTGGATATCCCATTTTTCTTTTTCTGTCATATTTGATACAACAGGTATTTCTGGACATGTACAGATCATATTTTGTCAACCATAAAGATACATTTTTGTGCCTTTACAAAACACTTGGCATACTTAAACATGTTTTACAGCATTTGACAACTTTTATGAGTATTTTGCAACATTTTTGGGCTTTCTTTCTGTCTTCCTGGGCAGTGCTTGTATCTCTGTCTTGTTTCCTATGTTAGTAAATGGTCAGTGGCCATCCTTTCTCACATTGATCACATCTAGAGGCATGGCAGTGGTTCATCTTTTGTGTGGGGTGATTTCTCATGCTTACTTTTCATGGAAGGCCAAAAATTTCTGTTTTTGTTTAGACCAGGGGTGGCCAATCTTATCCGCAAAGAGCTGGTGTGTATGCAGGTTTTTGGGATAACCTGTAGGTCAGCTGTTCAAACCCAGGTGTGAGGACTCTTCAGGCAATCACTCCTCTAATTAGTAATCTAATTAGGGAGTTGCAGCGAAAACCCGCATACACACCAGCTCTTTGCGGATAAGATTGGGCACCCCTGGTTAGACAAAGGTTATCTTTGGATCTTGCACAGTAGATATGTGAGAAGTGGCTTCCTGGGCATTTCTGTCTTGTTTCACATGTTGGTAAATGGTCAACACAATCCTTTCTCATATCAAGAGGCACAGCAGAATTTCCTGAATCATTTAATCAGTAATAAACTGATTAAAATACATGCAGGGAGTCCATTCTGACCTTTCTACAGAGACATCAACATATCCATCAAACTCAATATTTGGAGGATCAAATGACACTTTTCTCCACCTGTACTCTTTCTTTTTCAATTTGCCCTGCTGACTGCTCTGTTGTGCTTTGTTTTGACTGTACTGGTGTGTCTGATTCTTCTACACCAGGGGTCGGCAACCCTAGGCACGTGTGCCACAACTGGCGGCACCCGCGGGACCCAACGCACCGAGTGCGGCGCGGGACAAGATTTGGTGGGTGAATGCGGGCGCGGGCGGTAAGGTCCTCATGTATGTGCGGGTTGCAGGAGAATAGAATTAATCGCGGGACTCCCGCAAAATGGAATTATCTTAAAATTAATTTATTAAAAACAAGTACTCTATTATTTATCTACTGCACAAAAGCAACAAGAACGACTAAATTAAAGGTTAACGCTCTGAAGCAGTATTAGGCCAAATGCTTTTCTGTTTGACCACTTGAGAAATCAACGTTTATTATTATTTTGTTTCATTGCAATATTATTAGCCTATTTCTAACTGTTCTGAGTGTATTTCTATGTTCTGAAAAGCTCCTCGTTCGTGTCCATGTTCATCATTCCATTTAATTAAATTCAAATAAAACGAAACATATTTGTTTATTTTCCGTTTCTTTTTTATATACACTCAAAAGGGAAGCAAGTGAAACAAATAACAGAGTAGTGGGAATAAGTGGTAAAAATAAAACTACTTAGCCTATAGCCTATGTTTACCTGCGGGATTTTGCGGGCGGGAGCGGGACAAAACTTGAATACTGCGGGCGGAAGCTGGAGAAAATAATATATTTTTTGCGGGAGCGGGACAGAATCTTGCGGGAGCGGGCAGGAGCGGGACTGAAAAATTCGTCCCGCGCAGGTCTCTAGATCACAACCCTAATTATTAAACACATTAAAAAAAATTCAGACGTCGTCTATGATGTTGAAATGCCATTTCCTGCTTTGGTTTGACTACTCGATGGTAGCCCCGCCCCCCGTCGTTAACATGGCACGCGGACTAACAAGAAAATATATAATTGGCACTCCATGTCAAAAAGGTTGCCGACCCCTGTTCTACACTTTCATCATTCATATCTTTATTACTACTATCTGATCCGTCTTTATTAGGCACTCCCTTAGGACTCCATTCTTCACTACTGTCATCGTCTTTCTCCCCTAACTGCTCCAGGTTTCCATCAATTATCATATTCAAGATATCTTCTACACTGTACTTTTTTGCTGTCTAAATATACAAATCAGAATCATACAAAGAATACAGTACATCGTTACGTTTACAAACTATATAGCCTATTGACTATTTGCGATCAGCATAAATGTCAAATTCTTCTCAAAATGTGTACTAGAAGAAATACTCAAGCTTAAATTGAGTAATATATTAGTTGTTGTTTGTATTATGGTATAAATAATAGAAATTTGATCACGAAATTGACTAAAACAACAATTGATGCACTGACAAATAAAATACATTTACATACCCATAGTATCATATTTGATACACAATTTTCACCAACGTTTTTCAATAAAATATTTCATGATATATTAAGTTATTATGAGTTGTTTCACACTAATAAAGGCTAATTTTGAAATATAATCAATTTTCCCTAAATTGCGCCTACGGTAACTGTTGCAAAAATAGGACTTCTTATTCCGTGAAAATCCTGCCGGCTACAACCTGCGTGCAGCCGTCTTTGATTCTTAAAAAATAAAGAGACGTTTTCCACCTGCAGTACATAAGTCATCCACCAGGGGGTAAAAGACATGTATAGGATTATATACAGTACAACGGGTTTTTGAGGAAAGGGGTAATTCTATTACTGACGTAGAGGTCTTAGAAATATTTGTATCAAATATGATACTTCTGGCGTTATAGGGTTAACTGAGAATTTTGAGAAATGCTCCTATATTTGTGAGAATGTTAAGTATATTTCATGACATGTGCCAAGGCAGCCAAGGAAAACAGTGATTAATGCTAAGTGATTATCTTAAAGCAGTGATTGTCTTTATAATGATGTATTATTTTAAGGTACCTTTGTTTATAGTTCCATGTATTACTATTATTTCTGTAATTACATTTTTTTTACAGTTTGTAGTAGGGGTGTGCAAAGCAGCCGGTATTTGTATCTGTATTTGTATTTGTTGAGGGGGGAAAAGTATTTGTATTTGTATTCGTATTCGAGTAAAATTCAAAATAGGCGTAAAAATCCAGTTTTTTTGCGTTGCACTTCTAATTTACGCTATAGTGTAAGTATTCTTTAATTATATCCATTATAATAATTATGGATATGCAGTAGACAGAGTAACTTAAACGTACCATATAACTCCTACAAGTGCATACAATTCGACACAACTACACAAGCATTGTTTTAACCTTTTTAACCAAACGTTAACGTTACTCTGTCAACAGCCTATTGTCTAAATTACCGAGCTAACAGAGCTACGTAAACAGAGCGAACATGAGAGCACCTGATTGCAGACGTCAATAATGCAGCGTAATGGAATAATCTCCCGATCAAACTCTGCTTCACGAAAGTTATAAAATGCCTTCGGAACCCAGTTAAGGTACAAAAATCTATTCAACAAAAATAGTGATACAGTTAAGTCTTTTTTCGCTCAGCCGAGCCTTCTCTGTTACTGTGTGGAGCAGCCTGTGTCAGTCACCTCTTTTACTCCCCCCCCCCCCCCCCCCCGACTCCTGAACTCACTCACTCACTCACTCATCCGGGCATGCACTGCGGTCTCAAGAGGAAACGCAGCTTTTTGATATAAAGTTTTTCTTGTTCCCGAATACAAATATTTTTTTAAGTATTTGTTCGAAATAATTATTCGTAAAAAACACATTATTTGTGCCTTTCCGAATACCGTATTCGGGTTCGGCTCCACCCCTAGTTTGTAGGTACTTATGAGTTTAAGTGTTAGAAATGGTGCTGTTCATCAAAAAATGGCAGAAATACTCAAACACCACTGAGGTCATGATCTGGAGACATGGCCAGAAACCTTCCTAATGGGTGTGTTTTTCTAGAAACCAGAATATCACACGGGCCTTCTGTATGGTGAATTAACTTTTGGGGGCCGGGAAGGTGTTTTCCTCTTGGCCTTATTGGATGAGCTGGAAGAGTATATAAGGTACAATGAAGTGTGTCTAGGGGACATTATCCAGCACATCATACTGAGGATCATCCTACTACTGTAGCCATAATATCCAAGTCATTTTCCTAAAGAATTACAATCCTTCACTATTATCAAGAAAACATTCAGCTGTCTTGGTGAGTTATATATTTGCATGTATGATTTTTTTCTGGAGATTTTACTCTTTTAAAGCTTCCTTGATGAGCATATATAATAACTGCTATGAAACATGGCATTTGGGCATTTACTGCAGCTGCATAGTTTCTTTTCCCTGTTGAGCGAAATGCCCTTTGATACTGTCCAGGGAAGCAGACTTATTGGGTTATTAAAGGAATAGTTTGGTTGATCATTTATTCCTGTATTATCAAATTTAACTGCCAGCCCACATGACTTTTGAGTTACTAGACCTGTAAACCTGGACACGTCCTGAAACTCTAAGATCTTAAGTTAACTGATATGATGTTTAAACCTGGTCTATAATTTACTTGCCTGTTTTCATTACAACATTCACGAACACATTAATCCATGATTTTCACATGCAGATACAGATACTTCACATAAAAATACATCCAGCAAGAAGGATCTTTCTGTGACCTCATACATCAAAGAGCAGAAACATGGCAGGTAGGTCACTCACTATTAGTATCTGACATTCACTGAGATGCTTTTTCTGAAATTATTCTGGTAAGTTTGTATAATTGCCACACTAATCATGTGTCGTCCTTCTGAAGATTCTAGCGAGCTGAGGATTGTCATTTTTGGGAAAGCTAAGTCTAACAATAGAACTGTGAAAGACCTTCTTGAAGAAAACCTTGAACAAGGAAAGATTAATAGGAGAAAAGTGAAAATGATTGAGGCACCAGGCATCTTTGATCCTGACAATAATGCTGAAGATCTAAAGAAAGCCTTAATTTCCTGTATTTTTGATTGTGCTCCTGGTGTGCATGCCTTCATCTTAGTGATGAAAGTAGGCAAGTATACTGATGAGGAGAAAGCGCTTGTGAGTATGATAAATATGTGCTTTGGTGAGGAAACCCTGAAGTACACAGCTCTCCTGTACAACCACGGCCAGTGTCTTGACGAAGGCCAATCCATTGAAGATTTCGCAAAAACCAACGATGACCTTAAGAAATGCGTTGAAGATTGTGGAGGCGGAGTCCATGTCATTGACAGCAAGAGCTGGAATGAAAATGGGAGGAACAGCACAAACTTGAAAAATCTAATAAAAAGCATCGGTGATATCATAAACAGCCATGACGGGGGTTACTACACAACTTCGATCCAGGAAGGAATTGAAGATATACTACAGGATATCATAAAGAAAATGGATCCAGGGGAGACAGAGCCAAAGGCAAAAGCCATTAAGGAAATGATTAAAAAAGTGACCCCTGTCCTAATACGCGTACCAGCCTTAGTGCTGCTTTCAACACTGGTGGGCTTCAAAAATGGCTTTAAGAATGCTTCTTTGTCTGATGTTAAGCAGATCATCTTGAATACCATTTTGGGGGCAGTAAAAGGTGGAATGGCTACCATAAACGCAGTCAAAGGTTCATCTGATTTATATGAGGTATCAGATGAACTGAAAAAAAAAATTAAGGAGACAAAGGGAGAGTGTTTAATACTATAATGCAGGGGACTCATTCATCTCTGAGATACACAGAACCCCAATGCACCTGAGCATCATTACTGCATTCCTACTATTATTAGCTCTGCTACCCTTTTTGCCACTCTTACCACCTTAAGTAGCCTAAATTGTGCTCAATCACAGTCAAGAATTTGCTTTGTTTTTTGATTAATGAACCAGCAGCAGTAGGTGCCGCCTTAAATGCCCCAAAAGCATTTCTGCCGCCCTTTTCTTTTTTTAATCTGATCGCTTCTATTGTTACCCAAGCACCAGGGAGCATTTTTAATGTAACTATGATTTTACAAATGCGCTTATGTTTGACCAAAGCTAACCTAGTTCACACTAGTGACTCACTGTATTCACTGATTTTACATTTTACATTAAGTAGTTGCTTTTTAATTATCGCTTTTTTTCGTAACTTAATTTTCAGAATGCCAAGTGGAATATATTAATTACACTTAAGTAGAAATAATTGTATTCATGCAGTTGTAAATTGTTATGTTTGGAGTAAATTCATTAGATGTCATACATTGCAATAATCCTGAAGCTTGCTGATTAACTGAAAGGTGTCTATTACCATAAAGAGAAACTGTGTTCGGGGTTATTCCAGAGAAATCATTTGGGAAATATTTAGCATCATAAATAAAGTCATACAGCTATACATGTGTGTATGTGGGTTTACTGCTTGTGTGTCTGTGTGTGCAATTTATTTGTATTGATGTGATTTGAAACAGGTGATATCAACAGGTGATTGTAATCATGATTTGGTACAAAAGCAGTATCCGCGAAAGGCTGAGGCTTTGAGGAGCAAAGATGGACAGAGGATCTCCAGTTTGTCAGCAAATGTGTGAGAAAATTACTGAAATGTTTTTTTGTTTTTTTTTTTGCCCACCACCACCCCTCTTCGGAGGACAACTTTATTTTACATGAAATTAAAGGTACAGTGTAAAGATTGTGGCCGCTCCGAACTCACCCGTCCTAGTACTGTGATTAAAAAAAACAAAGGGGGGGTGGAGGGGGACACAGAAACGACAATCGTAACAATAACAGACATCAATCACCATGGGGAGAGAGGGTGGAAAAAAACAAAGGTATACAGAAATAATAATAGGAATAATAATAAATGTGGGAGGGAGAAAACAAAGTGTAGGGGAATGCAGAGAACAAACAAACATAACACACATAACACTCATTAAAAGGACATCAAACAACAAACATTATAACAACAACAATATCAACAATAATAATAATACTAATAGAAATAGGTATTATATATATGTAGCATGTCCTACACATATACATGTATATTTCATTTCCTATATCGATAACATACGCTAAAAAGTAATAATAATAATGATACTGATTGCTCAACCTCGCATCACCCATTCATGTATGTGCAAGTTTGGACATATGATGATGCAAAAAAAAATCACGTGAGTTGTGGTCTGTATACACTAGGACAGGTTCTGACCTGGATCCAATATACACTTTGAAGTGTTGAAAGGCCAGTAACAGCGCAAGGGCTTGTTTTTGATGGTGCTGCAGTTTATCTGATGGTGGTTGAACTTCTTGCAGAAGAAACAGACAGGGTATATTAATACAGCACCTGCACCCGTTCCACTAGCATCCACATCCAGCTTGAATTGACTTAGTGAAGTCAGGTGCAGACAGAACTGGAAAACTATACAACAAAATCTTCATTACATCAAAAGCAGTTTGACAATCAGAAGTCTACACAAAAGGCACAGAGTTATGGAGATGATCTGTGAGAGGTGATACAATGTTTGAAAAATTCTTACAGAAGCTTCTGTAATATCCATTCATCCCAAGAAAGTGATGCAGCTCTCTTTTTGTTTTAGATACAGGAAATTTTGGCTTCCAAAGAGTGAATTAATTCCCTGACCAACCCGTTTTCCTAAGTACGTCAGAGTAGCTTGACCAAACCCATATTTAGGGTAAGAGAATCTTCTTTGAAATGTGAAAAATAGTATCTAAGGTACAGAGGTGACTTTCTAAATTATCTGCATAAATGATAACATCATCCAATTATCAACATTGGCTAAAACTCAACTCATTAAATGCTCGAATGTAGCAGGTGCGTTTTGCCAAAGGCCATAACTGTGCTGTAGGAAGGAATCTAAGTACACAAAACCTGAGATTTCTGACGCATGTTCAGTGAGTGGGACTTGCCGGTAGCCTTTCAGCAAGTCTAACTTAGTAACAAATTCCTATCTGATCCACACAATCTTCCATCCTGGTTTGGAGAAAGGACTCAGCCCTGGTCAAGCATAAACTTTTCTGTAGCCAGTACAGAAGCAAACTGTATCATCGGCTTGGGTACCAGTAAACATGGGGAACTCCAAGGACTAGAACTAGGGGCAGCGAGACCATGTGGAACATTCTGTTTCCTTTTTCTTGATGGCACATTTGGTCAGATTAACTCAACAGCCATTCTGCTTCACCGGGACATTATCAATGACATACTTAAGGACTGTTGTCCTAGAGGAACTATCAGAAAAAAGTAACAGATTTTTTTCAATAAAGTTGTACAAGAGCATTTTGAGCAGAATCTGATAAGTGAGGCAGTTTAGATGGGAGAACCAAGAGGGTTCCTGAGTTGGACTGACAAGTACATGGAAGACAGGCGTTTCCTAAACAAAGTCCATCAATCTCAGGGAAGTACTCTGATGGAGACAGACTCAAGGAAGTAGTAGTTACTGGAGAGACTGGTGAGGCAGTAGGGTAAGTTTTAGATTTGGATCATATAGCTTAAGCAGTAATACTTTACTCGAGGGGACACCAACTTAGTAGTAACTCAATTACTACTGAACTACTAATCATGAACAAATCATGAATATAGTTAAAAGATTCAGTAATGATGAACAAACGTGATATCAGTTCTTAACTAACACTTAGTTTGTGGTTAATAAGTAATAGCATTGAGAGAGAGAGAGAGAGAGAGAGAGAAGAGAAGGAGCGCACACTGATACAGCGTGTTGCCGCATCCACCTCTTGCATTAGAACCTGAATGCAGCTGTAGGGCTGGTGATACCTCAGCACTACACTAGTTCAAATGGAATACATCTGTGTAATTTATTTTACGGTGGCTAGAGTGCCAATCCTGCAGATTTAAGGTATGAAGGTACTCTAGTGAAACCGATGTACTGAAGATGTCAGTCCAAACCTTAATAAAGCTGCTCCTTTTCATCATTGTTCTCAATATCAATGCCATAAAAAAAACATTAAAGTCTCTCAGAATACTCCTGCCAAGACTGCCTTTTATCTTGCGACAAGTCCTTTATATGTCCAAATGTGGTCAGGTCACATCGGATACCATTTCATCGCAAGCTGGGTTGATAAACTCCTTTGTAAACAAGCAGGCATGAGCCAAAATGTGGTTGCTGCATTCAAATATGACACAAAGTAGGCCTTAAAAGCTGCAAGGTTTGTTTTTTGCCTAGTAAATTTACAGGTGTGTTTATGGAATTCTGAAAAAATAATAAGCAGATTGACAACATAACTTTGCTTTATCACGATATCCAAAAAATTTCACAGATATATACATAAAATGTTGTTCAATACAATCGAATGCCTTGTGAATATCTATAAAGAGAACAAATATATTATCCCTCACCAGAGCAGCACAGTCCAAAATATCTAAAACTAACCTACCGTTGTACATAATACGCCTGCCAAACATAAGCCTCAAGTGCGTCTCATCAAGTACATAATTTAACGAGATATTAATTTTGTCGCTGAACAAAGAGCAATGATTTTATAATCATTATTCAATAACGTGATTGGCCACCAATTTTCCAGTAAGTTGTCTTTTTGTGATTTAGGTAAAAGGGTAATTGGGCCTTGGCTGCCGCCTCGTTTTCATTAATGTGTACGTTGGACAATGACGTCAGCTTAATACAATACACGCCATTTATAGTGATGTGTTTATCCGTTACTTTCGTGTAATTGTTACTACCGAGTACTCGGCAACCCAGAATTCGTTACTTAACACTCGTTACCCAATACTCGTTACCACTTGGGTTGGCTACGCATACAATAACGAATGCTGCTACCTATACTACACCGTAGTCCGTATGCCTAGAGTGCTCAGCAGGGCCGTGCAGAGACATTTAAAGGGGCGGGTGCTCAAAGTTAAAAAAGATAGAACAGGCTGAATAACAACAACTCACATTCATGACGAATCTAATATGGAATTATGTGGATATCCATATTAGATCGTTTTTAGTGAAATAAAAGCCCTCCAGAAAAGAAGGGAAAAGTCCTGTAACTTACTTTAAAACAAAACATGTTCCCAAAAACGGTGGACAGAGCTACAGACCCCCTTGTAACACCCTTACCCAGTTAGCTAGCAGTTAATGACCACCACTACTTGTGCAGTTCATAAAAGGACAGGTAATGTTTGTCGCGCTGTTGCGCAAACAGCACGCTCATTTATTTAAATTCATTTGTTGTTATAGACTATTGTGTGCGCTGTACACCCTATTTACTGTTTTGTTGCAGTCTGCATCTTCCAATTAATTTGCCTGCTTCTCCTCCAGCTCCGCACCACCCAGCCTGCAGAAAATGCGCGTGCACTTCGCGAGCTCGTACCCGGCTCGTAACGAGCGCACTCTGCCCTCAAGGGCGAGCATTGGTTAATGGCAGTCATGTGACTGATGCAAGCCAGATCCTTTTATTTAGCAAAATTGAGATTAATAGTTACATTTTATTGTTGAGGGGCAAAGACAGGGTTCCATACGCACATACACATAAAAAAAAAAAACAACAACAACAACAACAACAAAAAAAAAAACCCAAGAAAAGGGCACTTGAGGCATCCTGGAGGAAATGGGCGGGTGCTCAAGCACCCTCCGCCCCCCCCCGGTCTGCACGTGCCTGGTCAGACCTGGCACGTGAATCAGGGGGGGTTTAACCCTCATCCTACCCACATATTTTATAAACATGGGCTACTGACTGGGGGCATCAAGAATAATTTACTGTAAGAAGCAATGATAATAGCGAAATAATAATGACAAAACATTTTTTCTCAAAGTATCATTAGTTATGTAATCAATGTTATCTAAAGATGAATGTTACTAATATTATTATTACAATTAATTTGCATATTTTGTCAAATTAAAATCTATACTTTTCTTCAATACAACGTGCAGCTTCTACCCCAAGCACAATCCACATTATTACTTAAAAGCTTATTGACCCTCTGATTCTGGTATCACTTACTTTTCAGTAAATTCAAGAAAACATTATGTATGTTGTATTTGTATGATGAAACCAATCCTTGAGCCCAATATAAAATAACTGAAATAAATACACAGTCATTCAAACTTCAGCACTTTTTAATTTTGTTTTGTCTTTCTATAAAACCTGCAACATCAGATCTGGCCAGTTCTGATCTGCTTGCCATTTTGCCTAAAGAACAAATGCTGTTGTTATCAAAAACTATGTTATATAGCTATATTCCAGATTTATTACAGCCAAGCACATCTCGGAGCTTCGAGGAACCTCCGTCTACTTGCATTTCCCTCCTTCCCACTCTTCCCTCAAATACTGTTACATTTGTGCTTTTTCCACACTAACACCCTGTCTTGATCATGAAACTTACGCCGCATTATTTACAGGAACGTCTAACATCAACATTTGCAGCCATTAATTCATAGGTGGTAGTAACACTGAAATGACCCTTTCTATGTCAAAATAAAGTAACACTGTGCTTTTAATAATTAATTATTATTATTATTTTACTTAACCGTTCCTTCCTCCCTTTCCTCCGTCTCTGCTTATTGACGTTTAGGAAAGTGCCAAATATAAATCAACGATGCAAAATTTTCAACCCAAGACAGACACAACACTGAAAAGATGACAAAGACACTGTTTAAATAGTAAGTATATGATTTATTGTAAAGCTCTTATCTCATTTTATCTTAACTTAGCATATCTTATCCTATTTTATCTTAGCCGTTCCTATCTTATCCTATCCTATCTTAACTTAGCATATTTTATCCTATTTTATCTTAGCTGTTCCTATCTTATCTTAATTTAGCATATTTTATCCTATTTTATCTTAGCTTTTCGTATCTTATCCTATCCTATCTTAACTTAGCATATCTTATCCTATTTTATCTTAGCTTTTCGTATCTTATCCTATCCTATCTTAACTTAGCATATTTTATCCTATTTTATCTTAGCTGTTCCTATCTTATCTTAATTTAGCATATTTTATCCTATTTTATCTTAGCTTTTCGTATCTTATCCTATCCTATCTTAACTTAGCATATCTTATCCTATTTTATCTTAGCTGTTCCTATCTTATCTTATCATAACATAGCATATTTTATCCTATTTTATCTTAGCCGTTCCTATCTTATCTTATCCTATATTAACTTAGCATATCTTATCCTATCTTAACTTAGCATATCTTATCCTATCTTATCTTATCCTATCTTAACTTAGCATATTTTATCCTATCTTATTCTATCTTAACTTAGCATATTTTATCCTATTTTATCTTAGCCGTTCCTATCTTATCTTATCCTATCTTAACTTAGCATATTTTATCCTATCTTATCTAATTCTATCTTAACTAAGCATATTTTATCTTATCTTATCCTATCCTATCTTAACTTAGCATATTTTATCCTATCTTATCTTATTCTATCTTATATAGGTCTACATTAACAATTAAACAGTATTTCTATTATCCCTCCTACCCCGGCCATAGCCCACAAGTCCATCAGCAATAATGTCTCTATTGTCATCCCTCCTACCCCGGCCATAACCCACAAGTCCATCAGCAATGTGTCTGTCATTCTTCCGTCTCCGGCCATAACCCATGAGTCCGTGTATCCTGTCTACAAGTTGCTGCTCTGCGGATCGCTGACGCTGCCCCTGGCCCCTCTCTGGTCGCTGGGCGCAGGAGCTGTTGCTGTCCGTGCCGTGGAGGTACTTTAACTGGGGCCTCTTCTTAGTGGCTCCTGCTTGCTCCTGTGGGGGTGGCCTGCCCCTCCCGCTCCATCGGCAAACCCTCTGACCACGGACAGCCTTATCAGTATTCTGTTTTAAGACAAGGAAAGATTATTGATATAGAACATTTTATGCTCTAATTATGTTCTAATAGGGTCTCTTAATTAAGCCAGGGCTTTACCTTCGGCATGTCACACACTCTCCGTGTCGAACCAGGCTTGTCCGTCTCATCCATCTTCATCACGTCTTTTTCTTTCTTCTTCTCGCTGTTGATCTTTTCCGGAATTTTTTCTGAAAAAGATTCACAATCCTTCGCTGTTATTTTAACTTTAATTTTAATTTTAATAATAATCTTAACTACTTTCATATCTTTGCTCTCCATTTTATGAATGCTAAAAGTCTCCAAAATACAACCGCTGCTTAAGAATCTCGAAAGAAGTTTGAGAAGATAAGTGCATGTGATTCAAAAGTAATCAAGCTGTTGTCACGGGCGTCCATTCGTACCATAACAGACAATGCGATCCTGTGCAGCTCATCGGCGACTTTCGGCCGCGTTCGGCTCGGACTGACCGGTCGTAGGTCCGATTCGGCCGTAAGCAGGTTGCCAACTCTGACACATCTGGCGCGAGACTCGGGCTTTCAGACTCAAACGCGCACAGCAAGAAATCTTATGGCGAATCTCTTAATCCATTTTAAACCTAAAATTGGCTACCTCAAAAGCGTTGGGGCAGTTTGCAAACCCTCCAGACTACAAGGTAATAAAACTGTTATATACTTGTAAATACGTGTGTAGACTTGTCTCGAATTGAAAATGTCACGCCGACCAGCTGACCAAAGTTGGCAACCCTGCGTAAGTCGGCCCTTTATTTTATATGCAAAAATTATCATATGCAGGGGGCATATAACTGGTATGAAAGTACTCATAGAGTACTCACTCACGCGTATTTATTCTATGTGCATTCGCACTGTTACGACAAGAAATCACTGTGCATGTGAAAGAAGTACAAATTATCCACATAAATGTTAAGATGCACGGCAATTTTTCTCATAACAGCATGAATGCACATACAATAAATACGCATTTCAATGACAGGACTGGGGAAACATACTTTGACGCGGACTTAAATACATAGGACTAATGAAAACAACTGCAAACAGCTAATGACATCGGCATTCCACACTAGTTTAACGAGGGGGCGTGGCACACGGGAGGAGCGGACGAGCGGGGCGTGACAATTGTAAGAGACCACCTTGAATTGAACACTTGTGATATAAAGTATTGAAGTATTTTCCCCCCCTCCCCTCCCTTTTATCAGTATGCACTCTGCATGGCCTTGGTATGTCTTGAGTATTACGAGATGCAGAATGAACTGTTTATATTATATGCCTATATTATATCTTTATTTAGGCCATAATATGTGCTCTTGATGTGTTGTTTTCCAGTGAGCTGGAGGGATTTGACAAAAACATCCTTTTGGAAATGCGTGAGGAAGTAAGTTCTTTTATTTTTGAAAAGTAGGGTATTTGTAAGATTTGCGACACAACAGAGAAATTAAATATGTTTCACTCCTCGGGGTCAAGACTCTGGTCTCCAACTCACCGCTCTCTGTTACATCGCCATTTTGTCCGATAGTATTATTGGATTTTTCTATGCTATATTTTTTTATATGTAGTCATTGTGTGCTGTATAAATAATTATAAATAATACTTTCTCTTCCTTGTGATGTGTGTTTGTGCTTAATCGTATTAAATAGGAGTAAAAGCAACCGCAGTTTCCTCAGTAATGTATTTCATGAACTGATATATAAACCCATGTATGCATTCAAGTCTCTGTCATGGTTTGTACATAATATTTGCAACAACAATTACAAAAATTTAGCAGACTATGTACTACAAGCCTCTCCAGTTATAGCCGCATCCAAATTCATATATGATATATTTGTATATGTGTGTCTCAAAGGTACCAACATTCCTACAAAACCACGAGTTACATAATATATCCAAATATAGGGTATTTCAGTATGAGTCCTGATGCATTATGCATACTGCTGTACTTGCCCTAAACACGGTGAGTTTATATTAGTCACAGAAACATCTTAGCCAGTCATTACTGTGTTGTTGTCACATGTTGAACTCGGCAATTAAAACCCCTTGTTTTTGGTCTGTGAGGGTGTAAAATGTCTCTCCTTTGTTACCTACAGTGAGACTTTGGTTTACAGAAATATACATGAATTATATTTATTTAAAAGGAAGACATTTTTATCCAAATCCACATTAATATGGTAGGGAAAAAACATTATGGTCATATAGTTGTAATGAACTTGTGATGAATGCTGCAAGGCTGTATTTCTGCTCACCACCTACAGGTGCATAACTGATTATACATTACATTATAAGAGGTAAATAAAGCACATGAACACCGTAATCTCAACCGATCAACAGTAAACCTTCCTTAATGATACTACGGAATTTAATACTCAAACATTAATTGGCAGGGGGTGTAGTGTTCCTGTATAAGCAACATAGCAAACAGGAACTGTAAAGGTTATTTTAAATTATGCACAGTATAAATTAAAACATAGCAGATGGGCGCCCCATCCTGGGTTGTCCCCCGCCTTGCTCCCATAGTGTCTGGGATTGGCTCCGGACCCCCTACCACCCTTAATAGAATAAGCGGTTGCAGAAAATGGATGGATGGACTTTAAATATTATGTTACCTTAGGAACAGCAGTATGTCAGGTTGTCTACAGAGCCCATGTGGAAATCTCTGCCTGTCTTCTTCAAATTGACTGGCAGAGTGCCCCTAGACGCCTTGATACTGTGTGATCCTTTAAATTAGGACGCATGGCAAACATTAACTGAATAAATAGTTCAACATTTGTACAAACATTTGTATTTTTAAAAATAGAAATAGAAAATAATGATGTTGATTGATTGACAAATGCATAAAAAATTGGAATTTTAAAAAGCACCTGTGAGATATGACAAAAAATATATACGTCTTTGCAGCCCCCAGTTGGTTGGATGAGGGTTAAATGGTTGCCAATCATCTTCCCACAGATGTTGAGTACTCTATGGCCAGATGGATTATTCTGGCATAAATGTCGCCTGAGAGCAGGGTAACTGGGGCTAGCTTGGGGTAGATGTGGTCTGAGAGCGGGGCAATTGGGGTTACTTTTGGGTAGATGTGATATAAGAGTGGGATAATTGTGGTAGATGTGGTCTGAGTGTGGGATAACTGGGGTTAGTTTGGGGTAGATGTGGTCTGCCTGTGTGATAAATGGGGTTAGTCTGGGGTAGATGTGGTCTGAGAATGGGGTAACTGGGGTTAGTTTGGGGTAGGTGTGGTCTGAGAGTGCGGCAATTGGGGTTACTTTTGGGTAGATGTGATCTGAGGGTGGGATAATTGGGGTTAGTCTGGGGTAGATGCGGTCTGTGTGTGTGATGAATGGGGCTAGTCTGGGGTAAATTTGGTCTGAGAGTGGGGCAATTGGGGTTAGTCTGCGGTAGTTGTGGTCTGATAATGGGCTAATTGGAGTGAGTCTGGGGTAGATGTAGTCTGAGAGAGGGCTAATTGGAGTGAGTCTGAGATAGATTTGGCCTGAGAGTGGGGTAATTGGAGTGAGTCTGAGGTAGATTTGGCCTGAGAGTATGGTAATTGGGGTTAGTCTGCGGTAGATATGGTCTGAGAATGGAGTAATTGTAGTGAGTCTGGGGTAGATGTGGTTTGAGAATGGGGTAATTGGAGTGAGTCTGGGGTAGATGTGGTCTGAGAATGGGGTAATTGGAGTGAGTCTGGGGTAGATGTGGTTTGAGAATGGGGTAATTGGGATTTGTTAGAGGATGATGAACCCCCCAGACTCCTGGTTGATATTTGGCTGACGTTGGTTGATGTCTCAAATTTGTCATTATTTTGTGCTTTTGACGCTTTGCCCTCTGTAATCAAAGATCTGTATCACGCATCAGCAGTGACTCTACAAAAGTCAGATTGAAGACAGGAGTCTATAATAACCTATAATAACACGTCTGTAGATAGAGACAAGATGTTTCAGACGAGGCTGGAGAAAGTCAGGCAAAATCTTTCACTTTTACATTTTTATTTAGATAATTCACCCTAAAGCTCTTGACTTGATAGGTTATTCAGATTATTTTCTACAGATTAGTATGAAGTCTCTCCTGTATTGAATTTGGTACATCAGAGTGAACAGGGATACACCCTAGTGTTTAATATACACATACGTGATTGCATATGTGATGTATGTGTACCTGAAGGCAAGCACAAGTGCAGCTTTCTGATTGGTGCATGCGTGCATATCTCTGATTGGTGGGTTAGACATAAAGTGGATTACACTTCTAAAGGAACATAAATCTTAAAAAGCTCATTGACACAGCTGTGTAAGTGATAAGGTCGGGTTACTGGGTTACTGACATGGGCAGTTTCTGCCGTGTGTGTGCTACGCTTTGCTAAATCTAACATGACAAGTGGAACATTCTGTCTTTCTTTCACTGTTTTCACTCTTCCAATTAACACTCTCTCTCACTCTCTCTCTGTCTGGATCCAAGTCTTCTCTCTAAACCAGAAAACTTACAATCATTTAACCGTAATTTCCTAACTCAACTCCATCTTCTCGTAGTGTTTTGCTGTGTCAGTATGTCATTTACCTTCCTCTTCACCTAGTTTACAGTAACACTATGTGACGTTACATTACAGTTTTTAAATCACTTTCAGAAAGGTTCGCTTGATTGATGATTAGCAAAAAGGTATATTTCTGTGCAGATACCAGATAACTGAGATAGTAACTCATTCATCTTTTCGCCAAAGTGCAACACAATCTCACCCACGCAGACAACAGGAAGTGCAGTAGCAATGCTGGACTGATGATTGTAACTGCCAGTTTCTCTGGCTCAATTTCAATGCTCCATTAAGAAGTTTTCTCTTAATTACTGCTTGACTTGAAACATGTTTTTGCTCTGAAGATGGACAGTCGCACAACAAGCAGGTGCAAATGCAAGTCACACGTGTGAGTCCATATTTACACTCTGAGCTAGAGTCTGACACATGGTATTAGAAGGACTGGCCCTGGCACATGCTATACACCATCGCTAACACAAGGGGGCGACCACCACTGTTTACAAAAATCCATCATGTGACGTATTCACCAAGTAATAGAAGACTAGACTACAGGAAACTGCAAAGATTTCCCTCTCTGCCCAAACCCAGAGGTGATCCATCTACTGTATTTCTCCCTCATGTTCCCCTAGGAGCAAAACTCATCACAGAACTAGTCCAAATGCACCTAGGTATCTTTCAGAAGAAGATTTCATAACACTTAAATCACCCCTTATTAGACAGAAACACTGTGAATGTTTATTTCTGGAATGTTGAAGTCACTGGTATGGGATGAGCTTTGTCGTGATTGGTTATAACAGGAAGAAGCAGACTCTGATAGGCTCATCACTTCCTGGCTATATCAGAATCATCTAGAAGGCTTTTGGCTGCTGTGTTGCTTCTGTGATGAGTTGATGGACCTTGTCATTGGGTTTTGAGACGTGGGGCCATCTAATGTGATTAAATAAAAAAAAGTGAATTATTTTCTAAACCGGACGCAAGGAAGGTCTCAAAAAGAGGACATGTCCAGGGAAAAGAGGACGTCTGGTCACCCTACCTACTTGTGTTTATGTCAGGGTCAGCCCCACTGTGGTCCTTCCGTGCCCCTTCCCCGTTTGACCAGCAGGTGGTGCTGGTCATTCCGTCCTTCACGTCAGTCCTTGTTCTCCCCTGTCTCCTGTCTGGTCTCGTGGCTCAATGTATTAAGCATGTGCTGTCTGTTTGCCCCTCGGTCCCGAGTTCCCTCTTGTCTTATGTTTGAATCCTGCCTCCTGTTTTTGTATTTTGCTCCCTAGTGTTTCAGTTGAGTTTGTCTAGTTATTGTATTTGGTGATTTTGTATATGGTTTTTGGTTTTGTTCCTTGTGCCTCTGCTTGTGTCTTTACCTGTTTAGATTCCCCAGTGTTAGTATCTGTTTCCTTGGTTAGTTATTAGTTTCCCTGTTTTCAGTTCCTTTTGAGTTCATTAGTTTCACCTGTGCCCTGTTTCCTTGGTTTTGTTAATTAGCCTCACCTGTCCTGTGTTAGTCTCGTTACCCATTAGTATTTTAGTTCCTGCCTGTGTTCAGTTCCCCAGTGGTTCATTGTCTTTGTCTAGGTTGTTCGTGATGGCGTGTTAGTTAATTTGTATTACTTGTGTTTCATGGTTTGTTTCTGCGATTCCCCGTATTAGTTGTGTAGTTAGGTTTTGTTAATTAATTTTGCTAATTAATCCCTTTTTAGTTTTTGACCCCTCGTGGTCCTTTTGGTTTCTTTGTGTTTGTAGCTTTTCTGTCTCTTGTAATAAACCCTTTTTGTTCTTGGAGCCTTTTCTGCGCACCATGCCGCGTTCCCGTGCCCGAGATGCCCGCAACCATGACAGTTTAGACATGAACATTAGCATTCCGCTAATAAAAGTAATGCTAATTCATGTGCTTCTTTGTAATTTGCATTTGTATCTTAATATTATAATGTTTGGCAGTGATAGAGAGTATGAAAAGAAAGGGTCAGTCTCAGGCGGGAATTCAGTTTTTGGCCAAAAGAGTGAGTCTGCCAGCTTTTCAGCCCTAAGTTTGATTAAAAATCATTTACGAACAACAATGACAGAAGAGTGTTTCAGTCATCTTGGGTGCTGAGTATTGAGTCCCGACGAGCAAAAGCATTAGACATAAATGAATTTGTAAGACGGTTCAGTTCCTGTCACAAAAACTGACGAATGTTGTTTTAGAAGAGCAAAATGTACAGTAGTCACCCACATGGAACTTTGTGATTGTGAGAGAGAGTATTTGTGAAAAAGTAAAAAGGTTTTTAAAAAATGAATACAAAGCTGGATTTTCTCACATGCTGTGTGTGTTTGTGAGTATTTTGTCTATGTACAGTAAAATGTATGTAAAATTGGTAAGGAGATTTACTGTGTAAGCCTTTTTATTTAAAGTGTTTCAACATGGTGTGACTGGTGAAATGTATAAACCTTACCAAATCCATGGATTGTGTGCAAGGATATAGTACAAATACTTGGCCCCTCTATGAATATTGTGGCCCCTTGATGGCCCCTTAGACAAATCCTAGATCCGCCACTGTAAATAAGTACCTCTCACTATGTCTTCCCCATGTGCTTATGCTTTATGTGGCTCTGCACTGCCATCTCCTGACAGCATAAAGTAATTGCACCCAAGACATGCCTAATTTCCACAGCAATATGGCATGTTCGTGTTCATTATAACCACATTCACAGTGCCTCCTGCTGACAGGCTTGATCTTAGCACATTGCTATGAGCCTTCAGTCAAACTGAGACAAATCTGTAGTGCAGGAGCAGTAGTAGGAATAGTGGGTGTAACTGCGGGGGTTTCGGCTGCAGCAGGAGCCATAGGAGAGGGGCTGAAAGAGCCAGAACTGCAGACGGTGTAGGAGAGACTGCAAAAAATGCAGCTGAAGTTGTGGCAGAGGTAGCAGGAAAAACTGCAAAAGAAACTTGGGAATTCGGGCAGAGACTGACAAAAGCAAAGGAAACACCTTATAAAAAACTGTAGTAGATCAAATGCAAGAAAGCAGCCGCTTCTGTGATAGATGCAAGTACATAGCTGATACATTAATTATATGCAAGGAAAGAGCCGCTTCATTGATTAAGCTGCAGGGCAGGCAGGACTATCTACTGTGACAGGAGTGTGGGCAGCCACACAAAGACTAGTCAGACCTGGAGAATAAGCTCACACACAGCTTCAGCAGCGACTCTGCTAAGATGGGATGACTCTTCCCAGCATGAATGCAATCAACTGTGATCAAATGCTGCACGTGAATCAGGGGGGGTTTAACCGTCATCCTACCCACATATTTTATAAACATGGGCTACTGACTGGGGGCATCAAGAATAATTTACTGTAAGAAGCAATGATAATAGCGAAATAATAATGACAAAACATTTTTTCTCAAAGTATCATTAGTTATGTAATTAATGTTATCTAAAGATGAATGTTACTAATATTATTATTACAATTAATTTGCATATATTGTCAAATGAAAATCTATACTTCTCTTCAATACAACGTGCAGCTTCTATCCCAAGCACAATCCACATTATTACTTAAAAGCTTATTGACCCTCTGATTCTGGTATCACTTACTTTTCAGTAAATTCAAGAAAACATTATGTATGTTGTATTTGTATGATGAAACCAATCCTTGAGCCCAATATAAAATAACTGAAATAAATACACAGTCATTCAAACTTCAGCACTTTTTAATTTTGTTTTGCTTTTCAATAAAACCTGCAGCATCAGATCTGGCCAGTTCTGATCTGCTTGCCATTTTGCCTAAAGAACAAATGCTGTTGTTATCAAAAACTATGTTATATAGCTATATTCCAGATTTATTACAGCCAAGCACATCTCGGAGCTTCGAGGAACCTCCTTCTACTTGCATTTCCCTCCTTCCCACTCTTCCCTCAAATACTGTTACATTTGTGCTTTTTCCACACTAACACCCTGTCTTGATCATGAAACTTACGCCGCATTATTTACAGGAACGTCTAACATCAACATTTGCAGCCATTAATTCATAGGTGGTAGTAACACTGAAATGACCCTTTCTATGTCAAAATAAAGTAACACTGTGCTTTTAATAATTAATTATTATTATTATTTTACTTAACCGTTCCTTCCTCCCTTTCCTCCGTCTCTGCTTATTGACGTTTAGGAAAGTGCCAAATATAAATCAACCATGCAAAATTTTCAACCCAAGACAGACACAACACTGAAAAGATGACAAAGACACTGTTTAAATAGTAAGTATATGGTTTATTGTAAAGCTCATCTCATTTTATCTTAACTTAGCATATCTTATCCTATTTTATCTTAGCCGTTCCAATCTTATCCTATCTTAACTTAGCATATTTTATCCTATTTTATCTTAGCCGTTCCTATCTTATCCTATCCTATCTTAACTTAGCATATTTTATCCTATTTCATCTTAGCCGTTCCTATCTTATCCTATCTTAACTTAGCATATTTTATCCTATCTTATCTTATTCTATCTTAACTTAGCATATTTTATCCTATCTTATCTTATTCTATCTTAACTTAGCATATCTTATCCTATTTTATCTTAGCCGTTCCTATCTTATCCTATCCTATCCTATCTTAACTTAGCATATTTTATCCTATCTTATCTAATTCTATCTTAACTTAGCATATTTTATCCTATTTTATCTTAGCCGTTCCTATCTTATCTTATCCTATCTTAACTTAGCATATCTTATCCTATTTTATCTTAGCCGTTCCTATCTTATCTTATCTTAACTTAGCATATTTTATCCTATTTTATCTTAGCCGTTCCTATCTTATCTTATCCTATCTTAACTTAGCATGTCTTATCCTATCTTAACTTAGCATATTTTATCCTATCTTATCTTATTCTATCTTAACTTAGCATATTTTATCCTATTTTATCTTAGCCGTTCCTATCTTATCCTATCTTAACTTAGCATATTTTATCCTATCTTATCTTATTCTATCTTAACTTAGCATATTTTATCCTATTTTATCTTAGCCGTTCCTATCTTATCCTATCCTATGTTAACTTAGCATATTTTATCCTATCTTATCTTATTCTATCTTATATCTACATTAACAACTAAACAGTATTTCTATTATCCCTCCTACCCCGGCCATAGCCCACAAGTCCATCAGCAATAATGTCTCTATTGTCATCCCTCCTACCCCGGCCATAACCCACAAGTCCATCAGCAATGTCTCTGTCAGTCTTCCGTCTCCGGCCATAACCCATGAGTCCGTGTATCCTGTCTACAAGTTGCTGCTCTGCGGATCGCTGACGCTGCCCCTGGCCCCTCTCTGGTCGCTGGGCGCAGGAGCTGTTGCTGTCCGTGCCGTGGAGGTACTTTAACTGGGGCCTCTTCTTAGTGGCTCCTGCTTGCTCCTGTGGGGGTGGCCTGTCCCTCCCGCTCCATCGGCAAACCCTCTGACCACGGACAGCCTTATCAGTATTCTGTTTTAAGACAAGGAAAGATTATTGATTTAGAACATTTTATGCTCTAATTATGTTCTAATAAGGTCTCTTAATTAAGCCAGGGCTTTACCTTCGGCATGTCACACACTCTCCGTGTCGAACCAGGCTTGTCCGTCTCATCCATCTTCATCACGTCTTTTTCTTTCTTCTTCTCGCTGTTGATCTTTTCCTGATTTTTTTCTGAAAAAGATTCACAATCATTCGCTGTTATTTTAACTTTAATTTTAATTTTAATAATAATCTTAACTACTTTCATATCTTTGCTCTCCATTTTATGAATGCTTAAAGTCTCCAAAATACAACCGCTGCTTAAGAATCTCGAAAGAAGTTTGAGAAGATAAGTGCATGTGATTCAAAAGTAATCAAGCTGTTGTCACGGGCGTCCATTCGTATCATAACAGACAATGCGATCCTGTGCAGCTCATCGGCGACTTTCGGCCGCGTTCGGCTCGGACTGACCGGTCGTAGGTCCGATTCGGCCGTAAGCAGGTTGCCAACTCTGACACATCTGGCGCGAGACTCGGGCTTTCAGACTCAAACGCGCACAGCAAGAAATCTTATGGCGAATCTCTTAATCCATTTTAAACCTAAAGTTGGCTACCTCAAAAGCGTTGGGGCAGTTTGCAAACCCTCCAACTACAAGGTAATAAAACTGTTATATACTTGTAAATACGTGTTAAATTCCAGTTAAAATCGAATTGAAAATCTCACGCCAACCAGCTGACCAAAGTTGGCAACCCTGCGTATGTCGGCCCTTTATTTTATATGCAAAAATTGTCATATGCAGGGGGCATATAACTGGTATGAAAGTACTCATAGAGTACTCACTCACGCGTATTTATTCTATGTGCATTCGCACTGTTATGACAAGAAATCACTGTGCATGTGAAAGAAGTACAAATTATCCACATAAATGTTAAGATGCACGGCAATTTTTCTCATAACAGCATGAATGCACATACAATAAATACGCATTTCAATGACAGGACTGGGGAAACATACTTTGACGCGGACTTAAATACATAGGACTAATGAAAACAACTGCAAACAGCTAATGACATCGGGATTCCACACTAGTTTAACGAGGGGGCGTGGCACACGGGAGGAGCGGACGAGCGGGGCGTGACAATTGTAAGAGACCACCTTGAATTGAACACTTGTGATATAAAGTATTGAAGTGTTTTCCCCCCCTCCCCTCCCTTTTATCAGTATGCACTCTGCATGGCCTTGGTATGTCTTGAGTATTACGAGATGCACCATGAACTGTTTATATTATATGCCTATATTATATCTTTATTTAGGCCGTAATATGTGCTCTTGATGTGTTGTTTTCCAGTGAGCTGGAGGGATTTGACAAAAACATCCTTTTGGAAATGCGTGAGGAAGTAAGTTCTTTTATTTTTGAAAAGTAGGGTATTTGTAAGATTTGCGACACAACAGAGAAATTAATTATGTTTCACTCCTCGGGGTCAAGACTCTGGTCTCCAACTCACCGCTCTCTGTTACATCGCCATTTTGTCCGATAGTATTATTGGATTTTTCTATGCTATATTTTTTTATATGTAGTCATTGTGTGCTGTATAAATAATTATAAATAATACTTTCTCTTCCTTGTGATGTGTGTTTGTGCTTAATCGTATTAAATAGGAGTAAAAGCAACCGCAGTTTCCTCAGTAATGTATTTCATGAACTGATATATAAACCCATGTATGCATTCAAGTCTCTGTCATGGTTTGTACATAATATTTGCAACAACAATTACAAAAATTTAGCAGAATATGTACTACAAGCCTCTCCAGTTGTAGCCACATCCAAATTCATATATGATATATTTGTATATGTGTGTCTCAAAGGTACCAACATTCCTACAAAACCACGAGTTACATAATATATCCAAATATAGGGTATTTCAGTATGAGTCCTGATGCATTATGCATACTGCTGTACTTGCCCTAAACACGGTGAGTTTATATTAGTCACAGAAACATCTTAGCCAGTCATTACTGTGTTGTTGTCACATGTTGAACTCGGCAATTAAAACCCCTTGTTTTTGGTCTGTGAGGGTGTAAAATGTCTCTCCTTTGTTACCTACAGTGAGACTTTGGTTAACAGAAATATACATGAATTTTATTTATTTAAAAGGAAGACATTTTTATCCAAATCCACATTAATATGGTAGGGAAAAAACATTATGGTCATATAGTTGTAATGAACTTGTGATGAATGCTGCAAGGCTGTATTTCTGCTCACCACCTACAGGTGCATAACTGATTATACATTACATTATAAGAGGTATGAATAAATAAAGCACATGAACACCGTAATCTCAACCGATCAACAGTAAACCTTCCTTAATGATACTACGGTATTTAATACTCAAACATTAATTGGCAGGGGGTGTAGTGTTCCTGTATATGCAACATAGCAAACAGGAACTGTAAAGGTTATTTTAAATTATGCACAGTATAAATTAAAACATAGCAGATGGGCGCCCCATCCTGGGTTGTCCCCCGCCTTGCTCCCATAGTGTCTGGGATTGGCTCCGGACCCCCTACCACCCTTAATAGAATAAGCGGTTGCAGAAAATGGATGGATGGACTTTAAACATCGTGTTACCTCAGGAACAGCAGTATGTCAGGTTGTCTACAGAGCCCATGTGGAAATCTCTGCCTGTCTTCTTCAAATTGACTGGCAGAGTGCCCCTAGACGCCTTGATACTGTGTAATCCTTTAAATTAAGACGCATGGCAAACATTAACTGAAAAAATAGTTCAGTTTATCAGAACTGCATAGGTGGAACTGGGCGCTTTTGACTGGGGTCGCCAGGGACCATAAACATTTGTATTTTTAAAAAACACTCATCAAAACAGAAATAGAAAACAATGATGTTGATTGATTGACAAATATATATATACCTCTAGGGTATTTACAGCCCGCAGTTGGTTGGATGAGAGTTAACCCTCGTGTTTAATATAATATTAAATATTAATATAATACTCGTGTAAGTGATAAGGTAGGGTTACTGGGTTACTGACACGGGCAGCTTCTGCCGTGTGTGTGTTAGGCTTTGCTAACATGACAAGTGGAACATTCTGTCTTTCTCTCTTTCACTGTTTTCTCTCTCTCTCTCTCTCTCTCTCTCTCTTTCTCTATCTCTCAATCCAAGTCTTCTCTCTAAACCAGCAAACTTACAATCATTAAACTGTAATTTCCTAACTCGACTCCATCTTCTCGTAGTGTTTTGCTGTGTCAGTATGTCATTTACCTTCATCTTCACGTAGTTTACAGTAACACTATGTGACGTTACATTACAGTTTTTAAATCACTTTCAGAAAGGCTCGCTGATTGATGATTAACAAGCAGGTATATTTCTGTGCAGATACCAGATAACTGAGATAGTAACTCATTCATCTTATAGCCAAAGTGCAACACAAGCTCCTGGAAGAACAATCTCACCCACGCAGACAACAGGAAGTGCAGTAGCAATGCTGGACTGATGATTGTAACTGCCGGTTTCTCTGGCTCAATTTCAATGCTCCATTAAGAAGTTTTCTCTTAATTACTGATTGAATTGAAACATGTTTTTGCTCTGAAGATGGACAGTCGCACAACAAGCAGGTGCAAATGCAAGTCACACGTGTGAGTCCATATTTACACTCTGAGCTGGACTCTGACAGAATGATCATGATCAGAATGTGTCACATGATCAGGTCTGAGGCCGACTCTTACCTTCTGCTTCTTCTCCTCATAGGGAAAATGCAGAACAATAATGCCATCGCTTAGGGAGCTGACGGAGATGGAGACAAACCCATCAACCTGACCTGTGTGACTCCGCCCCTCACTGCTGAGCTCTGCCGTATGGCTGTGGTCTGATCAGTGAGATGCCCCCCCTCACCAATGAGCATCTCGTAGTCGATGTGCTGCTTCAGCTTAGCCTCCTCCACAATGACGGCAAAGGCGGGACCAAGCAAGAGCTGGCGCTGGCGTGGGCGGTAGCCTCTCCGGTCATACTTGGTCACAGCCACGCCATTCTGCAGGTCACAGGGGACAGGAGGGGATGACACACGCTGACAGGCTCACAAAATGCATGGACACACTGACACTGCAGAGCGGCTAATCCACTACAGCGAGTGCAACCCCCATACCAAAAAAGCAGAAAAACAAACCGACAAAATGTTGGGTGAACATCTTCACATCACCGTCATACACAGCAAGGACAGCTACAGGACTCACCTGCACTGTGTCATCACCCAGTACCTGCAACACCTTGGGCTTGATATCTTCACTGTCTGAGGGAGGGCACACACCACAAATGGCCATTTAGGAGGCAGCAATGGAAAAGAGGTGGGGCAAATGAGCAACTGTGGCCAATAAGACGACAGGAGCATGAAGGAGGTGGAGCCAATGAGCAATTGGTTAAGAACATGTGACTGCGTTTATGTGTGTATTTGTGTGTGTGTGTGTGTGTGTGTGTGTGTGACAGAGATATATTTAGTTCTCACTTAGTCTGGTGCTGACAAAGAGCCTAGGAACACTCTGTGCATAGCTGTCCTTATCCTTGAAGATCTCACTAGCCACCACCTTTTGCTCAACCCCCTGTGCTACTACCTTGTTGTGGTGGGGTTGCTTGCGTGCCGGACAGGTTTCTAGACTTGAGGCCAGACAAAGAGCAGCAACTGGCCCTCCAGGTTGGGGGTTGGGCATGAGGTTAACTACCCCATCCTGTAAAAAACATTCCAGTTACAGAAACATTGACGAATAGAAACCAAATCATACACCTGCCTGAAGAAGGTGCCCCAGCAATGGGGACTGTGACGCTTACCAGCCAAACCCACAAGGGCGCTGGTAAGCCGATACGCCTTCTGGTGACAAGGAAATCCATCCTCGTGGGGACACGGAACATCAGAACCATGTTTCAGGCTGGCAAGGCTGCAACCATTGGCAAGGAAATGGAGCGCTACAACCTCTCAGCCCTGTGCCTGGAAGAAACAAGATGGATGCAGTCGGGTGAGGTCAGATTGACCAGTGGCCAGTCCATTATTTATTCTGGACATGAGGAGGAGGCAGCAAACCATACGGAGGGAGTGGCCATCATGCGGACAACAGACACCATAAACGCTCTAACTGCATGGGAACCCATCAGCTCTCGCATCATCTCAGCAACCCTCAAAACTAGCAACAGGAGAGTGAAAGCCCACATAATCCAGTGCTATGCATCCACCAACGAGGCAGATGATGAGGTCTATGGTTCTATGACAGCCTAAACCACCTACTCGGCAGCATTGGAGCCAGGGACCTCATTATCCTGATGGGGGACTTAAATGCCAAGATTAGAGGCCGAAATGAGGGGTATGAGGCAGTGATGGATAAACATGGAGTGAGGACCGTGAATGAAAATGGCGAGATGTTTGCTGACACCTGTGTGAACAATAATCTGGTGATAGGGGGGAGTGTTTTTCCCCATAAAACAATCCACAAAACAACCTGGATGTCACCAGATCATGTCACAGAAAACCAAATCGATCACATTTGTATCAATAAAAAGTTCTATGGATCTATGGACTATGGAACTATGGAAGATGTCAGGACAAGACGGGGGGCAAACGCAGCCACGGATCACCATCTCCTGGTGGGAAAATTCAAACTAAAGCTGAAGAGAAATCATCAAGCAAAGGGTCAAAGAGCGAAATACAACACTGACTACCTCAGCAGTGCTCAAGTGGCAAAACAGTTTAAGGATATTCTCTCAAAGAAAAACGCGGAGATACAGCTTGGAAAGATGGAAGGATGGACAATAAACGAAGAGTGGGAGCATTTAAAAGCTGCTTGGAGCTCAACATGTGAGGAGGCTTTGGGGAGAAGATCCCAAAAACACAAAGAATGGATAAAACCAGAAACCTTCAACATAATCCAGCAGAGGAGAAAGCTAAAGGAAAAAGTGAACGACGCAAGAACAAGATCTGAAAAGGCGATGGCTCAAAAGGAGTACAACCTTTGCCACAAAGAAGTACGGCAGAACACCAGCAGTGATAAGAGATCACAGATAGAGAGGCTAGCTAAGGAGGCAGAACTCGCAGCATCTCAAAGACATATGAAAGAACTCTACAACATCACGAGGAAATTGTCTGGGACACATCAACAAAATAATAAACCGATTATGGGTAAGAATGGCCAAGTACCTTTAACCCCGGAAGAGCAACTCGATAGACGGGTAGAGCACTTCCGAGAGGTTTTGAACAGACCACCACCAGGAGAGAAGCCAGACCAGGACACTGCTAAAGAACAAGTGTGAAAGACCAACAAAAGCAGAAATAAAAACTGCAATCAAACAACTGAAAACAGGAAAGGCTGCTGGCCCTGACAAGATTCCACCTGAAGCCCTTAAAACTGATATAAATACATCTATAGACATGCTCTACAGCCTCTTTGGGAGAATTAGGGAGGATGAAAAGACACCCACCGAATGGGCAGAGGGGCACATAGTGAAACTACCAAAGAAAGGGGACTTAAGAAAGTGCAACAGCTACTGGGGGATTACCCTACTTTCAGTGCCCAGTAAGGTCTTCAATCGGGGCATCCTCAACCGTCTTCAGGAAGCTGTGGACAAGAGGCTCCGGGATCAGCTAGCAGGATTCAGGAAAGATCGCTCATTCACAGATCACATAACAACGCTATGCATCATCATTGAACAGGCTATTAAATGGAACACGTCCCTGTACATGAACTTCATTGACTTTGAGAAGACTTTTGACAGCTTAGACTGGACAGCACTATGGCAACTAATGGAACACTATGGAATCCCAACCAAGATCATAAACCTAATCAAGAACTCGTATGATGGCACCTTGTGTAGAGTCATGCATGCAGGCCAGCTTTCCCGGAGCTTTGAAGTCAAGACGCGTGTTAAACAGGGATGTCTTCTCTCACCGTTCCTCGTCCTCCTCGCAATTGACTGGGTCATGAGGGAAACAACGGAGGGGAAGAGAAATGGAATTCAGTGGACAATGTGGGAGCAGCTGGATGATCTGGAATTTGCGGATGATATAGTTCTCCTTTCACACACACAGACACAAATGCAAGAGAAGGCAGACAGACTTACACAAGATGCAATAAAACTTGGTCTCACTCCCAATAAAAACAAAAACACAAGTGATCAAGATCCACTCCAAAACCAGCAACCTCATTTTCATGAACAGCACTGCCCTAGAGGAGGGAGGAGCTTTTACCTACCTAGGCAGTGTTGTGGATACCACCAGAGGGACGGATGCAGACATCAGAAGCAGAATCAACAAGGCTAGAGTGGTGTTTAATATGCTCAGAAAGATCTGGAGCTCAAAAAACATCTCCACCAACGCTAAAATATGCATCTTTAACTCCAACGTGAAACGGTTGATGCTAGAGAGAGATGGATAATACCGCTTCTTTCAAAAAGATTTATGACATAAAGGTCAAAAAGGTCACATGTCAAAAGTTCACTGGGTGGGCGGGGTTGGGGGTGGTTAGGATGGTACCAGGTGACGTCACGACTAGTGACGTTGGGAGAGGGGTTTAAAAAAAAAAAAAATTATTTATTTATTTTATTCTTATTGATATTTCAAAATTATTTATTATTTATTTATTTATATTCTTATTTTATTTTAATTATTTTTTCTTATTCTTATTTTATTTTGAGGAGAGTGAATTGTGTGCTTATGAGTGGGGTTTGTCGGAATAGCCCCGTGCTATGAGGCTGACGGTGCCGAGCACGGAGCTGAGCGGGTCGGTTACCTGATGAAGTGTGAGCGTAGGCTGGGTGTGCCTGTGGAGCGGTACCTTGGGAAGGTCCCGGTCGGTCCGGCGGAGCGTGTACTTGGGCATAGCGCAAAGGTCTCGGAGAGAGCGATGCTGGAGCTTATCCCCGTGCTGCGCGAGACTGAAAGAAACTCTGGGAGAATGAGAAAGTTGGAGCTAAGAATGAGAGGAGCAGGAGGTGGGTCTGACGCTATCGTCCAATGAACGCTTAGCAGCAGCAGTTTGTCAGTGTGTGTGTGTGTGTGTGTGCGTGGTAGGGTTTTTTTTCTCTCAAACTTGTTTCAAGTTTGGGTTTTTCTCATGCACCTGTTATGTACATCCCAGTAGGTCATCCGGCTCAAACTGTAATTGGGCCACACATCAAATTGGACATTTTGTCTTACAGTAAGTTTTGTTTGAAGTTTTGTATTTTCCGATACGCCCGTTATGTACATCCCCGGGTCGAGTGCATCGTCTGCGCACAAGTACAAATATGAGTTAAAAGAAAAACATACATGAAATAGACTTAATTAAGAAAAGAAGATAATCCTAAAAAATCTTGACAGGCTCTATATTTCTCCTTAAAGAATCCTAAGAAAAAAACCATCCGCAGATATTTTTATTATGCCGAGCGGGTTTTCCTCCTTTGGTAAAGAAGCACAAGTACCACCAAGTATCATCTACGGCCTTACCCCACTGGAAAAAGAAAACTACATGGGATTTGCATAAGTAAGTAAGTAATTTATTTATAAAGCGCTTTTCTCAGACAAATAGTCACAAAGCGCTGTACAATAATGAAACAAAGTAAAACAGAAAAGGAAATACAAAACTTAAAACTCAGTAGAAAACATTACATGAACAGCAAACAAATACATAAAACATGCCATAAAACAAAAAATGCTCATCTCTGAGTAAAGGCCTCGATAAAAAGAAAAGTTTTGAGCTGTTTTTTAGAAGAGTCCACTGCAGCAGCAGTGCGCAAATCACATGGCAAGCCATTCCAAAGCTTAGGTGCTACTGCCTGAAAAGCACAATCGCCACGGGTTTTCCATCTGGTACGAGGAATCACTAATAGCCCCTGCTGACCAGATCTAAGCTCCCGACAGGCTGTATAGCGATGAAGCAGGTGGGCAATGTATTCCAGTGCTTGACCATGCAGGGCTCTATAAGTGAGCACCAGAACTTTATACTGAACTCTGAACTGCACTGGAAGCCAATGCAGTGAGTACAGGATTGGAGTAATGTGGTCTTTTCTATTACAACGGGTTAAAAGCCTAGCAGCTGCATTTTGAACCAACTGTAGGCGTGAGAGGGCGGACTTACTCAGGGTCGTGTAAAGGGCATTACAGTAGTCGAGTCGTGATGAAATGAATGAATGAACCAGCATCTCCAATTCTGATTTTGATACAACAGACCTTATTTTAGACAGGTTTCGTAGATGAAAAAAGCATGAACGGCTAACCGATCTCACATGGGAGTCGAGACTTAAAGACTGATCCAATGTAACCCCTAGATTGCGAACACTCGACTTAGAGGCAGGAATGACAGATGATAGCTGTCGGCCAATCTCAGAGTGGAGGCTAGGGGGAGCTACAATTAACATCTCGGTTTTTCCAGAGTTTAATTGTAAATAATTATTGCTACACCAGTCCCTCACCTGAGACAAGCAGTCAACCAGAGTAGATAATTTGTTCAACTGATTGGGTTTAAATGAAAAATAAAGCTGTATATCATCTGCATAAAAGTGGTATGTGATATCCTGGAAGGATTTGAGGATCAATGATAAAGGGAGAATATAAAGTGAGAAGAGTAACGGACCAAGAACCGACCCCTGAGGCACCCCACATAACATAGTCGCAACATCGGATGTAAAATCAGCCACACTGACTGAGAAGCTGCGATTGGTAAAATAGGATGCAAACCAGTCTAAAGCAGAATCAGAGATGCCCACTAACTGCCCTAACCTATTTATTAAGACTGTATGATCCACCGTATCAAACGCTGCACTTAGATCCAGCAAAACAAGCACAGAGCACAGGCCCCCATCAGCAGCAATTAAAAGATCATTTAAAACTTTAAGGAGGGCAGTTTCTGTAGAGTGCAGCCTCCTAAAACCAGACTGTAGGGGGTCAAGGAGCTGGTGCTCATCTAAGAAGGCACCAAGTTGCTGTTTGAGATGTTTATTAAGGGACAGAGCCAGCTCCTCAGATGGGGTGAGGGGAGGTGGTGGTGGGCCCCCGCCAGTTAGACGGGCTTCAGTCTTCTTTCTGTTAGCTACATGACAGAAAGAATATACTAAATCGTGTTTAATCAATAGTTCAGTGATCGTGCAATCAAATATTACCTTTTTGCAGAATGTTTTTGTGTTTCGTTTTGACTTGGCTCAAAGTTCTTCTGGCTCCAGAAGGATTACACCTTATTAAATAAGAAACCATATATTCATAGTCAATATACATTGTTATTTTAACCTAAAGAAATGAACGGCAGGAAAAGTAAATGCTTTCATAGTGATTTAACAGTCAAAAGGATGCGGAAGGGGTGTTTAATTACTTTGCATTATAATAAAAGAGGGGGCCGTTTTCAAATTTGCAATTTAATACACTCACGCATTTACTCTGTCTGTTGTTTTTTGCCAAGCCAACTCTCTTTCTTTAGCCGATGCAGCCGTATTGCTTTTTTTCACTATTATTGGCTTGAATTCTTCATATGCGTGCATTAAAACGTCCAACTCCGCCTTTGTGAAGTATGCCGCTCTCTTTTTTTCACTTTGATTTTCCATTTTGACTCATGAAATCGGCGATCCATTGAAAATGTCTTTATGTATGCACCGTGCACGCACATTAACTCTGGGTAACCAATAGGAGGTTGATTAAACTTACTCTTCTCATGTGTTTTGGAACCGACATACTCATGGTATGCGGGTTTGGGGTAAATCAACCCAGAGGTTATGATTTACCAAATGGTAAGTTAACCTAGGGTGACCAGATAATCCATGTCAGGGAGGACACTTTGAGCTACTTCGGGTTTTACAAACTACTTTCAAATTGAAAGGCTCCTGTGCTCGGCTAAATAGTTCAGCTCTTCTTGTGCTTTGACTGGTTTATTTCCTTGACTGAAAGACTCATCCAGCTGTTTCACATTAGCATTAGTGACACATGCATGATTATAGGAGACTGACCAATCAGCACACAGCAAGAGCTCAGTGCTCAAGTGAAATCCAGGTCCTTTTAATTGAAATGGTAATTTACAATTCCTGTCCTAGCTCAGAGTGTCCTCCCTGACATGGATTATCTGGTCACCCTAGTTAACCAAGCTTTCTGGAATACCCCCCAGGCTTAGCGGCTCCGCTGCCTGGCGGACTGGACCAAGCGCCGTGACTCGTGCTGTCGGTTCACGTTTCAGTTTGTTTCCCCAGTCCGGTCATTGGGTGCGTTCGACTTGCTTACAGCGCTGGCTTAAAGCAACACATTTTGATCCTGATGCAATGCATTACGGTTAGATGCATTGCGACCTCTCACCCGGCTGCACAAACTGGAACCGCTTCTGTGACGACACACCTTTGCCCTTATTGGCTGAAGAGTTTAGTTACACGCATGACGTTTGTATCCCAGGCAGTTCTGATGCCTTATCTGCTATTTCTCCCGAATATCACGTAAGGCAGTGAAAACTGGTTTTCAGTTAATTTACGTGGTAAAATGAAGTTTAAATAAATGACATAAATGCTCTAATAGTACACGTAAGTGATTTATTTATTGTTAGCTACTATACTGTTGCGCTGCTTTATTTGGTTAATCGTCCAGTCTGTGAAGAAGGCATTCAAGTAAGAATTGCATTGTAGTCTGTACATGACAATAAAAACTTTGAATCCGGTGTTCTGACAAAACATCCTACCTATCGAGACGTGCTATCGAGCCTTTTTGCGCATGTGCTGTTCCACCGTCTTGGGATTAGGGTTAGGTTTTGGGGGGTTAGGGTTAGGGTTAAGGTAAGGGTTTTAGGGGTTTTGGGGGGTTAGGGTTAGGGTAAGAGTTAGGGCTAGGGCTATCGATTAGCACTATGGTATGATGTTTTGATAAAGTAGGACGTTTTGACACCAATCCATTGTTTATTTTTATTTTTACTCTGTATTCGTTAAATTGTTCGTGAATAGCAAATTTTTAGGTTGTAACATTTGTACAACTATTACGTAACTTTTTGGTGAGCAATGGCTAACAAAATTATATAAACTACCGTGTATTACCTGATACAGTATTTTCAATAAAATAGCATTATCACCAACAATCGCTGCTACTGCAGCAAATGCGAGGCTGACACTGAAGCGTTACCTTTTGTTTCCGCTCAGAGACGTGCAGTGTGACTCATTTCCTGGCGCATACAATTTATATTAGGTCAGTGTTCACGGTTCGACTTCTGATATTCTAGTTTGTTCGACTTTCGAGAAATTCGAGTTCTAGTGAGTTTGAGATCCGAGGTACCACTGTATTATATTTTAAGTTTGTTGTAGCAATTTTACAGGTTTTTTTTTTTTTTTTTTAGAAAAAATAAAAATTACACCCATACACCCACCATAATAAGAATGTATAAAAAAATGAGAGATATATAAAATTGCAAGTCAGACTAGCAGTTTGAACAATATATTTGTCAAGAGCTTGGGAGAAATTACATTAGTTTAATTTTGTGTGTATTTAGTATATGGGAGCGCCCCCTACGGTCCAGCAGAGGGCCCCTACGGTCCAGCAGAGGGCCCCTACGGTCCAGCAGAGGGCCCTGGGCCGGCCCAAAAATGTGCGTAGGCCAATGCCCGGTACGCCAGATGGCCAGTCCAGCCCTGATTCAATGTAGTTTAACAAAAAATACTGAAAATTTGAAAACACTGATAATCTGAAAATATTGATAATCTTTGCAAAGCCATAACTACAGTGATTAGAATACTGAAATGGCAGTTGAAAACAATATCTCACCTTTCTGGAGATTAATTCCAGAAGCAGTTTTTTAGTTGGGGTGGATCTGGGATTTTTGCTGCTGCTGGTTTAGAAATTAAAAAGTCCAATCACTTTTTTTTTTTTTATAAAAAGACATACTTTATTAAAAAAAAACAATTTCAAACATGAACACATGAATATATACATATTTACACACATGGCATAGAGTGGCCTCTGAACTGGACCCGGAAATTAATGGCCACCAGCACCTTGGGTTCCTGCAGACACCCAATCCATGATAATGAAGGCAATGCTCATCACCATGAGCAGGAACCCTAAGCCTGTAAAACAGGCAGCCTGAATCTTTGGTCTGGATTTCATGGTTTCCAGATTCTCCGGGACAATTCTAATGTAGAATAATCCCGGAAGTATAAATATCAGGCTTGGCGCTGATGTGGCCCCTATGACTCCAAATATGTCCTTTATGTTGGGTACAAAAATCACCAGCGTGTTGACTAAGACTAGCAGGCCGAAGGCAACACTGCTGTGACGCACCCAGTTAAAAGGCCTGTTAGGGGCCAGGAGTTGGAGCAGGGCAGTCCGAATTGGGAATATGACCACTGGAACAGTGAGGACGACAGCCACCAGCACAGCCAATCGCACACCCAGTATCAGGCGGTCTGCACTGCTGACTTTCTGATAAGTGTAGAGCAGCTCCGACTCCACCTCATCATAGAATGTCAGGTAGCCAAAGATAGCCGCAAGAAGATACATGACAGTCATGGCGAACACAGAGATGTTAGCCACTGTCTGCATGCGCTTCTTTGTCGGCTTCCGCAGTTCTGTGTAAATCGGCAGAACTACTGGCTGGCAGACGAAGGCAAATGCCAAAATTGGGATGGTATATGCCGTCCTTGAGTTAAGGGTGACTAATTTGGCCCCGCACACGTCATCTTCGTTGGTGCTGTTGCTCATATGTCCTGAGGCTTGATCCGGGTCGTGGTTTTTCACAGGACATGCAATGGTGAACTTCTTGTACATTACAGAGATGATGAAGAACACCATGCAGGTCAAGGAGAACCCGCTGGTGTAGCCAAGGTAGCCAAGCTGCCTCATGAGGGCAAGAGGGAAGATTACTGTCAGGCTGACAATAATTACCAGATATTCGCCTTTCAGGTACCACTCTTGGGAGTCAGATGGGGTTCCCAGAAAGGCTTCAATTATCAGTGGCAGCTCTGACTTTACGATAAACAGGTAGCTGGCCATGGCTCCAATGTTGTTCAGTGTTATTAGGGAAGCTGTCAGCACTTTCCCTGGAGTGCCGAAGGCCCGATTGCCCAGCTCTTCATAGGCACGGATCCCTACAATACCGGCGCTCCTCAGGAGAAGGTGGATGGAGTAAGCTGACAGGATGGCCATGACAGTCAGCAGGACCACAAAGAGGACGATGCCAGTGTTGGCCATAGCGTATGCCAGGCCCAGGATGCCACTTCCCATGATGGCATTGCTGACATTAAATATGGACATTGCCATGGAGGACTTTCCAGCAAAGTCAGCAAACTGGCTCTGGGATTGCTCTTCGGACTTAGGTGGGCTCTCCTCACCACTTTCTGGCATGGCTTCAGCATCATCAGGCCCATCGCTCAAGTCAATTGTCACAAATTCAGGGCCATAGATGTCAATAGAAGTTTCCATTTCCATTTCGGTGGTGATAGGGCAAGGGATGTCGACCAAAGTGCTTTCCAGTTCCATTTTACTGTTGGAAATATTTCACAATTTTACTGTTGGAAAACATGCCTTCTTTATCTCTCTCACACACAAAAAAACACTGCAAAAAACCCAAGACAGGCAGGTTTTCTCAGCCAGTTCTTGGTCATTATAGTTCCAACATTTCATTCGTAGTTCAAAAACATAGAATTTACATGTGCAGATAGAAGAAATAGTTTTGTCTGAAGGATTTACAGCAACATTGATTATCATTACACATAACAAAATAGGTCACTTGAATGGCGAGGAGTGACAGCATTCACAAATATTTCCATTCATTTATCCATATATACAGACGGCATCATCTGAACCATACTCCACAATGTAAGAGTACATCAAACTAGTATTCCTCAGAAACATGTGGTTGAATTTTTTTTTATCTCTCTCTCACACACACAAAAACACACATTTTCCTGAGTTCAATAAAGATGCAGCTGAGCCAAATACCTGATGTAACACTTAGATGCTATTTTCTGGGCATTCAGTCAGTTGCAGTCACACAGTTACACAGGATGTTTCAACATTTTCTCAAACATTTGGTCTACAATTCTGATGGTCATGCAATTTTTGAAAAGTCTGCTTTTAAAAATGACCCACCTGGCAAATGTAGTAAAGGTTTCCTGGAAGATAAGTATGCTTTTTTTAACCGACCTTAATCACAGAAGTTTACACTCAGTGGTCAAGAGGCTACGAAAAGCAAACTGCAAATGATGGACCAGGATGTGGCTGCTGAATTATAAAGAGCACAAAGTTCTAGAACGTGTTGTTATGTGATGTCATATTCTGACGGAAAAGCTTAGAATTCTTAATACGTCACTTGCGCACAAGGACACGTGGTCTCTACCGCTTAATGGTGCGTTTGTTTTTCTCTCGGAACTCGGAAATTCCGAGTTGAGTGACATCACGTCCGACAATCTCCCGTTCGAGCTACCCACATCTCGTAACAAACATGGCTGCCTCCATGAAGACATGCTGTGTGAGCTTTATAAAATATTTTAGTACATTCATAGCGATATTCTTTTTTCGAACGGCAAACAAACTACAAACAAACCAAGTCGCCATGTTGAAATTACGTCACAGGGGCAACTCGGACAACAAAATCTTGTCCGACTTCTACATAAATTTTCTTTTTAAACTTGTCCTTTTTTTTTTTTTACTTGTAGTTAATAGTTTATTTTTAGTTCACTGTTTATGTCTTACTGGTTCTGATTATATTTTGTCATACATTGATATACTGTAATAATCGAACGCACCATAATGTTAATTTTAAAATGGTTCGTAGTTACCACTTGTTTGTATGCATATACAGTCGTCCCTCGCCACTTCGCGCTTCGACTTTCGCGGCTTCACTCTATCGCGGTTTTTTGTATATTGATTAAAAAGTTGATGAGACAATGAAAACGATACATCGCTACGCATCGGAAGCATCTTATGTGCTCTTCATAATTAAACGTACAATAATACCAATATGATATAACGTCTAATATTTCTTATTTTCTATTATTTTTTCTAATATTTTGGGTAATACGAGTGTAATTGTCATGACCTGCCTATCCGATCCTCTTATGTGCCACGCCCCCTTATTAACCACATATGCAACCCCGATTGTGACCAGCTGTTTTTTGTCAATTTGATTCAGTTTGAAGTCCACGTCAGTGTTTATAACTCCAGGTTTGTCATCGACGTTTTGATGTTACATCTTCCTGTGTCCTGCATTTGGAGTGATTCCAAATAAACCCTTCAATCCTGATTCCTCGTCTCCTCCCCGTTCCTGCTTCCGTGTCCAGCAGTCATAAAGTAATGGTGACTAAAGGGTGTTATTTCATGTGTAGAAGGCTCTAATAATGTTAAAAACCGTTTTTAGAAAGTCGTAAACAGGTTTCGAATGCTTTAACTACGAAAATATTTGATTTATGAATAAAGAATCCCACTTCGCGGATTGCGGGTTATTTTTTAGAACGTAACTCCAGCGATTAACGATCGAGGGACCACTGTATTACTAAATTATAAAAAATATTTTATTTAAAAATAATTTGTGCTTATCACATTTGAATTATACATTTATAAAAGTAGTTTGTATTTATCAAATTACAAGTAATGCAATTCTATAGGGTGACCAGATAATCCATGTCAGGGAGGACACTCTGAGCTAGGACAGGAATTGTAAATTACCATTTCAATTAAACGGACCTGGATTTCACTTGAGCACTGAGTTCTTGCTGTGTGCTGATTGGTCAGTCTCCTATAATCATGCATGTGTCACTAATGTTAATGTGAAACAGCTGGATGAGTCTTTCAGTCAAGGAAATAAACCAGTCAAAGCACAAGAAGAGCTGAACTAATTAGCCGAGCACAGGAGCCTTTCAATTTGAAAGTAGTTTGTAAAACCTGAAGTAGCTCAAAGTGTCCTCCCTGACATGGATTATCTGGTCACCCTAAATTCTAAATTATAAATAAAATTTAATAAAATTGTGAATTTATCAGCTGTATCCCTGATTGTGACTGTCAATAGTGACTAGATTTTTTTTTCCCCTCAGAGTATTACACACCTAAAGGATTATTAGGAACACCTGTTCAATTTCTCATTAATGCAATTATCTAATCAACCAATCACATGGCAGTTGCTTCAATGCATTTAGGGGTGTGGTCCTGGTTAAGACAATCTCCTGAACTCCAAACTGAATGTCAGAATGGGAAAGAAAGATGATTTAAGCAATTTTGAGCGTGGCATGGTTGTTGGTGCCAGACGGGCCGGTCTGAGTATTTCACAATCTGCTCAGTTACTGGGATTTTCACGCACAACCATTTCTAGGGTTTACAAAGAATGGTGTGCAAAGGGAAAAACATCCAGTATGCGGCAGTCCTGTGGGCGAAAATGCCTTGTTGATGCTAGAGGTCAGAGGAGAATGGGCCGACTGATTCAAGCTGATAGAAGAGCAACTTTGACTGAAATAACCACTCGTTACAACCGAGGTATGCAGTAAAGCATTTGTGAAGCCACAACACGCACAACCTTGAGGCGGATGGGCTACAACAGCAGAAGACCCCACCGGGTACCACTGATCTCCACTACAAATAAGAAAAAAAGAGGCTACAATTTGCACGAACTCACCAAAATTGGACAGTTGAAGACTGGAAAAATGTTGCCTGGTCTGATGAGTCTCGATTTCTGTTGAGACATTCAAATGGTAGAGTCAGAATCTGGCGTAAACAGAATGAGAACATGGATCCATCATGCCTTGTGACCACTGTGCAGGCTGGTGGTGGTGGTGTAATGGTGTGGGGGATGTTTTCTTGGCACACTTTAGGCCCCTTAGTGCCAATTGGGCATCGTTTAAATGCCACGACCTACCTGAGCATTGTTTCTGACCATGTCCATCCCTTTATGACCACCATGTACCCATCCACTGATGGCTACTTCCAGCAGGATAATGCACCATGTCACAAAGCTCGAATCATTTCAAATTGGTTTCTTGAACATGACAATGAGTTCACTGTACTAAAATGGCCCCCACAGTCACCAGATCTCAACCCAATAGAGCATCTTTGGGATGTGGTGGAATGGGAGCTTCGTGCTCTGGATGTGCATCCCACAAATCTCCATCAACTGCAAGATGCTATCCTATCAATATGGGCCAACATTTCTAAAGAATGCTTTCAGCACCTTGTTGAATCAATGCCATGTAGAATTAAGGCAGTTCTGAAGGCGAAAGGGGGTCAAACACTGTATTAGTATGGTGTTCCTAATAATCCTTTAGGTGAGTGTATATCAACAGACATTGTGGTTAATTAATACATAAGTAACAGCATAATACTACATTATTTGTGCTTCCTCAGGTAAAGTGTTACCGATGAGAGAACACTTTGAAAATCAGTAAATAACATTTTCTCTTGCCTTGATTCTATGTCTAAATCAGACCTAGACATGTTTGAGTAGATTACCAGGTTTCCTCTGGTTATTGCACTTACCACACACAATATGAAGAAAATGTAAGTGAACCGACATCTCCATGCAATGAATTAGCGTTCTGTGAATATCAAGTGCTGCACCCCATACATTAGCAATGGGCATCAGATCACTGTATTCAACAGAGTGAGGGGTTATTTAGAACGGACGAGTGTATTATTATAAAACAGATTGATAAATCAACTTGTTTAAGCAATTATTGATGTATGTCTTGTTCAATAATCCAACATGCTCTCCCAGCTGGCAGCTTTCAAAGAGGATTGACCTCATTGTACTTGCAAAACTCAACATTGATGAAGGCCTCTATAGCTTAACAAGCTTACGATTAAATGCAGCACGGCCCTTGATGTCCTGTCTGGATGTATGGAGGTGATTTTCTGTACTGAGTTAGATCAAATGCATGAACCCATTTCCAGAAGCTGTTTATCTGGGTCCCCGCGATGGGGCACCTTGGATATGATGCCAGTATCTCACAGGTCTTGGACACCTAATCACTCAGGCATTTCTGAGTCGCATCTTTATTTAGCCTGATCTTTATTTTTTGTCTAGCAAGTTTAACACAAACCAGTGTGTGGTCTGAATGAAAAGCTAATGAAAGCTAATTCAATGGCAGGAAAAGGCTGTCCTGGTTATTTACATATATTTCAGAGGTGCACAGGGCTGCCAACTTTGGTCAGCTGGCTGGTGTGACATTTTCAATTCGAGACAAATCTGCACGCGCATTTACATGTATGTAACAGTTTTATTACCTTGTAAATAGTCTGTAGGGTTTGCGAGCTACCCAAACGCCTTTGATGTAACTAATTATAAGTTTATAATAGAATAATATAGATTTGCGTATCCCGGGAACAATGGGCGCAGGTGGGAACCAACCCTGGGCGGGAGCCAACACACCATAGGGTGCAGACACTCACACAGCCACACTCACACAGTACAGGGCCGATTTAGAGACGCCAATCAGCCAACCCTGCACGCCTTTGGACTGTGGGAGGAAACCGGAGCAGCACTGAAACTCCTCGCTCCAAACGGGCTTCAGTGCAGGTAATATATTAAGGCAGTGTTATGGCGGGGCGTCTGTGATGGGGGGGTGAGAGGTGGTGTTCAGGCTTAATCCAAAGCAGATTAGTGGGTCTCATTAGGAACAACGACGACTTGCCATTATAGAGAGGAGGTGAAGCGACTGGTGGGATGGTGCAGTGACAACAGCCTGATCCTGAATGTGGAGACCAAGGAGATGATCATCGACTTCAGGAGAAAACAGCCCAGTCATTCACCACCCGTCACTGACAGCAGTGCTGTGGAGGTGGTCAGCAGCATCAGATTCCTGGGGGTGCAGATAACTGACCATCTGGACTGGTCACCAAGCACAACATCACTGGTTAAACAGGCTCAGCAGCATTTGCACTTCCTGAGTGCAAACGCAGGAACGCAGAGAGCTTTCCTCTCCCATCCACACCACCTTCTACCGAGGCACCATAGAGAGCGTGCTGACCAGCTGTATCTCCATCTGGTTTGGCAGCTCGAAAACCTCAGACAGGAAATCGCTGCAGAGAGTGGTGAGGACTGCAGAGAGGATCATCGGGACTTCTCTTCCATCCATCCAGGACATTGCGCACAAACGCTGTCTCAGCAGAGCCCGTGACATCATCAGGGACTCCGCCCACCCCCACCACGGACTGTTCGCCCTGCTGCCCTCTGGGAAGAGGCTTTGCAGCATCAGGACCAGGACAGTCAGATTCTGTAATAGTTTCATTCCTCAAGCCATTAGACTCCTGAACTCTCAATAACTCATGAACCTAAAATAGCGTTGGAGGCTGTAAGGGAGGAATAGACCACCACAAGATTTCTACTACAATTACAACAATAATCTCAGAGAAAATGACGGGGAATCTCTTGTACCGCAATGCCTTCTGATGAGGCCTCACCAAAACGCCTAAGGACTGTGAATCCCCACTTTGCTGATTCAGTAACCTCACACCTTCAGGGCAGGAAGAGGCCTCAGGCATTGAATGTACGACGGCAACAGAGACACTGAGAAGGCAGAGGCTGAATATTTTAGACACAGTTTTATCAGAGAGGGAGAGCAGGTTTTCTTCAAAGAACCCAGGCTTGAAATGAGCCCTCATACTTGCTGCCAAAACCAGAATTTGAATGTCTCAACAGAAATCGAGACTCATCAGACCAGGCAACATTTTTCCAGTCTTCAACTGTCCAATTTTGGTGAGCTCGTGCAAATTGTAGCCTCTTTTTCCTATTTGTAGTGGAGATGAGTGGTACCCGGTGGGGTATTCTGCTGTTGTAGCCCATCCGCCTCAAGGTTGTGCGTGTTGTGGCTTCACAAATGCTTTGCTGCATACCTCGGTTGTAACGAGTGGTTATTTCAGTCAAAGTTGCTCTTCTATCAGCTTGAATCAGTCGGCCCATTCTCCTCTGACCTCTAGCATCAACAAGGCATTTTCGCCCACAGGACTGTCGCATACTGGATGTTTTTCCCTTTGCACACCATTCTTTGTAAACCCTAGAAATGGTTGTGCGTGAAAATCCCAGTAACTGAGCAGATTGTGAAATACTCAGACCGGCCCGTCTGGCACCAACAACCATGCCACGCTCAAAATTGTTTAAATCACCTTTCTTTCCCATTCTGACATTCAGTTTGGAGTTCAGGAGATTGTCTTGACCAGGACCACACCCCTAAATGCATTGAAGCAACTGCCATGTGATTGGTTGATTAGATAATTGCATTAATGAGAAATTGAACAATCCTTTAGGTGAGTGTATAGTCTAAATGACTATAGACCCATTGTCACCAAGTGCCTCAAGAGACTGGTCTTGAGGTACATCAAAAACAGCCTCTCTTCCGCTTCCATCAATTTGCTTACAAGGAGAACAGGTCCACAGCGGATTCCATCATTATCACATTACACACTGCACTGCAGCATCTGGAGCACAGGGGACCGTAATCGTGGATTACAGCTCCGCTTTAACACTGTAATACCAGCCATTCTCATTTGGAAGCCGCTGGAGCGAGGCCTCTCCTCTCACCCCCACCTGGATTACAGCTCCGCTTTAACACTGTAATACCAGCCATTCTCATTAGGAAGCCGCTGGAGCGAGGCCTCTCCTCTCACCCCCACTTGGATTACAGCTCCGCTTTAACACTGTAATACCAGCCACTCTCATTAGGAAGCCGCTGGAGCGAGGCCTCTCCTCTCACCCCCACCTGGATTACAGCTCCGCTTTAACACTGTAATACCAGCCACTCTCATTAGGGAGCCGCTGGAGCGAGGCCTCTCCTCTCACCCCCACCTGGATTACAGCTCCGCTTTAACACTGTAATACCAGAGACTCCACCTGAAATAACATCTCAGGCTCTATTGCCCCCCGCCACACTCCCTGCCAGTGGATGAGGCCCCCGGCTGCCGATGCGCTGGTGGTTCTCGATGTCTGGGGCTGGATGCTCTGGTGGGTGCTGGCTCACTCTCGGCGATTGCCTGGCGGGGCCTGGTCCTTCCGGCTCTGTCGGGTCCCGGCTGGGGAGTGGGGGGGGCCCTTGGACCTCTGGGCCCGTGGTCCGGTCTGCCCTGGTGTGGCCGGCCGCCGAGGGAGCCTGCGTGTATGTTGTCTTTCTCTATTCAGCAGACATGGAAGCAGGTTATCTGTTTTGTTTTTTTTCTTTTCTCCTTCTTTTTTTTCCCTCTCTCTCCCTCTCTCTCTTTCCCCCTTCTACTCCTTTGTTCCCCCCCCTCCCTCTCCTTCTTTTGAGGAAGTAAATAAAAATATAAAATAAATAAATAAATACAAATAAAGTAGTTCTCCGCAGAGGGGGGGTGGAGGATAGAATATTAAAAAAAAAAAAAAAAAACACTGTAATACCAGCCATTCTCATTAGAAAATGCTGGAGCGAGGCCTCTCCTCTCACCCCCACCTGGATCATGGACTTCCTCTCCAGTCACCCCCAGGCTGTCAAACTGGGCTCCCACATCTCCTCCATCATCGTACTCAGCACCGGCTCACATCACAAAGACTACAGAAAAAATGACTGGCTGTCCGCTTCCCTCCCTCACGGATATTGTAGAGGACACTTTTACAGTCAGGTAGGGCTTTGCTGTGTGTAGTTGCATCACATCCTGTTTTTCTGTATCTCTGTGTTTAGCTGCTGGTGATGTAGACATGCTGCTTCCTGCATGACTTCCTGCACACTGTCTTCCTGCATGACTTCCTGCACACTGTCTTCCTGCATGACTGACTGCCCTGAAGCAGCAGAGCTGAAATCCGCCTGTTAATTGCAGTTATTTTAGCCCAGCTTCTGCTTAGAGTGCCTGCCTGTTCAGGTAAAAACAAATAGAGAAATTAGGTTTTTCATTGGCTAAGCAGAATGAGGAAACCTGTGTTCAGTGATGAAAGGAGATATTGTAAATAAGCAGTGGCGGTTATAGGGCAGGGCCACAGTGGCAGTGGCCCCAGCTGAAATCTGACTGGCCCTCTGAAGTGCCCCTGTCCTGTCACTCATCTGTCCTTCGTCGGAGAGCGATTAGATGGATGCAATTCCAAGCCCAAACACTAATGGTGCTAATGATCCAAATAGGAATGTCAAGCGTCAATAAAGCTTACAGAAGAAGAAGATTTGAACGATACTGCGGAGAAAGTTTTGAGGAGTTTGTTGGTAAGTCATAAATCCTTATTTACTCAAAGCTGTCACGTATCTTAAGTCTGACAAACATCAAAGCCTCTGACCATTTAGAAACAGTAATTATTAAACTAACTACATGGGAGAACTGAAAACAAGGCCTGGATTTGGAATCAAGGTCCAGATTTGAAGAACCCTGGTTTACAGTAGTGTTAACTGAGGCCCTACTTATAAGGTGAGGAGGACACCTTAGAGCAAGCGGGATGTGGGGGTGCTAGCAATATTTCGAGTAGCGTGAGCGGGCGGGAATCCGATCCACTAGTGTGAGTGGAAGTGAATAGGCGTGTAGGATGCCCATGACGTGACGAATGTTTGGGCAGCTCAAAAACCCGGACGATTTTAAAAACTTGGCCGGACGCAAGGAAGGTCTCAAAAAGAGGACATGTCCAGGGAAAAGAGGACGTCTGGTCACCCTACCTACTTGTGTTTAGACATGAACATTAGCATTCCGCTAATAAATGTAATGCTAATTCATGTGCTTCTTTGTAATTTGCATTTGTGTGTTAATATTATAATGTTTGGCAGTGATAGAGAGTATGAAAAGAAAGGGTCAGTCTCAGGCGGGAATTCAGTTTTTGGCCAAAAGAGTGAGTCTGCCAGCTTTTCAGCCCTAAGTTTGATTAAAAATCATTTACGAACAACAATGACAGAAGAGTGTTTCAGTCATCTTGGGTGCTGAGTATTGAGTCCCGACGAGCAAAAGCATTAGACATAAATGAATTTGTAAGACGATTCAGTTCCTGTCACAAAAACTGACGAATGTTGTTTTAGAAGAGCAAAATGTACAGTAGTCACCCACATGGAACTTTGTGATTGTGAGAGAGAGTATTTGTGAAAAAGTAAAAAGGTTTTTAAAAAATGAATAAAAAGCTGGATTTTCTCACATGCTGTGTGTGTTTGTGAGTATTTTGTCTATGTACAGTAAAATGTATGTAAAATTGGTAAGGAGATTTTACTGTGTAAGCTTTTTTATTTAAAGTGTTTCAACATGGTGTGACTGGTGAAATGCATAATCCTTACCAAAACCATGGATTGTGTGCAAGGATGTAGTACAAATACTTGGCCCCTCTATGAATATTGTGGCCCCAAATCCTAGATCCGCCACTGTAAATAAGTACCTCTCACTCTGTCTTTCCCATGTGCTTATGCTTTATGTGGCTCTTCACTGCCATCTCCTGACAGCATAAAGTAATTGCACCGAAGACATGCTTAAGACATGCTAGAGAATTTCCACAGCAATATGGCATGTTCGTGTTCATTATAACCACATTCACAGTGCCTCCTGCTGACAGGCTTGATCTTAGCACATTGCTATGAGCCTTCAGTCAAACTGAGACAAATCTGTAGTGCAGGAGCAGTAGTAGAAATAGTGGGTGTAACTGCGGGGGTTTCGGCTGCAGCTGGAGCCATAGGAGAGGGGCTGAAAGAGCCAGAGCTGCAGCCAGAGCAGACGGTGTAAGACAGACTGCAAAAAATGCAGCTGAAGTTGTGGCAGAGATAGCAGGAAAAACTGCAAAAGAAACTTGGGAATTCGGGCAGAGACTGACAAAAGCAAAGGAAACACCTTATAAAAAACTGTAGTAGATCAAATGCAAGAAAGCAGCCGCTTCAGTGATAGATGCAAGTACATAGCTGATACATTAATTATATGCAAGGAAAGAGCCGCTTCATTGATTAAGCTGCAGGGCAGGCAGGACTATCTACTGTGACAGAAGTGTGGGCAGCCACACAAAGACTAGTCAGACCTGGAGAATAAGCTCACACACAGCTTCAGCAGCGACTCTGCTAAGATGGGATGACTCTTCCCAGCATGAATGCAATCAACTGTGATCAAATGCTGCACGTGAATCAGGGGGGGTTTAACCGTCATCCTACCCACATATTTTATAAACATGGGCTACTGACTGGGGGCATCAAGAATAATTTACTGTAAAAAGCAATGATAATAGCGAAATAATAATGACAAAACATTTTTTCTCAAAGTATCATTAGTTATGTAATTAATGTTATCTAAAGATGAATGTCACTAATATTATTATTACAATTAATTTGCATATATTGTCAAATGAAAATCTATACTTTTCTTCAATACAACGTGCAGCTTCTATCCCAAGCACAATCCACATTATTACTTAAAAGCTTATTGACCCTCTGATTCTGGTATCACTTACTTTTCAGTAAATTCAACTAAACATTATGTATGTTGTATTTGTATGATGAAACCAATCCTTGAGCCCAATATAAAATAACTGAAATAAATACACAGTCATTCAAACTTCAGCACTTTTTAATTTTGTTTTGTCTTTCTATAAAACCTGCAACATCAGATCTGGCCAGTTCTGATCTGCTTGCCATTTTGCCTAAAAAACAAATGCTATTGTTATCAAAAACTATGTTATATAGCTATATTCCAGATTTATTACAGCCAAGCACATCTCGGAGCTCCGAGGAACCTCCTTCTCCTTACATTTCTCTCCTTCCCACTCTTCCCTCAAATACTGTTACATTTGTGCTTTTTCCACACTAACACCCTGTCATGATCATGCTCTGACTGCATGGCATCCATATGCATGGCAAACTATTTTAGTCTTATCTTGTATAATAGGACATAAACATTGAACTTGATAGTTATCTTTTATTTTCACATCCAAACACAACGCACGAACATGAAGGGATCGTTTGCATTTGCAGCCGACCCCTCCGCAACCCCCCCACCCCAGCGGAATACTGGCCGCGGACCGGGGTGGGAATCCCCAAGCTGTAAGACTGTACTGCGTCATGTTAACATTAGCTAGCTAGTTAGCATGGATACAGAGTTCCCCGGACTAAAACTATAAAGGACGTAAGGTGCGTGATATATTAAAACAGTTACTAACTGGTAATGCACGTTAGCATTACGTTACATGGTAACTTTACCTGTTACTTACCAGAATAGTCTCATATACGTTCGCCAAATGACAGCAGGCAGGAGACGGCGCGTTTTTCAGAAATACACCGGAGTTAAACTTACGACGCATTTTTTCCAGGAACGTCTAACTTCAACATTTGCAACCATTAATTCATAGGTGGTAGTAACACTGAAATGACCCTTTCTATGTCAAAATAAAGTAACACTGTGCTTTTAATAATTTATTATTATTATTTTTTTACTTAACCGTTCCTTCCTCCCTTTCCTCCGTCTCTGCTTATTGACGTTTAGGAAAGTGCCAAATATAAATCAACGATGCAAAATTTTCAACCCAAGACAGACACAACACTGAAAAGATGACAAAGACACTGTTTAAATAGTAAGTATATGGTTTATTGTAAAGCTCTTATCTAATTTTATCTTAACTTAGCATATCTTATCCTATTTTATCTTAGCCGTTCCTATCTTATCTTATGCTATCCTATCTTAACTTAGCATATTTTACCCTATTTTATCTTAGCCGTTCCTATCTTTTCTTATGCTATCCTATCTTAACTTAGCATATTTTATCCTATTTTATCTTAGCCGTTCCTATCTTTTCTTATGCTATCCTATCTTAACTTAGCATATTTTACCCTATTTTATCTTAGCCGTTCCTATCTTTTCTTATGCTATCCTATCTTAACTTAGCATATTTTATCCTATTTTATCTTAGCCGTTCCTATCTTTTCTTATGCTATCCTATCTTAACTTAGCATATCTTATCCTATTTTATCTTAGCCGTTCCTATCTTATCTTATGCTATCCTATCTTAACTTAGCATATTTTACCCTATTTTATCTTAGCCGTTCCTATCTTTTCTTATCCTATCCTATCTTAACTTAGCATATTTTATCCTATCATCTTATTCTATATTATGTCTACATTAACAATTAAACAGTATCTCAATTATCCCTCCTACCCCGGCCATAACCCACAAGTCCATCAGCAATAATGTCTCTGTCATTCTTCCGTCTCCGGCCATAACCCATGAGTCCGTGTATCCTGTCTACGAGTTGCTGCTCTGCGGATCGCTGACGCTGCCCCTGGCTCCTCTCTGGTCGCTGGTCGCAGGAGCTGTTGCTGTCCGTGCCGTGGAGGTACTTTAACTGGGGCCTCTTCTTAGTGGCATCTGCTTGATCCTGGGGGGGTGGCCTGTCCCTCCCGCTCCATCGGCAAACCCTCTGACCACGGACAGCCTTATCAGTATTCTGTTTTAAGACAAGGAAAGATTATTGATATAGAACATTTTATGCTCTAATTATGTTCTAATAAGGTCTCTTAATTAAGCCAGGGCTTTACCTTCGGCATGTCACACACTCTCCGTGTCGAACCAGGCTTGTCCGTCTCATCCATCTTCATCACGTCTTTTTCTTTCTTCTTCTCGCTGTTGATCTTTTCCTCAATGTTTTCTGAAAAAGATTCACAATCCTTCGCTGTTATTTTAACTTTAATTGTAATTTTAATTATAATCTTAACTACTTTAATATCTTTGCTCTCCATTTTATGAATGCTAAAAGTCTCCAAAATACAGCCACTCGTTAAGATGCACGAAAGAAGTTTGAGAAGATAAGTTCATGTGATTCAAAAGTAATCAAGCTGTTGTCACGGGCGTCAATTCGTACCATAACAGACAATACGATCCTGTGCTGCTCGTCGGCGACTTTCGGCCGCGTTCGGCTCGGACTGACCGGTCGTAGGTCCGATTCGGCCGTAAGCAGGTTGCCAACTCTGACACATCTGGCGCGAGACTCGGGCTTTCAGACTCAAACGCGCACAGCAAGAAATCTTATGGCGAATCTCTTAGTCCATTTTAAACCTAAAATTGGCTACCTCAAAAGCTTTGGGGCAGTTTGCAAACCCTCCAGACTACAAGGTAATAAAACTGTTATATACTTGTAAATACGTGTGTAGACTTGTCTCGAATTGAAAATCTCACGCCAACCAGCTGACCAAAGTTGGCAACCCTGCGTAAGTCGGCCCTTTATTTTATATGCAAAAATTATCATATGCAGGGGGCATATAACTGGTATGAAAGTACTCATACAGTACTCACTCACGCGTATTCATTCTATGTGCATTCGCACTGTTATGACAAGAAATCACTGTGCATGTGAAAGAAGTACAAATTATCCACATAAATGTTAAGATGCACGGCAATTTTTCTCATAACAGCATGAATGCACATACAATAAATACGCATTTCAATGACAGGACTGGGGAAACATACTTTGACGCGGACTTAAATACATAGGACTAATGAAAACAACTGGAAACAGCTAATGACATCGGCATTCCACACTAGTTTAACGAGGGGGCGTGGCACACGGGAGGAGCGGACGAGCGGGGCGTGACAATTGTAAGAGACCACCTTGAATTGAACACTTGTGATATAAAGTATTGAAGTGTTTCCCCCCCCCCCCTCCCCTCCCTTTTATCAGTATGCACTCTGCATGGCCTTGGTATGTCTTGAGTATTACGAAATGCACCATGAACTGTTTATATTATATGTCTATATTATATCTTTATTTAGGCCATTATATGTGCTCTTGATGTGTTGTTTTCCAGTGAGCTGGAGGGATTTGACAAAAACATCCTTTTGGAAATGCGTGAGGAAGTAAGTTCTTTTCTTTTTGAAAAGTAGGGTATTTGTAAGATTTGCGACACAACAGAGAAATTAATTATGTTTCACTCCTCGGGGTCAAGACTCTGGTCTCCAACTCACCGCTCTCTGTTACATCGCCATTTTGTCCGATAGTATTATTGGATTTTCTATGCTATATTTTTTTATATGTAGTCATTGTGTGCTGTATAAATAATTATAAATAATACTTTCTCTTCCTTGCAGGGACGGATTACGGACCGGGCCAGCGGGGCCGCTGCCCAGGGGCCCTTGGGGTGCAGGGGGCCCGTGGGGCCCCTAGCCCAAAACAATTTGCAACGCTTATCAACAACGTATTTTCGTTTGTCTATTTTAGAGGGCCTACATTCTTTGATCCTCTGCCTACAAGGCCCCCTGACCCTATAGGGACTCTGATGGAAACATGGAGGGAGGGCGTTTGGCTGCCAAGGGCCCTTGAATTTATTTGTTCCTGGCCCTGCGCATGATATGACTGCCCCCTAGCTACGAGGATGTAATTGTCTTCTTTGGGAAAGCTGCAAAGCAACAATTGCAGATTATAACAGGTACATGGCATTTTGGTTCACTTTTATAGACATTTCCATTTCTATGTCGAACTAGCACATTCTGGATTATTCAAACAAATAATGTTTGTTATGGTACGATCTGGTTGTGCTACGTTGCTACCTGTCTCTATAAACAGAGATGGGTAACCTGGTGCTAACATTAACGTGAGGTAATGGCATTAGGCTGTACTGATTATAATTTGAGATCCAACTTACTGTATCAACTTAAGCCACCTTCTTTTCACTTTTTCCGAGGTAAAAAGTGGCAAAAGATAGTTTTGTCAACATCATTCTGCTTTTACAACACGGTACGCCGCACTAGTTTGGACCCAACTGGCATGATGACGTAGCAACTAGCCATCCCAGACAATGCTGGCGTTTTTTTTTTTGTTTTTTTTTAATTGAGGGGGGGGGGCCCTCGCGAACGTTTTGCCCAGGGGCCCACACAACCCATAATCCGTCCCTGCTTCCTTGTGATGTGTGTTTGTGCTTAATCGTATTAAATAGGAGTAAAAGCAACCGCAGTTTCCTCAGTAATGTATTTCATGAACTGATATTTTCCCAAGAAAACCCATGTATGCATTCAAGTCTCTGTCATGGTTTGTACATAATATTTGCAACAACAATTACAAATATTTAGCAGAATATGTACTACAAGCCTCTCCAGTTGCAGCCACATCCAAATTCATATATGATATATTTGTATATGTGTGTCTCAAAGGTACCAACATTCCTACAAAACCATGAGTTACATAATATATCCAAATACAGGGAATTTCACTGTGAGTCCTGATGCATTATGCATACTGCTGTACTTGCCCTAAACACGGTGAGTTTATATTAGTCACAGAAACATCTTGGCCAGTCATTACTGTGTTGTTGTCACATGTTAAACTCGGCAATTGAAACCCCTTGTTTTTGGTCTGTGAGGGTGTAAAATGTCTCTCCTTTGTTACCTACAGTGAGACTTTGGTTAACAGAAATATACATGAATTATATTTATTTAAAAGGAAGACATTTTTATCCAAATCCACATTAATATGGTAGGGAAAAAACATTATGGTCATATAGTTGTAATGAACTTGTGATGAATGCTGCAAGGCTGTATTTCTGCTCACCACCTACAGGTGCATAACTGATTATACATTACATTATAAGAGGTATGAATAAATAAAGCACATGAACACCGTAATCTCAACCGATCAACAGTAAACCTTCCTTAATGATACTATGGTATTTAATACTCAAACATTAATTGGCAGGGGGTGTAGTGTTCCTGTATATGCAACATAGCAAACAGGAACTGTAAAGGTTATTTTAAATTATGCACAGTATAAATTAAAACATAGCAGATGGGCGCCCCATCCTGGGTTGTCCCCCGTCTTGCTCCCATAGTGTCTGGGATTGGCTCCGGACCCCCTACCACCCTTAATAGAATAAGCGGTTTCAGAAAATGGATGGATGGACTTTAAATATTATGTTACCTTAGGAACAGCATTATGTCAGGTTGTCTACAGAGCCCATGTGGAAATCTCTGCCTGTCTTCTTCAAATTGACTGGCAGAGTGCCCCTAGACGCCTTGATACTGTGTGATCCTTTAAATTAGGACGCATGGCAAACATTAACTGAATAAATAGTTCAACATTTGTACAAACATTTGTATTTTTAAAGATAGAAATAGAAAATAATGATGTTGATTGATTGACAAACGCATAAAAAATTGGAATTTTTAAAAGCACTTGTGAGATATGACAAAAAATATGTACGTCTATGGTCTTTGCTCAGTTTGTTGGATGAGGGTTAAATGGTTGCCAATCATCTTCCCACAGATGTTGAGTACTCTATGGCCAGATGGATTATTCTGGCATAAATGTCGCCTGAGAGCAGGGTAACTGGGGTTAGTTTGGGGTAGATGTGGTCTGAGAGAAGGGTACTTGGGGTTAGTCTGCGGTAGATATGGTCTGAGAATGGAGTAATTGTAGTGAGTCTGGAGAAGATGTGGTCTGAGAATGGGGTAATTGGAGTGAGTCTGGGGTAGATGTGGTTTGAGAATGGGGTAATTGGAGTGAGTCTGGGGTAGATGTGGTCTGAGAATGGGGTAATTGGAGTGAGTCTGGGGTAGATGTGGTTTGATAATGGGGTAATTGGGGTTTGTTAGAGGATGATGAACCCCCCAGACTCCTGGTTGATATTTGCTTGACGTTGGTTGATGTCTCAAATTTGCCATTATTTTGTGCTTCTGATGCTTTGCCCTCTGTAATCAAAGATCTGTATCACGCATCAGCAGTGACTCTACAAAAGTCAGATTGAAGACAGGAGTCTATAATAACCTATAATAACACGTCTGTAGATAGAGACAAGATGTTTCAGACGAGGCTGGAGAAAGTCAGGCAAAATCTTTCACTTTTACCTTTTTATTTAGATAATTCACCCTAAAGCTCTTGACTTGATAGGTTATTCAGATTATTTTCTACAGATTAGTATGAAGTCTCTCCTGTATTGAATTTGGTACATCAGAGTGAACTGGGATACACCCTCGTGTTTAATATACAGGAGTGGCTGTGGTTTGTTAGATTGCATATGTGATGTATGTGTACCTGAAGGCAAGCACAAGTGCAGCTTTCTGATTGGTGCGTGCATGCATATCTCTGATTGGTGGGTTAGCCATAAAGTGGATTACACTTCTAAAGGAACTTAAGTCTTAAAAAGCTCATTGACACAGCTGTGTAAGTGATAAGGTCGGGTTACTGGGTTACTGACACGGGCAGTTTCTGCCGTGTGTGTGCTACGCTTTGCTAAATCTAACATGACAAGCGGAACATTCTGCCTTTCTTTCACTGTTTTCACTCTTCCACTCTTCTCTATCTCCTTCTCTCTCTCTCTCTCTCTCTTTCTCTGGATCCAAGTCTTCTCTCTAAACCAGAAAACTTACAATCATTTAACCATAATTTCCTAACTCAACTCCATCTTCTCGTAGTGTTTTACTGTGTCAGTATGTCATTTACCTTCATCTTCACCTAGTTTACAGTAACACTCTGTGACGTTACATTACAGTTTTTAAATCACTTTCAGAAAGGCTCGCTGATTGATGATTAGCAAAAAGGTATATTTCTGTGCAGATACCAGATAACTGAGATACTAACTCATTCATCTTATAGCCAAAGTGCAACACAAGCTCCTGGAAGAACAATCTCACCCATGCAGACAACAGGAAGTGCAGTAGCAATGCTGGACTGATGATTGTAACTGCCGGTTTCTCTGGCTCAATTTCAATGCTCCATTAAGAAGTTTTCTCAATTACTGATTGAATTGAAACATGTTTTTGCTCTGAAGATGGACAGTCGCACAACAAGCAGGTGCAAATGCAAGTCACACGTGTGAGTCCATATTTACACTCTGAGCTAGAGTCTGACACATGGCATTAGAAGGACTGGCCCTGGCACATGCTATACACCATCGCTAACACAAGGGGGCGACCACCACTGTTTACAAAAATCCATCATGTGACGTATTCACCAAGTAATAGAAGACTAGACTACAGGAAACTGCAAAGATTTCCCTCTCTGCCCAAACCCAGATGTGATCCATCTACTGTATTTCTCCATCATGTTCCCCTAGGAGCAAAACTCATCACAGAACTAGTCCAAATGCACCTAGGTATCTTTCAGAAGAAGATTTCATAACACTTAAATCACCCCTTATTAGACAGAAACACTGTGAATGTTTATTTCTGGAATGTTGAAGTCACTGGTATGGGATGAGCTTTGTCGTGATTGGTTATAACAGGAAGAAGCAGACTCTGATAGGCTCATCACTTTCTGGCTATATCAGAATCATCTAGAAGGCTTTTGGCTGCTGCGTTGCTTCTGTGATGAGTTGATGGACCTTGTCATCGGGTTTTGAGACGTGGGGCCATCTAATTTGATTAAATAAAAAAAAGTGAATTATTTTCTAAACCCACATGATTAACAGGCATTGCTGAATGAGCCTACATGTGATTTCCTGCTTCCATTTAACTAGGTCAGTACTGGGACTCACCACTGACAGGTGTCCATTCTTGGCTTTGGCCACCACCAGTTTGGATCCAGGTGTGAAATCAATGACGGCTTCCTTTCCTCGGCCCACTGCAAACTTTATACTTGGGGGAGGGGGAGGGGGGGGGAGGCACTGTGTCAGCCTGCATTTTCTACCACAAAAAAAGACTTAATGTGGAAAAAGTAACATGTCTGGAAAATTGATGGAATGAAAACTGGAAAAACGACAAATCCAGTTAATGACCTGCAACCCATCTCTGGAGGGAAACAGTACATCAGCCAATCACAGCGCACCAACACACACAAGCAGGGTTAGGGTTTGAACCTGAACAAATCACAGTACACCAGTACACACAAGTAGGGTTATGTTTAGCACCTGAACCAATCATGGCACTTTGTGATTCAAAAGCAGGGTTAGGGAGACAACATCAGCCAATCACAGCACACCAGACACACAAGCAGATTTAGGGTGCAGACATGCAATCCCAGGAGGTGACAGACAATCTGGCACTGCCTTACCTGTCCTGGCTGACATTGACACTGTGGACCTTGTCAGCGCTGATGGCTAGCTTGGTCACTGCCTCAATAACATGTTCAGTCTGCAGGACCACATCACCCTGGAATGCAAAGAATGTCTGAACATCTACATACCTGCACATCTACATGCCTACATGTCATCACACCTACATGGCTGTACACATGCATGTCTACACGCCTTCCTGTCCACACGCCAGCACTTCTACACACTTGCACATCAACACGTACCACACACAGCAGGTCTGGAGTGAAGACTCATAACTACATGGTCACATGATTAGAATCTGTCACATGATCAGGTCTGAGACCGACTCTTACCTTCTGCTTCTTCTCCTCATAAGGCAAATGTAGAACAAAAATGCCATCGCTTAGGGAGCTGACGGAGATGCCTATGGAGACAAACCCATCAGCCTGACCTGTGTGGTCCCGCCCCTCACTGCTGAGCTCTGCTGTATGACTGAGGCAAGATCAGTGTGGCCCCGCCCCTCACTGCTGAGCTCTGCTGTCTGACTGTGGCCGGATCAGTGTGGCCCCGCCCCTCACTGCTGAGCTCTGCTGTCTGGCTGTGGCCGGATCAGTGTGGCCCCGCCCCTCACTGCTGAGCTCTGCTGTCTGGCTGTGGCCGGATCAGTGTGGCCCCGCCCCTCACTGCTGAGCTCTGCTGTCTGGCTGTGGCCGGATCAGTGTGGCCCCGCCCCTCACTGCTGAGCTCTGCTGTCTGACTGTGGCCGGATCAGTGTGACGCCGTCCCTCACTGCTGAGCTCTGCTGTCTGGCTGTGGCCGGATCAGTGTGACGCCGTCCCTCACCAATGAGCGTCTCGTAGTCGATGTGCTGCTTCAGCTTAGCCTCCTCCACAATGACGGCAAAGGCGGGACCAAGCAAGAGCTGGCGCTGGCGTGGGCGGTAGCCTCTCCGGTCATACTTGGTCACAGCCACGCCATACTGCAGGTCACAGGGGACAGGAGGGGATGACACACGCTGACAGGCTCACAAAATGCATGGACACACTGACACTGCAGAGCGGCTAATCCACTACAGCGAGTGCAACCCCCATACCAAAAAAGCAGAAAAACAAACCGACAAATGTTGTGGGAACATCTTCACATCACCGGCATACACAGCAAGGACAGCTACAGGACTCACCTGCACTGTGTCATCACCCAGTACCTGCAACACCTTGGGCTTGATATCTTCACTGTCTGAGGGAGGGCACACACCACAAATGGCCATTTAGGAGGCAGCAATGGAAAAGAGGTGGGGCAAATGAGCAACTGTGGCCAATAAGACGACAGGAGCTTGAAGGAGGTGGAGCCAATGAGCAATTGGTTAAGAACATGTGATTGCGTTTATGTGTGTATTTGTGTGTGTGTGTGTGTGTGTGTGTGTGACAGAGATATATTTAGTTCTCACTTAGTCTGGTGCTCACAAAGAGCCTAGGAACACTCTGTGCATAGCTGTCCTTATCCTTGAAGATCTCACTAGCCACCACCTTTTGCTCCATCTGACAGAAGAGAGGAGAGATGGAGGAACAGAATAATGGAGGAAAGAACAGATTGAATTTAAAGCATAGCGCTAAAAAACCGTGAAAGAGTAAGAAACATAAGTATGACAACCAAAGAAGCCGAATTCGTAGACAGTCATTAAAAAGCAATGATGTTTTCCGCATCCCACACAATGCTGCCCAGCTCCCCTGACTGACTGCGCAGATGGCTGATCTGCGCAAGTGGCTGCACAGCACTGCACCTGGTTCCTCCATTCAGGCTGGATCCTCCGGCAGTAGCTCCACACCATGTTCTGCATGCAGAGTTTGCGCAGATGTTCGGATGCCTGCCAAACAGCCAGCCAAACACAGCTCTGTCAGCCCTGCCCATGGTCAGCCGCTCACTGGGCATGTGGGTGCATGTTTTGGTGGCGGGGGCACCTCTGTGAGAGCCAGCGGGGGTCTGGGCCAACTCTTGTCCAGGACAGTTCTGGGCAGGTTCTTCCTCAGCTTCGTGAGGAACGTGTGGCGGACGATGGCCAGGAAGTACTCGTTCTCGGGGCACCGTGGCTGTTCGCGTAAGATGAAGCCCTTGATAAACCTAAATGAGAGCAAACTGTCAGGGATTCTCCTGGCTGCTCTGCCCCCTAGTGGTGTCCCAGCTCACTGCCTCTGTACCTATGATGGGATTATCTCTGGTTTCCCACTCTCAGTAATTCTCAGTAACTCTCAGTAATTACCTGACTGCAACCACCAATCAACCTGTTTGATTAGTCAAGTGCTTACACCCGTTCCTTGTTGATCATCTCTTCCCCTGTATCTTCATTATTTGCAGCTTCATGTAACTTGGTGTGCACTAGTGACACCTACTGGTGGATTTAGTGATAGCAAAATGGGTCTTCTGAGAGAGGGAGGCAATTGAAACACTCCATTCAGAAACAGTTGCGATCCTTCAAAGGGTTTGAACCATTGCTTCACAGAGACATCTAGTGTCTTGGAGAAATATGCAAAAACAGAATGCATGTGCTATTACTAAAGGTATTTTCAATAAGTCAATGTCAAGTCAACAGCATGTCACTCTGGGAAGCAAGGCTCTGTTTGTCATCAATCATGTGATTCTCTGAGAATGTTACAGGCCTCAAAGTGAGACTTCAGTGCACACGCCCCTTTCATACTCAATAAACGTTTCGAAGCCTCAGTTTCGAATGTAACATTACTACTGCTCAAGACTTCCAGAAGAGATGCAGGTACAGCCCGGAGCGTGCCTCCTCCACCCTAAAGACCTCAGCACAGAAGATGCAGCTATAGCCCGGAGCGTGCCTCCTCCACCCTAAAGACCTCAGCGCAGAAGGAGAGATGCAGGTACAGCCCGGAGCGTGCCTCCTCAACCCTAAACACCTCAGCGCAGAAGGAGAGATGCAGGTACAGCCCGGAGCGTGCCTCCTCCACCCTAAAGACCTCAGCGCAGAAGGAGAGATGCAGGTACAGCCCGGAGCGTGCCTCCTCAACCCTAAACACCTCAGCGCAGAAGGAGAGATGCAGGTACAGCCCGGAGCGTGCCTCCTCCACCCTAAAGACCTCAGCGCAGAAGGAGAGATGCAGGTACAGCCCGGAGCGTGCCTCCTCCACCCTAAAGACCTCAGCACAGAAGATGCAGCTATAGCCCGGACCGTGCCTCCTTCATGGACGAGTACACACTGTCTGTTATGGGTTGTACCTGCGGATGGTGTCGGCAGCCTGCTTTCGAACCCGGGCCTTCCGCCGGTCCACAACTCCCCTCCACCAAGACTGGATGGTGATCACTGGTGGAGAGAGAATCCCCTCCTCTTTTATTGTCATTTTTAGTGTCTGGCCCCAAACCACCAGAACTCAGAAACACAGTTTGCTTTCTAATAATATATCATTGTAGCTCCAAGATCCATCTGTCTAGCATTACTATCCTAGTGAAGACATTCGGCAGATGAAATCAAGGCAATCAGTGTCACACTGTAACCTCTGAATACATGGACTGCAGTAATCAACCACTGAACACGCACCATATTTATACATACAGCCATGTGTCACATAATGGCGCTTTGGTCAGCGATGGACCACATGGACAGCGGTGGTGTCATTAGATTATAATGGAGCTGAAAAATTCCTGTGTCTGGTGATACTGGGCAGTCGCACAAATGAATAGCACATAGAATTATCTGCAGTACATGATACTTTATAATGACAATAAACAGCTAAGTTACTGGTTTTTGCATTTACTATACTTTACTTTTTACTGGTATTTTAACCTAAGTTTTGGGTCAGTAAAATGCTCAGCAGTGGGACAGAGATACAGGGAGCCAGCGGTGCAGGTCTCACCTGCGTTCCTCAGCTTCTGGTATTTGGACCTCTTGCTGTAGCCCCTCCAGCTGGTCTGTAGGACTGTGGCTGAGGAGGAACATCAGGAAGATGGAGGAGCATCAGAGGAGCAGCAGTGGCATCAAACTGGTTTGCCCCTAATCTCTGAGCTCACTAAACCCAGGTATCACATCACCTAGGAGTCCATGCTTCCGCTCCCCTATCTTCCAGCCTTTCAAACATCATAATCACCATAATCATCTATCTCGCTCACACCATCGTTTTCATCCACACATCTCTCACCTATGCTTTGCTTTCTTACTTCCAAGGCATCTTCGGTGGCAAACAGAGTCTTTGGTAAACGAATGAATATCTTTGACCTGAGGAGACAGGATTTCACAATTCAGGGGGAGGGACATGTCTAAAGAATCACTGCACCACCGGAGGAGATAAGAGAGGCTAATGCAGTGTTTCCTAACCCAGTCCTCAGGGATCCCAGACAGTACATATTTTTGCTCCTTCCCAGCTCCCAGGGAGCAAAAATGTGGACTATAATGCCACACCGGCTAAAGTAAGAGACTAATGAGTGCTGTGACAGAGGCTAATGTAAATGAGGATATGTACATGCTATGAGGCTAATACATGCTAATGTCACAAAGGCTAATGTAAATGGGGACATGTGTTTGGGATGCACAAACTAATTAATGAAGAGTTTCAGATAACAATCCAGCCAGCAGGAAACTGTTGGACAAGGACAGAAAAGAGACTTATGGTGATGATCCTGACAGTTCAACCAGCAATTCAGCATCACCTAGAGATCCCTCCACCACGTGAAAATGACCATAACTTCAGAGGTCTCTCATGTGTGGTTCCTCAACGGTGGAATGAGCTACCCATACACATCCATCAGAGTCCATCTCGACCTTCAAGAAACATCTCAAGACCCACCTTTTCCAGGAACACCTTACCTAGCTCACCCAAGCAACCACCTATCTGAGCCCCTCTTCATCTGCCGCCCCTTGGTTATGATCTATACTTGCTTCATAGGAACCCCATACTTGTGATGTATTGGGCCATCGTGATTTGAATGCTTTTCTGTTTTTGCCATCTTCTTTATTGTTCTGTGTGGCTGTTGCTTTAAGTGCCACTGATTGTTCATTGGAAGCTCGGCCCAGATGCTCTTATGCCTAGTTGGCTTCATAACAGCAACATGCTTGAGATGCTTTAACAGCCTGGCTGGATTTTGCTTTGGCTAAAAGCATTTGGTAAATAAAGCAACATAAACGGCTATTAAAGGGCCCTGTTTCTTTCCGCATCTGTCCCTTTGCCTGCTTTCCTCCTGTCCATCGCTCCCTCCATTACCCTCCTCCCTACACCCCTCCCCGTATGCTCCCCCCCCACACACACACAGGCTACCTGCCCAGTTTGTACTCCTCAGGCTGGTACCCTAGGTGTCTGACCAGGGTGGCGACGCCCTCTGCCAGCTGCCCTTGCCAGTTAGGCCAAGTCTCAGGACACAGCGATTTGTATCTGCATGGTGACAGGGGACACAAGCACAGGCCTTAGTGTGTGTGACAGGGTTCCAGTGACCTCACTGCAGGACACCTGTAGGTGATACAGTCACGCTTCAGAATTCCATTACCACAATCAGCACAGGCCACATAACATGCAATAATGAAGACCCAACACTCAACAGCACCTGACACCCAGCACTCAACACTCAATAAACAACACTCAACAAACAACACTCAATAACCAGCACCCAAGAAGCAGCACTCAACATCCAGCACCCAACACTCAATACCAAATAAACAGCACTCAACAGCATCCTGTTTGTGGTGTCGACTGACCTCTGCAGGAAGACCTCATAGCGACGGCGGTAAGCGAACCCAGCACGCCGTATCCTCAGGCTCTGCATCAGGCCCAGGTACTTCACCTGGTGGCGGATTAACACCTCATCGAAGCGACCTGAGGGGGATGGAGAGGCAAGAAGGTGGGGCAGTCACTCCATAGAAGGGCATGGAGGATGGGCAGTCATGCCCTAAAAGGGCATGAAGGTGGGGCAGTCACTCCATAGAAGAGCATGGAGGAGGGGCAGGCATGCCCTAAAAGGGCATGAAGATGGGGCATGTCATCCCTTAAAGCAGGGGTGGGGAACGTAATCCATGGAGGGCTGGTGTGGGTGTGGGTTTTTGTGATGTCCTCTCAATCAGCCAATAACAGAAGGTCCCCAGAACTGGAGTTGAGAACCACTGTTTTATTATTGGCTGATTGAGAGGTCATCCCAAAAACCTGCGCCCACATCGGCCCTCCATAGAACAGGTTCCCCACCCCTGACTTAAAGGGTGCAAAGGCTGAGCACGTCACCCCCTTAAAAGGCATGAAGGCGGAGCATGTCACCCCCTTGAATGGCCAGCACTATACTGTGATGCTGCATCCTGAATCTGGGTTCTCCTAACACAAAAAAACAAGTCAAACACACTTACAGCGTAAGTGCTAGCAGAACTTGCTGCATACATCTATCACCATAACCATTTAATCCCAACTGGGGTCACGGAGCCTATCCCGGAAACAAGGGACACGGGCAGGAACCAACACACCGCAGGGCACAATTTAGACACACCAATCAACCTGCCCTGCACATTTTTGCACCGTGGGAGGAAACCGGAGCCCCAGGTGGAAACCTATGGGGAGAGCGTGTGAACTCCACACAGAAAGGACCCAGGATCGAACCCAGGATCTTCTAGCTAAGAGGCAGCAGCGCTAACCACTGTGCCACCTCACCACCCACTGCATATGTCTAGTTATTTTTATCTACACCAGAGCACAGCCGGAGTGGGTTAGGTGAGGCACTATAGCAGAACCCCTCCCAAAGGCTGGACCAGCTTACGGGCTTATCTCCTACCTGCTGGTTCTGACTGTATCGTAAACTGGTCGTGTTTTGTATTTAGCAGATATTTTTATTCAAAATGACAAATAATTGAAAGAGAGCATTATCAACCAGTCCCCAAAGCATCCCGACCCAGGGATTCAAACCAGCAACCTTCTGATCACAGGCACAGCAACCAAATCCACACACCAATTCCCAGTGCTGATGGCACACAGAATGGATGAACGGCAAGTAGGAAAGACTCAGAGCTGCATAAAATGTGCATGTGCAGTATAAACCTCATGAACACAGAGAAACATCAGCAAATGACGCAGTACAGACCAGCACAAAGAATGGTGCTGAGACGGACACACAAACACACACACAGTCTGCTTATTCATATGTTTAAGGGGACTCTCTATTAATTTCTTTGGGCATAACCTTAATCCCAATTATGCCATCTTTAACCCCTACTCAGCCCTAACCTTAACCACAAGTAACCAAACAAAATACAACACTTTTGGCATTTTTAGTTTTTTTGATTGCAGTCACAGATTTTTATAAAATTGAGGTTATCCTTGTGGTTTCCGAAAAAATGTCCCCACCAGGTAAAAAGATACAGGTTTTTATCACATTGAGGGGAAATCTGGTCTCCACAATGTAATAATTACAAAATGCTCACACACACTCACACGGACACACACATAAACACACACACCCTACCTGGCTGCCTGGCATCATTGGGCTTGATGCAGCGCACGTACGACGGCTCTTTGGACATCAGGATCTCCATCAGCTTGGCCAGGCTGTACTTGAACTGAGTTGCTGTCTGGATTCCCAGACAACGGAACGGGGAGAGACAGAAAGTGAGGAAAATCCAGAGGAAAAGGAAGCGCCAGAGAACAGGACCAGGGGGCGAGAGAGCGGAGAGTCCCAAGTGTCAGTGGAGGAGAGGAAGGACCGACGTGATGAACCCAACTGATGAAAGCATGCAAGTATTTCCACCAATAAGGCGAAATGTTTCAGATCGGCCAATGAGCTGCTCGGCCGGTAGGTGTGGTGGGCGGGGCTTAGAATGGGCATTCCAAGATGTGTGGGTAGGGGGCGAAATGAAAGGAGCTTACAGCACTTGAGATGTGTGGGAGGCTCTCTGCATACCTATGGGGTCTGCATGTTTATGGCCGTACACAGTGAGTGTTTCTGTGCCTGGTGTGAGTAACAATGTCCAAATGTTCATGAGGCTTCTGTGTTTACATGCTTAAGATTCTGTAGCTACATCCCTACAACTATATCTCTCGTGAGTTGCTTACAGCACTTGTGTCCTTATCGTGCATTTGTGTCCGTGCGTAAGTGTGAAACACGACTTACCGTCTCAGGGCGCTTCTGGTCAGTCAGCTCATCCCGCTCGAAGCACTGTGTGAGGATCCTGTTCTCCGAACGACACATCATCTGCAGGTGGTGATGGGGGGGGGGGAGGGGGGGGCATGGCGACATCAGGGGAGAGCTAGAATGAAGCATGGTGCCGTCTGACTAGAGCAGGTAAAAGTACCTCTTTGAGGTTCCGGTAGAGGAGGTCATTGTTCTTGTCCAGAAACCCTACAAACAGCAACAGAATGAGACAAAATTTAAGAGTCAGTCATTCATCAGACTCCTATTACTTCCTGATAGCACTGCCCTGTGGTGACACTCTGCCCTCACCGTTGACATTGTAGTTGACCTCTCCGGCATAGTGAAGCAGCCTGAACTCCTCTCTGCCGATTGCTTTCCGGGTCTTTCCATCGGCCAGCTTGTGTCTGATGCAGGAAAATACAACTTAGTGAGCCATTTCATGTCATCCGTGCGAGGTAAAGAAAATATACACAAATGGCCATGGATTAAAACTTATAAAATTGAAATGTTATGCATGAATGCAGTCATTTTAGTGTGCTCATGCCCTGGCATGAGTCAGGGTCGAAATTCCAGGCCTATGAGTGTCGAGTGAGGATGGGAGCTGGAATGACGGGGGATGGGGGGAGTTTAGGGTTAGAGTTAGGGTTGGGGGGGGGCTCACGTGACAAAGTGGGGGTGATCCCCCACGGTGACCTCCAGCTTCTCCAGGAAGGTGATGTCACTGGCATCCCCAGGCCTCAGACACTCCTCATCCTGTGGTGGGAATTGGGGAACAGTATGTATGGAGCGCAGGGTGTAGGGGCAGAGGAATGACACAGTGACAAGAGAGTGCCCAACCCCCACGGCCTCCTCCACCCACCAGGACTGAAATGATGCCTTTGAACTTCTCCTCCAGCAGGTCGCAGATGCTCTTGTTGTTGAAGTACTGCACAGGCTCCCACTGCGAGTCACAAACAAGGCAGGGGGGGGGGGGGGTCACTCGAGGGTAATTCCCCTTAGCACTTTCCAGCTCCCAAAAATCTCAGCTATTCGGGAAATGCCACGCCCACTGCGGCCCAGGGCTGCCGGACAAACGCTGCTCTCTCCGCTGGCCTGCCTGCTATTCCGAAAGGCGCGGCTTTCCGTTGCCACGCCGACGGCGGGAGCGTGGGGCCACCAGTTACGGGGCCTCGCTGCATAAAGCACCCTTTGAGAGGCCGACACCCCGGGACACAGCGGCCCCCAGGGACATAGCGGCCTTTCCGTTACAGTTACTGGGGGGCCGGGGGGGGGGGGGGGGGTCAGCCACTTGCTGAATCTGCAGCATCATGAAGTCACCAGAGCGGAAAGTTTACCATCTCACACCTCTGGGGGAGAGGGGGTGGGCAGAGCCGCCCGGCTCAGTGAGACATTCCTCACTCAGGGTGTCTTTGTCTCAGCCTATGGTCCCTGAGCAGGACTGTCAGGAAGTTCTACCCATAATGCACCCTGCCAGCAGTGTTACCTTTGCACCCTTTACTTCCTGTAGCATCACAAGCAGCAATCCGTTAAATGACTCTCCTTCTATTTTCCTTTAGCTGGCTGAGTTCATTATTGTGTCATTTGCCTTTAAGGATCTGACATTCACTGGGAAACACATACAAAATGTAGCTGGCAAGGTTGCAGGGGGCTCGCCCATATTGCAACGTCCACCAATGACTGCATTCGGCCAATGGGAGCCGAGCGAGAAGGCCGTTAATGACACCGCAGACGGCAGCCCCAATCAGTGCCCGACAATTCCAGGCCCGCCATCTCACCGTGACGCCCTCGGCCACGTAGTCATCCTGCTCCTGCTTCAGCGTCAGCTCGATGACCAGCTGCTGCAGCTTCTCGTTGCAGTAGTTGATGCAGAACTGCTCGAAGCTGGGGGGGGGGTGGTGGGATTACTCAGTGTGAATCACGTGTGAGTCACGTCTGATTTTCTCTTTTTTTTTTTTTATTTTAAAGTTTTTTCAAAGGTGTCCAAAAAAATCAGTGACCTAGTACTGAACAAACATTTGGAAGATTGATGGATGGATGGATGGATGATGGGTGGATGACTCAAAAATGTACACAGATGCTTAGCATTGTGTTGAAAACAGCTAAACTCCAACCACTAGATGGCGCACTCTACAAAGCAGTTATGAAAAGAAATCACCACAGGTCACATATGCAAGTGATAATTTTATGTCATGAATGATATTTGGACCATAGCAGACAGGGCCAAAGAAGGAAATGGTGTGATAGGGGTGGGGGGCAGTCAGACAGGGGGCATTTGGTCACCTGTTGTGCTGGAAGACCTCGAAGCCGTAGATGTCTAGCAGTCCGATGGCAGCAGCACACCTGCCGGTGGGATAGACCGGATCCTGCGGCACAACAGCGTCAGCCAACCAGAGCCCACAAGAAGCAAGGGAAAGGCACAGCAGAGCCACCGACACGCAGGGTCTCTAGTTCCCCAATGAACTAAACCAACCCCATTCACCCAAATGCAACAGAGCTGTGATAGAGATGAAAATGTTCAGTACAGCGCAAACAGAACGAGTACGCAGTCGCTCTGCATACCCTGAAGGCCAGAGACATGTTGAGCTTGTTGATCAGCCAGGTAAAGGCGCGTCCGTAGACCGCTTTGGACAGGGCGTCCCGCGCTGAGGCCGCCTGCTCCAGATTCAGGGGGCTCATGAGCTGTAGAGCGAATGCACACACAAGCGGGCGTCTTAGGGAACAGCAGAAAGAGGAGGTCCATCATGAGGAGACCGGTCAGCGTGTCTCTCCTCCATAAACACCACTTTTCTCCAGTGCTCACAGTTGTACTGTCTAAACAAAGAAATAAAAACAATGTCGAATGATGAACTAATACGGAAAGGAGGAGTGGGAGAGACGTACCTCCTCCTCCTTGGTGATGATCTTCCTGTAGGTGAGGGCTTCATTCAAGAGGGTCCCTTCCACACCCAACAGCTGGAAGGAGTAACAACACAGCACGCAGGAGCGTCAGAGGCAGAGTGTGGACAGCAGGGGGCGCAGGCTGGTGACCGGCAGCCTCGACGTCCCGTACCTGTGACATGATCTGGGTCTCTGTGGTGATGTAGACCCCACCACTGTCCTCCATCCCAAACTGAACATTCCCCAGGTGGAGGACACTGGCAATAATGTTTAGCAGCTCCTGCAGAGCAAGGGGGAGTGAGGGAGAGAGAGAGAGAGAGAGATGGAGAGGGAGTCAGAAGGCCATAAACAAAGCCATATAACAAAAGGCAGCATTTTTAGGCGCTTTTGCACTGCCACCAAGAACCGAGATGCACTGCACACTGGGAGTTTCCCACTGTAAAGTACCCCAGCCATACCCAAGCTGTTACCGCACTGACATGGCACTGCTTATTAGCAGGACTGAAAGCGTGACCAAACCAAGGTGGTTGTGTCACCACCATCTGGTTGGTCAATACAGAGGGAGATAACAGTGTCCTGCGCATGGATTATCTGAAAGTAGAAGTGTACATTCTACATATTATTCATCATTAATAGTTTTGTACATCGGAATGCAATCCCGAAAACTCTGAACTTAAAAATTCCCCACCTCCTACTTAGAAAAGTACTACAGAACCGCTAAACAGAATGGATTCATAATGCAAATTTACGCACGCAAATGCTAATTCTCACAGATGTGCAAGGAAATTAGGAGATTAGCACATAGTAAATCATGATGGACACTGTGAGAACAGTAAATGAGTGTCTCTGTTTTGCGTCACTGTTGCTCTCCAAACCCGGCAACGCCTTTACCGAGCCGACCCCTCTGCAGTGGAAGCTGTAACTGTGCTGCAACTAGTCTCAGGTATGCAGTAACTGGCTCAGTTACTGTATGCCAGTGCAAAAAAGCCCCAATTGTCTGACAATTTGCAGGCTATCTGCTCGCCTCTAGGGGGCAGTGCTGCGGCAGTCACTTAAGGTAGCAAACTAACGCCTGTCCACTACCAGCAGGAAAGTGCCAAATATGTCGGGGGTTCATTAGCAGCCTTACAGCAAAACTCCTGAGCCCATTAAGCGGGAGGCAGTGAAGCAATTAGCCAAAGGAATCTGAAAACGCTGAAGCCACCAGCCTCCACATGAAGGTCTGATCTTGAAGGTCCATGAAGTTCCATCCCAACATGAGAGTTATTTTTTGCTTGGAAGAAAGTGTGGAAGAGCTACATGGAAAAAGAAGCTGACCTTACCTCCACCTCCTCATCACTTATGCCAATAACAGACAGGGCTTTCCTCACTGCCTTCCAGTCGTTGCGGTCGTTGAGGGAGCTGACCCTTGGGCATTTCCCCTGGGAAACAGAAAGATGACTGGTGTCATCCCCAAATTGCCAATGAAATCTTCTTAGAGGATTCTTCTGTGGTGCTAGGGGGGGGGGCTTCACATTTTTCCCATAGTCTATCCTCCTGTGGTCAGTGAACCAGTAGGTCCACACATACAGAGAGTGGGCAGGTTCACAGTCACCTTCACCAGGTAGTGGTACTGCTGTGGGTTCCTCTCCAATCCTCGTCGTTGTAGCAGCTCCTCCTCTCCACCTTCGATCATCTGGTAGAAGATGTGGAAGTTTCTCTCGCCGTGGTTCTGGTGCACGACACGGGAGTTCTCCAGCAGGAAGCTCAGGATGTGACCACCAACCGGCGCCCCTTTGAAATCAAACTGAATGTCCATATACTTTCCAAAGCGGCTGGAGTTATCGTTGCGCAGGGTCTTGGCATTCCCGAAAGCCTGAAGGGAGATGAGGAGGCAGGGAGATGCTCACGAAACAGTCAACCACGCCTCACAGTCACCACTGGAACTGTGACTGTGAGGTGATATCAGTGATAACAGAGCCTTACGGTTTATCTCCAGCACTGTGACTGTGAGGTGATGTCAGTGATAACGGAGCCTTACGGTTTACCTCCAGCACTGTGACTGTGAGGTGATGTCAGTGATAACGGAGCCTCATGGTTACCTCCAGCACTGTGACTGTGAGGTGATGTCAGTGATAACGGAGCCTTACGGTTTACCTCCAGCACTGTGACTGTGAGGTGATGTCAGTGATAACGGAGCCTCATGGTTACCTCCAGCACTGTGACTGTGAGGTGATGTCAGTGATAACGGAGCCTCATGGTTACCTCCAGCACTGTGACTGTGAGGTGATGTCAGTGATAACAGAGCCTCATGGTTACCTCCAGCACTGTGACTGTGAGGTGATGTCAGTGATAACGGAGCCTTACGGTTTACCTCCAGCACTGTGACTGTGAGGTGATGTCAGTGATAACGGAGCCTCATGGTTACCTCCAGCACTGTGACTGTGAGGTGATGTCAGTGATAACGGAGCCTCATGGTTACCTCCAGCACTGTGACTGTGAGGTGATGTCAGTGATAACGGAGCCTCATGGTTACCTCCAGCACTGTGACTGTGAGGTGATGTCAGTGATAACGGAGCCTCATGGTTACCTCCAGCACTGTGACTGTGAGGTGATGTCAGTGATAACGGAGCCTTACGGTTTACCTCCAGCACTGTGACTGTGAGGTGATGTCAGTGATAACGGAGCCTCATGGTTACCTCCAGCACTGTGACTGTGAGGTGATGTCAGTGATAACGGAGCCTCATGGTTACCTCCAGCACTGTGACTGTGAGGTGATGTCAGTGATAACGGAGCCTCATGGTTACCTCCAGCACTGTGACTGTGAGGTGATGTCAGTGATAACGGAGCCTCATGGTTACCTCCAGCACTGTGACTGTGAGGTGATGTCAGTGATAACGGAGCCTCATGGTTACCTCCAGCACTGTGACTGTGAGGTGATGTCAGTGATAACGGAGCCTCATGGTTACCTCCAGCACAGGGTTGGACTGCAGCAAACGGTCCTTGACTTTCTGCACCTGCTCACTGGCAGGGCAGGTCATGGCGTAGTACTGCAGTATCTTCTTGGAAGCTTCAGTCTTTCCAGCACCGCTCTCCCCCGAGATTAGGATACACTGGTCCCGCCCCTCTGTCCGCATCGAGCGATACACATTGTCAGAGATGGCATAGCTGCAAAGACAGGGGCAAGGGCTTAGATCTGTCTTGCTGAATGTGAGATCAAGGGTTTAGTACTGTCCTAGTAAGAGTGAGGGCAAGGGTTTGTTGCTGTCCCAAAGGGAGTGGGAACAAGGGCTTAGTGCTGTTCCACTGGGTGTAGGAACAAGGGCTTAGTGCTGTTCCACTGGGTGTAGGAACAAGGGCTTAGTGCTGTCCCACTGGGTATGGGAACAAGAGCTTAGTGCTGTTCCACTGGGTGTAGGAACAAGGGCTTAGTGCTGTCCCACTGGGTATGGGAACAAGGGCTTAGTGCTGTTCCACTGGGTGTAGGAACAAGGGCTTAGTGCTGTCCCACTGGGTATGGGAACAAGAGCTTAGTGCTGTTCCACTGGGTGTAGGAACAAGGGCTTAGTGCTGTCCCACTGGGTATGGGAACAAGGGCTTAGTGCTGTTCCACTGGGTGTAGGAACAAGGGCTTAGTGCTGTCCCACTGGGTATGGGAACAAGGGTTTAATGCTGTCCCACTGGGTGTGGGAACAAGGGTTTAGTGCTGTACTGCTCCAAAAACAATGAAAACCTGTAATGACTGTGAATGTTCAAACAGCTGTGATTGTAATTATTCAGAAGCTCAGGCTGGGCTGTTGACCTGGAAACCCCACAACGTCAGCACAGGGCATGTTTGTTTGGCTTTCGTTTCCTCATAGAGGAGTGACCCACAGGAAGTAGAGCGTTTATCCTAAATCAGGCACACGTCAAGGGGGCAGATGGAAACTATGAAGCAGTGTAGAGGTATTTAGAAGCACAATGAAGGACAGGAGGTCATCACAAACCTCTAACTACAACTACTGGAGAAAATGTGCCCTGCACTGTAAGGGGTTTGTTATTTCAAAGTGTCTGTTTGGGTTCAAGGGAGACTGGTGATTGGAGAAATGACATCACAGGTGCAGAATATTCCACCTGACAGGATAGGACTGGAATGTCTCACGGAGCAAAGCCCAAAATCCCCCTGGCCTCAGTCCTTTCCTGGCCCTTGCAGAAATCAGGGCTCCATTAGCAGCAGGTGAAACATCTAGTCTCAGAGCAACAGGAAGTGGTGAGTCAGGGAAAATGTGAGGCACCACCATGGCAGAATCCCAGTACTCCTGCTCTGGAGCATCAGAACATAAGAAGATCTGAATGGAAGGCGAAAGTCACTTAGCGACTGCCACCAGAAGAGGGCGCACATGACGCTTACACACTCACATGTGGGGCGACACCTCGTAGAAGCTGACGCCGTGGTAACGGTCCATGTGCGGTTTGCTGTAGATCTCCAGCTCCTTGTAGGGGTTCACGGACACAAGGACGGAACCGATGTACGTCTGTGAGGGGACAGCTAGTGCGGTTAGGGTCACACACATCCTTCCGTGCTAAGCAGAACCTGCAAGGTGGGATGTGTGGGGCTGGCTGTGTGGCTGCGCTTGCTGGTAAGCAGACAAAGCTCTGTGTGTGTATATGTCAGGTAAAGTTCTCTTTGTGTGTGTTATGTACATGAGGTTCTCTCTGTGTGTGCCTAACATAAATGAGGTTCTCCTTGTGTGTGTTATGTACATGAGGTTCTCTTTGTGTGTGCCTTACATAAATGAGGTTCTCTTTGTGTGTGTTATGTACATGAGGTTCTCTTTGTGTGTGTTATGTACATGAGGTTCTCTTTGTGTGTGTTATGTACATGAGGTTCTCTTTGTGTGTGTTATGTACATGAGGTTCTCTTTGTGTGTGCCTTACATAAATGAGGTTCCCTTTGTGTTTGTTATGTACATGAGGTTCTCTCTGTGTGTGCCTAACATAAATGAGGTTCTCCTTGTGTGTGTTATGTACATGAGGTTCTCTTTGTGTGTGCCTAACATAAATGAGGTTCTCTTTGTGTGTGTTATGTACATGAGGTTCTCTTTGTGTGTGCCTTACATAAATGAGGTTCCCTTTGTGTTTGTTATGTACATGAGGTTCTCTCTGTGTGTGCCTAACATAAATGAGGTTCTCCTTGTGTGTGTTATGTACATGAGGTTCTCTTTGTGTGTGCCTAACATAAATGAGGTTCTCTTTGTGTGTGTTATGTACATGAGGTTCTCTTTGTGTGTGTTATGTACATGAGGTTCTCTTTGTGTGTGTTATGTACATGAGGTTCTCTTTGTGTGTGTTATGTACATGAGGTTCTCTTTGTGTGTGCCTTACATAAATGAGGTTCCCTTTGTGTTTGTTATGTAGATGAGGTTCTCTTTGGGTGTGGAAAAGTGGTAATAACTTGTGGTGTTCAAAAACTTTTAATTGTTAGTGTACATGAGGTTCTCTTCCTTTGCATTGTGTAGATAAGATCCTATTGGAGTGTGCCTTACATAAATGAGGTTCTCCTTAAACCTCTTGCGCAGATTCTCGATGAAGGCCGCCTCGCTGGTGTAGTTTTCCAGCAGGACAAAATCCTGAACCCCAACCCGGTCCCGGGCTGTTAAGGCAGTCTCCATGATGACACGGACTCCCTCGCCAGCTGCCTGATGGAGGGGTGGGTAACAACGAGTAAATAAGGGTCACCAAGCAACAAGAAATATGTAAACAGAGGTTGCTCAATAGGTTGTTCTCCATGTGCGTGCATATCCGGAGTAGAGCTCAAAACAGCAGAAAACAACTGAACAAGCATTTGGTTGAGAAAAAGATTTAGGTAAGTCAACAGCCATGACCAATTTATAGGTTGACAGGCAGGTGGACACATATGATTGTTTTAGTGACTAAATCCTTGAAGACCAGGTTAGAAACCATAACATGGTGATCCTGTGCCTCCCTGCTTCCAGTTCCTGGTCTGCTCCTCCCCCTGCTCCCCACCCACAGCTGCTTCCCCTCCAGCCTGCAGGGGGCAGTACTGGCCCAGTCTCTGAAAGCTGGTAGATCTCAGGTCCCTGAGAACAGCATCATTCCCGGGGGGCTGGTTAACGGCTTGGTAAACTCATTAAGGCTTATCTCAGCATCGCTTCCATGGGGCTGGAATGTCCTAGATCCTCCAACAACAGCAGCACAACAGTGGATCCAGGCCAATGTGGCAGGCGGCGGGAAGCCCACCTGGGGGTCCTGACCCAGTGTCGCCTCGCGCACGGTCGCATGGGAGCTTGCAGCAGAACGCAGTCCCAGCCACGCCCATCTTCTGGATTGTAGACGTGCCCTTATAAGGAGTCACTGCTCTCTGCACACTCTCAGCTAGACAAGCTGCTCAGTGCTGCACAAACACATGCTAACAGTGTGGTATGACGGGGAGGAATGACACTACACAGTGCAGTGCGAAGGACTACTGGACATGATCCTGAGAGAGGACAGTCACATAACCCGGGACAGTGCATTCCAGTCCTGACAGAAGCAAGTCACATGACCTGGGACAGTGTGTTCCAATCCTGATGGAGGACAGTCACATGACTCACGACAGTGCATTCCAATCCTAACAGAGGCCAGTCAAAAAACCTGGGACAGTGCATTCCAATCCTGACAGAGGCCAGTCACATGACCCGGGACATTGCATTCCAATCCTGACAGAGGCCAGTCACATGACCCGGGACATTGCATTCCAATCCTGACAGAGGCCAGTCACATGACCCGGGACAGTGCATTCCAATCCTGACAGAGGCAGGTCACATGTAGAATGCCTGAAGTGTTTACAGCCAGGCCAGTGATTCTTCAGTTGACGTTCTAACACACACATGCACACAGCCTTTTCACTCTGCCAGCTACACACAGGATACACTTCCAGCACCTGGACACCAGGAGGAATGTTCTAAAAGCCTGTGTTTATAATCAAGCCCCCCTTCATCCAACAAAAACCTGCACAGAGGCTCTGCATCAACCCCCCCCCCCCCCCCCCCCTCCTTACCATAGCCCGGTACCTCATCCTGTTTTCATCCTGCCTGCCCCAGCCGTGCGTCCTGCCTGCCCCGGTTCTGCGCGTCCCGCTCTGTGCAGACTGTGTCTTTACGGTTCCAAACGGTCCGATCGCCATCCCTGCCTCTGCTCTAGAGACTGTGTGTTCCTGCTGCTCCTTGGTCTCCTCTCTGTGCAGATGAGGCTCTCGCACAGACGCGCCCGCACTCCGCGACCGCGAACCGGGGGCCGCTCCCTGTATCACGCCTCTGCGGCCCCTCCCCGAACCACCCTCTCAGTCACAAGTAAAACATAAACTCCGGCTCCCAGGGCCGTAGCCACCCCAGCCCCCACCTCCACGTGTCACACGGGGGGGGGGGGGGGGGGGGAAGGAAGAAAAATGACTAAGTTCGGGAGGTCTGGCTGGGGAAGGAGCACCAGGAATGTGGGCGTGCCCATGTTCTGGAAAGATTCACTCATGACCCAGAACTCAAAACAAGCAGCCTCACTGAAAATGGTGAAAACAAGACAATGTGTGAGCAGCGACGCTCAGGGAGCCACAAGCCGGACTAACAGGGCGGTGGCGGGTAACTGTGAAATACAGCAAGAAACAGGAGTAAAGTCCTAAAGTGAACTGAGACAGACAGTCAGTATAAACAGCCCCAGAGTCGGTTTTAGCCGGATGCGGTCACCCTGGCAACCGCATCAACCATGGTATGCATGTTCGCCTCACGCTGGGGGGCAGGTGGCATCAGGGCACTGTCTTCACAAGGGGTAGAGGCTGCTGGACATTGAGGTGCAGGTGGCGAGCTGGAAAGAGCCTTAGCGAGGATAACCTGGCGCCCCCTATTGGACCAGCCAGGTAGTGCGGCAGCGATGGGCCGCCTTCACGCCTGAAGCATGGCATAGATTCCATAGCTGACGAACACCGGGAAGAAGCGTGAGCCTGGAAGCCCAGCTTATGGCCCCCCCCCCCCAGAGTAGAGCTGGCAGGACGCTGACCCAAGGGGATATGGGTAATACTTTCCAGACACGCGCCTCCCTGAGGAGCTTTTGGCTCCACCTCTGGCAGGAGTGAGAGTTAAACATTCTGCCTGTAGCCCCTTCTTCTTGTCCCTCCTCCCTTCATTCCTCTCTCCTTATTCATTTTGTTTTCCAGCCTCCTCTATCTCCTGCACCCCTACCGTTCCCCAAAATGACCCCCCCCCCTCCCCACGGTCTGTGGAAATCACTGGAAATTAAACATTAAAGTCATTTTGTCTGACATGTATCTCGATCAAAGTTAACGGCCAGTCTCCTTGGCCCCTCCCACTGCCGGGCAGCCAATCCCCTCTTGCGCTATAAATAGCCACATAACCTTATAAGGCAAAGCCAGGTGCTGTCCCTCCCCAGAGCCGCAGTGTAACCCATCACACAGCTGAGTCTCCCTGCAGTTGTTCCATCAACTCAAAGGTCCAACAGAAGAAGCTCCGTGTGCCCATTCCTGTGCTCTCGGACGTGCTCATGAATGTAGCTTCAGACATGCTGACCCCTTCCTGCACCCCCCCTCCCCCCCGCATGCCCCCACCCTCCACTTGTCCTTCACAGGACGCCGCTATCCGGCTCCACCTGTAACAGAAGCAGGAGCTGCTACAATATGAAGGAAGCCCCCCCATCAGGCCCAGGCCTGCTTTCCTGCTCACACACGCACACACACGCACACACACGCACACACACGCACACACTTCCTGGGGGGCCTTGCACGTGCTCTGTGGGGGATTTCCCTTGTCATGAGCACTATGCTCCAAATCGGCTCTGGATGTGGGGATTAGGAAGGTGCCGGAACTCAATGGCCCCAGGTTCACATTCGACATGCATTTTATGGATTAAAACTGAGGATGTCTTGCTGTGACCTGCGGTAAGGCGGGGCTGCTGTAAGGCGGTAAGGCGGGGCTGCGGTAAGGCGGTAAGGCGGGGCTGCGGTAAGGCGGGCTGCGGTAAGGCGGGGCTGCGGTAAGGCAGTAAGGCGGGGCTGCGGTAAGGCGGTAAGGCGGGGCTGCGGTAAGGCGGGGCTGCGGTAAGGCGGTGCTGCGGTAAGGTGGGGCTGCGGTAAGGCGGTAAGGCGGGGCTGCGGTAAGGCGGGGCTGCGGTAAGGCGGTGCTGCGGTAAGGTGGGGCTGCGGTAAGGCGGGGCTGCGGTAAGGTGGGGCTGCGGTAAGGCGGTAAGGCGGGGCTGCGGTAAGGCGGGGCTGCGGTAAGGTGGGGCTGCGGTAAGGTGGGGCTGCGGTAAGGTGGGGCTGCGGTAAGGCGGTAAGGCGGGGCTGCGGTAAGGTGGGGCTGCGGTAAGGCGGGGCTGCGGTAAGGCGGGGCTGCGGTAAGGTGGGGCTGCGGTAAGGCGGTAAGGCGGGGCTGCGGTAAGGCGGGGCTGCGGTAAGGTGGGGCTGCGGTAAGGCGGTAAGGCGGGGCTACGGTAAGGTGGGGCTGCGGTAAGGTGGGCTGCGGTAAGGCGGTAAGGCGGGGCTGAGGTAAGGCGGTAAAGTGGGGCTGCGGTAAGGCGGTAAGGCAGGGCTGCGGTAAGGCGGGGCTGCGGTAAGGTGGGGCTGCGGTAAGGCGGGGCTGCGGTAAGGCAGGGCTGGTTATCCAGCGCAGCCTCCTGTACGTTGCCTCACGAGCCCATCAACCACGCCGTTCGTTCAAGAAGCATTTTGCGGCGCAAAATTTTTGTACATTGTTCGGTTACTTCTGGTGAAGGTTAGGGTTGGGTAGGAGGTAGGGGTTAGTTAGCCGAACTCCCCTTTGCCCCCCCCCGTAACGGTGTGTACTTACACACCATGATTGACATGGCATATTGTTTAACACTAAACTTTTTCCTTTTTATTAAGTGTAAAGAGAAACACTCTAAAATGGTGATAAAACGTGCAGTACAGTAAATACATGATCATTATTATTATTAACAATTAATTTTGTGCGCGAGGACGGTTCTCCACTCGCAGATGCTGCTCCATGTTCATTACGTGTGCTTGGCTTTTATGTACGCGGGTTTTCAGACTAAGTAAAGGCCATAGTTCGGCCAGTTCACTTTGGCTCACATTTCTGCTTCCACCTGAAGATGTGTTGGACATGGGGGTGGCTTTTCACGGTACGGAAGGCCAGGTTGGATGTCCAGCCCCGCCTTCCTAGCACCCAGAGGCTTCCTGATTAAAAAGGACAGGCAAACACAGAGAGAATCAACCTGCCTCATGGACAGAACGTGATACCAGCTCGTCTTTACTCCTGAACCAAGGTGAGTTTTCAAATAAACTTCAGACCTAAAGCTCCCCGCCAGATTCTCGGGTTGCATGTTGTCGCCCCCTACTGTACCATCTCCCTCACTGCATTCTGTCTCACCGCCAAATCTGAAAGAACATCTGCAGAAGTGAAAATGGCCACTTCTGCCAAAGTAAATGTAATGATGGATAGATAGTTAGAATTTGGTTTATTTTTCACTGTTGTGGCACTTTGGTGTTTACCAGTTTTGCGCTTCTTGTGTCAGATCATTTTCCAGATAACCTTTTAAAACAATAAGCAAAGGTCTGTCATGCAGGCTTCAGCTGGGTGCAGACAAGTCTCTGCCGACCAGCCCCTGAAAAAGCCGCTTCGCGTTCACACTCACCGTGAAACACGACGCAGTCCCTCCTGAGCCGTGCTGCGCTCCAAAAGCCCGCCAAAGAGTCCAGTCCTGCCCAAGTCCAAATATGCCTGCTCAGGGATGTGCTCGGCGGCAGGACCAGGGTAGAACTTTCCGGAGCTCCAGTATTATCTCCCAGCTGATCGCTTACACTCCATGCAGGGCACGTGGTGGAGAAACACCGGGACGCGGCAAAGTTAAAATCGTCGTAGCGACTTCCGAATCAAATCAAATAAAATAATAGGTTCCTGATGGCAACTTTCACTCCTGGACTGATTCGCGTTGAAGCAGCAGACCCGCTGGGCTCGGAGGCACCACCCCACTGCAGCTCTCAGGAACAGGAAGCCAGACCTCATGTATGGGTGAACAGGATAAGACACCAGAACGGAAACTGTGCATCACTGCAGGCGGGCTGCAGCTCCCACGCTGCCTACAGCACCGGCAGGCAGTCTCACATGCTCTGTGAATGCGGACATTTCCCCCTGGCAGGGGCGCGAGTGGGTCAGGGCCCCTGCTGATTGGTATTTGCGATGGTGCTCAGCTCATGCCAGTGTGGGGCCTGGCCCCTCCTTCCTCCCGGTGTCCCATGCGAGTGATGGCACGGTGACTCCTTCTGCAGACAGCGTGCTTTGAAAGGACAGACGCCCAATGGCCCCCAGCAGACCAGCCCTCGGCGGGGGCTCAGGTGTGGTGTCATTAAGCCCTTAAAACCCCAAAGCCTGAAACCTCATGAACTGATGGAAAGTAGCGAGACAAAACAGCCTAAGAAGGTGCAGAAGGTGCATTCGATTGGGAAATGCTTTATTTAACTGTGTGAGTAACACCAACACCACAAGACCACATCATATCCGGCGAACGGCACCAAAACCACAACCACACACGCAGTTCACTTTTCCGCTGGCCGAGATGCCCTCACAGAATGTTCTGGGGGCTGCAGCAGGAAAACGAGTCCTAGGCCTTAAGTCAGGATTCATTTAGGATCATGCGACGCATCACACACATGCAGTTCTGATGGAAACGGCGAGACTGTCGACACGCCCGCATCAGTCACACACAGCTGCAGCTGGCTACAGGGGTCATAAGACCTGATTAAGGGAAACGTGCTCATTTAAGGGGGGGGGGGGGGACGGTTGATATGCAGCCAAGCAAAGCACGCCCAATGTCACTGAGCCAACCTGAGGTACCACCCCCCCCCCTCCCCAAAATCGAACCCGAGTTTATGAGGAAACAAACCACCACGCCCGTTTTGTCTTTCATTCTGGGGGGGTGTCCCAGAATGTTAGTATCACAAGTGGCATTTTAATGGAGACAAAGCAGAGGTCCATGTAGAGGAATGCAAATCGGGAAGATGGGGGCCGACACCCCGTCCCTGTGCAGGGAGTGAATCAGCACCCCCCTCACGTCGAGGCAGACAGCCTGAGGCAGGAAGGAGGCAGCAATGAGGCACATTGGTTATTTCCGTCATTTTTATTCCGAGATCAATGTTGATTCCATGCTGTGTTTCAGTAAGAACAATACAGACTGCATCTGTGGCTCCAGTCAAATACCCAGTAGTACAAATTAGCTTCAAGTTACACATGAATGAAAGAGAGGAGTGTAGGAGAGAAAAAAGAACGAGGGAGAAAAGGGTGGCAGAGGAGGAGGCAGAGGACAAAAACACAGACTTGGTGGGTTAACACATGCAGGCCTGAACGTGACTTTGCATCAACACACCTGCCTTTTGTGAAAACAGGAAAAACAGAGCAGTCTGGATCCTTGTGACTATTGGAAAGCGTTAATGGCGACCTCTGGAGGTCAACGGAGGCATCGCGCCGTTACAGTATTTCAGCACAAAGTACAGTTGAAAAACCACAGACACGTCGCCGTTTGGGTGCGAACGGCGGAATCGCTTCTCGCCCGTCAACCAGCATTCCAGCAAATTCCTCAGACACAGTAACAGAAAGGTAACTAGCAAAGAAGGGGGCACTTTGCGTTTGTTTTTACGCACAAATGCCCTGCTTAAAACTTCAATGATTTTTCTAATTTTGCAACGGATGTTTGCACTAACACAGAAATATTACAGTACCCCACATGTAATTATAGTAGATGTTTCAGTAATAAAAATTCATTTGTGTAATCACATGAACATTACTCAAAAATACATCCAGCAACTGATAAAAATGAGGAGGCCAGGAGGGGGGGGGGGGGGGGCGGGGTTTCAGGTAAAACTAAGAGGCGGTTTGTGAGGGATGGGCTCGGCAGGCGGGGGGAGCCGCAGGAGCCCCCGGTCGCAGGCGTCTGCGCCGCCCCGTCCGGCCGCAACGTTCAGCTATACAGGTCGTAAAAAATAAACTTAAAAACAAATAGACATACTAAGTGGGGGCACTGGGAGGGAGAAGAGCCACAGCTCAGGGTGAGACCGGCGGCTGTCGGAGGGTGGGGGGATGGGTGGGGGGCGGGGGAAGCGTTGGCCATGACGTCTCACTGATTCTCGTCCTCAGCGTCCTGCAGTGCTTCTTTATTCTGTTCATCACCTGGGGGCAAGAGAGACAAAGAGCTCAGGAATGGAGAGGAAGAGAGAGAGAGAGATAGCCACACACATGCGGGGAGGGCGGGGCATGTGTCGTCGTCGGGGGCGGGGCATGTGTCGTCGACGGGGGGGCGAGGCGGGGCCACCTCAGGCCACACGTTATGGCTGCTGGTTTGATCTGCCTGTACAGTGGAGCTAGTTAGCCATATTCTGCCCCCCCCCCCCCACGCGCTCCCAGAATGCACCACCCAGCCAGCGGTTACAGGTGAGCCATGAGCTCAACAGGACCACAGGCTGCCCCCAAAGGCACCTTCATGATGCTTAGATATGATCAGCGCCCTGCAATGGCAGCCTGTGTGACGCACTGTCACCACCTGCTGAAGGAAGGCAACTCCAGGGCCCAACAGAACTGAACTGGTCCACAGCCACCCCAGGGACAGCGGCATTGGACAAGCTGTTCAAATTTATGAAGGGATAATTAGTGAGGCGCACACCTCGCGAAGCATTCTGAACTGGGTTAGTGCCTGATAAGGCAGCGCGAATAAGAACACAGCATTTACACCTGGGACTCCCTGTACTACAGCGGGTCGCAGGAAAATCATTCATTCCACACAGTGCATCATTAAAACACTGTTAGGATGACACAGAAACCAGGCACAGCAGACATAAGAAAAGCAGGGGATGGCCCCAAAGCTTGGCCACACCCTACCCAAAAACAGCCAATCCCTATGGACAAGGGGGAGGGTGCCAAATATAGCCACACCCACACAAAGCAGGATTAATGTCCCTAGACAGACGGAGGGCAATTTAGAGTTGACCAGGGAAAGGATTGCAAATACAACCAAAGTGTCCAGGACACCAGTCACCCAGCCAACCCTAGAACAAGATGTTGAGGATGAGCGAGACAAGGGAGACGCAGCGTGGAGTTAGCAGAGACGGACGGAGCAGTAAAGAGAAGGCAGAGAACACTGAAGGCAGGAAAAATGACTTACAAAGTACAGTTTTAGAGGGAATGGAGTGTTTTTCCTTAGGAATCTACATGAAGAGAGAATGAAGAAAGGAGAGGTGAGGGTGACAGCATCATGGCTTGTATCGCAGGGAGGGGGGGCCGCTACACAGCGGCTGGAGTATCTGGGTGTGGAACAGAAGGCCAGCAGGAGAGCCTTGGGCGGCTGCGAGTGTGTGGGAGGGACAGGGGCTGTGCTGAGGGAGGGCAGAGACCCCCCCGAGTGCAAAGTTCATTAGCATCGGCCTTACAGAACTCATGCCGCACCAAGCAGAACCGAAGGCCGCCTCGGGCCTGCAAGCTCACCTTTGCGCTTCTTACACACAACATGTGCTCTGATTAGCATGCAAGCGACTCCAAGCTGCCCGTCTGTGCAGTGCTTTGTTCGTTACCAGCAAAACCAGTCTGACCAGTGCATCCACAGTCCAGCACTCCAGCCCCTGGAGGCGTGTGCGCTCGAACCGCCCCTACAGCTTCGCTGGCACGAGCCTCGCACCAGTGGGCCACTCCGCCTGCCCCGCGGCGCCCCCCTCATGCTCACCGTCTCCCTGCATGTCTGAAGTCCATAGTGTTAAGTTGTCGCGTAGCAGCTGCATGATCAGTGTGGAGTCCTTGTAGCTTTCTTCACTCAACGTGTCGAGCTCGGCGATGGCGTCGTCAAAGGCCGCCTTGGCCAACCTGGGGGGCGCGGGGAGAGAGCGAGTCAGCCGCCCCCTCACTGCTCAAAGGCCAAAGTACAAACATGCTTTCACCTAGTGCTAGCATAGGGGTCCCATCAAGACCCACCCACACAAGCCCCACACCCTCGGACAATGTGCCCCTCCCCGCAGAACAAACGCCACCCCATTTGCGCCATGCCACCGGCCCATGTCCCACTACAGCGCTAAATTTCCACAGACAGGGTAATAGCGCCCCCAACAGACACACCAAGACATTGCGAGAGTCACTGACCTGCACGCGCGGTCGGGGGAGTTCAGGATCTCATAGTAGAACACGGAGAAGTTGAGGGCGAGGCCCAGGCGGATGGGGTGCGTGGGGGGCAGCTCTATCATGGCGATGTCGCTGGCCGCCTTGTACGCTACCAGGCTGTTCTCCGCCGCCTCCTTCCTGTCGTTGCCCGTGGCGAACTCCGCCAGATACCGGTGGTAATCACCTTTCCTGTAGAGGGTCAGGACGACGAGGTTTATCGTGTGTAACTCTAATCTACACCCAGATGCACGATGGCCCTTTAGGAACTTCACTGCAGCTCCTCCTCCGATTCTGTTCCACTCTGCTGCTCACAGGACTCGGTTAAGGTCAAGGGTCACAAAAAGCCCTATGGCAAACTGGCATCTGACCTTCTGCCTGACCTTTTCAGATGTATTTCCAGTTCACAAGCACACGCAGGATGTTTACACTTACATTTTGTAGTAGAACACCTTGGACTCCCCTGTGTTCGCAGCGGGAATGAGGTGCTTGTCCAGTACATCCAAAATGTCATTACAGATAGACTTGAGCTCCGTCTCAACCTGCAAACGAGCGACGACAGGTTCAGGGGTATGACCAGAGGGGGCGAGCGGGAGCTTATGAGAGGTCACCTGGAACATCACAGCAAGCGGTCCAGCCACAAAAAAAAAAAATGGATCAAAAGCAAACCAGCAATACAGCGGAGAACCCAACAGAATCTCCTAGATGTAAAGTGGAGGCCCTTCTGTGGATCAGCATGAAAGGCCGGCACCACACCACCAGCCTTCAGTGCAGTGTGTTCACCACAGTGTAAATGCAGGGGCCCCAATGCAGACTAACAAGCCTTTTAAGTGAACCGGCCCCTCCCACCCTCATCCGTACCCCCCCGCACCCCCCAGGACGGTGCTGCCTCACCGTCTGTCGGTACTCGCGGATCATCTTCAGCTTGTCCTCGCCACCCTTGGTCTCCTCCTTCTGCTCAATGCTGCTGATGATCCTCCAAGACGCTCGGCGAGCCCCGATCACGTTCTTGTACGCTACAGAGAGTAGATTTCTCTCCTCCACAGTCAGCTCCACGTCCATACCTGCAACCTTCTTCATGGACTCCACCATTTCTGCGGGGGGGGGGGGGTGCAGGAGGGTGAAAGCGTGAATTGCTGTGGATTAGGAGACAAACCTATCCACACTGGGGGCGACCAGGGGATAATTCAGCATGACGCTAAGACAGAGTCACACACGGCAAACCGTGACACGCCATCATCACACTAAATTCACACCACATCACTCTTCCCCACAGTGCTACAGAGGCACAATTGCAAGTCCACAAGGGCTGTCCCAAAACACGTCACACCCGCGTTGCCATGACAACCACCCTGGCTCCAGAACAGGAATGTCTCCAACCAGACAGTATTAATAAAAACCCCAGACAATGGCTTCAAAACCCTCCACCCCTATGCGGGGGAGAGGGGGGGGGGGGGGGGGGGAGACCTCCCTAGCTATAGGTGGTGCTCTGGTGACACCCCCAACAGGACACCCATTCAAAGACATGTCAAAGACATCAGCGGAAGGCAGTCAAGAGCAAAGTGAAAGGTCAGCTGATAAATGACCTGACTGTCAAAAACGGCGTTTGGGGTCAGTTCAGTGCCCTGACGTACTTGGCGGTGGATTGGGCAGATTCACACACAGCTGATGCATGTGGCCAGTTCAATGACCTAATGTACTTGACAATGGATTGGGCAGGTTCATACTCCACACAGCTGATGCATAGAGGGATTCCTCAGACCGGACCAAGACTGGGAAAGGGGCAGAAGACCACTCCCCCTTCACAGTTCTGCAATGTTGCACATCAAAGGAGAGCAAACATGGATGCGTCAATCTGCCCTGCATCAGCTCCTAATGCGACCCACAAGAGACGTGGCAGCTAGGGGGGCACAGCAGCTAAGCATCGGGAAATAAAGGCTAATATCCCAGCAGGAAATGATAACACAGCTCATTTACTCTCAGCTATACAAAACCCTGGAGATTCCATAGAAGTCTCACACAGGCGAAGCTTACAGAGGCAGCTAATCTGAAGTGTGGAAGAGCATGGTGAGTGTCCAGCAGCCACCCACAGATCGATAGGCACCCGAAGGCGGCCAAGGGCCAGCGGTGGTGTAGTCCGGCCCCTGCAGGCAGCAGGCAAGCCCAGGCCTCTCAGAGTGCCGATGCCACCTCCACCTACTGTCTTCTCTGCCTTGAAGATCCAAACCGGCCAGACTGAGACGTAAATGACTGAAGCGAAAGGCTGTGACATCACTGGCGAGTAGGATGCTTCTTTGGCGGCTCCACATTCGAGGCAGAGTGCAACAGCAGGTCCTCTGATGACCCAAACCCTCCCCAAATAAACACAAAACACTCACCAGCACGGCTGATGGCTGAGCCCCCGGCAAGCAGACGCCCCCCAAGCCCTGATTGTAACTATTCACCATGAAACTCTTGAACAATCCGCACACACTCCCCAAAGCATTGCCGCAGGAAGAAATACATAAAACACCATCACTAACACTTGCATGATCAACCTCACAACTGAGGCCTAAAAACATGTCTCTAGAGGGGCTTGTGAAAGACTGCTCCACCTCAACACTTATCGTTAAATTTGGCAGTTAACCCATTCATTTAAATACACTTGAGAAGAGACGATTTAACAAAATGACAGAAGCCCACTTGCATACTGGTGTCCTTTAACTCCAGCTTGATAGGCCACATTCCCTACTTGCATTAGTTGGTAACAGAGGTCACCTCCAACCTATGAAGGTGGGGAAGATGAAAGCTGAAGACCAGCTGATGTAAGATCACCTTCAGCTGCTTAACTATAAGTGACATGGGGAGACCGTTTAGCTAGCTGGGTATTTCACAGACTGAGTATCTTTCTTGCTCAAGGGCACAAACTGACATCTTAAAGGTTACAAGTGGCTACAGGTTGACACGTAAAATGTGAACAAATCATACAGCAACACTGAGATGACAGGTGATGGCTCGTCTTCCTGTCGGCTGCAAGGGGGGTGGGGGGGGGGGAGGGGTGTGCAGGCAGCATCCTCAAGAGCACAGACAAACCCACCGCTTCTGGTCAGGATGAGGGGAGTCCTGGGTGCTCAGATTACAACATGTTCTAGTATTCAGCTAGAAAGGGCAGCTGGTGCCTTCAAGTGCTCAGCAGAAGAAAAATGCACACAGGAAACAACACAACACAAGCCGCAAGATAACAGGTGAGTCCAGCCTGCAGCAGGTGATGGGGTTACCATGACGACACTGCCGTTTCCAGTCCTCCGAAGTGGAATGGCACCAGAAAACACCAGCAGAATGAGGAAGGCGACACGAACCCCAAGGAGCAAATTTTCGTCTTCAGCACAGTGTAAGGCCTGTGTAACAGCCTTAGCGCACCCTTCTGCCACCCGCCAGGACTGAGGTCATCCATGCCCGCGGCCTTCTGAGGGCTGTGCCCTTAGAGGGACCTTAGTCCGGGATGTTGTGCACTGCGGATGCATGCTGTGCATGACAGAGCGCCGGTGACAGCCACTGTGACAGCACACCGCTCAAACCCAGCCTGCTGCAGAACTAAGCCTTACGAAAGCAAGCAAAGTCACTGTAGGGCAAAGTGACTTAGGCCACCTGCAAAGTTTGGTCCGCAAACCACATGGGGATGGTAGAGGCGGAGAGCATCCATTAACAGAGATATCATTTATTTAAGCATGAACAGGGGCATTTGCTAACACAGGTGCCCCTTTTCGGCCATTAACATAGCCGGATGCTCCATGAGGCCCCTTGCAGGGCGGAACAGCAGGAGCCCCACTGAGAGGAGGAACACGAGGCTGTGGATGAAACACGCCATGGCTAAAACCACATCACACTGTGTCCTCGTTTCAGGAAGGCGTCACGCTAAACAAAAACGCTCCCGCAGCACGGGAGACAGTGATCACACGCCTGTGCTTTTCACGTCTCTCATGGGGTGTGTAATTAAAGGTACTCAGAGACTGAGACAGGGATCCACGAGACAGAGGACAGCTGCTCTCGTCCGGCCTGGAGCATGCGAGCGGTAGACAGACAGAGAGCAGCGCCGCCAGAAGGCGCTGTGCAACACGGGCAGCATTAACATGGCGTCCTTGAAAGCGTAACGATGAGGCCATCTGCTAAAGCAGCGCTTGCTGTATGACTGGCAGCCGATTTCCGGGGTCCCAGCCAGTAACGGAAGCCATGGCGAAACACCAAAAAGGGCCGCATGACCAGCGTGCTCATGTCACAATCACCGTGAGACTGGCGGAAGAACAGCCATCGTGTATGAGGAAGTTACCAGAGAAAGACATTTATGTTCCAGGTCACAGCAGAGACACAGGGACTCCGATGCACAGTGGTCTCACCTCAGAGCGAACCATTCCTGTCCTGTTCATGTGGGTAAACATGCATGAGAACCACGACCTTGTCCGACCCACACGCCTAAGGCAACAGAGCCGGAGCAGAACAGGAGCCCCATGCCACGCAAGGCCATTCTGCCAGGAACATCCCAGCTCAGCCGGAACAAGTCCAGGCCTTGGAGGAGGCCTGAGAATCCACATCAGTGGTGGCCAATCTTCCAGAAAGGGCCAGTGTGTGTGCAGGTTTCCACTAAACTCCCTAATTAGATTACTACTTAGAGGACTGACTGGCTGAAGAGTCCTCACACCTGGGTCTGAACAGCTACCCTAAGGGTTATCCAAAAAACCTGCATGCACACCGGCCCTTTGTGGATAAGACTGCACCCCCCCCCCCTACCCCCATCACTGTGTGTCCATCACTGCGAGATCTTCAGACATTACAGAAGAAACGTCAACATGTAAAAGGATTCACAAACACTCACCCGTGATAAAGATTACCAGACCTGCCTGTCCATCACCCTGTGGTCAGGACTGGAGAGGGGCGTGCATTTCACTGCGTTATACTTGTATCACTGTGTATGTGACTAATAATGAATCTTGAATCCTAACGACCTGCAGTGACAGAGTGCCTGTTTGTTGGGGTTACTCAGCTCGCCTAACACCGCCCCGGTAAATCGAGCAGCCAGATTCTTAACGGTCTTAAGCATCCAGGTCCGGCGCTGGCCGAAATGGCGGACAACCAAGCCATGTAAAGGTGGATGAGGTGCCTGGCACACCCAGCGAGCCGTCCATCAGGAGGAAAGCCCAGACAGCAGCGCGCCACGCCCTGTTAACCACACATGGGGGCGCTCTGCTGCCAGACACACGAAACACCCCGGAAACAGGGTTTCAACGCAAATCCAAAAAGGTGCGGCTGCCTAAGCCGGCCATGGTCTTACGCACCACCATTTATATTCGTAACCAGCTAATTAGGTCTTACAGCGCGTTAAGCAAGGTTAACACCTCCCCTCACACTAACCAGCTAGATAACTCAGACATGGTATTACGCAAGGTTACCACCACCCTCCATATCCAAACCATGCTAGTGAACTTAGACGGGGTGTCATGCATGGTTATAATCGCCAAGTCGTGTGGAGTACTTGCTAAATGGAGTCGTTTAAAATCAGAATAACTACTGCCGATTGACTGACCGGACCCACTATCGCCTACAACCACACATACACTCTAACCATGGGTCACATTACATTTAGGTTAGTTAAATAGGTTAATAGGTAGCGGATAACATCGTACCCCACGCCGTGTACGTGGCCGCATAGGCGTCTTACATTAGGGGTCATTTGTTTTAATTATCTGCCTAATTAAGACCGCTCAAACTTAAATATAAATGTCACTTCTCATAAAAATTACAGAATCTTAAATGAAATAGATTTTAAAAGACTGCTGTTAGGATAGCCTAGCTAACTGGCTGGGCCAGGGACGACGGCCGCTCGGCTATGCTAACGCGGCTAGGCTATGCTAAGCTAAGCTAGCGCGGCTAATCACTAATCCCCCCATTGTTAGCCGCCATTTTACTGCCGCCTTTATTCGCGGGCACCGCGTCCACGCGAGCGGGCCCGACTGTTTCCTGGGCGCTCTGGGGCGCCCGTATGACCGCGTCCTCACGCCGCTCACAGCCTCCCGACATGACGGAGGTCCGCACAGGCGCCCCGGACGGCCCCCACCGAAAGCGGCCGGCCGCCATTTTGTCTCTTCCTAACAAAGAGGGTCGGACTCGGCGGCGCGCCGCCATCTCCCCCGGGTGCGCCGCTGGAGGGCGGCCTGAGGCGGGATGCGAGCGGCCGGACCGAGAGGTACACGTTTCGGGCAGCCCAGCGGCTTATGGCTGAGCGCCGCTCTGCTTCGCGTCTTACCGTCGTATCGCTCAGCCTGCTCGGCAAGCTTGGCCTGGTACACGAGGTCGTCTCGGTCTCCCATGGCGTTCGGAGCCGGCCAGGCGGTGCTGTCTGCGGGCGAAGGGAAGGCGGCTCTGCGGCGAGCGGCTGTGTATCGGTCGGCAGTTCCCAAGCGGAGCGACGGCTCGGCGTCCCCCACAATACCGGCAGCACTGAACTAAAAATGGCGACGGGGCTCCATCCGGGAAACTAACCTAGAACTGAGGACGTACACACACCTCCTCCCTCCCCGATCCCTCTCTCTCTCACACACACACTCTCTCTCTCTCTCTCTCTCTCTCTCTGATACACACATACATGCACACACGTTCGCGTTCCTATCCTATTAATTTCTATGGGAAAAACCCTAATCCCAAACACCACACTCTTAACCACCCCTAACCTTAACCATAACTAACCAAACAAAATACTTTTGGCACTTTTACTTTTTTGATTGCATTCACAGATTTTATTTTTGATTTTTGTATGAAATTAAGGTTGTCCAAATGGGGACCTGTAAAATGTCCCCAAAAGTAAGGAAGTTTCAGGTTTTACCACACTTCAAGGACATTTTGGTCCCCAAATTAGATCTGTGCAAACACACACACACTTGCTTTCTCCCTCTCTTATTAACTAGCACAAGGTGACAGTGGTGACAGTCTAGGTGAGGATGAGCAGAAGCTTCTTCTGCCAACATGACCCGTGTTCATGTTCTGGAAGAACAAACAAATAACTAAGTAAACGGGCCCTGGAAGCCATTGGCAGCGCCCCAAAGTCCCCAAAATAGAGACACCTTTACAGGACTGCCTGTTTGCTGAGGAAAGCTGTTTAACCACTGAAGTGTGGTTAAGAAAGCAATTTGAAGTTCATGGGAGAGACCCAGGTTACACCCTCACTGTGTGACTGACGCCACATGATGTCACACCTGCTCAGCACCACCCAATCTAGACACCTGATCTCACTGTCCACCCAGCTTACCTAGCAGTAGGAAAGAGCACCCCCCACACACACCACACCCCATCCTGATGCAGCAGTCCCGAAGTCTAGGCCAGGGTATAAAATATCAGAAGTTCCCAGTCTGCCCACAAGAGGGAGATAGAGGCATTATTAAAACAGACACGAATCAGGCAACGCATCTACATCATACCAATGAATATTAAAGGAAGGAAGGGGGATAGAATTTGGTCTTCACACCACCCAGTGACTCAAACAAACGTACAGTGAGCCCGTGAAGCAGCTACACTGCATTCATCCTGTCACAAAACCGCCCTAGGACTTTTCTACAACAAAAACGCAAAAACAGGCTCGCTGAGCTGTGACAGACTCTGGGTGTGGGTGTTTTTGGCGTGTATGACCACACATCTCTACTAGCAAGATACTTCAGAAAAGGGCAGAGGGTAGCCCGTGGTCGGGAGGTCAGGCAGCGTTTGTTTACAAGCTCCTCACACATTTGCCCCTCGTGCATCTAGCCACACCTGTGAGCAGGTATGTGTGTTTGAGCATGTGGTTCTGTGGCAGTATGCAAGAGGTGACCATGTCTTCTGGGCCAGCACCGGTGTCCATCCTGGCATGAGATGGACTTGACTGAAACTCAAAACCCGTTTCAGACAGACAGGACACTTCACAACATCTTCTCCAGGAAGCAGTTTTCTTGGTCAGCATGTGAGGCATTTCCCTGAGTACCTTCTCCATCATCCCATTGTAAACTGTTCTAGGATGATTGTAGGATTAAGAAGTCCACAGCACTTCCACTAAGCAACAATCCTGTTTGTCTCCTCCTTTAATTCATACCGCCAGCATCACAACCTGCATTACCTCTGGTAAATTACACCTCCCACGTCACAGTCCGCGTCTCCACCTTTAAGCCACACCTCCAGTGTCACATGACCCTTATCAGCACCTCTATTCCAAAGCTCCTGCATCAGGATGCTGTAAGTATACAGTGAAGTTCTGTCCCACACTCCAGTCCAGTAGGTGGCGGTAGTGCACCTTCATACTGGCTGCCAACCACCTATAAACATGAAGAAGCTCCTGCATCGCGATTCTCCTCCTCTAATCTGTATCTCCTGTGTTGCAGAATCTTTTTTTTGTGCACCATCATCTGATCCTAAAAAACCCTGAACCAGGAACCACCAACTGTATACCAGTGATATCCCCACATCCTGGCAAACTCAGCAGGACCCGGTGTCCAAATTGGGGCGGGGATGTAAACCAGCAGCAGATGGTCTTCAGGCAAAACGTTCAGTGTGGAAGCTGCTAGGAGTGTCCCCATGGGAAGATATCACTATCCTCCGGAAAGCACGCCAGGCAGAGAGAAACACAAAGAGGCCCTTCTCATGATGCTGATCCTGCCTTCAGAAATCTCAAAAAATACACAGAAGCACATGCAGATAAAACCGGAAGAGAATTATTTTTCAGGTTAATAGGAATGGAGACTGTAAGAAAAACCCAGAAGTGAGTGCACCTGTACAGCAGGATTAACTCTTAACAGGAGGGTTACCACTTTCAATCTGAAGAAATATAGGACCAGATGGTCATGTTATTAACTTTCTCAGAACATGAAAGTTTCACTAATATATTTGCAGCCATACGCAAAAAGCAATATTTAGCGAGGGCGAGGGAAGACGTGTAACACCTCAAGGTGAGAAATCGCAGCAACACCTGAAATCCCTAGCAGAGCACACCTACCACTGAGGTCCCCACAATGCCTGTTGTTGAACTACACAGAACAAACATGGAGCCCATCTTAAGTGAAATAACAAAGGTGCCACTCACTAGACCGGTCCGAGCGCCTCCAGTGGGTGGTTTCACACTAACTCTGATCTGAACGAAAACAACAACACTGCTGAATCCTTCCCCATAAAGGTGTCCTTCGCGTTAAACAGCACAGATTAGATTCCCGACTAAACAGAACCATCAATCCTCCCCTGCTGGCTAGCCGATTTACTACATAAATACCGTCAAACCCCTATCTAGGCAGATCCATAGCCACGTGCCCTGTGATGCCTGGCACCGGTTTCGTGGAGGGATGCGTCGGGACTTTCATTCCTATACAATCATTACACATAGATGGTGGGTCAGGAATTTGTGTTATTTTTTTCCCCCTTGGTTTTGCACTCCCCAGATATGTTAGCTTTTCTTAAAAAAAAAAAACCGAAAGGCATAGATTGTAAGATAGCAGTCGTCGGTTTTAAATGCATGTGATTTTTCAGAATGATTGTTGGATGGTAATATGCGGTGCTACAGACTTCTGTGTCTTTCTGCTCTGTAAAGTAAGGGTGTCCGTTCGAATATATATGCATATAGGCCTACAGGATTGTATGTATTAACGCTATCGCATAAGTAAGCCTAAACGCCCGGTTAAACTCGCTCCTGCCGGCAACTGCGACTACAGCGTCCGCCTCTTTCTGGGCACGGCTCCCAATAAAATAGACTACCGCAAATAGCCGACCCATTAGCGATGGCCGGTCTGTCTGTTAGGGTGAGCGCCTTCTCCCATCAGGGAGGCAGGGAGTACATGGAGGACGTCACTCAGGTACTGGTGGAGAGGGAGCTCGGGGGTCCGGACCGGCTCATCCTGCCCTCCGCGGTACCGGGATCGGCGGCAGCGGAAACCGAAACCGAAAGCAGGCAACAGGACGCGGCACAGGGCGGCAGCTATGACCGGGGTTTCGCGGGGGTTTTCGCCGTTTTTGACGGCCATGGGGGCGCGGAAGCCGCGCACTTCGCTCGGGACAGTCTGTGGGATCATATTAAGAAGCAGCGTGGATTTTGGTCCAGGGACAACGAGGAGGTGTCGGCGGCGATTCGCAAAGGGTTCATCGCCTGCCACCATGCCATGTGGAAGGAACTGCGTAAGGCAATCTCTCTCTCTCTCTCTCTCTGATACACACACACACACACACACACACACACACACACACAAAGACATTTTAAAAGCGGGGGAATGTAGACTGTGATGTATTAAAGAATTTTAACACACCCATGTAAAGCCCTTGGGGCGGCATTGTTGTGAAAGGCGCTATATAAAAATTGATTGAATGTAATCCAAAAATGCTGGTATCCTCTGCTGTGAGGATGAGGGAATTTAAATCGAACAGCACATGAATGACGTGCCTCTGGGAACCCCATTATTATTATTATTATTATTATTATTATTATTATTATTATTATTATTTCGTATCACGCACTCTTGGTCACATTTCTGGTGCGTTTGCCCCCACAGCTAAGTGGCCGAAGTCCCCGTTGGGTCTCTCCAGCACCTCCGGCACCACAGCCAGCATGGTGCTGATCCGAGACAGCCGCTTGTACGTGGCACACGTGGGTGACTCTGCCGTGGTTCTGGGGGTGCGGGATCACCCCTCCCAGCGGACTCTACGGGCTGAGGAGATCACTCAAGACCACAAGCCCGATGCCCCTTCGGAGAGGCAGCGGATCGAGGGCATGGGCGGCAGGTGGCCGAAATTTGATATTAATTCACTTTATCATACGGCTGTTAAACATGAGTGTGGCGTGGCCCTGCACAGCTGTCTCTCATTGCCGTGTCTGACACAGTGTGATGATGAAGTCGGGCGTGAGCCGTGTGGTCTGGAAGCGGCCCAGACGGACACACAGCGGCCCAGTCAGGAGGGGTGTCGCCATGGATCACATCCCTTTCCTCTCCGTGGCTAGAGCCCTAGGTACTGCACCAAGCGCCCCCTTGTAGCCATCACGGTTACTGCATGTAACGCTGGTGAGGTTCCTTTGAGGTGGCTGTTTATTCCCTGTGATTTCTGAGATGGATTCTCTTGCTCTGTTTAGGGTGACATCTGTGTCTCTACATTGGGTACGTGATATTTATCTGGACAGTGTTTAATGGTGACCCCCCCCCCTCCACTGTCTGTCAGGTGACCTGTGGAGCTATGATTTCTACAGAGGGGAGTTTCTGGTGTCTCCAGAGCCTGATGTCAAGGTCATGACCCTGGACCCCCGACAGCACCGATACATTATCCTGGGCAGCGACGGGCTGTGGGACGTGGTTCCCCCGCAGGACGCCGTCACCCTCTGTCAGGCCCATGATGAGGCGCTGGTGAGCAGCTCTGTCCTTGTCCATGTCCTCGTTCTCATTCAGCGGCCTCAGCCACCCTCTGGTGAGCTATAACAGCCCCCCGCCCCCCCCCCCTGCTTATAGGCCCCGTTCGCTGTGGCAACAGCCCACCGCTTGGTGAGCCACGCCCTCCTCCGGTGGCGGAGACAAGGACTTCATGCGGACAACACAAGTGCCATTGTCATAGTGCTGCTGCAGCCCAGCGAAGCCCAAAGACCCCTACACCGTGACGAGGAGCTGCTCACTCTGGCTAACCTCCCTGAACGTACCCTCAGCCCCCCCCTGACCCCCCTCCCCCCCAAGGTGAGCGGGCACGAGGGCATCTGACACGCCAGGGGCATCTTCCGAGGCTGGTCGCTCTTCCCGTCGTTTGAGTCCCAGGTGTCATCGGTACGTGCTCCATCCTGGCCAGACAGCAGCACATTTCCACCTGTAGGTGGCGCTACGCTCTGTGGGCTCAGCCAGCTGCTATGGAGATCCTCAGGGGACAATATCAGCAGAATGGGGCAGCGTTTCCCAGCTCCCTCTCTGCCTGGGCAGTGTTCCCATGTTCAGTTGACTCTGAAAACCCTATGGGAGGGAGGAGTTACTCCAAGGTGGTGGTGAGATCTCCGCTCATGGGAGTTTTACTTTCGCAAAAATGTTCTGAGGGCAGAACAAAAAATGATTGGTTACCTCTCTGAACCAATCACATTGTAGAGGAGGTGGGTCCAAGTAAACGAAGGAGGCAGCATCAACCAATCACGTGTCTTGGCTCCGCCTCTTCCAGGTGCTTGCGTCTCTCTGAACCAATCATTTTTCGTTCTGCCCTCAGAACATTTTTGTGTAAGTAAAACTCCGAAAGCAGGATCTCAGGTGAGCTTCATAAAAGACTCCTATCTATGTTATACATATTTTCCCTTTTAAAATTTTGGAGCATTGTCAGGTCAGATGAAGGCGATCAGTGAGGTTGCCTGACAGCATCCTGAGGCTGTGAAGAATGTGCAGGTGAACATACTGCTCCTCTTGTGGCCTGTCTGCATGTGGACAGGACAGTGATCACAGACATGGCTGTTGTTCAGCAAAGGAGGTAACTGATTCCAGAAGGTTTTTTAAAGACTATTATTTGCTGTCATAAAGTATCTGTGGGATCAATAAACAGCAGTTTGGTTTCCTTGTGTCCTTCAGGATTATGCACCTTTTGCTGGATACCCTCATGAAATGAGATGATTAGAACTCGTCACTGTGCTAAAGAGAACTTGTCTAGTACATTCACCTTATCTGTAATTTTATTTAAGGCGAAGGAGAAGAATTGCAGATTTATCACTGAAGGGCAATTCAGCATCCTGTTGTAGGTGATAACAGGTGCTGCAGTGACATGTATTTTCCACTGGGTGTCACTAAAGTGCCACCTGTAACAGAACTGCTCATTTTCACAGTGTGCTGGTTGTAATGACCAAACTGCTGGTGATGTGTATCATCAGAAGATATTTGGATTGGATTTCAGTTCAGCTGCATCTACTGTTTCAAATCTCAAGGTCATTTCAGTGGTGAGGAAGAAGGCAGAACAGGCCACGTTGCCGTAAGCAGAGGTTACGAAAGCTCTGAGGAAAATGGATCCCCTCAATGTGGGTCCGACGTGACAGGGCCCCATTATAAAGAGGAAGCCCGTCTTCACATTGATCACAAGCCTGTCCTGCAGACTGGAAGACTTCCCCACCCCTTCCTGAGCCAATAGTACAGCTTAAACGCGCATATGTAATAAGCCCTGATTCGAGTCATCCCCACATTAGCCGGCTGGTTGTGCTTCACTTCTTCTCGATGGTGTGCATATCCTCCTGTTTCACTTCAGAACCCAGAGGAGATGAACTCAGTCACAGGTAGGGAGGCCCCCTCCTCGTTTCTGTGGCGAATTCCCCCCGTTCCTGGACATGGTCAGAGGTGTTATGTGATTACTGGGTAACTGTGTAACCGTCGTAATGCTGTGGGTGGGCTCAGGGGGGCATCCTGGAGGGGTGGGGGGGGGGCGTGTGCAACTGGATACTGTGCAGCATGCTGAAGGGGCCTCTGAGTTTGGAGCGTTTCTTGAGTTTCCGATAAGCATTCAAATCCGAATCAGCCATTGCGGTTCTCATGCTCATCTCGCCTTTAGGATTCATCCAACAAATCCTAGTGCTTTACAAGGCCAAGGCTCAACAAACATAGTGTCATTTACTAGTGGCCAAAAGTTGTGGAAACATTTCCAATTATTAGAGATTGCAGAACTTTATCCAACTGTTGCTCCAGTTACTTATTTAATCGTCCAACGCATGATATTTGTAACACTTTGTTTATAAACATTACCGCCAGGATTCGTGTAGTAATTTTTTAAGCGTAATGCCAAAAAATGCTAGGTGTTTCCACAATTTTGGCCACTAGTGTAGACGTGAGGTTCATATGGTCTGCCAAGCACTGACGTTCTGAAGACTTGCATTTACAAACACATTACAGGAGTGTGGGAACATGTGTGGTCTCTCCTTGCCATCTTTTGCAGCAGGATGGTGAAGGTGTGCACTGTTGGACATGCATGGTTCTAAGAATGATTTAGAGCAGGAGAACCTGCAGGTGAATGTCAGCTTTCATCACCCTCCTGATTGGATGGTTACTGTGGGCACCCTGATTGGGTAATTAACCACAGGACGCCATGCCTCATTAGCTTTTCATAAGCTCAGCTCCCAGCAGGCGAAAGAACCAGGTCCGGAACATGACGGAATATTCCGGAACCAGCCATTTGTTCTGTCGGCGGGGAATTTTGAAGTTTGTGTTTGTTCAGGTGGTCGAGGAAAATCATGGGTTTTTAGCGCAATCTGCAGAAGGAATGATGTAAATGTTATCCAGCAGTCTTACTGTACTTGTGTTAAGCAGATAAGCATAGTACAAATTATCTACACATCTGTGCCATTTCACAGTCAAGTGTTAGTAACAATTTAACTGTACAATAGCTGGCCCCTTCTGTGTTTACCTGTTAGTCATGAAGCACTCGAAAGCATTTTTACCGGCATTTATCCACTGTGCCCTTGAAGTCGTCGTTTTTTTCTTTCCTGCCAAACGCTCTGAAATTTCTGCATGTCACACAGCTGCCGCGTGTATTTTGTGGTGAGGCTCTGCGTTTCGTCTGACAAAGGTCCTCCCTGCAGTCTGTCTCCTCTCGTTATGGCCCATTAAACGAGGCTGAGGCCAGAGGAGACGACAGATCTGAATTTAGGGTCAATCATACCATAACATCATGAGTGCATATACATTACCAGTCAAACGTTTGTGCACACACAGTTTCTAGATTTGCACGTTACACACTTAACATTTACTAAAAATTCACTCAATATTCTTTGCTAACAAATACATTTACAGTGTGTTCACCATTTGAGTACCTTTATTAACAAGAAAATATACCTTTGATTCATCAAAGCAACCTCCTCTAGCAGTTATAACAGCAGAGAACATTTGAGGCATTTTTTCCACAAAGGACATTAAATACTGCTCTGTTTCATGGGACGAAACAGTTAATTAGTGTGTTTACAGTTAAAGGACGGCCTAGAATTTGACTCTGCCATCACCATACAATCAGTTAATAGGATGTCAGACATGCACTGTTACATACTCCATCCATGTTATAAAGGAAACGTGTTTTATTTGACTTAAATTTTCATTTATAGTTGTTCACTCAACTTTTCAATGCTTAACAAGAACAAAAAAAATCTAGAATTTATTAAATAAATTGAAAATGGTAAAATCCTGTGATGTGCAAAAACTTTTGACTGGTAGTATATAGAAGTACTCCGCCCAAGCAGGTTTGCTTACTAGAATCACTAACATAGATATTCTTTCATTTTATATAAGCAAAGTCTATAGCTCAAAGTATAATTGTTTCTAGATGACTGATACTGTCCAGGATCTTCACTTTCCATTCCTCTGAGTAAAAGGCAGATGATCCCCCACTTAAGAGGAGGACTCAGAGGGAACTGGAGGGTCATGTGACCAGGGGAATGAGTCCTACTTAAAAACAAGCATGTCTACCCCGGCAGCATGAGAGCCACATCTTATGCAATTAAACTATCAATTAAGGGCCTGTCCAAGAGGGATAGAGATATTGCTGAAAGGTATGAGAGGAAAAACACTCTTCATGAAAGGATGTAGATTTGGCGAGACTAAGACCGAGAGGAACCAAGATGCACTCTGGCCTTCTACAGAAAAGTGTTCCATCATCAATAATTCTGAAGAAATCAAGGTTAGTGTAGGATCTAATGACATTCCAAAGAGGTCCAGGGTGGTGTAAGAGCTAATGACGTCCTGAAGAAGTCCAGGTTGGTGTAAGATCTAATGACATTCCAAAGAGGTCCAGGTTGGTGTAAAATCTAATTACATTCTGAAGAGATCTGGGTTTGTGTAGGACCTAATGACATCCCAAAGAAGTCCAGGTTGGTGTAGGATCTAATGACATTCCGAAGAAGTCCAGGTTGGTGTAGGATCTACTGACATCCCGAAGAAGTCCAGGTTGGTGTAGGATCTAATTACTTTCCGTAGAGGTCCAGGTTTGTGTAGGACCTAATGACATCCCGAAGAAGTCCAGGTTGGTGTAGGATCTAATTACATTCCGTAGAGGTCCAGGTTTGTGTAGGACCTAATGACATCCCGAAGAAGTCCAGGTTAGTGTAGGATCTAATTACATCCCGAAGAAGTCCAGGTTGGTGTAGGATCTAATGACACCCCGAAGAAGTCCAGGTTAGTGTAGGATCTAATTACATCCCGAAGAAGTCCAGGTTGGTGTAGGATCTAATGATGTTACAAAGAGGCCCTGCTAAGGACTGATGACATCTATATTTTGCAGGGTGGGGGGGGGGGGGGTGGTTTCAGATCCAGAGTAGGGAGCCCCACTGTCTCCAGGGTAATAGGATTACTGTGCAGACAAGCTCTGCCGCTAATTCCCTTTGAAAGGGAACAGGGTGATTGGGGTGTGTCAGTTGGCAGCGGTGGCTCTGGACTGTGTCGGGGGGTGACTAGGGGCTGTTCGGCTCATCTGCTTGGGGGGCCATGCTGATTTCTCAGGGTTAGGGCTGTTTCCCATTATCCTCACCCTACCCCCACCCCAGCATTGCTGCCCCCTTCTGGACAGCCTGTTGGAGACGCTAGAGAAGAAAACCAATCGTCACTGACACCATCCGGTTCATCTGCTTAACTTGCAACTCCTTTTAAGAGATTTGCACAGGACAGCCGTCCCTGAGGATGCTGATACCACAAAGCAGCCGGATCTCATCTTTCTGGAAGAGTGACAGTGGCGTGAAACGTAGCTGCACTCCTCAGTCGCCGTGGGCCTGCCGTTAGGAGCAGGAAGTGGGTCACCGTCACAGCTGGTTTGTGACTCAGAAAGCGTAGTTACATCTTGGGGAAAATAAATCTGAAACAGGAAGTTGGACATCAAAGAGCTGCGGGGTGACGAGCATGGCTGGTTTTGTGACTAAGAGACTATGTTTACACCTAAAAATGTCTGGGGGGGGCAGGCGTGGTATGGAATTTGTGTTACTTCTCTTTAGGTAAATTTAATGAACAGCTCTAGCAACCATAATAAACAGCCTCTTCGGTTCAAAGAAGGTGACTTTATCTACAATGGCTTTGCTGTGGGTGACATACAGTTATTCACAGCTCTTCCTCACGTAACAGCTAGGGGGCAGCACAACTGTACAATGGCTGAATGGCATTTAACAAATCCACAGGATCAATCGAAGTAATGGTGATCCTCTATTCATTCCTCTGGCTAAATTTAATTTGAGTTTTTCTGCCTGTAATTCCAATAGTATTTTAATGTTCAATGTAGGATGCATTGTGTTTAACAAGCTGTGATTGACTCAATCAATCACTGTTCTGCTGATTCGGGACCCAGCATTCTGTTATAAGTGTTGTGCCACGTGTTTGTCATTAGATCTTTTCTTGTACTGAACACCTCTGGTGTTAATTAAGTGGGGAAAGTCTTTTTATTATGTCATGTCAGTCACCTCATCACCCGGCAGGGATTCACGGTCGACTAACTGCCCTTATCGCAGAATAAAGTTTCTCAATCCATCTCTCGGGTCTTTCTCCCATTCCTCTCTGTAGTGACACCTACTGTCAGCTAGCTTGTGGCTACTGTGTTAGCTTGTGGCTACTATGACCCAGGTTCAAACCCATCATTTGTTAAGGAAATATAAAATCTTGTACGGAGTTTCCTGTGAGGATGACCTTCAGCCTGCATGTGGTTTCTGGGTGCTCCCGGACATCCTGTGATATTTCTGTGGTCATCGCGTTTATGCTGGGGGTTTGCGTTGTTATTGCATTTGGAGCTGCATGTGGCTGGGCTTTTAAATGGACCTCCACATGAAGACCATTAGGAAGAACGGCTGACCTGGTGAGTTCTTCTGAGGTAACGTCTGTGTAGTTTCTGTCGTGACCGGCAGGTATTAATCATCACATCGACTCTACTGATACCTCAGTGTAGTACAAACGGCTCAGCGATCTCACACACAAAATCCGAGGAGAGTGAGGCCGTTTGAGAAGGTTCTGAATGAGCGTGACTGGGTCAGGCTGTCCCGCTCATCTCATTTCCTTTGCTAATGCTTCTTCTGACCATGGTTTCTCTCAGGATACATTAGAAAGCACAAGCCATCAGAAGAAACGTACTCTGGGTTCCAGGGAAAGCAGCGGTGGGCAGTTAGCTTGACAATCTTCTACTTGAGCTGCAGACCATTGGGAGGGGAGGGACCAATGTCTGACTTGGGAGAAATGTGCATCAGGGTGTGGCTGAGGAGGTGGTGGGGCATGAAACCTGATTTGCAAATGAGGGGGTGTGGCTTAGGGTGGGGGTGGCTTAGAAGATACAGCCAGCCACGCCCCCAGCACCTTCACACATGTGCTTGCATTGTGAGACCCCCTCAGACATATTCCCAAACATATTTCCCGTGTCAGACACTCACTGACGGCTTCTACACCTCTGCTGCTCCTTTAGAGGAACCAGGTGAGTTCCCCAAGATATCTACAGCTTGTGGGTTGGGTCGTGATGGAGCTGCACGACTCGCATTTCCTGCAGAGGAGCTGCGTCTGTTTGATGCTATCGTGTCCGCTGGGGTCAGATGACAGAAACATTTCCTCAAGCTGAGCTCTACTTCCAAAACAGCGAGTTACCCCAGAGATGTGGCTGATAGGCCTGTAATGAGGACCAGCTTGGTCACGTCTTGAGTGCAGCTAATATTCACCGTAATGGGAAACAGCCCGGTGCCCTTTGCGTAAACAGTCACTAATAAAAAACAGGCCTTTATCGCAGTGTGACGAGCAGTTTATTTTGCAGACATGCCTCTGAACGGGAAATCTTAAATTTACTGCCGCTGTAGCGTAAACGAGCTGCTGGTGGCGCTGTCACTGAGGCAGTGGGTGATTCTCTTTCGCTATTAGCATGTCGTCCCCCGCATGTCTGCGACTGCGCCGTTGATAATGCAGACCTCCTCCCCGCCACCTTGTTTGTCTAGCAGCCTGTGCATATCTGTTTACTGAAATTACACTAATATTTATGTGCTCGCCCCTGGAGGGACCGGGCCTGTGCTGGTACCGTCAGTGTCGTGTTTGGATGCGGTCACAGGACCTCCCTCATCTGGGCGCCAGAATTCCCAAACAGAAGAACGGACACCCCCCCCCCCCCACCCCCCCCCGACCCTCGTGATAACCGTCTAACCACTGGCCACTGGATCGCCATGAGACAGCTGCGATGGGGCAGTAAGAAGCGGGACAGATTAACTGGGGCAGTGGCTGCTGGACGATCAAATGCGTCTATACTGAGTATCCGGGATGCTGATTGGGCCAAATCCCAAAGCTACAGCCAGTCCTCTTTGATCATTGGCCCGATGGTCGCTAATTCCCGATATTAAGACCGTTCCTAAGAAAGATACTAATGTGATGTTATTTTTTTTTTTATATTTATTTATCTTTTTAATATTCTTTTTAGGATATTGCTGGTGTATTTCTGTGTTGTGTAACCTTATTTGCACTATGTGCACTGCCTTTGCACTTTTGCACGATACAGACACTCCCCGAGTTACGATGGTCCTTGTTATGATATTTCGACTTTACGATGGGTGAATGTTCTTCATCTTTCATTACCGGATGTTTAAGGTCTGCTAGGGCAGGCTATGATTTTTGTCAGGATAGGTGTATCGTATTAAAATCCATTTTCGCCTTACGGAAAGATTATCGGAACATAACCGCATCGTAACCTGGGGAGAGACTGTATATATGCTTTTTTTCTGTACTCTGTGTATCTCACTGTATGCAAAACAAGTTCCCCCTGGGATTAATAAAGTCTGTCCCCGTGTATTCCCCCCCCCCCATGCATTTCGTCCAGCTTGGCTTGGCAGCCATGACCCCCACCAGGCCCCCGACCTGCTTGTCTCTGCGCTCCACTTCACTTTCTTTTTCACTTTGTGAATCTCCAAAGCAAAAAAACAGGAACACAGACCGTCAGCAGGATTGGCCAATCGTGGGCTCAGGTAGCTCACAGAGCTTCTCTCACACAGGAACATGTTTCTCCGATTTATGGGAAAACGTCTCCTCTAGCTGCCAGCCGCATGGGAGCCGGGTCATTTCGCTCATTGCGTGCGTCTGTGTGTGTTTGTCCGCTGTCCTCCGAAATAAAACCTGACACTTCCATGAAATCAGTGGCCAAGTCGTGGCCTTCACGGGAGCCCAGCTACAGATGTTTGTGATGTTCTCATGAGGCAGATATCATGCGTAATTCCAAACATATAAAACCTTTTAGAGCCTGACTTCTTTCCAGTGTCTCTGATGGAAAGTGGTGTTTTTTTTTTTTGCTTTGCTTTTTAATTTGCTTCGTAGGCTGATGCTGGGGTGTCACTGGGACAGTCCCCCCCCCCCCCCCCCCCCCGCCTTTGCTCTGAAGGCTCCTGGGAAGAGCGGTGCCTGCACTGGGTTGGTGGACAGTGAGGGACAGCACGTGCACACACGTCAGCGAGCGGTAATGCCAGCCCTCGGGAATGTTCTGGAATGTAGGCGAGTCTCTTTTCTTTTTCAGACTGTCCAACGTTATTTTAGCCAGACTATTCTTAGTAAAAACATAGCTTTTGTCTGATGCTTTAATATCGTGCTGCGTGTTTTTAGGGCATAGACATGAGGAACAGGTCTGCTTGTTTATAGTCAAACCCAGCCTTTGTTGTGGGTTGACCGTGATCAGCCTGGTCTGGCTGCAGGACTGGGGAAGCTCTAGATCCACACTGTCTGGACTTTGTGCGTGTTCATTCAACTCTGGCTGCTGGACCATGGAGCTTCAGATGTGCTGTGACATAAACCTTTTGTTTTGGTGGAATTTCTGTGTTTCATTACTTGAATGTCCTGGGAAGTCAGTAAAGGTCTGAATACAAACCAGTTCCTACATCTAAGCCAGTGAAGGTTCACAAACCAGCTCCTTCATCTAAGCCAGTGAAGGTTCACAGACCAGTCCCATCATGTAAGCCAGTGAAGGTTCACAGACCGACTCCTTCATCTAAGCCAGTGAAGGTTCACTGACAAGCTCCTTCATCTAAGCCAGTGAAGATTCACAGACCGGCTCCTTCATTTAAGCCAGTGAAGGTTCACAGACCTGCTCCTTCATCTAAGTCAGGGAAGGTTCACAGACCTGCTCCTTCATCTAAGCCAGTGGAGGTTCACAGACCGGCTCCTTCATCTAAGCCAGTGAAGGTTCACAGACCTGCTCCTTCATCTAAGCCAGTGAAGGTTCACAGACCTGCTCCTTCATCTAAGTCAGGGAAGGTTCACAGACCTGCTCCTTCATCTAAGCCAGTGAAGGTTCACAGACCGGCTCCTTCATCTAAGCCAGTGAAGGTTCACAGATCTGCTCCTTCATCTAAGCCAGTGAAGGTTCACAGACCTGCTCCTTCATCTAAGCCAGTTAAGGTTCACAGACCGGCTTCTTCATCTAAGCCAGTGAAGATTCACAGACCAGCTCCTTCATCTAAGCCAGTAAAGGTTCACAGACCATCTCACTCCATTCTCACTCTCAAAATAGACTGTGTTTGGTCTTGGGGTGGTTTAGACCCCTTGGATAGATGTTAAAGTCAATACAGTCCCCCCCCCCTTGTCATCGACTCATGCTGACAGCGCAGTCTGAGCCTTAGACCTTCTGGCTGCCTGCTGCACTGACCAGGCCACATCTTCATGCTGTGGCGGCTCGTTTTCTGTGAATTACAGTCCACTGCTGCCAATGAAATGTTCCCACCTGGAACTGCAGTCCTTGGTGCCGCTGCCATTCTTGGTGGCCATGAGGAGCCCTACTGGGCTCCTATCTTGATCAGCTTCTGTCAGTAGACCTGAAACACCCTGGCAGCTCCCCACTCCAGTGATGCATCAAACCAAAGAAGCCGGCGTGATTCACAGTGATTTGTTTAGCACACTGGCTGATAAACGAGTCTCAATTCATTTTTCCAGACCGTTCATTCATATGACTCACAGTGGGAGTGATTATTGTTGTGAAGAGCAGATGTGTATCCAAGGTAGCTGAATTAGGGTGCTTTTGATCAGGGGGTCAGGGGCAGTGTTTTCAGGGGGTGGGCTGGATATGAGGTGAGGACTGGGTATCCCACAATGCACTGTAACTCATTTGGGTAGAATGAGGTACTGCAAAAGCTCATTTTAAGCGCCACCTTCTGGAAAATGGGGGTGTTTTAAAGGAAACTGACTGGTATGTGAAGTGTAAACCATTTCAAGGACTCCTGGCAAGTTTGTGTGTGGCATGCTTCAGTCTGCAAGTCTGCAAGCCACCACTAGGGGCAGTACTGCAATGCACCAGTCTGACCATCGGGGGCATCAGTGTCATTAACTCCATGTTTGAAGGCATAAGTGCTGCTTCTGCTAGGCAGGTTCCCGCTAGACCGGGTTCACGGGTTTTGCAGCTAAAGGAGAAGAATTGTCTTTCGGCTTTAAGGGGGGAGGGTCGCGGGGAGAGGGGAAATCTTCAGGGGTTGGACCTTTGGACGGCTGTGGAGAAGGATCTTCCTCTGATTCCGCACTACAATTTGAGAGCTCCTTTGTGAATGGTCCGCCGCTTTTGCTGTGCTTGCTGCAGACATAATAGAAGAACACGAGGAGCAGATGTCCGGCCTGGCTTGGCCGTGAATACAGATGCTCGTAATGCCGTTAAGAGTAGACAGGTTGACATGTCATTCCTGGCCGTGGTCGGGGATTAAATGGATATTGGCCCTGGTGCTCGTACATCCTGTTATTTTTAGTGGATAGTCCTATTGTGTGAGGTGGGTGCTGCTTTGAAAGCAGGCCATGTCTACCCCCATCCAGCTGCTGTCTCTATCAGCACAAGATCTTACCGCAGGCAAAAAGGACAGATTTCCAGCACAATCGGACCAAATCACACCGCCAATGACTGTGTTCGGAGCTTTACGCTGTGTGTTGAATGGGTTGTGTATCAATGAGTCATACTCATCAGCCTAGGTTGTGCGTTGGAAAACCTACTGCCCAGTCTTGCATGACGGGCAGCTTTTAGAGGATAGCCCCGCCTCCCGTGGGCGTGGCCGGGATGTGACCTGGGCGTGGCCTGATGCTGACCTGACAGACTCCCAGGTAATGGATATAGCAGGGGGGGGGCCGTAATCACCAGACCTGGGATACAATGGCCTTTTATTAGGGACAGAGCTCACATTTAGGCCCTGAGTCCTGGGTACAATGGGGACCATTGATCAGAGCCAATACAGGTCCCATCTCTCATGCCCCCCCCCCAGTGACCAGAGCACCTTGGGGGACTGATAAATGTGACATCCAGGTATGTCCAGGTAGCTGAGCAGCAACCTCCAGAGCTTAGTCCCTGAAAGGTGCCATTACATCACGGCGTCTGTCTGGGAATTTTCTGAGTTCCCATTTTCATCCAGTTTGGAATGTCAGGTCCTGCTGCGGCTGTGGCTTCTTTCTTGCTTCGATCGTCTTACACGCTGTGTATCTCAGAGGGTAAGCTCCCCCAGGTGAAGGAACACCAGAAGAGTACCGACCAACGTAGACAGAAGTGGAAAGACCCAGAGGAGAACTGACCAACACAGACAGAAGTGGAAAGAGTCAGATATTTCATTCCAATGATGTTGACTAAAGGAGACCCCCTCCTGCACTACCATCTACACTCTGAATAGCGCCACCTTGTGTCCTTGTGTCCAGTTGGGTCTTGGACAACAAACCCACCCTTATTGATGCATGAAGTGACATCTCAAATCCTGCTGAATGCAAATATTTTGCAGAAACAGGCGAGTGAATTGACCTATTTTGATAAATGAGGAACACGTGTCGCCCCCCCCGAGTCCGGTCACTGGTGTATCCACATGCCCTATTCTCACCAGCTTCAGAACCACGTTGGAGGATGGTGCTTTTCAGAACCTCGGCGCACATTCAGGTAACTGCCTCTGCCCACCTTTCCCATCGAGGGCCGAAGCTACACAAAGAGGATCCAATAGGCAGAGCGCTCATGCTCAGGCTCAGGCTCAGGCTCAGGCTCAGGCTCAGGTTCAGGCTCAGGCGCTCAGGCTAAGTGACTTCCTCCCAACCGCTGATTTCTTCAGGGAAATGTATTCCCAGGCTAGACTCAGCATCCGTGGTAATGTTTATGTAAGTTTTTTTCTTCCTTTCCGTTTGTGGAGGAACGGCTATTTCTCTAACCTTTAGCACACAGAGTGTGATGCCCTTCCTGTTGCACTTATCTCAGCACTTCCTGTAACACACTGACCCCACCCAATAGCCAGTCACGCCCCTGCTGTTTCACTCATTATATTGTAGAAAAAGAATACAATGAACCAAACTTGTTGCAACTGCTGAGTTGAGTCAAGCCACATAAAAACACAACATGCTCCAGTTTTACCAGTGTGGGCCAAGTAGGAAAGGGTGTGGTTTTAATGGTCAGACACAGGGTCCTACATGTGCCACGATTCACACAAAAAAATCCAGGTGTTTCTACACAGCGATACAAATCTACATCATCATATGACTACAGATTCTTATCGACTTCACAGCTTCACCTGTCAGGTGTGTGGAAGCTATTTTTTCTGTCATCTTTGACCATTTTATCAAACCTTGAGGCTTGTGGTCTGCATTCCCAGCCACCACACTGTCCGGCACATTCACAGGACTACAGAGGACTTGTGCGATGGCCATTAGGATTCCCCTAAGGGTTCCGCTGAGGGATCTCAAGGGTCCTCATAGGAGTTCTTGCAAGGGTTCTCGATAGGACTCTCATAAGGATTCCTGTAAATGTTCTACTGAGAGTTTTCATAAGGGGTCTGGACTGAAAGGATTCCTGAATATTGAAGCGAACACATGTTGAGGACATGTAAAAAGCCGCTGTCAGACTACTGCTGTGTGATGGATGCTCACTAATGTGTGTATTCCCATTCCGGAAATTTCGGTACGGGTATCTGCCCATTTAATCTGATAACTGTGGTGAGACCATGGAGCTGAAAAGCTGACTGTGTCCCAGGCCGTGGAGAAGCCTTTGTGCTGGAGTTTGGTCCATAATGACTGTGATGTAATTAGCTGTAATTCCCCACCGCGGGGCCTGGTCACCACACTACCATGAGTAAGGGGGAAATGAAGGAGGGGCTACTTAAAAACCACACATTGTACATCTGCATCTCAGACACAGAGTGCCTTCCCAGCATGCACCACTGTGATCCCGGGGCCATGAGCTGTCTCTGACAGTTTAACCAGCCGCAAGCTCCTATCAAAACCTCGAAGAGTGGGAAGGATTGGGGGGGGGGGGGGGGGGTCACTGACTCATCCACCACAAATAGGTTTTTTGGGAGTTATGCAGTCATGGAGGTAGGGCGGGGATTCCCGGGGTGGGGGGCGGTTGACATCTCCCATGGTGTGGGAGAGATATCAGTAACTGTGCTCACACAGACTGGGAGGCAAACAAACATCAGCTGCTCTGTTCTGAATAATCTGGCACTTCCCAGAATTCCCCCGATCCCCGCCCACCAACCGTGCCCCCGTACACACATCTGGTAATGGGCGTGTCTGAGTCCTGGGTGTGACCCCCCCCATACACACACACACACACACACACACACACACACTCTCAGGTTTGATCATATCACCACTGTGAGGTGAAGGATTGAGAAACACACAGGGGAACTCTGAGGGGTTAACTGGTGTTGCTGTAGTCTCTGCACAATCTGGCCTGCAAACTCTGATCCAGGGTCAGTCCTACATGGCTGGTCAATCTGAAGAACTGAAGAAGGTTGTCTGGTGATGAGGTCGGTCAGGCCAACACAAGGACAGGAAGCAGGAAGTCAATCCCCCCCCCTCCCCCCATGCTGGACGTCTCATTACGGTGAAGAATCGGTCGAGTCGAGGGCAAATTCAGGGCTAGAGAGGAAATGAATGCATGTTTTGGTTTTCGGAGGACAAGGTTCAGAAAGACACTGTGAGGGAAAAGGCAGCAGCGTCTGTTCCCATTAAAGCAGGAACAGAAATAACTGTACGGTGTACGGCGACTTTGCAACCTCCGGTTGGGGTTTGAGTGCGAGGACTCTTCGTACCATCTGTGAAGAAACTGACCCCCAGTTTTTCCCACTCAGGGTGAAAGAAGAAGAGGACAAGCAGCAATGAGGTGGATAGACCCCCATATCACATCGGTGTCCTTGAGATCCTGGACAAGTCCTTCTGGAGGCGTGTTGTCCATACAGTTAGCAGGACGGCACCCAATAATGACAACAACAATGTTAACAACATCAACAACAACAACAACAACAATGTTAACAACATCAACAACAACAATGTTAACAACAACAACAACAATGTTAACAACAACAACAACAACAACAACAATGTTAACAACATCAACAACAACAACAATGTTAACAACAACAACAACAATGTTAACAACAACAACAACAACAATGTTAACAACATCAACAACAACAATGTTAACAACAACAACAACAACAACAATGTTAACAACAACAACAACAACAACAATGTTAACAACATCAACAACAACAATGTTAACAACAACAACAACAATGTTAACAACAACAACAATGTCAACAACAACAACAACAATGTTAACAACATCAACAACAACAACAACAATGTTAACAACATCAACAACAACAACAACAACAATGTTAACAACATCAACAACAACAATGTTAACAACAACAACAACAATGTTAACAACAACAACAACAACAACAACAACAATGTTAACAACATCAACAACAACAATGTTAACAACAACAACAATGTTAACAACAACAACAACAACAACAATGTTAACAACATCAACAACAACAACAACAACAATGTTAACAATGTTAACAACAACAACAACAATGTTAACAACAACAACAACAACAATGTCAACAACAACAACAACAATGTTAACAACAACAACAACAACAACAATGTTAACAACATCAACAACAACAACAACAACAATGTTAACAACATCAACAACAACAATGCTAACAACAACAACAATGTTAACAACAACAACAACAATGTTAACAACATCAACAACAACAACAACAACAATGTTAACAACATCAACAACAATAATAATAATAAGTAGCATTTGCACATTTTCTTGGGAATCCATCAGTCCCTCCAGTACGGGCTTTGCCTTTTAATCAAAGGCTGCTCAGAGTGTCTCCACACCCTTGGCGCACTCAGAAGACCTGCATGCTTCCACATCCGTCTACTACATCCCATGATGTCACAACCTCATTCCCACTCCCTGTGGGGGAATTCTGTGGGTTCCCTGCTGATCACGTTTCTGTTCCTGTGTATGGGAAATCGCTTTCACACATACAGACAGGCAGATATAAACAATGACACGCAGTCCAACATCTGGGCTCTGTGTCATCTGGCTGAGGAGTTTTCTTCAAACCAGAAGAGCACTCCTGGTTCTGTATACCTGGGGGTGTTCCACGAAGCAGGATTAAGGGAAAGTCTGACTTATTTCGACAAGTCTGGCTTATTTAAGTGGGAATTCCGTTCTATCAATGTATCTTTAATGAATCCCTGCTGAGTTACCATGGTAACTTAGGCGAGTGAGCAAGTCTGATCCGGACCTGTTGCCTGTACTATGAAGCGGGGTTACTGGCTTATCGGGGTAACTTGTCGGATTTAAGGTAGTCTAGGCAAAAATGTAAGTGAACGCATATGAAGTCCATTTAAACTGTGGTACCTTAAATCCGACAAGTTACCCCGATAAGCCAGTAACCCCGCTTCGTAGTACAGGCCACAGGTTAACTGTCTCGTTTAGTTAAGCATTGTCTCAATGAACGTCCAACGTGTTGGAGTCCCAAAAGATCGTTCCGTTGGACGAAATTCTGCACTCTCACTACTCATGTCATTTAATAAATATAATAAAGGCTATAAAAATCACGTCTCAGCATTTAAATTAATTCCAAAATAATTCAAGTAAAAGCTTATCCATATTACAAAGGTCAAACATGAAATGCAATGACTGAAACTGAAAAAAAATATGGTTAAAATTATATGAACAGGAAGATATTTTTATATTTCGTTAGTCACTGTGTACTTTGAAAGTTTATTAGTAAAATAGCAAAGACAAGATACGGTTATTTGTGCAGAACATTTCACACGGATGCGATTGAAAGTATTCTTATGGAGATCAAATAATACAGAATAACATTTTACAGTAAGAATGATAAATGAACTCAGGTTCCCCGTTGGCTATGGGGATCAAACCAAGAACTTTCACATTATAAGGCGACAGCCTAAACCACCGTGCCACTGTACTAAGCACTTGTAACATTTACGTAACTTATACATTTAGTCTGTCCGTAATTCATTGCCAAGCCAACTCCCTGGCTGTGTTTATGGCCACATTATTGCCTTTTTTAGCGATTACATCCTAGTATTTTTCATACAGCTCCATCAGCAGCGTTTGTTTTTGCGGAGGAAAAAAACACCACTCTCATTTTACACGCTTTCCGACTCATTTGATCAATCTATCGTTCATCCGTTAATCTGGGCTTCTTAAACATCGCGGGTGTGCGCACTAAGTGAGACTATGCAAGTCTGTCTTGGATGAGCCTTGATTAGCTGAACTGCGCTAGTGGAACGACATGAGGCCAAGTTTAGAGATGGCGCTAATTTGAGTCTGACTTTTTCGGGAAAGTCAGGCTTTCTTTAGCTACTTTCATGTAATACCCCTCTGTATACCTAAGTGAGGTATCGTGAGCTCAGTGAGCAGGACCAGTCACAGGCCTCTCCCACTCTTCTCTGGTTCTGCTCCACCCCTGTCTAGTTCCTCTCTGCTCCTCTCCTCTACTACTCCTCTCCTGCTCTGTTCATCTCCAGCTCTTATTCTGCATTTTTCCTCCCTGCCCTTGAGGAGACCCGCTGCCTTTTTTTTGCCCCCCATCCTGCTGCTTTTTCACTCTGACATTATGGCTCTGTTGTGAGGGCTCGGTGCTGGGTGCCACAGAGGGGGGAGGGGAGACATTAAATTACCCTGCATCTGGCTGACTTAAGACAGCTGCCCCTCCCCCCCCCCCCACACCCCCTCCACCGTCCACAGCCGATATCCATGCTGCTGTTTGTCTTTCTTTGACTTGCTTTTTGATCGCGTTTCCTGTTCCTCTTCCTGTTCCTGTTCCATGGTTCCCTGGCTCTGATCTTTCAGAGCTGTGGCCCTCAGGGCTTTTATGAATGGTACTCAATGGTGCACGAGCTTCAGCCTCAGCCCGTGACGCCTTTACACAGCAGCTGGGAGTCCTAGTGCTTGTCAGCAGCCCCGATTCCTGATGATGCTGCACAGTAATCAAACACTTTTTTTTTCCGGGGGGGGTTCAGCTTTTCCTTTCCATTCAATACACAGCTTCAGTTTAAAGCCAGGTGACACAACTAGCTAACAATTACAAATAAAGACACAATTAAGACTGCATATTCTTATTAGAGCCAGTGCTTATGCATTAGGTCCTGTCTTTAAGGGTTCAGTATCTTGCCCTGTGTTTAAGGGTTTTGTTTTAGGCCCATGAACTCAGATTTCATAGCATATCTGTGTCGTTAAGAGCATCCTTGTTGGGCCACCTGCTGATTCTTAGCCTACAGGTTTGGTTTAGGAGTAAGGATCAGGAATTTATCCTCCAGAAAATTCACAATCCACGCAGTTACCGGATACAGGCAGCCAATCAGTTTCACCAGTAGTTACTTCAGCAGAACGTCAGCAAGACCTTTTCACCGTCTGGAAAATCCGGCTCCTTTTCCCAAACTTAAGCAATGCGGCTTTTTACTGCAGCGTCTGACGTCTTTGAGCAGAAACCCAAGCGGACATTCTAACATTCTGAATTGCAGCCGTGTGAAGCAGGAAGCGGTCTGCGAGGTTCTGTAAACAAAATCAGGGCCGTGTGACCAGCACGAAAGCCGCCACGCTGATTCATAGCATGGCTGTGTTTCGCTCACCTCGGGGGTTGGGGGGGTGGAGTGGGGCACCATGGGACAGCACCCTCTGACGTCTCACTTGTTTGGTACCGGATGCAGACCTGGTTATGCCTCATGCGTCTTATTGCTCTGTTTTTGCAAACCTTTGATCATATGATTATATAGCGCCTTTCTCAACACTTAACCCCCATGTGGCAATGTGATAGTTCGACTCAAAACAGCTAATGATATACCATTTAAGGAAAGATAATAACAGACACAGAAAAGTAGGGCCATCCAGCTAGCTGACCTTTGACCGTGAGGGGGGGGGGCTGGGGAGCAGGGCAGTTATGGAAAAAGGGTTACATCCTGAAGGTTGTTGGTTTGAGTCCTAGAGGCAGGGCCTGACACAAAGGGCCTTTCTGTGACATGCTCCCACACTTGAACGACTGGCTGCTGTAAGGTGCTGTAACAGGGGGTCTGGCTGCTGAAAGGTGGGGGGGGGGGTGGTGGCTGCTGTAAGGTGGGGGGGGACTGGTTGCTGTAAGGGAGGGTTGGTCCTCACAATGAACCATTTGAAGGTCTTATTCACTCACTTTTGGCCCATTTGTGAAAGGTCAAAGGTCATAGCATAGGGACATTCTGGAAAAGAGGTGCTGTCTGGGGGCTTCAGCTATCCTCTCTCTCTCATGAATCAGTGTTATTGTCCATAGTTACTCAAACAAAGTGACCAAATGTCCCCACGATGTAATTAAAACCTGTTTTTGTTAATGTTGTGGGGACCATTTTTCAGGTCCCCACAAAGATCTGTGAATGCAATCAAAAAACTAAAAATGTCAAAAGTCTCATATTTAGTTAGTGGTAGGGGCTACGGTCGTGATGTTGGGATTAATAATAATAATCAATATTTTATTGATCCCTATGGGGAAATTGTCTTTTACGCCTCCCTCAACTTGCTCTTTGTAGAGTGAGCTGTCTGTGAAGGGCAGCCACCCGTAGCGGCACCCAGGGAGCCGGGGGTTAAGGGCCTTGCTCCAGAACCTCTAGATGTGCTGAGGCTGGGTTTGAATTGGTGACATTGTGATTACAGACACACAGGCTTAGCCCACTGAGCCACACACTGCCGCCAATTGCGCTTATCCCCACAGAAATGAAGATATAATTACAAATCTGTGTGTGTGTGTCTGGCAGCCACACTGTAATAATCAACATGGACTGACTCATTTCCGACAAGCTGCACACAGCAGTTTAGATCGTGCCTTTCACAGGATGTCCGTTAAACCACATTAGATAAACCTTAATAGGCGTGTGTGTCTGTGAAAGCCTCGCAGCAGAACGCCTGCCCTGGAGCTGCCGGGACACTGCGTGCATGACATCCTCCTCACTGCAGCCCGCACTGCAAAACTCTGGAAGAAATTCAAAGTGTAAGGGCTCTGTTTTAGTTAGCGGTTAGCTAAAAGTGTAGCTGCTGCCCAGAGCAGATGCAAAGATGCTTTCAACAGTTTGTTGGCGGTGCCACACACACACACACACACACATGCCCAAAGGGCAGGCTTCCTAATCCCTCCCAACATCTACAAACCAAAGATTATATGTGGAATTGCCATAGTTAATCCCATCACATCCAAGCAGTTGCCAGATGAAGAGTGAGACTGGTAATCTGGGCACAAAATCATTTCTGAGATATAAATGGCCTCTTGAACTCAATCACTAGCTGTGAGTTAACCGGGCCAGCAGGGGGCAGTATCAGCAATAGGGTCTGGCGTTTGTTTATCTATATCTATACCTATGTGACATGTGCCATGGGTTTGGGGTCACACTCCTCCTGTGGTCTGTCCTCCCCAGCTACAGAGTGTGACATCAGCAGGGCGGGGTCAGAATTAGCGAACTTGAGCCTCATTTGTGGACCTGAATTGTGGCCACGCCCAGAACCTCATCATCGCACATTACGGGCATCTTGTACATGAATCCCTTTTTTAATGAGCCGGTCTTCCAGGCTTTTCCACACTCCCCCAACTCATTTATGTTTCTTTGGTGACTTCCTGTACATGCAATGCACACTCGCACCCGAGCCAGGGGTATGACGTCAGCGAGGCCCGTGTCAGGCTGGGAAGCCGCAGCAATTCAGGCGCATGAGTGTATAGACACGAGCCCCCCCCCCCCCAGGAGCGGGAGAGCTGCTTCCACATCCAGACACGGAGGTCGTTCTCAGGTCGGCGGGGGGTGACTTCCGCCTTCCGCTAGTCATTAGAGCAGGGGGTGGGGGCCAGGGGCCCGCGCTCGTGGTCTAATGATGCAGGATGTCTCACAGACCGCTGGCAGGAAGAAGCACTTTGTCCCCAGGCTGCGTGCCCTCAAATGAGACTGAACATGGAGGGCACAGGGACCCAGGCGCTCACAATGCGGGGCTCAGTCAGCGCCACAAGAAGACAGGAACCAATATTGGAAGTTTAAGAAGCGGTGATCTGCTCTGTTATATTTCCAACACCGTGTAAAAAGGCAGCAGCTTGGCCAGCTGCAGAAGGGTAGCTCTGACTCCAGCACTAGTTCTGCATGGGACGTTTGCAGGACGCCCCCGGGCTGCGTGTCTGTGAGTGAGCGAGTGTGGCATGACGGTATTGCCCCGGCCCGGTTGGGCACTGCCTGCCTCCCTGCGCATTCTGCGGCAGGCTCCATATCGCTCCTGACTGGCTTGGCAGCGAATCAACCCACTCATCGTAATTAGATGTCGATCTGTGCTGTCACTGCCAAGACTCCGACAGCATCTCTCTGCCTCCCTGTGGTCCCACCTCCTCCTTGATCTGAGCTTTACCTCAAAGATCTAGGCTTAATCACAGGGGCATATACAAGGGGCCTGGCCAGAGATCACATCCTGTGGCTACTGAAGAGCACATGTCACTTCCTGTGGCTACCGGGCAGCACGTGTCACTTCCTGCGACCGCTGACGAGCACGTGTCACTTCCTGTGTCCTGGGGGTTCTTATTGTTATAAAATGTACCGGTTCATTTAAGAAGCCCAAATCCAATCTTCAAAGCATATTTGGATCTGCTTGTGCGGAAGGCATCTGGTTGGACCTTCAGGGAAGGGAAGTGGAGATGAGTGTGCAGTCAGAGGCCCTTGGGTCATTCCTGGCCACCAGACCCCACCCCCTGTGGGATTCGCCCCCTCCATTTCAGTGTTTGGGCCGCCCAGCAAAGGCCGGTTGTATTTCAGGTCACCTTTTCTACCCCGACTCAACTATAACGAAAAGAATTCCTCAGTTCTGTTATTTATTATTTCCTAAAGTTTTTCCTTAAAACGGGGACTCACAAAGTGCACAGTAAGTAAGGAAAAGGGGTGACGTAAATTACTGTGACATTTAAGAGAGGAGTATGAGGTTAGGGAGAGGGATGCACTGGGCTCTGAAGACAGGCCTTTAAATTTCCAAGTTTATTTACGTCGCTATAAAAACTGATTTCAGCCTGTTTGTTTGATGACAGCTGCAGACTCAATGGGTAAAGGGAGAGATTACCCATGATGCACCAAAGAGAAAGTCAGGTCAATGGCTTTCCAAGAAGACACAGTCTATCTCTGTCGCTCCTAAAGCACAAACCACAAAGTAATATTGATGATAAATATATGTATATGAATGTGATCACCTTCTGTCTCCTCCTCCACCTTTTTGCTAAGGACCTCCCGTTTGTCTGGAAGACCGTGTCGTTCTGCAGGCTTCCTTCTGGGCGGCTCACCTGTTTTTGACGTTAGCGGTAGGTTTGTGTGGACTGAGTCAGCGATTTTGGCCATTTGTGCAGTGCAGCTGTTAATCGTTCATGACTAATTAAGTGGTACCTCCCCAATGTGCCACATTCAAAGTTCTTTAGGTTCTTCCTGCTCTTAACAATTAGCAGTTAGCATGATACAGAGACATTAACCTGAGAAACTCGTAACACGGGGCCAGTGCATTCTCCATCCTGCAAACACAGGGACGCCGGCCCAGGGTTCGACCCCAGTGCATTCTCCATCCTGCAATCTCAGGGACGCCGGCCCAGGGTTCGAGCCCAGTGCATTCTCCATCCTGCAAACACAGGGACACCGGCCCAGGGTTCGACCCCAGTGCATTCTCCATCCTGCAATCTCAGGGACGCCGGCCCAGGGTTCGAGCCCAGTGCATTCTCCATCCTGCAAACTCAGTGACACCGGCCCAGGGTTCGACCCCAGTGCATTCTCCATCCTGCAATCTCAGGGACGCCGGCCCAGGGTTCGAGCCCAGTGCATTCTCCATCCTGCAAACACAGGGACACCGGCCCAGGGTTCGACCCCAGTGCATTCTCCATCCTGCAATCTCAGGGACGCCGGCCCAGGGTTCGAGCCCAGTGCATTCTCCATCCTGCAAACTCAGGGACACCGGTCCAGGGTTTGACCCCAGTGCATTCTCCATCCTGCAATCTCAGGGACGCCGGCCCAGGGTTCGAGCCCAGTGCATTCTCCATCCTGCAAACACAGGGACACCGGCCCAGGGTTCGACCCCAGTGCATTCTCCATCCTGCAATCTCAGGGACGCCGGCCCAGGGTTCGAGCCCAGTGCATTCTCCATCCTGCAAACTCAGGGACACCGGTCCAGGGTTTGACCCCAGTGCATCCTCCATCCTGCAATCTCAGGGACGCCGGCCCAGGGTTCGACCCCAGTGCATTCTCCATCCTGCAAACTCAGGGACGCCGGCCCAGGGTTCGACCCCAGTGCATTGTCCATCCTGCAAACTCAGGGACGCCGGCCCAGGGTTCGACCCCAGTGCATTCTCCATCCTGCAAACTCAGGGACGCCGGCCCAGGGTTCGACCCCAGCGCATTCTCCATCCTGCACACTCAGGGACGCCGGCCCAGGGTTCGACCTATTCGTGCTTCTGCATGTCACTGGTGGCCCCAGTGACATAATGTCATGTGAGTCACAGATGTCACAGCTCTCTGTCCCCACTGGGGATAGCGGAGTGCGGGGGGGGGGGGGGGGGGGGTTAAGACAGCAACAATCTGGAAGGCTGGTAGGTGGGGGGAGGTGGGGCAGGGAGAGGCTAATGAAATAAGTGTTCGTAGGTGCAGCAAAACAATAGAGACGCGGAGCAGACTGATGATGTAGGAGAGTCTGCAGAGATCAGGCTGCACAGACGCCTGTCAGAGTAACGGAGATGGCGTGTGCGGGGGGGCGTAAAGTGAGAGCCCCCCAGGGCTGTTCATTCTAATATGACAGCAAAAATATTGGTCATTGGATACTGGAGATCAAACTCCATTACATTAAGGTGGCAATGGGGGGGGGGGCGGGGGGGCTCCATCTGTGCTGCTGATTCTCCCAGGCTGACGGCCATCAGATCTGCTGCTGTGCTCAGCCAGAGTGTAAACAGGCTGACAGGCCTTCATCCTCCTCTTCCTCCTTCTTTTCCTCACACGTTACGTTCTGGACTCCGTGTTCCGCTTCTTTCCAGAAAGCTGCAGACCCCGCTTACATAAGAGATACACTTACGGATCTTGTGGGATTATTTGCCGTCCGATATCCATGAGCATTAACAGGAACCCCCGCTTGGGTGAGCAGAGGAGCGGGTCAGGAGTGCTCTGGGGAGCTCGGCGTCCAGCCCCAGCGTATGAGGGGATCGCGACCCCACCTAGCAGATGGGGGGGGGGGGGGGGTGTGGGCTGGGGCAGAGGCCAGCCATCTCCTTGGGAGGCTAAACGGGTTAATGATCGGGGGAATATGCGGGTTAAGGTCCTTATCCTGCTGGAGCTTCTGAGGTAATGCCACATTAATCTCCTTCACCTCTGAGGACATTAGCGGGCGCTTTACACGGGTTTAGCCACTGGCCCGTCAGACCGTAGCCAGGGAAACCGTCTCCCTGGCGTCGTGCCAAAGCCCGGCTCTGTCCCGTTTGGGTCTGTTATGGATTGATTTTCTGCCTCTTCTTAATTCCCGCCCATGTTCCCGACCTGCCTTGGGAGAACATCTGCCAGAGTAACATCCCTCAAAGCCACCATGGAGAAGCTGTCTGCTGGGCAATTCCCACTTTCTACAATGGGACCTAGAAAGGAAGATCCTCATCTTTAATGGGCTCTTCTGTTGGGCTGAAAATGTTCTAATGATGACAGTCTGTCTCTCTCTCTCTCTCTATGTATCTCTCTCTGTGTTTCTCTGTTTCTGTCTCTCTATGTCTCTCTGTATCTCTGTCTGTCTGTCTCTATTTCTCTCTGTATGTCTTTCTATTTCTCTCTCTCTTGCTGTCTCTCTCTCTGCCTGTCTCTCTCTGTCTCTATCTATCTATCTATCTATCTATCTCTCTGTCTGTCTCTCTCTCTATCTCTCTCAGTCTGTCTCTCTCTCTTTCTCTCTCAGTCTCTCTCTCTATCTCTTTCAGTCTCTCTCTCTATCTCTCTCTGTCTCTCTCTCTCTCTCTCAGTCTGGATCCCAGGTTTCCAGGTCAGATGCCTTTGTTCACACTTGGGTCTCTTTCCCACTCCAGACTCTGGCCTGCTAAGCCTCGCTGAAACTTGCCTGCCCTGCTCTGACACCCCAAAGGCTCTTAACACCATAATCCGGGCCTCTGCTGGGAGCTTACTTGTGGTCTTTCTGATGTGGCTGTTTGTACGTTAAATGAGCAATGGTGTGTGGATGTCATCTGTGCTAAGGGTGGGGGGTTTATTGTGTGTGTGGTTTGTATTATACATTTGGTCTGTGTTGTGTGCTGTAATATGTGGTTTATAATGTGAGTGAGGTCTGCATTGTGGGCGTGATTTATGATGTGAGTGTGGTGTACAGTGTGAATGTGGTCTGTGTTAAGTGTGAGGTTTATAGTGTGAATGTGGTTTGTATTATGGGTGTGGTTTATAGTGTGAGGGTCATTTGCAAAGTGGGTGTGGTTTGTAGCATTTGGGTAGTCATGAGTGCCAGGGAGTCATGGACGTGGTTTGTGATGTGAGATTTGGTTTATAGTGTGAATGGGGTCTGTGTTGTGGGTGTGGTTTGTACTATCGGTGTGGTCTATGTTGTGGACATAGCTTATGCAATGAATGTAGGTATAGTTTCTATTATGAATGTGGTCTGTGAGTCATGGGTGTGGTTTGTGATGTGGGTGTGGTTTGTGATGTGGGTGTGGTTTGTGATGTGGGTGTGGTTTTTAGCATACATAGCATAAACTGCAGACTGTACAGTCTCACATTTTAGAGTCTCACCATTCAGTAGCCAAGATGTAGCTTTAGAATACAACCTGGAAGGCCCCTCTTCTCTCGCCATAACCACAATCACAGCCCAGCGAGTGTCCCACCCCCTCTCACCTTCTGCCCACTTCAGAGCAGTTACCCAAGGCTACCCTAGGAAGAGGGACAGAGGGCAGGAAATGACATCATCAGCCTTAGTGGGCTGGGTGATCCGTGCTGCTGTCTTGGAGCTAAAAATAAATGCCAGCAGGGGTTCAATGAAGTCCAGTAAGGGGTGGAGCTACGGGAAGGGGTGGAGCTAAGGGGCCCACCGGATGCCACATAAACAATAACACAGCTGGACCAGAAGGTGGCAGAGTCATTAAAGTGTTGAACATTGATCTCCTTACTGAAGCACATTAGCTGGTTCAACAGGGCTGGTGTGTATGTGCGTACATATGGCAGCTACTTTGGAGTGAATTACAGCAGAATCCTCCAGTCAGCTTTCGTGTGTCTCTGTGTGTCACTGTAGGTGTCATTCAGACCTTGTGGCGACATCCCCATGAAATAAAAAGTAGGACAACCTGAAATGCGCTGTGCCCAGTCCATCCTGGGACAGAGTTTGGGAATTAGCTGACTTAGATCTTCTCCCACGTCAGGGGCAGACAGCCAGAGAGGCCTAGAGTGGGCGGGATCCTCAGTCTGACAGCCTTGTGGGGGGGGGGGGCTGTAGTTCCTCGGATGATTTTATTTCTCTCCTCTGTGGCTCCAGACACCAAATGAAGAGGAAGCACTTCATTTGTAACTCACTTACCGGAAAGGGTTAGGGCTAGAAGCTGCCCCTCCCGTCAGGGGACAGGAGGGGACGTGGCCCCTCCCATCAGGGGACAGGAGGGGACGTGGCCCCTCCCATCAGGGGACAGGAGGGGACGTGGCCCCTCCCATCAGGGGACAGGTGGGGACGTGGCCCCTCCAGTCAGGGGACAGGAGGGGACGTGGCCCCTCCCATCAGGGGACAGGTGGGGACGTGGCCCCTCCCGTCAGGGGACAGGTGGGGACGTGGCCCCTCCCGTCAGGGGACAGGAGGGGACGTGGCCCCTCCCGTCAGGGGACAGGTGGGGACGTGCCCCCTCCCATCAGGGGACAGGAGGGGACGTGGCCCCTCCCATCAGGGGACAGGAGGGGACGTGGCCCCTCCCATCAGGGGACAGGTGGGGACGTGGCCCCTCCCATCAGGGGACAGGTGGGGACATGACCCCTCCAATCAGGGGACAGGTGGGGACGTGGCCCCTCCCATCAGGGGACAGGAGGGGACGTGGCCCCTCCCATCAGGGGACAGGAGGGGACGTGGCCCCTCCCATCAGGGGACAGGTGGGGACGTGGCCCCTCCCATCAGGGGACAGGAGGGGACGTGGCCCCTCCCATCAGGGGACAGGAGGGGACGTGGCCCCTCCCATCAGGGGACAGGAGGGGACGTGGCCCCTCCCATCAGGGGACAGGAGGGGACGTGGCCCCTCCCATCAGGGGACAGGAGGGGACGTGGCCCCTCCCATCAGGGGACAGGAGGGGACGTGGCCCCTCCCATCAGGGGACAGGTGGGGCAGGCCCATCCAAGGCTGGGATACATGTGACTTTACCAACGAGATGCCGCCACTCTGCTGTGCTGCTGATGCCTGCTGACCTTTGCCTCCGACCCTCAGTTTGCTGACTGCAGTGACAGCTTCCATTTGACCCTCCCTCCCCAGTGAACAAGATGGCTTTGATGTGTGTATTGGGGTGCTAGGAGGGAGGGGTGGGGGTGGCAGAGCTCCCATAATGCATTTAGAATGGAGCGTGCATCCTGCAGCAGCGCGAGGGGCTCTGATGTGATTAGCGGCTATTCATTTGCAGGCTGTGCGGTGCTGCCGCGCTCTCGCTGCCTCGAACCGCTGCCGTCTCCTCTTCTCTACATTAGATTAAGTCCGGCTGCCACACACTCGCACGCTGCGCTTGCAGGTCCATTTATATGGCCTAATGTAACACAAAATTCATTACTGAGAGCATGACGCTGAGGCTAGTGTGCATGGCACCCCTCCCTGACTGACACAAACTGACACAAAGGGCCATGTAAGAATGGACAGAAAGGCCAGGGGGCAGAGAGAGAGATGGGGATGCAGGTGGGGGGGGGGGGGGGGGATGGGGCAAACAGAGAGATGAAGAGACAGGCGAAGGCCAGAGAGAGAAGAGGAGACAGATGGGGTGGGGGGGGGGGGGTGAGAGAGAGACAGGTGGGGGGGCGAGAGAGAGATGGGGATGCAGGTGGGGGGGGGGGCAAACAGAGAGGTGAAGAGACAGGCGAAGGCCAGAGAGAGAAGAGGAGACAGATGGGGGGGGGGGGGGGGTGAGAGAGAGACAGGTGGGGGAGCGAGAGAGAGATGGGGATGCAGGTGGGGGGGCAGAGAGGTGGGGAGACAGGTGGGGGGGCAGAGAGGTGGGGAGACAGGTGAGCCTCCAGATAGAGAAGCAGCCTTGAGAATGAGGAGAAATGGAGATGGGGGGGTCCATCCGCCCCCACCCTCCCCCCAATATTAGATTTCCCTCTGCAGTGTAATGATGCTAAATGGGATTCAGCTCAGCAGCGCCAACCTAAAAGAAATCCCATTTTCCTGCCGACACACAGCGATGCACACAAGCCAACACAAACACACACACACACACATGCAGTCACGGGTATTACCACAGACAGACAGACAGACACACACACACACACACACACAGACACATGCAGTCACGGGTATTACCACAGACAGACAGACAGACACACACACACACACAGACACATGCAGTCACGGGTATTACCACAGACAGACAGACAGACAGACACACAGACACACAGACAGACAGACAGACAGACACACACACACACACAGACACATGCAGTCACGGGTATTACCACAGACAGACAGACAGACAGACAGACAGACACACACACACAGACACATGCAGTCACGGGTATTACCACAGACAGACAGACAGACACACACACAGACAGACAGACACAAACACAAACACAGATACATGCACACACACATGGCCACATTACTCCATTGGTCCTCTGATTTATTAAAAATTAAAGAAAGCCCAGCAACCCCCCCCCCCCCCCCCCCGCCTTCTCCCAGACCCCCCACTATGGTCACTCCAACCCGTTTTTTCCTTTCCAGGATTTCCCATTCCCGTAGATGTTTGATGTGCCTAAATTTCAATGGGACGCATCATTAGAAAATGCCGTTTGGTTTAGTTGGAAACCCTGAAGAAAAGCAGAGCCCAGCCCTTTCCTGCTGACCTCCACAGCCGACTCATGCCCGCTCGAAGCCGACTGTAGCTACCGCTCAAAATTCCTGCCCAAGGGCTTTCTGAGTTACGCACCAATCATCAATCGCCTCAAGAGTGGAGACTGATGATTGGTCCTCCCTGAGAGTCTGTCTCGTGGCTTTGATTACATGTTATTAACCCTGTAGCTGGGGGCATTAGCCTGGGGGGGGACTCACTGCCTGTGTCTTGCTTTCTGCAACTCATTTAACACACGATGCTTTCAATCAGACTGGAAATGGAAGCCCAAACCACACACCATGAACATAGCTTCAGCAACCGTGTCCTCAATGCCGCTGAGGTCACTTCCTGCGCTCCACTTCCTGTGCTCACTTGATTGGTCCTCATTATGTGGGAACGCCATCTCCAATGTCGCCCATGTGATGCCCCACCTGCTCCTCAGTAGTTTTTTTAATACCGTTCCACCTTTTTCTAATAACTGAGCAGGGGGCAGGACAACTAATTTGTTGTTAAAATATGGGAAGAAAATATAACCATCATAGTTAGACTCAGATCAGTGGACATGTGAAACCCATGATGGGGTCTGTGTGTCGAAGCAGCTGATCGGTATCACCAACAAAGATACCACTATGGGGTTCCAATAAAACAAGAGCACTGTAGGGTGGCACAACGACAGGGGTACGGGGTGCTGTTCTGTAATGCTGGAGGTAAGTGCCGATCCTCTGGGTCCCCGGCCGCCCGAGGCAACATGGTGCGGAGGTCCGAGGCACCTTCCAATCGACAGGCTGAAGGTCTGAGTGAGGGACCAGTGTGTGGCTACAACGTGCAGGAAGGGGCTTCGGAATAAACAAGTCATTTTATTTGAAAGATAGAAGGAATTTGCTAGTTTTAAATGTTTTCGGTGAAATAAGTAACTATGCCGTGTCGTTTCTGGTAGGTTCCGGCACTGTAGTTGTTGCTAAGAGTAACTCATTCTTGATTTTGCAGTGTGTTTCTTTATCTCCGCACGTTTCATAGCAATTTACAGGATTAAATTTCTATTTATTTATTTTTATTTTTTTAAAAAAGGTCTCAGACACTGCAGACACCATGCACTGTCAACTGCTTTATTTTCTTAACATGTTCTTTATTCCCCCCCCCCCCCCCCCCCCACTTTCCCCTTTTGATATTTAAAATAAAAATAAACAGAACCAACTCAGGTCTTTCAGTCTTATACCAACTGACAGTTCACCAGTAATGCCTCTCAAAATTATTATTAAGATTAATTGGCAAGACATTAATTGGTGTTTTATGCTTCCACTTTGCATCCTTGCATAAGCGGTTTGTTGGTACCCAATAGGTATACAAAACGATGCATTTCCGAAAACAAGAATCGAAAAACCCTGTAGGAATTAAACTCTCGTGATATTATAACATATTAATTACTTTCGAATAATGACTGATGAATGTTTACATCAGGATTAAGATTAAGGAGATTAGCTACATGTGTTAGGTTTTATAAAAACAATTGTTGAAACGTGTGTTCCTGCGTATTTTGAGCAGATGTAATTGAATTAAAATAGTAATTAACAAAACGCTATTAATACATGCATTGACCATTCATTTGCGTAATTTGTGAAAGATTTATTTACATTCCAATGTGAAAAGTATCAGTTATTAGGCCATAGTAAAATTACGTATTTGTCTGTATCTGCTTAAGATTTGTGTTGTAAATGCAGGGTTAAACTTTACTTAACTAATTTTGGTTTAGTACTTGCTGTCAGCACGGCCAGACCAATGATGAACAATAACAGCGTCCAGTTAAAAGGGTAGGCTAAAAGTGGGCTATGGTTTTGACTTTGATCATAGGTTTCTAATCATCCTTTTATGCAATCACTTTAATGCAAGGTGATTTACACGTTTCACCGTTCAGTTGTGCAATAAATATACTCCTGATCGATGTCTTACCGAGAGCATGCACCTACTCAAAACGATCCAGATTTTTCTTATTGCAATTTTAACGTAAAGTTTTTACACAGAATCCGGCTCGTCGTTTTCTGTGCATTCGTGTTTCATCTTCTGAAACTATACTGCTCCATTAATTACAAAGCCTAAAGCCTATAAACTTGGCGTAGGTATCTCACACGGAACGGTGGAGGTGCCGAAGGCCTTACTCCAGCAATGCCATCATAAAAAACTAATATACGGGCACGAATATAACGCCTGTCGGAACCTTGATTTCTTTGGGTCGATGCAGCTCTTCCACACCAACGTATGTTCTGCACATATTTCCAAACGTGTTCATAGGTCCTACATATAATGGCTGGATTGCATTCAAGTGCTCCATGCTGGCGTCCCTCGTCTGGACCGCACACTTCACCTGAGATGCGGGGACACGGAGAGGGAAAGAAGGAGGGAGATTACACATCCATGGAAGCTGGCCGGTCCGCAGGTCCGGTGTAGACGATAGGGCCATGTAAGAACATTGAAATGAAGCAGTGCTGCTGAATATTTTAAATAATTCTCCTTTAATTAATTTAACATAACCAAGCCTACTTGCTTCAAACACGCCGGCCTCCCGTTTAGGTTTTCCGAAGACCAAAATGGATGCCGTTTCAACCTGGGTTTTAATATATTGGGGGATAAAAATTTTAAAGCAAAATATCCCTAATAAAACAAATGTAACTTGGTGATGTTAACGAGTCGAATCGATCCCCGTCTACCGGACATCCCGCTAATTACGGCAGTGGGATAATTAGTTGATGGGCATCGGTTTTCCTCTGATGTTTCACCTGCTCCAGTCACAGTGAAACTTTAGACAGCGGCTTATCCTGGAAGCCCCCCCCCCCTTCTCTAATCACGAGGGATAGGTATGTGTGCCATGCAAAAGATTAGATCCCATGTGCTTTATGTACTTTTTAACGTGTTAAATAATGTGAAAATCGACGTTATGAATGGCGTTGCGTGCGTACAATGCAAGTCTCGAATGGTTCAGGAAATAGTATTTTTTTTAACATCAGTAGCAACGTCCCTTATTGCTATAACTTTTGAACTTCGTACACTGACTTTCTTATGCTTTAATAAATAAATAAATAAATCGTTTTATTTCTAGTTTACTTCATTCCAGTGACGTGCAAAGCGTTAATTTACATGCAATTCAGTGAAAGTGAATACACAGAGTATACGACAATAATTGTGAATACGTTTTAAATGCTGCATATCTTGCGATAACGTCCGCTGGTGTTGTGGGTTTAGGAGGGGGTGCTGTTTTGTGTGTATGGTCTGCTGTTCCTAGCTAGTTGTGGGGGGGCTCCAAGAGACTTGTTAATTTTCGTCAGTCAGCTACAATTTGTGCGGCTGTCGGGACGGGGCCGCGGCGAAGAGGAGCAAATTGCACAGGCTCGCAAACAAAGCGCTGAACTGGGGGATTAAAGCCAGACTTTAATGAGAGGTGGGGGGGGGGCGCTACGGGAACATAAACAGGCAGAGGAGAGGGAGGGAGGCAGGGGATGAAAGAGAGGAGAGTCGGGATAAATGGGAACGGGGGTGGGCCGATGAGAGGCCCAGAGTGTACATCTGAGGAGGAAATATGAAGGCTTGTGACGGGTCCTAAACGGTCTGGCGCCAAGGCCTCGGACTTTAGAGTAAATATGGCTGGAGAAATGATGCAATGAGCCGGATGACGAAAGCGTGCAGGGGGCAATGAAAAAGAAAGCATGACAATTCAGGAATACAGTCCACGGCTGCGTTTTACCTTAAAATATTTATGATTTTGTCTATTAGATGTTTTTCGCCATTTCAGCAGCACATCTGGGGGCATTGGGGTAACAATGATCATTTTCATTGTCCTCTTAGAGAATACACGGAGCCGTGGGCCTACATCTAATAAGATCCGACAAACGAAAAGCCACAAGTGCCATATTGAAGTAACTGGTGTGTCTGCAGTACAGCGCATATAATTCCATACGGTTCACTATTATCGCTGTAGCCTATATCGTCAGAAACAGCGTAAGTCCCAAATTAATACTCGTTATTTTCGGATCACGCGTTTTCATGTTACCCAAAAGTGAAACATATCGTTGATCAGTACCTTGTTTCCATGTCTATTTACGTTATAAGTGTAACCAGGCCCCAGCACAAATAAATCAAAAACCATTTAGGTCTTTGTTTATGTAATTAGTTCCCTAAATATATAAAGAAAAAAAAATCATTAACGATGTCAGTGTGTCGGTAATCTCTTTTTTCTTCAACCATTAATTTTCCAAAACACCAAACAAACACATCATTGTGCCAGATCAATCAGAAGCGCATTTCAAAGCAGTTCATATTACAAAAAAAAAAAAACACAAATTGGGTAAAATTTAAACGATTAAATGCACAATTTTATTTTCAGAGGTTTCGGTGGTTAATAGAAATACAATATTAAAATGATTATAACTATTATTATTGTTGTTGTTATTTCTGATTCTGGATTAAATGTATTAATTAATCCACATAATAATACGCAACTAAAATAGCCTTTAAAACGAGCGCCCTTGTAAAGGCCAGCGGACTTGTGGTTAGGGGTTAGCGCAAGGTCACTTAAGATAAGTGCTGTATCAGTATTTTATCGACAGAATTTGATGCGTACGTTTCTGCATGTTACAGCAAGATTTACAGGTACATATATTCGGCGGTACATCAAATAATATACTGTAAAAATTTAACGCAGTCATTTGCCTCATACCTTTTCATTACATCTTATCCAAACCAGCCTGCTTGTATTTGCAAAACAAGATCTATGTAAAAACTATATTAATAAAACATTTCCGTTAAATTGATCTAAATTCTTTTCTTGTATTATATACCACGGGCTATTTTTTACATTGAAATTGATAATAATTTAACATACACTACGTTTTATTGATATACATATCTATACCAATACATGTCATGCATGATATTTTACAGTATATTAGTTATTCGACAGAGTCAAAGACAGATTAATAATAATAATAATAATAATAATAACGACAATAATAATAACAATTATAATAATAACAAAAATATTTAAATTCGATTATTGGCGAGTAAAAATATTTTAACAAATGTGTAGCCTACTTTTTTAGACGGAAAGCAACTGTGAAGATCATATCTACAGAAAATCAATGTAAAAATCCTTGTTTTGACACTGTTCATATATACAGCAGCTTCACTTAAAATTATGGCGATGATGCACAACCTGCAAGAATGTCATGTTGAAATAAACGCGCACACTACTTGGCTCAAAACCGCAATTTGAAGTTAGCATATATAGAGCACAACGATGTAATCTCAAGTAGACCGAAAATAAACTAACTTAATAGACAGCGCATCCTGTATGGAAGGTCACGGGCTGCCAAGACGCTGGAGACGGCGGTGCCGCTGCTCAGAAGATTAAATTCTCATTTTTAAGATTTAGAAACATACCTCCAGCTAGGTTTTCCTATACGGGTTTTGCTCTGTCACGGAGAAAGAAAAAAACGTTTATTTTACCTTTTTTTATTTAAAAGTCGTGCTGTGGCTCAGCAGGACGCGAACCGAGTGTTTTTGAGATGTCCTGTCTCGCTATGTAGGTTACATACACACGTCAGCTGGAACGCCGTGTGTTTCGTACTCATTAAAAACCATCGTTTTTCATTGAAAACGCGCTAGGAGCCGAAAACAAAAATGTCAATGTGAGTCTTGGCGCTGTTTTAATGGCATGGGGGTGATGCACGCTGTTTGAGCGTTTGGGGCTAAATGCGAAGTGACAGCAGACGGTCCTTATTGTGGGCGGCCAGCAGACTGGCGCCGGACGGCCCTCTAACGAACTGAGTGCCAGTTAATCAGGACTCCTGCGATGGCTTTCCTAAAGGTCCACAGCGGTACTGGGTCATCCGCAGGTTCGCATAACACAGTGTTCAACACATATTTGCGATGCAGGTTGGGTGCTTTTAAAGAATATGAAAAAAATCACTGGCAAACTTCATGGTACCGAGCAAAGTCGGCCCTGTAAACAGGTTTCTCTGATTCAGTCACTTAAAACGCCTAAACAACATTTCGTTTGGGAAAGTCTTTCTTCATTAAGTGAAAGTTACAAATGAGCGTAAAATTATGCCTAAATCAAAACAAAAATCAATAAGCAAAGTAAATATTAGTACACTTTAAATGTACACTAAAAATACCTTCCTTAAAGATTTATGTTTAACCAAAGTATAGTCTATCCACATGTTTTAAAATAAATAGGCCTATTCTAACAGAAAGTGACCCAAAGCGGAAAGAGCTGATAAGATCGGGTGTCTATTGATATTTTCGAAACAACGTGCCGAACAACTCCGGAAAATAATTTACCACAAGTTGGTAAGGACTCTCTCCGCCGGCTGAGGACAGAGCTCTAAGCCGCTGTTTAGCTTTTTGCTGGGTGGGATCTTCCCATCTCGTCTCTGTCATTGGTTAATATTTTATTCTGTTGACATGTTTTTGTCACTAATGCTTCTGACACCTCGTTGCCGCTCCTGCCGCCCCTTCCCTCCCCAATCTTGGCCACCGCTGTCAAAACCACGCCTATTCAGGTCCGCAATTGGTCCGGAAAGCGTAAAATGAGTAATCAAAGGCTCGCTTCATTAGTGCGGGGACCGGGACGCAAGACACAGGTGAGATGCTTTCAGTTCCCCGGGAAGAGGATGAGATCTGAGAGTCTGGGAGCTGTTTGACGACTGCACTTTTATTTTCTGCGAGAGGAAGGAGCGCCGAAAGTGTGTCTTCAGAAAGCAGATAAAGTCGCACAGATTCATTCTGCTGCAGGACTATGTGGAGGGAGTCCATAATGGATGTTTTCTGATTGGACTTTCAAACCAAACGCTGCAGTTTCATTTTCAATTCAACATTTTCTGCTGCTTCTATCAAGTGGATACCTATTCTCGTGTCGAGGGGAGCAACCTTGCAGTCTCTTGTGATTTTATACAGATTTTGGATGCACCGATGAGAGACCCAGTTTTCACGGGGACTGCGATGGCTTATCAACCTTTCCACGCTCATCGACCGGTCGAATTTCCCGTGTCAGCCTTCCTCTCGGCCGCTCAGCCGTCCTTCTTCCCGGCACTGACGCTGCCTCCGGGCTCCCTGGGCAAACCGATAGCGGAACAAGCTTTTGCTGCAGCCGCGGAAGCCGGTCTTAACACGCTGGGTCATCACCAGCAGGCGGCTCATCTGCGCAGCCTAAAAGGCTTCGAGTCGGCGGAGGAGGAAGCCGAGGACGACCCAAAAGTAACTCTAGAGGCTAAGGAGCTTTGGGACCAGTTTCACAAAATAGGGACCGAAATGGTCATTACCAAGTCTGGAAGGTGGGGAGAATAATGGTATTTTTGCGTAATACATTTACGCGTGGGTCTAACAGTATGGTTTTAGAATAGGTTTAGGAAACGTATATGTTCTGATAATTAACATAATGTGGAGTGGGTTGGTCAAACTCGCATTTATCCTCTGGAAAGTTATTTATAACGACCTGGAAAGGTCTTAAAGTCGGTATAGATTTGCCATGATCTGGCATCAGTCTCACAGACGTGGCTGCATTTGATTCTGACCTTTTATCGTCTATAGGTTTACTGCACAAAAGACAATGTGGCAGGACAGTTGGCATTTAAAACTAAAACATCTTTAGAAGTGTTTTTATACGTTGGCCTTTTATATCGTACACTAAAGTAGAAATGATCTTTGCGTTAAGGGCCGAAGGGGCGTTAGTACGAATACTTAATATAAATACGGCCGTCTTTTAAAAGCCTCTCTGCGGGGATGTGCCGCATTTCTCACCGTGTTTAGCGACGGACCTCCTGACCGCCTTTGCTCTCCGTTTCAGGAGGATGTTCCCGCCCTTTAAAGTCCGCATTAATGGTCTCGACAAAAAAGCCAAGTACATCTTACTGATGGATATAATGGCTGCGGACGACTGTCGCTACAAGTTCCACAATTCCCGCTGGATGGTAGCCGGGAAGGCCGACCCGGAGATGCCCAAGCGGATGTACATCCACCCGGACAGCCCGGCCTCCGGCGAGCAGTGGATGGCCAAGCCCGTCACCTTCCATAAGCTCAAGCTCACCAATAATATGTCTGACAAACATGGGTTTGTAAGTAGTCCATTAAATAGCTATTATACGGGGCCACTGCGTTTTGTTGATCAGTTTTATTTATTATTTTTGGTAATAGCTATATATAGCTTCCATATCAGCTATCAAACCACTTTTATAATGTTTCTGAGAGCTGATGCATTCATCAGGCAATTCGAATCAGCCATTAGTGTGTCTGTGTTACAGTTAAAAGGAACCAAGGAGGTACTTCAGGAATTAGTACCTCTGGCCACTGCATAAGTCTCCAGTGCATTTATAGGGTGGGCGCCTGGATATTTTATTTAGGCCTGTTTAGTTTTGGTAGATATAGTAACTTACAAGCAGCCAGGGGAGCCGTATGAACTGACCGTGGGCCTATAATATAAAATATGGGTTCGGTCATATAAAATGTCCTTCAATGCCTGCCCTTCGCGTGATCGCGGTGCCGGTGGCCCTATTCATTGATAATTCGGAAGAAAATTTAATTAATTGCTGACAGGCGAATGTCTCAGCTGTTGGGTTTCTAAATAATAATTCTACTTTTTTACTAGATGTCGCGTATGGGGAATGTCCCATAAGTGCATTATTAGAGCTGGCTGCAATGATACTTTTATTCGTCTTTTATGTAAAGCGGATAGGCTGTAAGCTAACATCAATTCAGCAGGCCTGCTGCAGTGCACTTGCACTGTATCAGGCGCCCAGACGTGTTCACTGTGCTAGGCAATATCGAAGTAATGTCACCATATACACAGCAAAGTCCACGATATGCATACAAAGCTTGACAGCTTATTACTCATAATAACTATGAAATTAAACTGTACCGCAAAGAACAAAAGAGAATTCCTGAAAGTGTGAGATTATAACAACATGGCGTTTTCAGATACAGCCCTAAGAATGATTTGCCGTACGTGCTGCCATTGACAGAGATGCTTGGTGCGTTTTGCAGACCATCCTGAACTCCATGCATAAATACCAGCCGCGCTTCCACATAGTGAGAGCCAACGACATCCTGAAGCTTCCCTACTGCACCTTCCGGACCTACGTTTTCCCGGAGACGGAGTTCATCGCCGTCACCGCCTACCAGAACGACAAGGTACCTGCCATCTCAGCTATGCCTGTCCCTTTAACATCCCTCTGGTCTGGTGCAAGAGTCTCCCTGTTTAGCTAAATAATTTCCTTCCGTCAGTGGACTACATTGGCTCACCAATGTGCAAATATTTGTATAATACAACCGAGGTTTGAATAATGAATGTACTAGTGTTATTTTGCAAGAAATATGACTATATAGGCCGATAATAATAATAATAATCATAATCGTTATAATAACATTTATTATTTTATTAGAGATGCGTCTCCTCACATCTCTAATAAACATGACATGCGAGTTCGTGTCGGGGTTCGATGCCGTATCAAGCCGCGTCTCTGATCTTCGCTTATACTAGCGTGGATATAATTCTTTTGTAGGATTACTACCGACAGTATACTTTAATGTAATAAATGAAGTTGTCGGAAATTACTGAATGTGTAGGGAGATTACTATCCCTCTTTACGCCCTTCTCTTTACGCCCGCTTTACTCTGTCCGTGCTCTCTACTTGGTGTGATACAGTTTATGGACCGTCGGCCTTTTTGAGAGTAGCTTGTATTAGTTTGTGAACCTAACGTTTCGTTGTGTATATCCGTATGATTATACCGTACATTATACAGTCTCTATTTTAACATGACCATTCGACGGTAGACTAAAACATTTAATTCATTTGAGCATTTAATTTTAACAGTTAGGCTATTCATATTTCCATTTGGGATATTTGACGGATAGGTCTAGGCTAATTAAGTTGTAAATGTTAAAAATCAAAATGTTCAATAGAATAACCTATGGCATGCGGTGTATTGGTTATTTTCCGCACCATCTTAAAATAAATTCTTATTAGAAATTGCTATTGCGAGGCCTCACCGTTACATCCGTTTTAATACATAATGCGGCTTATTAAACACAGGCCTATCATCCGAAAACCAAGCAGTTGCGAGATTTCAAAGTCATCTTAGTTCAAAGTCATCTTAGTAATTTATTATCAAGCCTACGATACGATAGGCCCATATTGGTGAAATCGCCGAAATCACGTCCGTGTAAAGTGTTTGAAACCGTGCGTGTAATTATTTTCAAGTTCCTATTAATATATGTAAATGTCGATTGTGCTGGTTTGTGCAAGTTATTTCTCAGCAATCAGATAATAAACCTCGATGTACACAGTAATAACTTGATAGACGATTTCTAGCCGTGACATGACCCCTACTTTCCGCTCTTTACAGATAACTCAGTTGAAAATTGATAACAACCCCTTCGCTAAAGGTTTCAGAGACACGGGGAACGGGAGGAGAGAAAAGAGGTACAGTGATCGCTGTCATGCTGCTATAGCCTAATAAACTGCTATTGTTGTTCTGTTGCGCGTTTTCCATTAACGCCGATATATTGTTATTTTTACGGGACGAAATGTAATAAATATTTTTGTGAACATGGGCTTTAATTAATTCCCGTGTCCTTCTGTAACGTGTGATTCATTTGCACTGCCCCTAGAAAGCAGTTGACTCTGGCGCCACTGCGAGCATTTGCGGATCCGGACGGCGGGGAGTCGGACGCTTCCTCTTGCGACCCAGGGGCCGCTGGGGACTCGCCGGCCGGGTCCGGGACGACTCGCTCCCAGAGAGGTACAGTATTGGCTTGACAAGAGAGGCGCTATAATGAGTCCTAAACCGCGGTAACTGGCGCGTGTTTATCCATCTGCTCTGCTTTGGCGGTGTATTAAAGCTATACATATATATATATATATATATATATATATATATATATATATATATATATATATATATATATATATATATATATATATATAGTAGGCTATGTTGAAGGCACAATGGATAGTACCTACTGATTTTGTAACCGGTTCCAGCAGAATTTCCGTTTGATTATTTATACTACTTTTATCCTACCTCGCTACCTTTCCTCCACCCAAAACAGAAACAAATAAAAAGTGTTTCTGTCAGGGGGCGATTGGCGCACAGGTCCGTAAGTAACATTTTAATTGTGGGTCAGAACGTAACCCGGTGCTCTGCGCCCCCTAGCGGCCATCGGGCTCACGGCGCTTTCGCTACTGGCGGTGGACTTGGTTACTTATAATGGAGAAACTCATTAAAATCTGCATAGTGCGCTTCTGTTAAATATTTTGCCCGTACCTGGCTAAAGGGGTTAACGTGGAGTTTTGCCGATTCTCGGTGGGTTTTGACGGAGAGTAAAGTGGAGGATATTTTACACTGTACTGTTTGTGCCTTGTAATAATTACCCTGGGTCAGAAACAGCGACCAGAGGCCTGTGTGGATGTTTCTTTCATGTCTGTAAATCTGCTTATTGGCCTTGTGACAGATGCGAGGACCCACACAGACAGTGACCAGGAACCAGACCACCTGGAGAATCCCTCTGTCAGACCAAGCAGCCCCGGGCCCCGGAGCCCACCCTCTGGGCCGCGGTCAGTAGGTGGGGCTAATCCCAGTAAGAAGGGAGACCCAGGAAACCCCAGCGATCTCACGCAGCAGAAAGACCAGTCGGATAGCAGGTGCAGGAACAGGGTGGACCACAGGACCCTGGGGAGTACCGAGGGCGGCTCCTGCCCAGTGCTGCTTCAGATGGACAGCCCCTCCCACCTGAGCACCGCCCACCTGCAGGCCCTGGCCCTCTCCAGCCTGCCTGGCCAGTCATTGTACGGCCCCCAGCCCCTGTTCCTGCCCCCAGGGCAGCTGGCCGTGACGCCCGGGGGCTTGTCCGCTATGGGCATGGGGCAGCTGCTGGCATCCGTCTCTGGCGTGACAGGCCTGGGGGGCAGCGCACTCTCAGGGGGGCCCTGTGGATTCCCGTGGCAGCTCTCACAGGTAATGCATCCCATTCCCGCAGTCATATAGTGCAGTGTGTCCATCAGTATCCATCAGACTTTGCCCTGGTTGCTCAAGCCCCCATCTCGGCCTTCCAGGCGTTCATCACAAGCCCCTCCTACCTGTAATAATAGGTGGACCCTGCTGACTATGTGGGCGTGGCTTAACCACACACATGTCCAGTAGGTGTGGCCTGCAGTAGGGATTAAATGCAGCTGTGTTGCATCGAGCCACGGGGAGGTGCAGGGGAGCTGAGCTGCAAGACGGTGGCTCCCTGTCGCTCCATAACTCGCGCGTACAGAGACAGGGTGGCCAGTCTTATCCGCAAAGGGCAAGTGTGTATAAAAGCCTATAGGTCAGCTGTTCAAACCCAGGTGTGAGAACTCTTCAGCTAATCAGTTCTCTAATTAGGGAGCTCTAGCAAAAACCTGCACACACAGTGGCCCTTTCTGGGTACGATTGGCCACCCCTGGCATAGGTGGATGTCCACTGCGGGAGAGCTGGGTTTGAGTGTCGTTACTGATGTCACTGGAGGATGCCAGTGTGACGAGTGGTGCTGTTTCTCCTTCGCAGGGCATCCCTCTGCCAGCATTGGGGGCGCTGTTCTCCCATCCCTACGCCTACATGGCAGCCCCCCTCTCACGCAGCCCGCTGTTGGGTGCTGCCCGGTCCTGCCTGCACTACAGCCCCTACCCGGTTCCCGGTGCCCTGTGCCAGGGCGCTGGCACCCTCGCTCGGACTGTGCCAGCCAGCCGGGATACGAGTCCTGTGGCCCCGCCCACTCCGGAGCGCCATACGGTGACCTACAGGGGCAAAGCCTTACCAAAGGACCCCATTAATGAGCTGCAGAGCATCCAGAAGCTGGTCAGCGGCCTGGAGGGGCAGAGGAGCGCCTCCCCGAAGTGACACGTGCGCCTCCCGCAGGCCAGGTCCAGAACATCCAGCTCACTGCGATGCAGCTCTGCACAGGATTGGACGTCCACACCTCACTGGGCTGAACAGCAGGCAGGAACTCCCTAAACCACGTCCTGAAGAGGTGGACGCCTGACTGACAGAAGCCCCATGGGCTATTTTCTGAGTGCGCGTCTCACTGAGGCTTATAGGAGATCCGAGGTGGGCGACTTTCTGCCGAGAAGTGGAGCGTGACGGCAGAATGAAACGGCTAGCTGTCACCTCCTTCAGAGACAGGCGTTAACCGTACAGAAGAGCACCGAGGGCATCGGGAAATACGGATCGGGAAGGTGCTTAGGCTGAGGAACCACCAGCCGGCTTCATGGATGCCTGAATTTGACTTATTTATGTGATTAAATAGAATCAATTATGTAAATAAGCAGCATGCAGACTGGTATTAATTTATCTAATGGTGTACATTGGTTTGTACATAATGTTTTTGATCTGATCTGACCTCACACTGCAACGACGGGGTGAGTTCAGGTATTTCACTGTCATCCCGTTGCTGAAGAAAAAAAAATGTTTCTAATCGGCCGTCTTCATGCTGGTTACTGAAACACTACTTTGCTCTCACGTTTTCGGACACTCAATAAAAAACAAATTGTTAATTGTTAGTTACACATTTTATATATTTCACTTCTTTTATCATTTCATTAGGATTTGTTTGCATCGAGGTTTTTACTTTTGCTTTTGTACTTTTTATATTATTATATAATGGTATTGACAGTACAGGCCGGTACTGAACCATTTATTTTGTTAAAGATGCACGGAATTGTATTGTACAGTTATTATGATTTTAATCGCCCTCATTTGATGTTTATTTTTATATACATTATCTGCAATATAAAATATTGAGGAAGATTTTAAATCCGTCCGATATGTGTATCCTAGGACATAATCAGACACTCATGCTGTATTGTTATAGTTTGTTGTCCTCGGCTTCCTGTGATGCGCTCCAGGTTCTCGAGACGCTGTACGAAATAATGAGCAGTTGGGACATGGATGGATGGATATTTTGGGCGATAAAAAAATATAGAGTTAACGTTGTATTTTGAGTTACAGCACCCCCTGCCGAAAGTAAATGTGTGTATTATAGGAGCTCCGGGCTACGCGGCTGCGTGTGTACTGGGACAAGTGTTAAATTATACAGTATTTATATAATTTATCGGTTTCTAAAGACAGAGGCGTTTTCAACTGAATAAACACGGGAAGGGGTCGTTTTGAATGTAAATATCATGGGATTGACTTGCTCGTCTACATGCAGACATGCATAGACGCGTCTTCCGAAGGTTTAGTTAGCTGAAAAAGCTAGTTTGCGGTGTAGTATCAACTCAGGTTACAAGTGTTAATTACTTCGAATGACCGCGGCTCTTTCGCCCGTCCCGAGAGGGAGGGAAATATGCTGATTATGAAGAGAGTTCCGAAGGGCGGCGTTCGGGCGTCCAGCCGCCCAGACAGCGCCTTGTCCGCCAAACGTCGCCTGTCGCCTGCCTGCAGACCGGTTCACAAAGACCGAGGCAGACAACGGCAGCAGTGGTTTCCAATTAGCGGGCGCTACAGTCGGTTTTCCTATAGCTGATCACTGAAACACTCTCTATTGTTCCACCCTGTTGTACCCAATTAACGAAGCGAGCTGCTGGATATTGAAAATGAACGTCGGGCCCGATTATCCTTCAGCTTTGACAAGAAGCAGCCTCTGCTCTCACGTGATTACAGGATGGACACTTTGCTTAACCCACCAAACAACTGCGTTCACTTGAATACTTTTTGGTGGGTAAAGAAGAATTTAAAAGTTATTTACTTGGAATATATTTGGTGTCTGGTTTGTTAAACCATAAAAGAGGGATGAATCAGAATACAAGACAAAGCAACGTAAAGAATGTGGATTAAATGATGAAATCAAGCACGAACACTGTTTTCTGACTTAAATTAAATTTCATCCACCCATTTATCTTCGAACTACTCATTATGGTAAAGAGTCGGTATTACTCTTAGTATTTTTCCTCATAAAACATAAAAACGCACACCAAATTTTAGGCAAACCGGATATATTTATCCGAATAGAACAAGAGATAGCCCCCTTTTGACCGAGCCCGGCCCCAGTTAGTAGGCTATGTCCGGTGCCTGAGCAGCCTGTTTGACCAGGGACTGCATAGTGATACTGGTAAAGAGAGAATTTCATACTGTTGAGAATGAGGTGAGACACCAATAAGAAGATGCGTCCGTTTCCTGCGTTTACAAGAAGTGAAATAGTTTTTAAATTAATTCCTCTTTCAGACAGGCGCATCGTTATCGTTCGTTCATTTCAGTGCTGTGGTAGGAAAGCAAGTTTTGATTATGAAATTTTCCTGATTACACCATCCATCCATCCATTTTCTGTACCCGCGTGATATATATATATTCAGGGTCGGGGGGTCCGGAGCCTAACCTAATGATATACGGGCACAAATTACTTAAGTATAAAACGAAGAATAAATAAAATAATTTATTGTTAATTTAGTAATTTTCCTACATAGAAGCGTTATAACAGTGCTATTATTATTATATTGAACGCCAGGGGTCGCACTAACTCCATTAATTGTACAAACTCTGTGATTGTTACCGCTTTATTGAATGGATGCATAAAAAGTCTGTACAACGCCCTCATAACAAACACACCAGCATTCAGATTTCACTGAGAAACACGGATATTTGCGTCAATGCCGGTTCTGTATTATTTAGGCCCCAGTACTGAACTTCTCAGCGCGAAACTGAATTTTTCTTCCTTCTGGTTGTTTCGTTTATATTCCATGGAATTTTTGGATGACTTAACTACTTAAGCCTCGCGTTGGACGGATGAATGTTTTGCAACGAAAACTGCTTGCGATCACCAGAACTGCTTAAACCCTGTGCAATCACCGCATTAGTCAGCAATTAAGTTTGAACACCGTCATGTTTCGTAGAAACGCCGTTCAACGGGTATATAGCGCTTTTCCGTGACGAAGTGCAATTGTATGTTTAATTGAAGCATTGCAGTCAAACGAATTCGAATTCAATCAAATGAAAAAAATATTATATAGAGCAACCCTTTACAGCGTTACAGGATCAACAGAATTACCGGACTATTAACTGCCATTTCCCTTAGATATTAAAATCGTAGTTTAAGTTGGTAACTTAAAAGTCCAGATTTTGAATAATATTTTTTTCAGGATTAGCTAATCAAGTGATTTATGACTAACTATCAATTAAGCTGTAAATTTGATATGTACGTCACTGCGATTAAAATTCTTCACCACGCCCTTGTTTAATTTCAGTAATTAACCTTTGCTGGTATAATCGATCGTTACATCTGCCAGGTGAGTTCAGGCGCCGTCATACATCACAAGCGCATGTCTATGCCTGAGTTTCCCTTTACAGCGCTCACGGTCTCGTGTGATAGAAACGTATTACACAAACACTACCAAATAATCATCATAATTTATAATTGTTTATTAGTAACGGGCGTCTGCACTACGCACATGATGTCTATAACCAACTAATCATGGAGATCTTTACTAGGATTTAAAATGAGAAATGTTTGCATTGACAGATAACAGCTTATTGTTATTTTTGCTTGATTGATTTATAAGTCCAGTGATGCTTTCCATTTTTCATTCCGCGCTGATGAAGGTGCATATCAATGAAGGCCTATTTAACACCTCTGTCATATTTGTGCGCCTAAAAAGAGAGACATACTTAACGAAACCCATTTAATTCGTTGAGAAGAAGAAGTAAAACAGCACACTAAAACAAAACAAGGTGTGAGCCGTGATTAGCTCGGTGTGACTAGCCCGCTGTGAGCCCCAACCAGCCGCGGATCACCACGACCTACACGGTATCGGCGGTACGGGGGCGCGGGATGAAGCGGCCTCAGCGGCGGTACAGTCGGCCTGCTCTCAGCCCCGGTTTAAAATACACTCTCATAAAGACCGCAACTTCTGTTATTAAGAGTGTCGATTTTTAACAGTATTATTAGGTTACATTACAGAAATTATTATTATTATTATAATTATTATTATTAGGCCTCTTCTACTAATAATAATAATAATAATAATAAAATTCGGATCTGTCTTGCAGTCCTTCCATCAAATAAAATCTAAAGATAATGTAAATCTTATCTTTTCGCAGCTGAATATATTTCGAAAACATCTATGAACACCCACGTAAGCCCTAGGGACAAACTTCCCAACCCATTCGTTCATCGTACATTCATTAAAAATGAAGACTTCAGCTCTTTCGTTTCATATAGACTGCGGATTGCTCAAAAGCGGTGTTACGACCATGGGCGTTTTTTTGTGCGTGTCAGTGTAAGACGGCGATTTCCGTTTATCGCGCCGTAGCGCTGGACATTTTTATATCACATCACATACACGTAACTCAGCTTTAATAACCATGCGATATTTATTTCAAGGAAATAATTTTTCTTTGGTTGTCCAGCCCCTCCTGAAACCTACCTGAACCATCGCATATTGCACGTCATAAAATATACAACTGGCATATATGCAATGAAAGGGCAAAAAATAGCGAATTAAACATATTCATAAAACGAACCACTTTGAGTAATGTTTAGCGGAACGCTTCAGTCGTGGAAAGGCATCCGTCCATTCTGCTGCTAAACAGGGGGCGGCAGTGAGCAGCCCCCGCGCAGAGGCGATTATTGTGATTTTCACACGATAACACCCGCGTCGTACAGCACAGAAATAGACTCATGGGGCTGAATACAGCACCAACGATCCGATACAAGGAGGAGGGAGTGCAGAGTCAGCTTCGTCTCTAGCGTTTTTTTAATATTCCAATATTTTGAGTCTGATAGGAAACGCTACGCGCGTGGAGTTTCCCGTTACGGCAGCTACCCTGAATGCTGTGCGGACCCGCCACTGGTGGGCTAACGGGGACCCCCTTGGAGTGAAGTAACACCGACAAGAAGATAAATAGCTTAATATACGTTAAATGCCTCCTAATTTACCAGCATTGTAACAACCTTCACTGCGTGCCTATTTGGCGTGGGAAAGCAGACTGACGTTTGGACTGAGAATGAAGGAACCCAACATACCTGTTTTATGAGGTAACATTACATTTCAGTTGGATGCCTATACGGTTTCCAAATCCGTGCATGGACCGAGCCGTCGAAGTAATCTACGCGACCTGGATTAAAAACATCCGTTTTTCCGTACTCTAGTGCAGGTTTACAGTCCCTTTGGATTATACCTACTATATTGTTGATCTTAAATGGCATGATATTAAAAATAATCCGTAATATGCGTATCTGCCCAAACTCCATGTGGGTTCATTATGGGGTCGATAGATCACATTGAAAAATAACTAATATATTAGTTTCGTTTTAAATGGACGCATTTTACATTGTATTTCTAACACAGAAACAAATTTAGATTAGGACGTGATACGTGTGTGTTGAAGTAGTATAGGCACAGAATAATCCCCTTCAGAATTTATCAGTCAGGTTTAAATTAAAAGCAGCAGCATGAGTCGAACCACCGGTCTAAGAAAACTTTAATTAATTATTATCAATCACTATTGTTTTATTTTTATTGCCTTCAGTTATTTATAATAATATTGGTGGTTTACTGTGTATTTTTTGCAATTCTGTGTTATTCTTCTGTGTTAACGTGTTGGGCTAAAAGTTATACAGCAACACTCAGGCCTATGGGCCTAGCAGTAATAAAAATATAACTACACATTAGTTTACATAAATATACTGCTACGTGTTACTTTAATATATATTATAAAGAGAACAAATGAGAAACTACATGTAGTAATGGTAGCCTATCTACCTTTCATTTATAATGTTTGGATATATATAGTGAATATATGAATGACATCGTTTTCTTGGTTTCAGTCAGTAATATGCATGGGCGTTTCTATGCTTATGGTCCATTTTAGCGCTTTATACGCGTGGAGGATGAACAATTACCGATTCTGATGACGAACTCAGTCACCAAGAACGCTCAGGTCGCGGCCGATCCCGACGAGTCAGTTATTTCTTATATGTTCATGGGTAAGACTTGTGCAGGCGTCGATCGAAATAATACTTAACCGATTCCTACATTGTATTAAAATGCATTCACGTACAGTGATGGAGAAATATTCTACAACAGCTTTTTGGGGACAATGATATTTTTATTGGGCGGATAATACTATCATTCTTCAGGACTAACTAGTTTTCATTTTAAAATATTTTTTTGAAATTACTAATGTAATAAAGATCCATATACCAACGACTCCATAAACAAAATGAGTAAAAATTATATAGGAAAAATAAGTGTACAATATATGTATATACATGCAGTATTGTTTAAATAATTATAATAGCTAAATCTCTGTGCTTGTGTAACGTATTGAGATTAACGGCGATCTGATGCTTGCCGGTTCGAATCCCAAAACTGGGGAGTGCTGTCGCTGCTGGGCCTTAACCCCAATTGCTTCAGGACACTGGCTTGACGCTTTTCTCTGATCCTTACTTGTGCCTCGCTTTGGACAAATGTCTGCTATTTAATGCAATGCTCCGAAAATGCAATCTAAATTAAATACACCCGCACAGACATTTTTTCTCAGTATTTCTACAGAATTTTTGCTTGAAATTTTAATCCATACGTGAGTATACCCTTACCTTGAATTAAACAATTACCTGTGTTTTTATTTAGGCCTTGTCTAGGCCTATTCAGGTAGTCAGCCGATGGTGTATTCACGCGGACAAACGGTATTAATATGCCGCACTTCAAAAATTTTGCTAGATTCATGCATTTTCCTTAAGGCGGGCGGTCGCTGAATTTCCGCTGCACTCTCAGAAAAAAGGGATAAAAATTTGTACCTTTGCTTGTCATTGGGGCTGTACCCTTTTATGGTACAAAAATTGAGGAACATCCCAAATGTACTAACAGCATTAACGTACCAACAATGGTACAGAAATGTTCATCGGAGCTTCTGTACTTTGAAAGGTTTAGTTACCTTCAACTAAGGGTACAATTAGCAGACTCTCGAGGGAACAGCCCCAGTGATAAGGTACAAATTTTTACCCTTTTTTCTGACAGTGTACCAACGTACTTGGGACCGAACTAGGAAACCTCCGTACAGTCGATCACGGATAAATCTGCTGAATGTAGTTTCAGAAAGTTTAAAATTGAAAAAAAAAACTTACTTACTTACTTTTAAGATTAAGATTAATTTTATGGATACCAGGGGAAACTCTGGTGCATATTACAGCAAGAACATACATGGGCCTCTGCACAGACGAGCACGCAGACCCAGTCGGTATATGTGACCGAGTCTCGAAGCTGAAATGTGGTTAAAATAATGTACGTTGTTGAAACAATGTTTAATGCTAATGGTTGTGCAAAGGTTAACAAAATACTTATAAATCAATGTTGATATTTTAACAGGATCTCTACGTTGAATCGATATAATATCTATAACAACATACAAAAAGAACTCCTGCCTTTTAAATTATTCTTATGATCATCATTGTTATTTAATTGGCATCTTATTGTATTTAGAGCAAAGCAAACGGAGTGCAAACACGCAACATAATTATCAGATACTTCCCTGAATCCAGGTTTTTTTTTCTTTTCGTGCGCTGGCGTACCATTGAACAAAATCTGTTGGCTTAAAAGTGAACCAAGTGAGCATTTCGCTATAGGAACGACTCCTATCGGATACACTTAGCATCGTGTATTTAGGTTACCCATGCAAAATCACGAAGTATTTAAATAATATGAGGGTGGCCAACTGTCACGCGTCTGGCGTGACATTCAGGTTTTCTGAATCTCATGCTCTCGCAAGAAATCTTACGGCAAATCTATATTTTTCCAATATAAACCTAAAATGAGTTATATCAAACGCATTGGGGTAGTTTGCAAACCACGCAGACTATTTACAAGGTAATAAAACTCGCACGTAGATGTAAATGCGTGTGCAGACTTGTCTCGAACGGAAAATCTCACTCCAGCCAGTTGACTAAAGTTGGCAACTCTGTAAGATACGCCAAAAAAGCGAGTGTGTGTTAGAAGCACCGGGCAGCCCCTGTGTTCCAAAACCTGCTTTAACCGAAAGGTTGCAGGATCTACTATGAGCAGGTGGCTTTACTGAACAAGGTTACTAACCTGAATTCCTTATGGAAAATATCCGATTGAATTATTGGCCAAAATCTATGTGAGTGTCTGTTTATGGTTTAAATGGGATCAAATGAAGTAAACGCGCGTCGCTTTGTCTACGTTTCTCCCTAAGGGCACCTCATTGATCACGTGGCGGGCGAATAAGCGTGTGGTCCTTGGTTCATTAATCGCGTCACCCCCGCAGGGATCAAAGGCTCCCAGCTGGGAATGAGACCGAGCCGAGCCCGACAGCAGCCGGAGCGACACGGATGTAAACACGGGATCCGGTCTGCAGCGCGTTGTGCAAACAGCTGAAGTGGAGGCGTTTATGCCGGGATGTTAATTAGACTCTGAAATATTCGTGAAATTTAAATACGGCCTTAAGCAAAAATAACACACACACAGGAAGCTAAACGCATCTTATCGACACAGCGGCGTAACCTGGAGGACCTTCCTGCTTTTGTGTATATAACCTATCAGATTCCCTTTCTGTATCTACCATTTCCTCGTGTCTCTGCTGTTCTGGGTGTAATGAGTATATCTCCTTTGGTATCCAGCTGCTAAGTACGGCTGTGCCTCACTGCCACAGAAAACACTTCGAATGGGGTTGGGATTAACCCTGAAGCTGGGATCCTAATCCATGTGCGTGGGCTGGGAGCCTCCATCACGGCTGAGGTGTAAATATTTAATCCAAGCTCTTTCTGAATGAGAAGCAGGACTTTAAAGACTATGAGGAGGGGGCAGGGATGTGTTTACTTTAGACGCTGGCTGTACAGTTTACAGGACGGATTACATATAGGGGGTGGTGGTGGCAAAACCAAACATTTGGAGCTGAGGCCAAAAACAAGCTTTTAACAAGCTGTCTGATGTCATGAGGAGTCTGTTTGACTCCTGGGTACCACAGCAGAGCCTCTTGGGTAACATCTCCCAGCCTGCCCCCCCGCAAACCCCACCTTCAGCGGCCGGGGGCTTGCACCTCATTGGCTAGCCTGGCCGTCTCTTACTCCTCGGTCCATGTCAGCCCAGAGGAGAGTCCCAGGGCGGCGTAGCTCAAGGTCCTGCTGTAGAGGCTTGCCTCCCACGACCTTCCCTTCATCTGCTGCCCTGCCTTCCGCAGGAGGTCTCTGAGCACAGGCGATGGCCAGAGATGCTCCTGGACCCGTTGGACACGCAGATGTTCAGGGAACGGAACACGCCGGTTCCCAGCTCGCTTCAGAAAGAGGGCTGCGGCTTATAGAATCTAGAGCTTCCTAGATATGTGAATAATGGACATACTTAAGTGCAAAATGGTCAGATTGGTGAAGCAATTTCCATTGACGAGAGGTTCAGGCGGTAAATGTCAACATGTGCTGAAGACAGTGAAATGATGAAAGCTCATTAGGAATGAGGGTGGGTGCCTCCTGAAGGTTAGCAGACTGTGGGCCGTCTAAGTGCAGAGCAGTAGCAGAATCTCTCTCCTCCCTACAGCTCGCGAACATGGACGACATCAAGGTGATCCTTCAGGACAAGGAGCTGTGGAGGATGTTCCACGAGGCGGGAACAGAGATGATCGTCACCAAGGCTGGGAGGTGAGCGAACCCACAGCTTGGGATTGGACCCTCTGCTATACCGGGTCACAGAGTGTCCGCTGTAGGGGGTTAAAAATCCCAGCCTCTCATGAACAGGCAACAGGTTTTATATGAGGCCAGTGCAAGAAAAGATAGGCTTGTTAGAGGATGGCGTGTTTTAAAGGAAGAATATGAGCACTTTGATGGAGTCTGTATTCAGAGACATTGCTGTATCTGGTGTGCAGAACATACTAGGAAAGACTGAAATCAAATTGAAAGGTAATTAATGTCTATTCAAAGGCTTTTCTGAGATTATTTGGCTGCACATTAAAGTGAAAGTTTCCGGTCTGGAAACTTTGTCGTCTGTTTATGTTGCAATAATAATAATAATAATAATAATAATAATAATAATAATAATAATAATAATAATAATGGACTGACTCTACGACTTCTTCGTAGCATTGAAATACGCTTAAAATTCTGTATCAGAGTTTAAAATACGTTTTAACACCGGACCTCGCTTTTTAACCCGATTTTATATAAACCGCCGCTGCTAGAATTGGGTCGGACAATGACACATTATTATATTATATTATATTATATTATATTATATTATATTATATTATATTATATTATATTATATATATTTTTAATGAAACGACTCCCTTGTTGAACCATTTGAAATGTGGGTTTAAGTCAAGGCCGTAGCCATGGAGTCAACGCTGGTGGGACCAAGGCCGTAATTAAAATATATATTGGGGGGGCAATGTGAGCACAGTTTCCTATATATTGTAATTACGGCCTTGGTTAAAGTAAATTGATTTCAAACTGATTTTTGAACTTTTTGAAAAAAATATAATTAAAACAGAATTTACGGACAAAGGTGAATTTCTCGCGAGCATTTTTTGGAATACACACGAAAAAAAGCTTATGCATAATAACAGATGCAACGTGAAAATATAACAATTTAAACAACTCTAAACAATTTACGCGATTTATTGCGCTCTTGTGTAACTACATTTTTCTTCAAGGAAATTATGTCGCGTACGCAATACATGCAGAGGGGTAACGAATGCATTGAGTTCGTAAATGTGTGAATGCGTTGAAATACAAGTTTTATATCGTTTCGAACAATTAATTTATGTTAAGTAAAAAAAAAAACTTAAGAAATATTTTAAGATTTAGAATCACAATAATCTATTCATCGCCACGTACAGTAGTGGCCAAACTGTGCATGGAAACACCTAGCATTTGTCATTACGCTTTAAAAGTCACTACACGAATATTGGCGGTAATGTTTACAAACAATCAAAGAATGTTAGAAATATCATACACTGGACGATTAAACAAGTAACTGGAGCAACAGTGGAATAAAGTTCTGCAATCTGAGAATTGGAAGCGTTTTTTTGGGTACTAGTGCACTTTCACATATAAGGGATTTGCTTTGGGAGGATTAAGGACCATAAAAGCAATATAATGACTACATTATATACATAAAACAAAATGATATAGGCTACTTTGGGCGTATAAATGAAAATATAACTAGAGTACACTCGAAAATAGCACAATGTAATTTTGTCAAAGAAGCATCTATCTATCTATCTATCTATCTATCTATCTATCTATCTATCTATCTATCTATCTATCTATCTATTATTATATTATCATGCCCTGACCTTTCAAAGATGGTTACCAAAAATGATAATGTATTTGTCTGCTGTGCTGCTATGTAACAAATCTAATGCTAAATCTGTCAGGATAGTAATTTAGAATATACCTTAAAACGTGCTGGACAAAGCATACGAAGTTTGAAATGGAAATGAAGGGAAATACACACCCCGTTAAAAAGGGGGAAATTCAGAAAATACTATAGAAAGAGAGTGATGGCGTGTCTGCGGGTCCGAAGCAATGCCGCGTGGCGCGGTGCTGGTCCGCCTCCTGTGTCGCTCTCGCTGTCGGAGCGCCGCTCTGCGTTTGCTGTGTTTTCCGTGTCTGTGTGTCAAAAGCCCTGCCGCAGAGGAGCCGCACCTAAAGGTTTTCAGGGGATCGAGGTGCGGCGATCGGTTCATTTCTCTGTGGCGAACATCACAGGTGTTTTACTGCTCTTTTATGCCTTTTGCTTGATGCTGAGCCGCACAGCCCTGCCTAGCGGCACTAAATCAGTCACAGGCGCAGACTGCGCTTCTACAGCAGCTTAACTAGGAAGCTCCGACTTCCTGCCTTCACAGGACAATGCTGATGCAGCCATGAAAATGTCATACAGCAGATCGCAGAGGCTGCAGGTCATAGGGGCTGCACAGATTGCAGGGGCTGCAGATCATGGGGGCTGCAGATCGCAGAGGCTGCAGGTCATAGGGGCTGCAAATAGCAGGGGCTGCAGATCGCAAAGACAGCAGATCACTGCGGGACAAACAGGCCACCTAGTAGGAATTACACTGGTTAAAATATCCTATTGGGATATTAAATGCATTTTAAAGCCTTAACAATGATGTATCTGCAGCAGAAGGCTTCACTGATAGAATATTGAGTCATTTTACGGCTTCTCAGTGCCAAACACCACCAGTAAGCCTCTGGTCACTGACTTTTCTATGATCTTCTATTCCTGACTCCTACAGTGAGATACCATCTGTGTTCATTTTCCATTCATAACCCCAGATCCCACCTTGTTGTAGAACCTACCCCATTCATACCTCCATAACTTATTTCATAACATCTCCAGGAGGCTCTTTCCAAGCTACAAGGTGAAAGTATCAGGGTTGGACCCCAAAACGAAGTACATCCTCCTGGTGGACATTGTCCCAGCTGACGATCACCGCTATAAGTTCTCCGACAACAAGTGGTAAGTTCTGATGAGCTTTGCAGGCTCTTGGTGATGCTGAGTTTGAGATGGATGGTGATGTGGAGTTTGAGGTGGACAATGGCGTTGAGTTTGAGGTGGACAATGGCGTTGAGTTTGAGATTGACAGTGATGCTGAGTTTGACATGGACTATGATGTTGAGCTTGAGGTGGATATGATGTTGAGCTTGAAGTAGACAGTGATTCTGTCCTCACTTTCTCAAAGCCACTGGCTTTGCATCTCTGGGCTGGTCTTCACTTGATGGCTCCAGAAATGTTGCTTTGTCGGAATGTCTCTGAAAGTCTGGGATTGTCTGTTTTCTTCATGGAACTGATGGAGATCAGATGTTGGCTGCATTATTGGATGTTCTCATTGTCATAGTTACATCTGGTCTGTCTCCCTGCAGGGTGGTCGCCGGGAAGGCGGAGCCTGCTATCCCTGGCCGGCTGTACGTGCATCCAGACTCTCCAGCCACCGGTGATCACTGGACCCGCCAGGTCGTGTCTTTCCAGAAACTGAAGCTCACCAACAACCACCTGGACCCCTTCGGACATGTGAGACAGGACTTAGGCAGTGCAAACCCTAATCCTAACCCTAACCCTAACCCCACTCTCATCTCCAGCTCCGTCCCCATCCCTGCTGAGACCTGACCCAGGTTTAATCTCCAATTCCCTCAGATCATCCTCAACTCAATGCACAAGTTCCAGCCGCGGTTGCACATTGTAAAGGGCGACGAAAACGATGGCTTTGGACAGCAGGGCGGTGCCTTCTGCACTCATGTCTTCCCTGAGACGGCCTTCATCTCAGTGACGTCCTACCAGAACCACAGGGTATGAGCCCGCCCACCCCCAGCAGCCAATTGCATACCAGGATATGCAGTGAAGAGAGTATCTCTTGTAAGACTTCAATAGCACGTCCCTGACATTTAACATTGACCAGTCATTTTACCATGTCTTCTCCCTCATCGTTTTACTTTTTTCCTGTACCTACCCATAATTCCCTTCTTCATCAAAGTGTCATATCCAGGGTTCTGTGAAATATGCCATTTTATTCGGCTAGACAGGGAGCGGTTTCCCTGGGGGGGCTCTCAGACTGACCTCGCTGCTTCTCAGATCACGCAGCTGAAGATTGAGAACAACCCGTTTGCCAAAGGCTTCCGGGGGGGTGATGAAGGGGAGCTGCATGAACCCCACCCTCTGGGGTGAGTCACTGATTTAACACTCTAACGCATCTAACACTCAGTTCGGAGGTACCTGCATCTTTTTCATACTGTCCAGACATTATACTGAGGTATAAAGTATTTTAAAAAGCAGCAGTATTCCAGCATTTTGAAATCTTGGCAATAAAATTTGCCGAGCATGGGGGGTTGGGGTCCAGGCTAATTGTGTAGGAAGTGGTCTGCCTGATTACTGTAATACCGCCCAAGCCTTGGCTAATAACTTTACAGTTCATAAAAGTTTACCTGTTTCACTGCACTGCTTGTATTTGTGTTTGTTGAAATACATCTGCCCTCTGCTGGTCTGGTGGATAATCAGTGCTGTATGCATGCACTGACCGCGACCATCCGCATCCACGGTCAGATGCAGTATGAACAGCAGCTGCCCTGCAGATGACCATCCTCAGACTCCCTCTGACTCATCCTTCAGGAAGCACTTGCTCAGGCTGGCTTCCTGTCACGGCCCACCAGATCCCAGGCTGCCATCAGACCACTGCCACTCTCATGGCACTGACTCTGCCACACTGCAGCGCCGACACCTGCCTGATGAACTGGTCCGGCCTAGGAGGAGCACCGCACTGCCAAATCACTATCCCAGGCACAGAGGTACCACGTCACTGAACCCAAGCAGTTGGGTTAAGAGAAGGAGGCAAAAAAAAACAACTGTAAAAATACTGTAACATAATTAGAGGTGATTGTACTGGGAATTAACCTTCACTCTTCTTACAGATTACAACAGGGCCCGAGAGCTGGGATGTAAGCGCTCTTATTCTGACACGTCGCCCCCTTGTGGGTTGGAGGGGGACTGCCATCGGCCATCTCCATCATATGGGTCTCTGCTAATGTCCCAGCCATACAGGGGTGAAGCCCTATGTTCCCCAGAGGCCTGTATGTCTGGGTGGTCCAAGGGGGAAGCAGAAGGGAGTGAGCCCTTCAGCCTACTGGCACAGGTGGCATATCTGCCCTACGGATCCCACCTCGCCCGGGAAGCCGTACCCACAGCTGCCCCCGCGCCGCCCCCCCATGGCCAGGCTGCTGCCTGGGGCGACCAGCCCCCAAATCTCCCCTTATCCTCCAACCAGGGCACATGGGAAAGAAGTGTACATCACCCACTTTACCACAGGGAGGTGCTGTCCCCCCCTCGTCCATGCTTGGACTTGGTGCCGTTCCCCTCCCAGAATTCACCATATCAGTGCCACGTGACACTGGGTGCCATAGTGCCGCACTGGGCAGAGAGTTAGCCGAAGTGGCAGGCCGTTTCATTCCTGCGCGTGAGACGAAGGTCACCTGACTTATGGCTGGAGGACACTACCAAAGGATCTGGTGATGCTGAACACCTTCCCACATGCCATCTGTGTGCATCTGCGTGATCTGCAGATGTTTGCAATCACACACTGTCCTGCGCGAAGACTTTCGATCAGTTCCTCAACCGCTACACCACCTGCTGTCCAATACACGTCACTGTGTCCCAAAGAGCCTTGCAAGAATAATGAATATAGTGCAGTGTTTCTGTCTAGGGTCCTGGCAGAGCCCCCCCCCCAGTCCCCTTTGATAGCAGGCTGGACTCCAGCAGCTGACCTGCGGCTCCTGACAAAGCACTTCCCCTGCCGGAGATCAGACGCTCATCACCATATGCAGGATGCTTAATTCCCTCTGAATTCCAACCGGGGATTAAACGGGAATAAAAAGCTCGCCTGAGATATATGGCTCAGGACATGCTGTCTGTCTGCCTGAAGGTCTGTGTGCTGACAGTCACGCACACCAGTGCGCATCTGGGACTCATTCCCGGGGATCTTTGATTTTAACTCCCCCCCCCCCCTTCTGGGAATATTCAGTCCAATAGACTTCTCCACAGTCGTCTGGATCAGCTAACCTGACCAGGTGGCCTACTACCCACATCAACCTACAGGAAGTTTCCAGACGGGGAGTGTCTAAAGATGGCAGAGATTGTCTAACCTCCTCAGAAAGCGCCATTCCTCTCCAGTAACACGGGCAGCTTTGGGGCAGCCGTTTCAAAGGCCTTAAATTGACTGTGTGTGATGGTTATCCACTTCACTCTGTTTAGACAGTCTCCACGGGCGTCCATCTCTGGAGTTCAACAAGCTGCCAGGACGAGTGTGAGCTCTGTAACTATATACAACGCTTTGTAACTGTATACATTACGTTATATAACGCATCGCGGGTTCCAGGGTTACCGAGACTCGAACAATCACACCCAAACAGGCACAGCACAATTTTAGCAGCGTGCATATGAAGCAGAGAGAGCCCCCACACACCCAAGCAAACATACGCGCTGGATTACAGTTGCCTTCCTGCACTCACAACCAAGCAAAATTTTTCTTCTTTGCATAGAGAGATATATGCAGTTGCATTGTACTTAAGGTGATGTACTGTGTTTTTTGTTACGTTTTAAGCATTTAAAATGCACTGTTTGCTCAAATACAGCACCATCATTTGAAATGTTTTTAAAGGAAGTCTTGGTCTAAAGAAAGTTTAAGTTTTCTGCAGTGCTGTACTATTCACAATAACCCACATCGGAAATTTATATATGCTTGTCATTAAATAAAACCTGGCTGTTTTATTTAACGATGCGATTTTTAGTCCTGCTTGCGGCACCAAACCCGTCTAATTACCTGTAAGCATTAGGGTATATAGCGCTTTGCTCTGGGAAAGCCATGAAGGATGGGAATTCCTGAGAACAATGTCTGTGATCTATGAAATGATTACATCACAGACTGGGAGCCGGAACCTTTGTGCTGTACTAGCAGATTTTCACACATGCACATAAATTCCAGTGTTAGAAGTATTGATTTGGAGGAGTGTGGGGTGATGTATGGGGGGCCTTTCAGCCGTGCCATGTGCTCTCAGGCTTTTATAAACACTCCCTGCTGGCGCTGGGTGGCCTGGAAGGGGGGGGGGGGGGTTACACAAAATCACAGGTGCGCGTTTGCTAGCTTTGTCACAAAATCAAGATGGAGAACCCACCACGGAATCAGCTTCCTTCAGCTTCATCTGAAGCCCAGAATTCTTCTGAGATGGAGCAGAGGCGGGGGATGTGCGTCGTGTGTCAGACCAGACAGGTAGCATATGGTAACAGCCGATGCTAACAGCTAATGCTGAAACCGGCCCTTTAAACCAGGAGCGACGGCCCACTTATCTGCCACAGACAGACACACAGCTGCCAGAGCAGCCCGGCAGGGGAAATTTCCATGTGACTGTATCCCTCTGCACCCGAACCTGCAGCCGTGATGCGTCACCACACACGAGTCTGACCTGCACCGTGTCTGATGAAGAGTTAATCTGCCAGCGGCTGTTACACAAACGTGTGACTCTGACACCAGCCCCCCCCCCCGCCAACCCCCGCTAGCCCATACGCTCATTCTCATAAAGGCCCCCACTGCCCCAGCCCCCACCACGTCGCCTTGCTTTGGCTAACACAGAGCGACGGACCAGCACACGACCCAAAACGGGGTCACGTCTCAAGCTGTGAAACTGCTAGAGGTCAGGGCTTTGCTATGTGTCCAGACGGCAAGCAGAGCGACGTGAACAGGGTGTCTGTGGTGTTTTTAAAGCCCCCTCCTGGGGAGACACATCATCGATGTGGTGATTATGAGGTTAATGCTGAAGGTTCACTAAATCAGATATACATTAGTATGCAAATGTTTGGGCACCCCTCAATAAATAACATATTTTGGTCATTTTTTTTTATGGAAAAGATGTAAACACAGTCTCTGTAGGAAATGGAAAAAATGCACAATATTTTCACCAAACATTGATGCATAGTTACTTTTTATGTCATAAATTGAACAAAGATAAAAAATAAAAACATTATTATGGCACTCTGCAAAAGTTTGGGCACCCTAAGAGTCTCAGATTCTTTTTACAAGGTTTCAGACCTTAATCAGCTCGTTAGATCTGATGCATGGCGACAGCTGTCATTAGTAAATGTCAGCTGGTGCCAATTTCAAAGCTTTACAAATACACTGACTCTTCAAACCCAAACTTTTGCAGAGTGCCACAATAATGTTTTTATTTTTTATCTTTGTTCAATTTATGACATAAAAAGTAACTATGCATCAATGTTTGGTGTAAATATTGTGCATTTTTTCCATTTCCTACAGAGACTGTGTTTACATCTTTTCCATTAAAGAATGACCAAAATATGTTATTTATCGAGGGGTGCGCAAACTTTTGCATACTACTGTATTTAAACAGAATAGAGGTGTAGGGAACCGGCAGAAACAGGGAACCCCGAGACAGACACCTTCCTGAGGGGATTCCCCTCACACCCAGACCTCAAGTCGCACCCAGACCTCCAGTCGCACCCAGACCTCCAGTCACATCCAGACCTCCAGTCACACCTAGAGGGTGTCACTATCAAAGCCATTAGAAAGGCAGAGTTCTACAAGAAGGTCACATGGCACAGAACTTCCGGCCAGGCATCTCAAACGATCCAAGAGTCTCATGAAGAGATCTGGATTCGGACTGCGATTCTCGGCGCCTGACAGCAGCTTGCGGTTTTTTTATGACCTTCCGCGAGACGGCTGGCAGCTCATGCCTGTTCTTTCCGGAAGAATCTCATCTCACATCAGTGAATTTCGCAAGTGCTCCTGTCCAGCTCACATCCATTGTAATCTTTTTTTCTTGTCTAAAATCTCAACTTGGCTGGGGTGGAGATTTTAACAGCCCTAGTGGCAAAATACAAAGCACTTCAGGCCCATGCGATGCATCAACCAACGACATGCATACCTTCGAATAAATTACAGGAATCCAGGCATCCAGTATAATATATACACTTCAAGGCTGTGTCACAGCTAATATTACATCACATTACGATGTAGCTGTCCTCTTCCAAACATCATTCAGCAAGCCATCTAGCTAGTCCAAGTTGTAATATTTTTGTTGCAGTGTTGCGATGTCACCACTAGAGGGAAATATTGCACCATGCATTCATTATTATTTATATATGTATTTTTTTTATATATTATTTGTATTCACCATCCTTTTCTTGGACCTCGCCTCTCAACCTTGGGACTTCACAGCTTCCTGGTTCCAGGTTTAAGACAAAACAAGGCAGGATAGATTAGATAGATAGATAGATAGATAGATAGATAGATAGATAGATAGATAGATAGATAGATAGATAGATGATAGATAGATAGATAGATAGATAGATATTATCTTATAATATATTGTTGTTGTTAGAGTTATCTGGGTGGGGAAGACCACCCAGTATTGAATGAATGAATTTAAATTTATTTTGGTCACATACATACACATACATACATACATGCATACACACACATAAATAGATACATGAACATCCACACATATTGGCCAAAAAAGGTGTAGCTTGAACTTCAGCCTATCATACCAACCCTTTTTACACAACATGTTCTAATAGGTGACCTTGGCACTATAATTTTCTCTTCAGATCTTTTATTATTTCTCATTAAACTTCCACTATGGCACAGTGGCAGAATCTTACAGAGCTGGTTTTCCCGAAGCGCTTATCCACTTGGTTACACGAGAAAACAAAAACAATTATACACCAGTTGTTAGATAAAACTCATTTTTCCAGTCTGCTTGCAGGGCGACTTCAGGCATGCCTCATTATTATTGTTACTCTTGGCCGCTCGTTACGCGCTGCAGGTGTTTAATGTTGCCTCAGGAGCTCCAATTATGGGAAAAAGATGTAAACAGCTGCTAACGATGGAGATGTCAGTGGTAACCGCAGACCGGGTGACGTTTATATTTCTTTGCAGGTTCTGAAATACTCCTTACCTGCAGGTGGCGCTGTCCTCCTAGAGACGCCTCTGGGGATATGACCTGTAAGAAGATCAGTTCGGTAAAACCCGAGTAAAGTAGGCTACTGGTCACGTCTCTGTGTATTATTAGAATTTAAATATTACAAATCAATTCATCCAGGGTCCAAAGATTTTGTGATGTCAGAAGTAAACTATGGAGCAACTGAACCAGTCAGATCAGACCTATATCTCATTGCATGTAGTACAGCAGAGAGGAGCGGGAAAGTGAAATGTGCGACATTACTTCACGGGGCTGGAGATGATGCACTAAAGGCATTTAATACTATGGACTTTGATGATGATGTGGATGTTTTGGATATGCTCAAACAAAAGTCTAGAGCAAGGGGTGTTAAACTACAGTCCTGGGGGGCCAGAGCCCTGCACATTTTTGGGTTTCCCCTCATTTAACACACCCGATTCAACTCCCCAGATAGCAAAATTCTTTTGGGCCAGATCTGGCCCACACTATTCATTTTCCTTTGGCCCAGATACCGCAAAGAATGACGGCCCTGTGACGGCCCAGACCTGGATTTTCTGATTTGGGCCATAACAGGCCCAGTGATGGCCCAGACATGGTTCTACCTGATTTGGGCTACAACAGGCCCAGTGACGGCCCAGACATGGATTTTCTGATTTGGGCCATAACAGGCCCAGTGATGGCCCAGACATGGTTCTACCTGATTTGGGCTATAACAGGCCCAGTGACATCATAAAGCACAATGGATACACAATTGATATCAATAAAGTTTATTTTTACTTTTACTATAAACAACATATAAATGCTTTTCAACAAACCACTGATTGATATTTAATTACACTTTACTTTGTAACATCAACAGACAGATGAGGCGTTTAAAGCACTTCACAACATACAAAATATCTAAGAACATGGCCCTGTAAAACTGGTTAATAAAATGTGAAATTTGGGTGGTCAAAAACACACACAAAAACATCCAAATACAAAACAAGTAAATACATCACAAACAATGGAATTAAGTGTCATTTGCCCTTTTTGCATGTTCCTTCATTCCTCCATCCCTGTCAGGTGCCAACTGAAGCCATCTTTGAATGTTTTTCTCTGCCTCCCGGTCCGTTGCACTCCTAGTTAAGGAATTTTGCAGCCACAACACACAACACAAAACTATTAATGCCACCTGCTTCTAAGGCATAGAACATAAATCATACCATCAAGATCAAGACAGCACCCAACATTTATAGTATAAAACAATTCCAAAACACATACAGTAGTACACAAATAAGGAGATATGAATCATTATGTCCATGACAGAATATCATGAACAAGTAAACAATATTTAAACAGGGTTGTTAATTTCACCATTTAATTCACAACACGTCAAAGTTGTATGCATATATGTATGCAATCTGAAATGTAATATCTGTTCTGATCTGACATAAAAAACACTCATTGCTGAACTGTAACTGTCCATAAGGCTGCTATATCCAATACTGCACAGAATATATGATTGTTCCATATGAATTTCATCCCTGTTTTTTTTTACTGTGACTTTAATATGACACACAACTTTACCAACTTATGATCATGCATAACTGATAAATCTGTCGATTGATCAATTAGACGCATATATATATATATATATATATATATATAAGGATATATTTCCATCACTAGGAATTAAATGCACAAAGTCGTAAATTGGAACTTGCGGTGCTCATTTTTAACCAAACAAGTTTCAGATATCACCAGCAACAAAGGAGCAGTGGACTGAAGTGACATGTCCCCCATGAAAAGAAAAAAATAGAAGGTGCAGGTTTGGATTAGCTGTGGCGCGAGCTTTATCACTTCTCAGACAGAGAAATGTCGTTTGGCGTGGGAGATTGTTGTGTTAAATGCGTGTGTTCCACACACAATACGTGAGACTTGAGAGCTCTGCAGATGTAATCTAACGTTAAACATCTGATTTAAACTCGAGAGCCCTGTATTTAATATTATGTCAAGGCGTGTGACTTGTTTGAACCGACTTTTTAAAATGAACGATCATTCCCAACATACCGTTCCGACAGAATCTTAAGCTAAAGTCTCTGACTAAAAAGGTTAAATGGAACTTTAAAAGTAACTGAAATATTTCACTTACCACAATTCGCTCGTTATTATTCAAACTGAATCAGCCATCTAAAGTCGATCGACGCCGTCAACAGCCTCAAAGTCCGGTGAAATTGCAGTGACGTCTAAAGGACATTGATTGGTCTAAACTGAAACGTTAACGCCCACTTATTTCAGGATTGGTTGTTTAGCGTAGATGATCAAATACCGAACGGTCAATAGAAAAGCCCTATACACAAAGTATTCCAAACGGGTTTATATTTTTAAAAGACAAGATTTTAGAGAAGATAAATTAATGTTTTCATTTGTTTTTACTTTTCCTTTTTTAAGTAAACATGTTAGATGAAAAATAATGATTGACGATATACCGTAGTTAACAAAAAATATCCAATAAGTTTTAATGGTTTTCCAATGTTAAACAAAAAAATTATCATATCAGTGGGACTGTACTATGTCAACAGCTGGTGCTTGGAGTCTTTTTGTATGTCAGCCATTAGCCCTTTATTGTGTTTCTCATGATCTTTAGTATAGGCTTTATCCCAAACAGACAGTGGTTATGATATAATAGAGAGCAGAGCCTTCAGCCACAATTTTATGCCAGATGAGGGTCAGGTATGGGACAAAGCATTACCAATGCTCGAACAGACCCAGGTGACATCTTGCAGATTTACATATACAACATAATGAAATGAGAACCTCATATATACTGCCTTAGAAAAGGTGCAACGAGAATGATTCCTGGTCTTAGAGGAATGTCTTATGAGGAGAGGTTAGCGGAAGTGAATCTGTTTAGCCTTGAGCAAAGGAGACTAAGGGGGGATATGATTCAGGTCTATAAGATTCTAACGGGTCTGGATGCTGTTCAGCCAAATGACTATTTCAGTATTAGTCTAAATATTAGAACTCGTGGCCATAAGTGGAAATTAGCGGGAGAACATGTTAAAACAAATTTGAGGAAGCCCTTCTTTACACAGCGTGTAGTTAGAGTATGGAATATTCTTCCTGCTAGTGTAACGGAAGCTAAAACCATGGGTTCCTTTAAATCCGAGCTAGATAAGATTTTAACAACTCTGAGCTATTAGTTAAGTTCTCCCCAAACGAGCTTGATGGGCCGAATGGCCTCCTCTCGTTTGTAAATTTCTTATGTTCTTATAGACTAAGACCAGGGGTCACCTTTTTGAAACTGGGAGCTACTTCACGGGTACTGAGCCTTACGAAGGGCTACCAGTTTGATACATTTTTCTTAAATCATGTATAATAAACACGTTTTAAATGCTTTCTTTTAGATATTGCCATTTTCAAATCTATATAAATGCAAATGTGATTAAAGAAGAATATCAACAGGATAAAATTAAATTTTAGACGCCATGCTCAATGGTGAGTTGTGCTATTTTTAGAACAGTCACCGTGGGCAACTCATGTGGTCCTTGGGGGCGCCCTGGTGCCCACGGGCACCATGTTGGTGACCCCTCCTATAGACTGTAGTCAGAATGATCTTCCATGTTAAGACTAGTTCTGGTTCGAATTTTTTTGAGAATATTTATCTGACATCAGGCCAGAATTTTACGCCAGGTGAGGGCTAGGTACGACACAAATCATGTTACCAATGCTGAAATGGATGACTGTCAGCCAAAGTCGTCCGACACGCAAAATGCCGACTGTCAGCCAGAATCGTTCGCCGCGCTCAGAACGGTTCTGGCCCAGATTAAAAATGCCGACAGTCAGCCAGAAACGCTCGCCGCGCTCAGAACGGTTCTGGCCCAGATTAAAAATGCCGACAGTCAGCCAGAAACGCTCGCCGCGCTCAGAACGGTTCTGGCCCAGATTAAAAATGCCGACAGTCAGCCAGAATCGCTCGCCGTGCTCAGAATGGTTCTGGCCCAGATTAAAAATGCCGACAGTCAGCCAGAATCGCTCGCCGTGCTCAGAATGGTTCTGGCCCAGATTAAAAATGCCGACAGTCAGCCAGAATCGTCGCCGTGCTAGGCCCACAATCGGCCCGCAATTTTTTACCGTTGCTGACAGTGAACCGAATGTGCCACAACTCAGCGAAAATCGGCCCACATGTGCTTGCTAACTGGGCAGCAGTGCCGGCTTGACGCCAGATCTGGGCCAGACCTGTCTTCTATGTGCCTGGGCCACATAGACCAAACCACAATCGGGCCACATCTGGCATGCCATAATGTAAACAGTGCCATCATTGCCAGACCTGGCCCATATCTGGTTGACATACCACTTGCCATGCCAGAACTCAGCCAGCAATGCCGGCTTGACGCCAGATCTGGGCCAGACCTGTCTGCTATGTGGGTCCTTGTGCTAATTACCACACACCTATTGAGCTGAATCGTTTGTGGAGGAACAGGGAAAGAACTAAGCCAGTGTTTCCCAAACCAGTCCTTGGGGAACCCCGGACAGTCCACGTTTTCGCTTCCTCTCATCTCCCAGTGCCTGTACCAGGTATTAGGCGTTCCTGATTGGCTGGGAGCTGGGAGGGAGCAAAAACATGGACTGTCTGGAGTTCCCCGAGGACTGGGTTGGGAAACACTGAACTAAGCTACACAGGACTCCACCCAGCAGGACTGGAGTTTGACACATACTGTGAGCCGCGAAAGAACATTACGTATCCGAGGAACAAGTTTTTTACGTGAACAAAAAGAATGATTGATGCATACGTGATAGACTTGAAGAATAAATCAAAGGACTGTGAATTTAGACAATTAACTGACGAGTTGATTAAAGACCACATTGTTTGTGGTATTAACGACACTGTGAGAGTCAGGCAACACATTTGAACCTTATTTGAACCTAGCAAAGGCTGTGGACATATGTCGGGCAAATGAGGTCACGCAGAGCCACATGAAAGTGCTGCACGAGGACACAGAAGTAGCCGTGAATAAGATAATGAAAACTAACACGATAGGGTACTGATGTTACACAGCCGGCTAAAGCGAAAGAAGTCTGCACGCGATGCCAAAAAAAAAAAATGTCAAGTCTACAGAAGAATACTGTAATTGTAGCGCCATGAGCGCTCACGAAAGAAGCATTTCAACCGCATGTGCAAACCAAAAAACAAACAAAAAAAGGCAAGCCTAGAACATGAAATAATACAGGAAGCAAATGTTGAGATGTTTATGGGCAGCATTGATATCAAGCAAACAGCTAGCAAATGGCTAATACGGTTGGATACAGACTACGATTGACAATGAAAGTCAGAAACGGACACAAGTGCTCAAAATGACTACATGGTTAACTTGTAGCTGGACAGAGAAGGGGAGTGTAACGAACTGACATGCAAAGACTTAGAAAATTTTGCGAAAAAGAACACACCGCCACTGAAGTCGAACTGCAGTTTAGTGACACATTCTGGTCACAAGATGGAGCTAAAGGGTAAGGTTACGCTGAAGTGTAAATATGAAGAAGATTCCAGCTAGAATTCCAAACTGTAGGCCTAGACTCACCAGCAATCCGGTGGAGAAACGTGTTCAGAATTGGGACTCACCAAAAGAGCTTACAGTGAAGGAGTCATAAGAAGAGACCATTACCCATTCTGCACGGCGGAAAAAATAACAGCAGACATGCCAAATGCCAAAGCGCTTTCGGTACTGGATACCAGCCCTGCCGTCTGGCATATACAGCTAGACAAAGAGGGCTCCAAACTATGTACTTTCAACACTCCTTTTTGCAAGTAGTAGTTTGCGAGACCTCCGTCTGCTGCATCATCAGCTCCAGTAGCGTTCCCAGAGTGCATTGCACAAAGACCAGAAGATTTAGAGCATGAGCCATTCAACTCTGGCCCTCAATTCCGAATCCAGGCCTTGTATTCAGTTCTCGCAGGCAGTTATAGTTTAATAATTACTGATTCTGATTGGCCACATACACATCACACCTGGCAGACAGGTACAGAAAGGCTGAGCTCGGATCTTGAGGACAGTAATTTTAATAGCCGTGATTTAGAGACAGTTGTGAACATGGTGGATGACATTTTGCTGTGTGATGAAGACCAGAACAGCACGACAGGAGACTAAGACAACTGTTAGACAGTATCAAAAGCATTAATATAAAACTTAACAAAAAAGTTTCCTGAGATTGCTAAACTCACACAGACAACAAGTAGACCTGTTCCGATTGGCTCTCAAATCTTTCTTTGTGAGACACAGGGCACTCAGATGAAAGTTGTTGTAAGACAACGGTCCACAATTCTCACAAGTGCAGAATTCAGAATGTTTACAGTGGGCTGGGAGTTTTCTAGTCCTGGATTTCCACAGTCAAATAGACAAAGTGAACAATCAATCCCGACAGTAAAAAACCTGATGAAGAAGGCATACGGATGCCACAGTGACCCGGATATTGCCTTACTGGGGTACAGAAACACCCCTGGGTGGAAGCTGTCACCTGGCTGAAAACCAGAGAAATTACCTTTCCACCACTGCGCTCATCAGATATAGAGGATGTGCCTTCAGAAGACAGTCAACCTGCAGAGAATGACATTCCAGTGCAACTGTACTGGAGTGTCAGACCTGAGACCCCAACTAAGGAAGAGGAAGTCACGATAGCGCAGACTGATTAGACCACCAGCACATGAAGAGGAGGTCACGATAGCGCAGACTGATTAGACCACCAGCACATGAAGAGGAGGTCACGATAGCGCAGACTGATTAGACCACCAGCACATGAAGAGGAGGTCACGATAGCGCAGACTGATTAGACCACCAGCACATGAAGAGGAGGTCACGATAGCGCAGACTGATTAGACCACCAGCACATGAAGAGGAGGTCACGATAGCGCAGACTGATTAGACCACCAGCACATGAAGAGGAGGTCACGATAGCGCAGACTGATTAGACCACCAGGACATTATTCTCCGTAAAAGGAACATTTTAGTAAACGAAAGAATAAGAATGTGAATGCTATCAAATGCAATAGTTTGAGTTGTATAATTAAATATCAAAAGTTGCTGTTTAAACTGTCATAGGAATATAGGTCATATGGAGGGAGATATGATGTATGTATTTCTATGTAGGCTTTGAAATACTCCTTACCTGTAATTGGAACTGTCCTCCTAAAGATGCCTCTGGGAATATGAAGATAGGATCAGTTTAGTAAAGCTTGAGTAAAGTGCTGGTCACGTTAAGTGGCATTTCTGTCTATTATTACAATTTTAATATTACATATCACTTCATCCAGGGTCCAGACATTACAGACCGAAAATCAGATTCACCTTGAGTGCTTTTTGAACTTGTTATACAAACAGCATCGTTGTTTACATTATGGCATCAAGTTTTAAATTACATATTTACAGTATTCCGCAATGTCCTTTTCCACACACTTTGGAAAATTAAGTAAGATTTAAGACCACCTGGTTAGAGATATACATAATATTAACCTATAAGATTTAAGATCACCGGCCTGGTTAGAGATATACATAATATTAACCTATAAGATTTAAGATCACCGGCCTGGTTAGAGATATACATAACATTAACCTATAAGATTTAAGATCACCTGCTTAGAGATATACATAATATTAACCTATAAGATTTAAGATCACCTGCTTAGAGATATACATAATATTAACCTATAAGATTTAAGATCACCTGCTTAGAGATATACATAATATTAACCTATAAGATTTAAGATCACCTGCTTAGAGATATACATAATATTAACCTATATGATTTAAGATCACCTGGTTAGAGATATACATAATATTAACCTATAAGATTTAAGATCACCTGGTTAGAGATATACATAATATTAACCTATATGATTTAAGATCACCTGCTTAGAGATATACATAATATTAACCTATATGATTTAAGATCACCTGCTTAGAGATATACATAATATTAACCTATATGATTTAATATCACCTGCTTAGAGATATACATAATATTAACCTATAAGATTTAAGATCACCTGCTTAGAGATATACATAATATTAACCTATATGATTTAAGATCACCTGCTTAGAGATATACATAATATTAACCTATAAGATTTAAGATCACCTGGTTAGAGATATACATAATATTAACCTATAAGATTTAAGATCACCTGCTTAGAGATATACATAATATTAACCTATAAGATTTAAGATCACCTGTGTTACGATCCGCTCCGTTCGATCCCGATGTGTGCCACGCCCCCTCATTATCCACGTGTGCTTTCCCAATCGTGCCCAGCTGTTCCTTGTTATTTCGACTTGTCTTCTGTATTTAGTCCATGTCTGAGTCAGTCTTCCCCAGATCCGTCATTAATGTTTAATGGTGTCTTGGTCCCGTCCTGTCCGAAATAAACCCTTTTGCTTTCATTTTCGGCTTGCCTCGCTTGCTTCCCGGCTCGCTCGATCACCCAGCCTGACAGAATGACGGATCTCGTCAACGTGCCTCCGCGGATCGAGGACCAACGCCTCGATCTGCTCCAGGAGGTAATTTACTGGCTGTCCCAACCAGAGATCCAGGAGGATCCTGTGGCACGGGACTTAGCCAGCCGGAGCGGGACCCTCCTGGAGGAGGTCACCCCGCTCACGGAAGCGCACGTTTTCGCAGACGTACGCGACAACCTCCGGCAGGTGTACGAGCGGATAACGGAGAGGCGGCTCCAGCCGCTCACCCTCTCCGCGACAGCTTCGACTCGACCTACCAAGCCAAGCCGGAGGAGGCGCAAGGGGAGAAAGCAGGCAGAAGAACCGGCGATCTTTCTGAGGGCTTGCTCTCTCTCCGCTGCCGTCACCCCAAGCGTCATCACCGCTTCCAGTTTGCCGGTACCCCTCGCCAGCCCCGCCGATGAGATGCCGCCACCCTTGGCGGCTTATGACTTTCGGGCAGCACGCCTGTTTAATAGGGGGGCCAGGGCCGTTTGGGACGCCATTCCCCGGATCCCCAAGGCCCTAAAAGGGGCAGCGCCTGCACTCCCGGCGCCAACCCTGGCGCCTGTTATGGACCTGCCGGCAGTGCCTGCTGCTCCTGCCGCCGCTCTGCCCGCGGCAGCGCCTGCTGCTCCTGCCGCCGCTCTGCCCGCGGCAGCGCCTGCTGCTCCTGCCGCCGCTCTGCCCGCGGCACCGCCTGCTGCTGCTGCCGCCGCTCTGCCCGCGGCACCGCCCGTTACAGCCTCCGCCGCTCTGCCCGCGGCACCGCCTGCAGCACCAGCCGCTGAGGCCGCTGCTCTGCCCGAGGTGCCTACTGCGGGGCCCCCTGCTGGCCACGTGACGGTGGCGCCCGCCGAGGTGGCCCCTGCTGGCCGCACGCCTGAGGTACCTGCTGAGGTGCCCCCTGCTGGCCACGAGTCGGCGTTGCCCGCTGCCGCCACCACGCCGGCCTCACCGGTCTCGTCTGCCCTGTCCGCCTCACCAGCAACCCCTGCTGGCTATGAGGTGACAGTGCCCGCAGTCACCGCTACGCCTGCTGCAGCTGAAGCGACCCGCTTGTCTGCTGCTACCGCCGCCCTGCCCGCGGCACCGCCTGCAGCACCAGCTGCTGCTGCCGCCGCTCTGCCCGCGGCACCGCCTGCTGCTGCTGCCGCCGCTCTGCCAGCGGCACCGCCTGCTGCTGCTGCCGCTGCGATGCCCGCGGCACCGCCTGCTGCTGCTGATGCAGCTGCTGCCGCTTCGCCAGCGGCACTGCCTGTCTCGCCTGTCCTGCCTGTCCTGCCGGACCCGCCTGTCCTGCCTGTCCTGCCCGTTTCTGAACTGCCTGTTTCGCCTGTCCTGCCAGCTCCTGAACTGCCTGTATCGCCGGCTCCTGTCCTGCCTGTCTCGCCGGTCCTGCCGGCGCCTGACCCTCCTGAGGTGGCCACGGTTACGTCCGAAGCCCGTCTGCCCGCCGCTTCTCTGCCTGAGCCAGCCGCCGGCCCCTTCTTCGGGACGCGCCTGGCCCTTAAAGGGGCAAGGTCCATTAGGGACGCTGTCCCGCTAGTTCTGCGATTTCGGACGCGGGCAAAGCCCCCCGTGGTTCCTGAGGCGCCTGCAGCTCCCCCCGAGGTTCCTGTGTTGCCTGCTCCAGCTGTACTACCCCCCACTGGTCGCACGCCCGAGGCGCCTGCCGAGGTGCCCCCTGCTGGCCATGTGAGGGCGGTGCCCGCCAAGGCGCCCCCGGCTGGCTGCACGCCTGAGGTGCCTGCGGAGGTGCCCCCTGCTGGCTGCGTGACGGAGGCGCATGCCGAGGCACCCCCTGCTGGACTCACGCCCCAGGTGTCTGCTGAAGCGCCCCCTGCAGCTGCTGGCCGCACGCTCGAGGACGCCGCTGCGTCCGCAGCGCCCCCTGCGGCTGCTGGCCGCACGCCCACGACGCCCTCTGCTGCTGAGGGCCACACGCCCGCTCTGCCCGCGGCCCTGCCCGAGGCCGCCTTTCCTGTCCTGCCCGCGGCCCCGCCTGAGGCCGCTGTTCCTGTCCAGCCTGCGGCCCTGCCTGAGGTCGCCGCTCTGCCCGCGGCCCTGCCTGAAGCCGCCGGTCTGCCCGTCCTGCCCTGCTCGCCTGACCTGCCCGTCCTGCCCTGCTCGCCTGACCTGCCCGTCCTGCCCTGCTCGCCTGACCTGCCCGTCCTGCCCTGCTCGCCTGACCTGCCCATCCGGTCCTGCTCACCAGCAGCCACGCCCGCAGCTTCCCCTGCTGATGCTGCCGCGCTGCTTACGGCGGCCCCTGCGGACCGCTCGCCGGCCCTGCCTGTCTCACCGGTCCAGCCCGGCTCGCCTGTCGGCACTGCAGCCACGCCCGCGACTGCCGTCGCCGCTCTGCCTGCAGCACAGCCTACAGCTGGCTGCTTGCCCGAGGTGCCCACGGAGGCGCTCCCTGCTGGCCGCGTGATGGCGGCGGCCCCTGCTGGCCGCGTGATGGCGGCGGCCCCTGCTGGCCGCGTGATGACGGCGGCCCCTGCTGGCCGCGTGATGGCGGCGCCCCCTGTTGGCCACGTGATGGTGGTGCCTGTGGCTGCGTCTGCGGTTCCGGTGCTGCCTCCGCCTGCACCCACGCCCGCCGAGGTGCCTGCTCTGCCTGCGGCACCTCCTGCTGGCCACACACCCAAGCCCGTCTCGCCTGACCTGCCTGTCCTGTCCGGCCAGCCCTGCTCGCCGGTCCTGCCCGTCTCGCCTGTCCTGTCCGGCCAGCCCTGCACGCCCGCAGCGCCCCTGGCTGACCACTCTCCTGTCCTGCCCGTCTCGCCTGTCCAGCCGGCCCCGCCCTGCTCGTCTGTCCAGCCGGCCGCACCCGCGGCTCCACCCGCTGCTACGGCCATGCCCGCGGCCCCGCCTGAGGCCGCCGCTCTGCCCGCGGCCCCGCCTGAGGCCACCGCTCTGCCCGCGGCCCCGCCTGAGGCCGCCGCTCTGCCCGCGGCCCCGCCTGAGACCGCGGCTCTGGCTGCCCCGCCTGCGGCCACGCCCGCGGCTCTGGCTGCCCCGCCTGCGACCACGCCCGCGGCTCCGGCTGCCCTGCCTGTTGCCTCTTTAGAGGCCTTGACTTCTGTCCGCCCGGCACAGACCTCCCTCTTGTCTCCCTTACCTCAGCGAGGCCGACAGACCCCGGGACCCCGCCTGTCCGTTTCCCGTAAGGGACGGGGACACAGGCGTCGGGTCCTGGTCCCACCTGCCCTAACCCCTGGCTCGCCCGTGCGCCCCCTGGCCGTGGCTCGGTGGCTGCCTGCGGGTCCAGCGGCTCCGGCCCGGCTGCCGCCTCCGGGCCCCCCCGCTTCGGCTGGTCGTCGGTTGGCGCCTTCCCTGGCTCCGGCTGCGCCTCCGCCTGCTGCGGCTTCCCCCTCCTGCCTGCCTGCACCAGTGTTCCCTCCTGCTCCTTCCTTGTTTCCTTTGTTGGTCCCTACGTCTGTCTCCTTGTCCCCTGTGTGGTCCCCTCCTGCTCCGGCCTCCCTTCCGCCTGTGGCCCCTGCGGCTGCCTTCCCTCGCCCGCCTGGGTTCCCTCGAGCTCGCCCTGTTCTTCCTCCTCCCTTTGTTCCGTCTCCTCGTCCCTTTGTTCCTCCTGTCTCGGTTCCTCGTCCCTCTGTGTCTTCTCCGTCCCCTCCTGGTCCCTTTGTCCCTCCGGTTTTTGCTGCTCGTCCCTCTGTGCCTCCCGTGTTCACTCCCGGCCCTTTTGTTCCTCCATTTTCTGTCCCCTCTCTGTCTCCTTTCTTTGTCTGCCTGTCCGCGTTCCCTGTCCTCTGTCAGGTTTTGTCGTTTTTCTGGTCCTTGTTCCTGTTCTGTGTCTCTGTCCTGTTTCCGGTGTCTCGTTAATGTTTTGCTTTTGTCTTCCAGATCCTGTTCCCCGGTCTCGTCCGTCGCCTCCTCTCAGGCGCGCCCGGTGTGCGCGCCTTTGGGGGGGGGTTCTGTTACGATCCGCTCCGTTCGATCCCGATGTGTGCCACGCCCCCTCATTATCCACGTGTGCTTTCCCAATCGTGCCCAGCTGTTCCTTGTTATTTCGACTTGTCTTCTGTATTTAGTCCATGTCTGAGTCAGTCTTCCCCAGATCCGTCATTAATGTTTAATGGTGTCTTGGTCCCGTCCTGTCCGAAATAAACCCTTTTGCTTTCATTTTCGGCTTGCCTCGCTTGCTTCCCGGCTCGCTCGATCACCCAGCCTGACAACCTGCTTAGAGATATACATAATATTAACCTATTCTTTACAAGAAAATGCCACCAACACGTTTACCTGGTGGCTCAAAAGAAAACTGATGTGTAAATAAACTCACAGGCGATCTTACCTGACTCCCGTATTCAAAAAAACGTCAAAACAACTACAAATGGAAGCGTAGGTATATATCTCATGGCAAGTGTTTGCTCTGTTATGTCTTAAGTACAACTTAGGTCTGTCTGAAACCGTTAACCTGTATGCTGTCATCTGTTTGAAGAAAATGCGCAAATTTGTGTCAATAATCAGCATGTGGTTCAGGGGACTAAGCCTCTGTGGCTGTGATTAGAAGGTTGCTGGTTTGAGCCCAGCCTCAGCACATCTGTAGGTCCCTCAGCAAGGCCCTTAACCCCTCAGCTCCCTGAGTACTGCTATGGCTGGCTGCCCTTCACGGGCAGGCTGCTCTCACCTATAGAGAGGAAGTTGGGGGAGGCGAAAAGAAAATTTCCCCACAGGGATCAATAACAAAGCATCAATTATTGTACCTTCGCGCAGGTAGTAACGCTCGCCGCATCGATGTAAGTGGTGCGCCATCTGGTGGACATACTGAATTACGTCCCTTTATCTTTGTAGTTAGAGCCGATACTGTAAACATGTTGATATGGTGCCTGGAATTAATAACAGTCCAGTCTTCACTGTTGGTGAATAGATTTGAGATTTTGATTGTCCCCAAATTACAGATAGAGAAGAATTTTTGTTTCATTCATTATCTAAATATGCATATGATTGTCTGGTCGTATGGTGTAGTTAGCCGGCTATCCACGAGATTTCCATCTGACCCCATATTTACCGAGTGATATTCATTGCTGTGCCTGCACTGTTTGAATGATTATGTTCATTTTACTGGAATTTTCAATAGACACGAACACAGTCGGGGAGTTATAACTGTTAATAGAAAATATCATCCAAACACTAAGCAGGGAGCATTTAATATAGGCCTAGAGATAATTTAAGGGTTTGACATTTCAGATGGCAAACTGAGAAAAAAAATACTCCTGCGTTGGCATGGGAACCATGAGCGCTGCATGGAGATGGATGCTTACCGTGTCTTTCTGAGGTGCTTTTTTTATTTATATATATAAAAAAACAACAGAAATATACTGTCTCAACATTATCAGGGGAGGGCGCTATTCATTTACACAGCGGAAACATGCAAACGCCCTCAGGGGAACCGAACAGCAGGCCTTAAAATCCGCGCATCTCCCTCCTTCCCCCCTCTCCCTTCCCTGCCGCCTGCAACGCGATCGGATGCCTGTCTGTGGACGTCGGGGTATCTTCCGGCGAGTGGGCGCTTTACAGCAGACGGCTACAACATCTCTGCCCCGCCTTGTTCCCCACCACACAGCGTCCCTCTACACTTCTTCTGATTAAAAAAAATCACTAGAAAAGAGATGAAAACACCTTAAAAATCAACACCTACTAAAAACAACAAGGCACGGCTGGAATAAACAGCCGCGACCCGGCAATTTGGCACTTCCAACCACAATTACCTGAAAGATCCATGTACCCATTTTCCATACCCACTGATATAGTACAGGGTCATACAAAACAGAGGCAGCAGGAAAAACATTTGCTTGCTGATATTTTTCTTGCTGGTTCACTCCATCAGCTTCTAAGCTCCATTCCCTTTATATGCTGAAATCTCACTGCCATCTTGTAAATCAAATTAATCCCGAAACCCGGCGTGCCCCTGGCGGCGCGAGATCGGGTTTATTTTAGGGGGGTCTCGGTGCAGGAGGGTGTCCCGCGTTAGCTTTCTTCTGCTCGACCGCACTGAGATCAGGTCCATTACGTACCCATCACTGGTCCTGCTAGAACTTATTCTAGTGGGTTTAACAGAGTCTCTGATATATTTTAATATTAATTCACGTTCTTGCGTTTAATCAAGCATCTAATTAAACCATTAAACATAAGGTACGCTCCAGAACTTGGAGAGGATTAACTCTTAAAGGAATATTTTATTTATCCTCAGATTCTTTCCATGTTGCCTATTTTTTGCCTAGTTTCTATGACTACTTTTCTATGACTACAGATCCATAACATAAACATAAAATCAAACTTAAGAACAAATTAATTCTTGCCATCACAGCTCAGATAAGTTCATCTTTTATATACAAATAAACACCAGTTCACTTGCTGGAGCCGCACATTAGCTTCCGTTTCCACATCTACAGTACTATTCTCATAATGAATGGCCACACAATTTCACAAAATGCCGCCACATGGGGAAATTTGAATGGGGAGCAGGTGACTTGGGAGGTTTTAATGAGAATGTTTTTTTCTCAACCTGCTGTGGAAACTTAATATCTCTCCCAATGTCTGAACCGAGATCCAAGGAGCCAAATTAGACAGCGTCCTCACCTCGTTTATCACTGTGTGGTTCCCATCATGCACTGCTGCAATAAAACACAGGCTGGGATGCATCGTGCGAACAGCCAGGAGGCTGACAGGCCAGGAGCAGGTGGCTGTGTGGTCCATACGACGTGGGAGCCAGGAAGCGGTGTCATACCCACCCCACCCGGCGCACTCCCTCTTCAGGTGGCCGCAGGCTCCGCTCCATCAGCACCAGGGCCACGGGGCACCTTAACAGCCATCTCCCGAAGGCCATAAACCTTCTCAATAATTTTGCATGAACACTACAACCGACTGTGCTACATTCCTACCGTTAACCCCATTTTCTGTTCTATTTATTGTCGCCGTTTTTCTTTTAATTGTTGTTGCTGTTTTACTTATTGTTTTCTGCCTTCTTGACGACCTATTTTTAACCTATTAATTCTTATTCTCAATTTCTACTGGTCTACCAGGTCAAATTCCTGTGTACTATGTGCATTTGGCGAATAAACTGATTCCGATTTCATGCGTTGAAGTTACAGTTATTGTATGGTGCTGTATCTTTACACAGTGCAAGATATTAATTAGGTATAATTAAATAACTTGTAATAAATTGTTTTAAAGGCTACACGAAAAGAACACAGAAAGGGTAAACAAACCGAAGAGATAAAAATGAGTTGGGAGCAGAAAAAGGACAGAAGCAGCAATCACAATGGGCTCACTGTTCCGCTTAGAGTTAAAGACTGAAATGTCAATAACTGGGCGGAAATGGTTCGTGACTGAAGAAGGATCTGCTCTCCAAATGCCACCACAGCGCTTCAGCAATATAATCTGCGCATCGGACAGGAGAGTCCCACTGGTCATTATTCAGTATCTGCGGCAACAATGACGAAAATCGCAAAGTTTTCCGCCCTGCATATCTTAAACCTGCAAAAAAGAAACCACGCAGAATTAAAGCAGGCTAAAATCAATCGTCACTGTGGTCTATTAAATATATAGCATATTCTCCTATCACGAGACACTGCCTTTAAGTACGTGGGAAAGGTAACGGTACATTTCTGTGCTGTAAAGGCTATCCTGTGAAAACGTCACAGTATACACTGCACTTTGTGCTGTAGCCGTTGTTGCATGCTGTAGATTAATGGATCTGAGATGCAGTCAACCTGAATGGGTCCTTTCCTTGTTCCCGTTATTAAGCAGTCCACCAGCACTGTGCTGATTTGTATTTCGGTTGGCACAATTTTCAGCAAAACCAAATGGCAGATGACAGCTGGCAGAGTCATACGCATGTGGTCCTGGAAATGCAGAATAATGGCTTGTCGGAGATAGTTGCAAATAAAAGGACAAGAAAAAATTTTTTTTTCTATTGTTTAATATAGCTAATAGATGTAAAGGATAGTTAATGATATATAACAATAATCAACAACAATCATAACAAACCAAATGTCCGTCATGCAATGTAGGGAAATAGGAAGGTTAAATAAACTATATCGTACAAAGTTCGACTTCTGGAAACATCTCTGTTTGCCCAGCAGTTTCCACGTCCGATGGCAGCGGGGCAATAGTGTGTTTCATGCGGTAAAGCATCACAATGACCAAGGCGAGGAGAAACAACAGTAAGCACACAAAAAGTCCCAGGTAGGCAGTGAGACTCGGCAGTTTTACGCTCGGACGCCCCAACACGGCCACGGTGGTGGTCAGATACTCGTCGGCGGTGGTGTTGGAGGGGAGCTTGGTGTAGATCTCAGGTGCCGGGGTGAGGAAGTTCCTCCAGATGATCCTGTCGTTCAGCATCTTCAGAAGTCCTCATTTAACGCCTGGCTTCGTCCGCACCGAGGATCTGACGGATCGATTCCCCCACTGAGCTCGCCTTCCCTCATGTAAATCAAACAACTTCGACAGCTGAGAAAAATCACGATTTCATTCCTCGGAATATCTTCCTTTTCCCGAGAAAAAGTCTGTGGAGATGTGTGAGGAGATGGAGGATGCGGTGATGCCGCGCCGCCTACATGCACTGCGTGGGGCTGAAGTCTCTCTCGCTGCTGTATGAGCTCCGTGCCGATGGTTTCTTTATTTGGCTGCACGTCGCCAGCCGCGAACCCGGCTTCCGAGGACCTTCAAGTCGATGTCTTCACGACGCTTCCCGAAATTATATGTATAAAATCGATAGACTATTGACGTGTCCCCGTTAGTATGCGCTCCCAGCCTGTCCCACCCTCCAGGCGTTAAACGATTCCTGGATAACACAGACGCACAACACACGCAAAATATGAATATGGTCCAAGTTTCTCCTATTGGCGGGAAGACATTAGTCTAAATATCCGTGTTCAGTTCATATAAACACAAATATGAGCTATTACATGTATGTAATTCGTATAACTAATTGGGCCACCACTCGTGTCACTCCCAGTGTAAGATGCGTCACCAGATCTACTTCCTCATGCCATGTGATTTATTTAACACCTATATTTTTATACTCTGTTGCTGTTTCGTGTTTTGGAGCGCGCACTGCGAAAAACTGTACGTAACACCGCTGGCTGTTTGAAAACATCTTATTACCATTTTGTAAATATATATTTTAATGTTAATCCCATAGGCCTATATTCAAAACAGTATATAAACGGTTATAACTGGTCATACATAAAAATCCAGGTGAAAAATTAATTTATTTGTCTTAGTTAATTCATATTAATACACGGGTCTATAGAGAGATGTTTTGGTTATGTTTAGGAAGCTTTGGTATGCTGGGTAAAAATGACCTGCACATTATTGAGTAGGCTTACAGTCTCAGAAAAAAAAGGTCAAAATATGTACGTTTGCTTGTCACTGGGGCTATATCCTTTTAACCGTAAGTTTTAAGGTACAGAAATGGACTCTGAGGAACATCCCAAAGGTACAGACAGCATTATTACAGCATCAATGGTACAGAAATGTTCCTCATAGACATTTTCGGTACCTTAAAACGTACAATTACCTGCAGCTAAGAGTACAATTGGCAGACCCTTGAGGGAACAACCCCAGTGATAAGCAAAGGTACAAATTTTCCCCTTTTTTCTGAGAGTGTGCTGCTTTACAGTGTAGTTGTCACTAGTCTTCAGCAGTGCCTCGTGCCCTGGTTTGTCAACGTTTTCTTAGCTCTTCCTTGTGCGTTGGAATACATTCAGCGAAAGCCAAAGGCTTGTGTCGTACTACTTCTTTATACCATTTTTCAAGCTTCTGCGTATTGTTATAAATATTGCAGAGCTGGAAGGAGTCATGCATATTCTCAAGAATCCAAATGTTCACGTAGCACTTTATCGGCTTCTTGCTGTCCTTAGCGCAGTTTAAAGCACAGGTCCATTGCCCAGTTTAATTATACCGAGGGGATGTGTAACACCCCGCAGTCATTTCCCTTTGTTTTCTCCGTTGTATGACTCTAACGAGCCTCACCTGCACCTTGTTTAACCCGACCTCTTGTTTCAGCCCTCGTGTGGATGATCCCAGGTGCCTCTCGTTTACTCCCTCATCTGTGATGTATTTAAGTGCCTCCTCGTCCCGAGTTCCCCAGTCCAGTCGTTATATTGTTACCTGTGTAACGTTGTTGCCTGCGTTCCCCAGTTTGCCCTGTGTTTGATCCTCTGTGTTCTCTTTCATTTTGTCCCGTTTATAGTTTTATTAAAGTCCTTTTTGATTTCCCCTACGCCTGCCTTCACTTCCGTCTTTCCCCGCGACGTGACAGGATGCGCGTTCACATGGGGATTCGCATTATCATTCGGCACGCTGATGGCCTTCTCAGCTTTACCGAAATTAACCCACATAAACTGGGGGAATGCCAACACAGAGCGAATCTGCCACATTATTTTCTCTTAGTGCTGCTTTTCCTCAAACGTCCCTGGCTGTCATGGATCTTGTTCTGTTTTCTAGCAGTGGGGTGGCCAACGCATAATTGCAAGGACCCCTTGCAGCCACGGAGGATGCAACAGCAACCTTTAAACCTTCATGTCGACATATGACCCTATTGCTCAGCAGTGTAATGGTTTTTATGTTTTTTTTACAGGATGTGTGAGACAGCCTTGTCAATTCAGGAGAGAAAGAACCTCTGGTGACCTTCAATTTCAGCAAAGTCCTCACGACATTATCGGTGCCACCAATAGCCTATCGCCAAGGTCCGCTCCACAGGTTAGCATAGTCACTTAGTCACAGCAAACTGACAGGTGAAGAGACAAATGTTTAGGTCATCGTCCAGGATGTTATTTTACTGATATTCTCCTGGTCAATCCGCTAAAAAAAAAATTGGATGCGATAAAATTTGCAGAGGAAAACAGTGATGTTTGTTTTCCATTCTTGGTGACGTTCTGCTGCATGGCCAACAGGGGCAGTTTTCCGTATTAGTGAAAAATAATTACCCAAATTTATACAGGTTTTCGCGTTCTCAGTTATGACCCAGGGCTAAAACGGTTGAAAAGTTTCCAAGTTTTTAATAATGAGGAGAAAAGTAAGGTTTGTAAAATACACTGCAATTTATATATTTGGGTTCCATCAAAAAATACTTCCATGAATTTTATAGAGAATTACAGAGCACTATGTACTAATTTATAGGTTTTTAGTGTTTGATTTGGTCCGGTCTTGCACGTGTAGTTTTGAACCGTGTTTCCACACCCTGTCTTCACCGGGGAAGCAACCGTTCAGGTGCATCAGGTTCATCCCGCCTTGGCTGTGCAAAGTTTGTATCTTGGGGTGGAAGGACCTGCATGGGTCCTCGGTGCGAAAATCATTAGACTGGAGAACAGAAGATAATGAAAAGGGTCCCCCATGGAGCGGGAGACTGAGCCGAGGCCCATATTAATGTTCGGCGTGGGAGTTTGGAAGCTGGAACGGAAACTAGCACAATAGTGCCACTGCTTTAGCAATATGTATTCCCGCGTGCGTGTTTACAAGAGCGTGCGCTGTGTTTGCATGAAAAAGTCAGTAATGCCACAATTATTACTAATGAGTTACAATTAGTTTTATTTAGGTCATTAGTAAGATTTCATTCCTTATTTAAAATGCATACATTAATTTCTTAATGTTTAGAGAAGATCAACAATATGTGGTGGAGCACATCATGTGGCAAAACACGAGTCTCTGATTGACCATCCCTTCAGTTGGACTTCAAAGCACAGTTTGAAGAACACTGGCACACGGACTGAAGTGAGGTAAACAATTAAAATGTAGGTACTGTATACATATTTTAGGCAGTAATATTTTGTAGAATAAGTTGTATGTCATACAAACAAGTAGGAAGAAACAAGTCTGTTATTCCAAAAGGAAAAAAAATGGCAAAAACCATTGAGAACAGTAGCCTGTAAGTTCCTGTTAGTTCATAAAAAAGCACTGTTCATTTGATGAGTAATGAACTAGTAGTTATTAGAAATAATCCATAGTTAGTACATAATTCCCAATGAGACCAGCAATACTCAATAGTTCCTAATGAAGTAATAGCGAACTACTATAATAATTAGTTCACTATTACCTATTGAGTAATTAAGCATAACTCCTTAGTAGTTAATAGTACCAATTTAGGTGTTAATGAAGCACAACTCCTTTGTTGCTGCTTACTTCCAGCATATTTACCTGTTAACTACGGAACAGTATTATAAAGTGTTACCCATTTGTGTGTACAGGTACGTATGTCGCTCTCGGACGCTGTCTATCTCTCTGTGGGTGGGTTTTTCTAGATCACATTTGGGGACCAAAATGTCCCCAAATTGGGGAAAAACCTAAAACTTCCTTACTTTTGGGGACATTTTTTTCAGGTCCATATTTGGATAACCTCAATTTTATAAAAATCTGTGATTGCAATCAAAAAAGTAAAAATGCCTAAAGTCTTGTATTTTATTTAGTTACTTGTGGTTAAGGTTAGGGCTGGGTAGGGGGTTAAGGGTTTGATTGGAATTAGGGTATTTCCCATGGAAATTTGTGGAAGGTCCCCATTTAGATAGGTACGCCAACGTGTGTGTGTGTGTGGGGGGGGGGGGGGGGGGGTGTCATTGGGGGTGGGGAGGGGGTGCTGAGACAAATGACTTAGCGGATTGGTTTTATGTCCGTTCAATATTGCTACGCCGGCAAATAGATTATGCTTACCAGACCTTAAATATTAGACAAAGGTGTGATTTTCAGAATCAAATACATGTTTTTTTCCAACACAATCTTTACATGGATCCGATACCTAATGTACGGTGACGCATGATTGTTACCATATTCTACCGCTGGGGAGAACGTTTACGTTTTCATGCTTCTATCGGAAAGTCAATACGGACGTCAATAATGTGATGCGGAGTGAACGGGCCCCAGAGTTTTGTCCAAGTTAATCGGATCTTTGAAATCCAGGTGTCGTTGCTTGGTGACACCATCCGATCTGATAAAAGCAGAAGTAAGGGCATATTGCATTATAAACGAGGTGGCTGTTTTTTCGACGTCGTAAATATACAGAACAAGCATTTAGATGTAATCATTTATTACCTTTCCTCTGCAAGTCTGTCCGTAAACGAGTTAATCTGACGGAAGTGAAAATAATACGCTACACGTTCTGAGCAGACTTCTGTTGCCATCTGTGAAATGCGGCTACGCAGCAACAATCTACTGTTTAGGCAAAATAGCGGCACATAATCAAAAAGCATGACTTCAGATGTCTCAAAGTCTCCCAGACCACGTGTTTCACTTCCAGTTCAATCTGCAGTGTCTTCTTGTGAGCTCATTTAGGTCACAGTGTGTTTCTTCTACAAAAATGGCTGTCAGATTTGAATTGGGGCTTTTCCAGTTGGTCCCTCTTCACTCCCACAACTAAATAGACTCTCGGACAAAAAAACGGCAAAACCTTTGCTTGTCACTGGGGCTGTACACCTGTTCTTGGACTCTGAGGAAAATACCAAAGGTACAAACAGCATTAATGTACCATAAATGGTACAGAAATATTCCTCGGAGTCCATGTCTATACCTTAAAAGGTACAGTCACCTACAGCTAAGGGTACAATTTGGTGACCCTTGTGGGTACAAACCCAGTGACAAGCAAATATACATTATTTAAACTGTTTTTATGTGTATTACTGCGATTATTGAATTTAGCGATCATCATGTTCTATATGTGTTCACTATCACACACTATAAATGTTAAAGTAGGCCTACAGGTTTAAATATTTACATCCCAAGCATTTTAGAAAGACCACAAGCTTAAGGCAACGCACATCGATTCCCCATCCCTTTACAGCATCATGCAACTTGCCTTTGATCCCACAGGGGGCGCTGAGGAGGACCCAGGGCAAGTCTCTCTGGGTGCTTTTCTGTCCTGCGTTTATTTTCCTTGCTGTCATTTAAAGAAGCAGCAGCCAAATGGATAATGTTTGATCAAATACGTACCTATTAGTTCTAAAGGTCACGAAGGTCTGTTTCACTTAGTCTCGAGCTTTGTGATTAATAATGTTCAGTTTACCACCGAATAATTGGAAATCACTGGGCACAAAGGGCGACTACACTCCCAGGCCAACCGAAGAGGCATAAACGCAGTAAGTAACGGGCATGCGTTTGAAAATGTACTTTGGAGTATTTTAGACATGCAGCTACGCCGGCAACAAGACTCATCCCAGGAGAAAACGGAGGCTATAGACTGACAGGCGTCTCAGCACATCGTTTATGTCCGTACTTCCTATCATCATCTGGCTGTTTGTTGTGGTTTCTCGTTGTTAATTAATGCTACTGGCATTAAGGTCAAATCAGTTCAAAGCGCTGACCTTTACACTTTATTTACAATGCCGCAAGTTTATTGATGTGATCATTCGGTTGTTTCAATGCAGAATTCCCGCGATTAATCGACATCGCCCAGGAGGGATTAATTTCCAAGTAAAAATTGGCTCGCCTTTTTTATGCTTTGAACATTTCGCTCAATTAGAGTGTTACACGATACTCGCTATAGTACTGAGACAATCAGAGCGTGGACAAACCTCCCTTTTCTTGCAGGGTCCTATTGACGGCGCACAGAAACTTCTCCTCCTGGCGCTCGAAGGATGCTCCCGCACTGCGCCCAGTCCTGCCTCATGTCACCGTGTCACCCAACTCAACTTTAAGAGCAGAGGGCAGGTCCGATTTAAGCCTTTCCCAGACTACCGATAAGAAGGAGATTTTTTTTGCCACTCTTTCTAATCCGCAAGTGAACATGTCTGCAGAGGAGGCGTACGTGGCGCGGCCGTTCAGGCTGATCGCGCTGTTTTGCGCTTTCCTCGCCCTGTGTCTGGACGCCGTGGCTCTGTGGAGCCCCTCCTGGGTGACCGCCGAGAGCTTCTCGCTGTCGCTGTGGGAGTCTTGCAGGAGAACCGCGTCCGCCTGGCGCTGCACCTCCACGCTCAGATCCGGTACAGCGCTCACCTCCATATCGCACACCTCACTCGTAGTTAATGTTGCTCGAGATAATACCTTATTGACCAGACTTCAGTCTGGCTGCTGTAAATCCCTTATAGCTGATTCCTGTTACTGTTGCACTGGATTCCGAAAATTAGCCTATGTAGGTGTCACCGTGAGATATTGTCCGTAATATGCAGATTATTTACGTGTCAGCCTCAGTTAGGCATCGAACAAACTTTTTTTTTTTTTTTTTGCATAAAGGTTTGCCAAAGATTTACTTGGTTACAGACCAAGCTAAACCTGTTTTTATTTAATATACATTTGATCTTATGGTTTTGTGGATTTTAGTATTTTGTACAGTTCTAGTCCAACAGCGATATTTCGAGTGTTTTTCTTGTTTCTCAGCCCCGGCTTCGACCGTGTCCCGATTTGCACGGGGTCCTGAATTCCCACAAACACAGATCAGTTTCATACTTAATAGGATCAGCGCTGCTGCGTCAAACGCGATGCCGATCCTGCGTGTTTACAAACGAGAACCGAGAGAGATTAAGCTTTCCTGTGGATTTAATATATGGCACTTGAGATTAAACGGAGTGGTGCCTTTATGTATGAGGAACTAAGAATTGATCCTATTTACCCCAAAGAACTGTCTGAGTCCTCAACGGAGCTTATTATAATGAGTGTCACACTCACCAGCTGCAGCACGGTAACGTAATCAGAACATACATTGTTGAACAGAATGACTGCACTGTTCTGATGTGACGACATAGGGTCACATGTCCTCGTTTAATATAGAATGGTAATGGGGCAGCCCCTCACTCTGATCCAGTGGAGTTCCCTGGCCATGCTTCAGGACAAGGGACCGGCCCCCACCAAGGGAATCAGGTGGATGAGGCCCAGTGGAGTCTGTGAAAGCCCCGTCACCCCCCCCCTACCATTACCCAAAGAGGGAGCGTCTTCCTTCCCACTGTCCTTTCTGTTCTCTGTGTCACCTCCTCTGGTTTTGTCTACCTGTTTCCCTTGGGGAAGGGGCGTGGGCCCCTGGGTGTACCCTGGGAAATGGGGGGGGGGGAGGGGAGGAATCCTGTCCAGGGACAACTTTCAGCTCTCATGGTGTCCGATGAAAGGGCAAATAATGGAATCATTCAGCAAAACAATGGTGGGGTGGGGGTTTAGTGACTGAAGAATGTTCAGGAATATTGAGGCCAACTAGCAATTGCCTTTGAGAGAACCCCCCCCCCCACGGCCTGAAATAAATGAGAGGAGCATGAGAGAAACGGAGCAGGGAGGAGAGAGATCATTACCGTGGAGAGTCACCTGGCCAGCAGCACTGGGAGGCAGCCCAGAGTCGAATGGGGGCTCCGGGTGGAGAGGGAGGGGGGGGCAGGGTGCCTGTGAGCTTGGTCCGAGAGGAGCTGGGAGATTCAGGCGCGTCGCGCTTATTATTGTTTATGGGAACAAAGTGTCTGTTTGCGAAAGATTAGCGGCGCTGAAGCTGGTGATGTTGTGCGGCATCAATCTGCCAGGAGAAAGGAAGTACAGAGGAGGGTCACTAACTGGACCTCAGAGACGGGATGCCGCGTGTTTAGGAAGGTCTGATACACAGTGATGATGGAGACCAGCGTGGTCCAACATTCTCAGACTGAGAGCTATACATCACCGGGTCGCCGATCGTGGGCATTTAAGGTGTAACGAAGGTGGTCTTGCATGAAGGCAACTTCATTGTATCCGCATGTTCTTTCGCAGACTGGCAGGTGGCCACCCTGGTGCTGCTCCTGGGGGGGTCTGCGATGACCCTGTCGGCCTTCATCGTCGCCCTGATCTCGCTGTGCCGGGGCACTCACAGGAAGTGCTGTCGCACGGTGGCCGTCTTCCTCTTCACCGCAGGCAAGGCCTTGCCCGTTCCTCACCTTCTCGTGTTCGTATCTTTGTCCTTCTCATGCTCCTTGAGCTTGACAACATTTCTGCACAGTGTCACCGCAGCCCTGGTCTCCAGCTTCATTGCACCAGGCTTAATGAGCATGGCGTACCTTCTCCCGAGGGGTTAGAGACAGAGCCAACGGATCTGCTGAGGTGCGGAAAGCAGATGTCTTACAAGGAGCGTGACGTCTGACACGAGCATGGGGTCTGGTGTCCTAAGCTGCCATCACATGTGTATTAATTGGAGTGTCACTTAATGAAAGACCCTAATTACCTGTCTCAGGAGTGTCAGACAGGGCCCACTGAGTGCTGACAATTACGCTGGTCACTTTTCCCCTCTACAGACTGAAGGAATTAGTGTCTCAGTGTAACTCTGCCGAGGATATAGCTGCAGTTGAGTTGCTAATAATTGATAATGCCCTGATCTTGAGTCGATTGGCAGCTCTCTGTACTCCTTGGGAATGGTTTAACGTTGCCCTTGTTGTCTGGTCACACCGAAGATGACGGGTGACGGGCACATCGTACCCCAGCGCCCCCAGAGCAAATGGCGTCCGTACCGAAAGGTAGACGCCGATTCTTGCTTTAAGGTGTTTCGGCATGGAAGCAGTATTTTCTTTCGCTCTCTCCCCCGAGGGATTCGCTCCTGCCGTGTAACTTTCCCGCATCTCCTCCCACGTCGGCTTCTCCGCCCCGCAGTGCTGGAGCAGAGCCAGACGGCGTGGCCCAGTACAGCTCGAGAGACAGATTTGGGAAAACATGCAAATACTGGTAGCTTAAATGAACCGGACATCAAGAAATCACGGCCGGCCTCGCATCAGTTACTCCGAAGTGTTTTACTTTCATGTTGGATCTGACGCAGGATGGGAGGTTCGGAAAGAAGTTAATTGGTTTGAATTTTGAATTTTTGCTTAGTTTTTTTGTTCCTGGTGCCTTTCCACCCGCAGTCAGTCGTAGCTCTTTACGTACATCAGCGGTAACGTGAATCACTGACGGTCAGTGACGTGTGCTGATCCCACCAGGTGTGCGGCAAACCGGCCAATAAAAAAGTGCTGACGGGCTGGAAGAGCCAAATTTTTTTTAGAAACCTGGGTGAAGGAACAGCACCTTCCTGCTGACCGACTCACATTCCTGTACATCAGCTGTATCCATGGTTATACTGAAAAATATTATGAATTAACGTTTATCTGTCTCACATTTTTGTCTCTCACGAGCCTGACTGACAGCTGCCTGGTATGTGGTTTTTACACTGGGAAGACAGATGGCAGTGAGAATGCCCCCCCCCCTGCGCTTTTGAGGGGGGCTGTAACGCCTGCTGATGTGTGAGAATTCTCCACTGCTCTCCAGGAGGGCAAAAGGCTCACCTGGTATTTTCATCCTAGGATTCTCAGTCTCAGAGTATGATTCACATTATGATGCGTTTTATAGATGCAACCATAAGCAAATGACCTGTTTTTTTTTTAAATTTTATCCACACCTTAATCTGATTGGAGGGTGTTTGGGGGGCATGCCTAAGAAGGGTTGACTTGATTGGAGGGTGGCTGGGGGGCATCTACTGTTCAGGTGGCCACTCTAAATATAGTTTCTAAAGTAGATTTTCTATTTGTGGTAATCTGTGCCTTCCCCCGCCCCCCCACAGTCGTCCTCCAAGCCTGCGCACTGGTCCTGTACCCCATCAAGTTCATCGACGGCACGGTCCTGCAAACCTACCACGAGTTCAACTGGGGCTACGGCGTGGCCTGGGGGGCCACCGTCTTCATGCTGGGCGGCGGCGTCCTCTTCTGTGTGCGGCTGGGCGCGTACGAGCCCCCCCTTTACTGAGCCGTACTTTATGCAGCCGCACCCATGTCATTCCACCTTCCTTTTAAACTGAAGAGGCCGGTCTGCTCACTATTCTGAGCTGCGGTTACTGGCTGCCCAGTGCACAGGACAGAGGATGAGGAGGAGGGAGATTCTGAGCCCCCGCTCCCTCTGGGGCTGGGATTGGCCCTCCAGGTGAAGAGCAGATGCCCGGCACCCTCTCTAGGACGCCTGTAATCCCATCAGCAACAAACGGCGTTTTTGTTCTGCTATGTTTTTTCATTAATGTCTGAGTTGACGTAGCGACTTCTGATATCTTTAGTCTTTCCCCCCTCATCTCCAGCACCTGCTGTCAGAGTTTCTGTAGCGGCGGCAGGCCTGTGCAGGCAGACGGAAGGATGTGTGCGATCGACGGCCATTCATCTTTCTCACACACCCTGTGAATGACAATAAAATGTTCAGATGCTGTGTGTGTGTGTGTGTGTCTGTGTATTTTTCAGTAGAGATTTTATTTCAGTGTATGTCATATTTCTTCTGTAAGTAGATCTTCCAGCAATCTCCCCCCCCCCCTCCTCCCCCCCACAGGTCTCCAGAGTGCTTATTTATTTCACTTATTTATAAAGGAGCTTTTAAGTAAGACAATCCTACCCAAAATTGTAATGCTGCACCGAAGACCTCAAATCGAGCAGATCTGTAGAACACAGATGATCGACTCAGTCTGACGCTCTGCGAGTTGTTTTAATCCTGGTTTGATTCTGGGTCAGGACCAGAACCGGGGAACGTTTGAGGATCCACCCTGATACATCCTGGAGCAGGACCCCCCAGGAGAGGTGAATGCGTGGCTGGGAGAGGATGCATCATGGTGGGGCAGCCAAACACCCCCCCCAGGCAGGACGTCCTGCCAGAACCTGCAAGGTGGTCCCAGCTGGTGGAGATGACAGCACAGTACCGCCGCTTTGGGTCTGATCCGAAATTGGATTTGGCAGATTCCCCCACGGCTGGGATTTAATTGGGTCTTTTTTTTCCTTCCCGGTCTGTCAGGGTGTCGATGTAGATAGAGACGACTTTCTGATTTCTTCAAACAGGATGAGCAGAGAACTAAATAAACCAAATACAGCCCCATCGCCCCCCCCCCCCCCCCCCCCCGAATCCTAGTGGCGGACACGCCCTGACCCCTCCCTCACAGAAAGGCAGAAAGGTAAGATGCACTATTCTTCTTGAACGCGAACTAGCACTGCAACTGGGTCAGAATGAGACGCATTCAGGCACGGCTGTGAGTCCCGGGGGGAGGGCTTGGCGGGAGCGAGGGGGCAGGCCGGGCACTTCTCTGGGGTTCGAGTGGCAAGAAAGCAACTAAATTTTTAAAGACACACAGACTGGCTCAGATGTTGGAAACTTCCAGAAATAGTAGTGGATGGACGCTGCCTGTGCTGCTGGACTGACGATCTCGTTACAGATAATTAAGCAGATAATTCAAGTTTGATATGTATATATGACAGTATCCTTATTCAGTTCTCTTGAATTTTATTGCTTAATGGTTAAAAATCCCCTGAAGGGGGCTTTGCTTATGCCAACAGCCCCCCCCCCCCCCCCAGGACAAAACTGAATCAGACTTAGAAAGACAGGGGTGCAGGGAGGAGAAGGAGACCAAATGTCAGCTTTTAGGCTTCACACAGGATTCCCGGCTCACCTCGGGTGAGAGTTGCATTTGGTCCTGGGGGGTGAGGTGTGGCGGGGGGCCATCCCAGAGATCGCTTAGCTCCTCTCCTGGTCATTTGTCCACGTCGAGCTGGACAGATCTAGCAGCCCTGAGACACCAAGCCTGGGGGGGGGGGGGTGTTATTCCTCTTTTCTTACCATAGTGGCCCCATTAAGCAAAATGCTAACATGAACACAAACTAAAAGGTGGCACTTGTCTTAATGGCCAAGACAAACAGAGATCAGCAATGGGGCAGCACACTCTGAAAGCAGCGCTGCCGTTCAGGTCCTCCAGGGCGGCGCCAGAGCGCCGGGGTACAGGTTCTGCCCCCTGCAGGCAGTAACGGGGCTGTCCCTGCTCCACAGGCCACCGCAAGGACAGATTCCAGTTACTGACCACCGGGGGCAGGGGCCCAAAGCCGCAATCCAGTTTCCCGACATCTTTTCCCAGAATGCACTGCGAAATGGGTCGTAACTTCATGGTGTCAGAATAAACCTTGAGAAACACGTTCATTAACATCGACATCGAATCTGCTGTTACAAAGGGGCCTAATAGCAAACGACTCCTCCAGAAATTTCTGTATGAAAGGGTTTTATTGGATAAAAATATTTCTAAGCAATTATGCTACTAATGACAGTGATAATAATATGAATATCTGTACACTTCAAAACATATGAGACAACGGTATTTAAATTAAACTAAGTTACAAGCAATGTCTATATTTCACAATGTGAAAACCTCCTAAAAGCAACGGATTAACGCAGAATAGTCAGCAGGTGCGCTGGATAAAGCGCGGCGTACCTTACCTTCTGCTGGACAGGAGGCACACACATCGCCAGCTCTGACATACTGACACGCGTTCGATCCCAGGTTCCTGCCTTTAAGGTATTGAACATTAACCTGAGATGACTGGGGGGGGGGGGGGATGCATGTGTACTCACCATTGGCTCCCTGGGCTTGTGTTTCCCAAACACCCAGTGAATGAGAACTCTTCCTGCACAATGGCAACAGACACCTTGGCATTTGCGATGGCGGCATTTGCGACGACTTCATTTGTGGCGACTGCATTTATGACAGTTGTGTTTGTGACAAATGCATTTGCGATGACTATGTTTGCAATGACTGCTTTTGCGATGACTGTGTTTGTGATGACTGCTTTTGTGATGACTGTGTTTGTGATGACTGCGTTTGCCACAAGTGCATCTGTGACAACTGTGCTTGCGATGACTGCATTTGCGACAGCTGCGTTTGCGATGACTGCGTTTGTTACAGCTATGTTTGCGATGACTGTGTTTGCAATGACTGCATTTGGTACGACTGCATTTGTGACGACAGTCTTTGCGATAGCAGAGCTTGCGATGATTGCATTTGTGATGACTGCTTTTGTGACGACTGCTTTTGTGATGACTACATTTGTGACAAATGCATTAGTTCTACACTCCCCAGCACACACCAGCATGCAGGCGTGTCATGGCGGCGGTTGGCATGGTGATGCAGAATGCAAAGCACCCGAAATAGGTCTGTATTTATGAAGTAAAGGAAGGTGACAACAGTCAAGGCAGTATGAGTCACTGTAGTATGTGCAAAAGCATTCGGAGTTCTTTAGCGACATTCCTCATCATTCCTCAAGTCCGGAACAGCTCATCACGAGCCTTTGTGCGCTGGCGTGTCTGGCAGGAAGTAGCCACAGCTGTAGCTCCAGAGCATGAGGCCTGACCAATCAAGTGGGCTGTGCAGGTCTGCGGTGCCTCGCAGATTTATCTCCTCTCATGTTACTATCTGAATCAGCACTCTGTGATCTACAGATGTGCCTGTTTTTGTGAAGATGCCGTCGTTTCTTGTCCAGCTGGAGAGCAAACCCTTCCTGGGCTGTCAGCGGGTAGCTGCCAGAGCGGACTGCGTGTGTGTGTGTGTGTGTGTCTGTGTGAAAACACTCACGTCCTCCTCATGTCTGCCTGGGGTGGGCCAACGGCCTTTGCCCGCACACCTTTTATCTGTTTGTCGGCTTCCCTGGAGAGCTCTGAGAGCTGACCACCTGTTTCTGTGACCTTGAATGTCTCACTTCATCCTCCTTACCTAGCAGGATTGATAAAACAAACACATGACACCGGCCTCGAATCTAAAATGTGGCGTGGTGCTGAATGGCTCTACCTATATGGGGTTGGTGCATTACAATACAAAGATACGCTGTCCAGATTAATCGTGTGTGTCTGTCTGTGCATGTGTGTGTCTGTGTGTGTGTCTGTGCGTGTGTGTGTGTGTCTGTATGTCTGTGCGTGTGTGTGTCTGTGTGTGTGTGCGTGTCTGTGTGTGTGTCTGTGCCTGTGTGTCTGTGTGTGTGTCTGTGCGTGTGTGTGTCTGTGTGTGTGTCTGTGCGTGTGTGTGTCTGTGTGTGTGTGTCTGTCTGTGTGTGTCTGTGTGTGTGTGTGTGTGTGTCTGTCTGTGTGTCTGTCTGTGTGTGTGTGTCTGTGTGTGTGTCTGCTCACACTGCAGGCAGAGGTGTACCAAGTCACAGTGATCACCACACCCAGCAAAATTCCACCAAATCATAAACTTACACGGCCAGTAAACCTCAATCTGATTCAGCTATGCAGAAACCGCCTGTCCAAATGTCCGTGTGTCATTTTCCCACGACTATAGGCTCTGACGTGATCGCTGGTAGATACTGAGTCCAGCTGTGTGCCACTTGAATTCCCCCGTCGTAGGTCCACCTGTATTTCACTCCGCAGGTCCAATTAGCATGCAAGGAGCAGCGCCTTCTGACTGTGGACAGAGCTCCATCAACAGATAGCAGCCTGGTCGACTGTTTTGTTAAATGCCGTAAATTTGACACTCACATTCTGAATATTAAGTGCATGCAAAACAGCTTCTGTATAAAACCTAATCTGATGAGCATGAGAATGAAGCATCATTTAATTTGAATGTTTTCTGATGATTAATGATTTAAATATTTAAATAGGCAACAAACAATATATGCTACACTAAAGCAAATCTGTCCCTGAAACATTATACATACACATACAACAGGGACGTAACTAGGATTGACAGACAAGAGGGGCTAAGCCCCCAGGGTTGTAGGAATGAATTAGCGCATATAGATGGCTGAAAATTTTTCACCAAACCTAAACAGGCTTCTTTAATTTTATTATGTCGTGTACAGCAAATTTTATGCTGTTATCCGGCTCACTTTATTTCACTGGCTTCTCTGGAAGATTCCCAGCCTCTGGTTTCCTTAGTCTTTAGGATATCTACCTTTTTTTTTTAATTACAGTCTAAATGAGTCCATGAGGTTTTTTTAACAGCCTACATGTTGGGGTTGTGTTCATTAAAAACATGCTAGCAAATATATAACCAATTATAACAGCAGCATTATGCGGGCAAGTTAGTCTAAATTAGTTTTAAAATAGCCAACAACGTCACTTTCCTTTCACTTACGGAAACATAGGTAAAGTTACGCAATTAACAGTTATTGACACCTACTCACAATCTCTGACAATGAAATGAACTGGCTGTTTCTTTCTGTTGAACTGCGGATAAACGTCACTACTCGGCGTACTCGCTAACAAGCAGCGACGTGTAGCTTCCGCCTGGGTCCTAATGCCCGTCCGCAAACTTATAGCAGCTTAAACAGCCAGTACATAATTTTAATTAAATAATGATAGCTAGACTTACAGCATTATTTTTAATTTCAATTCGTAGTGTTGCTTCTATTTGTTAAGTGCGTACATGCGGTCAGTGGTATCTTGTATGAAATGTATGGATATATAATTTAAAAATAGTATGATAATTACTATACTTTTAGGGGGTGCTTGGGATCATTTGTTTTGGGGGGGGCTGAAGCCCACTCTAAATAGACCTGACGACGCCGCTGACATACACTTATATTATTATATATTTTATGGGCGTCCACGGTGTCCGTCATCAGCCAAGGTTTGCCGTTATACTTGTGTGTGCGTGTGCGTGTCCTGCAAGGGACAGGAATCCTGTTCAGAATGTACCCCTAACTAGTGCCAAGGATGAATGAATGGCGGGATGAACACAAAATAAAAAATACCCAGTGTGACCAGATAATGCAGGTGGAGAGGCGGCTCTTCGCCAACCATAAAATGCCATCCGATTGGCATTCCCACCGCACCCCCATGCCGCACTCCTGTATGTCAGGTAGGTCGTGTTATTCTGCTGAAATATGCGCTGTTTTTTTTTTCTCCTCCACCTGCATGTCACGAAGCGACCGAGGGCCTGTCACTTCCCGGGAGCCGCGTCTGACTCTTATCACCGCGTCTTATCACCTCACCGCGGTTCCGTGTTCTCTTGTACTTTGGCACATTGTAATGCTGGCATTTTAATGTCAATCAAAATTTTAAAGATAAAAAATGAATTAGAAAAAAAAATAAGAAAAAGGTCCACATATTCCCCGCTTAAATAGCGTTTTGTGTTTGCCATTTGTTAATTTTTACATCCAGCATATCATTGGCACTTTTATTCAGAAGAGCCTTTTGGGACAATGTTTTGTGCGTCAGTACTATAGTTATTTAACTAGTCTTGTGTATTTAATCTGAAATTGACCACTTCCATTAAAATATTCTTAACAAGAACATAGATCTATATCGTGACATGTTATAAACAGGAGCCTAATTGCTGTAGATGGTGCTTTTCGGTGAACATACGTTTGTTAATATTGTACCGACGCTAACGTTTTAAGGGGGAACAATCTGGCTCTGCCAAGGCTCTGTTAACGGGGCTGCCCGCTGTACTAGTACGCCCAGGTTTGGCGCGTTATTGCCCCCTACTGGCGAAGGGAGGAAAGTATCGTGGAGCTCCTCACACGTGTCCTTGTGGGCATGGGCTAAAATGATGAGGAGGGTGGACTTGGCACGTAGACGCTCCCCGTTCCAGCTCTGGTGAAGGGTGATGCATGGGTTGGGGACAATGACAAATAATAACCAGTTTACATTTATAGAAAGTATGCTCCCAAACACGAGTTCAATACCCTGAGTTTAATTTGAAAAATGTCTCACATTATATTCTGTCATCACGGTCATGTAAGAAGTTCTGGATAAGGCCGTCAGTTATTCACATTAATGTAAATATAAATTTGCGGAGCCAGCCAGGAGACTAGTCTTTATAAAAAGTACTGTACCAACACTGAGGTCTAGACTCAGCGAATGCACTCTGCAAGATCAGAGCCGTTAGTGTTGCCATCAGACTGCAGGGACGACTGGGTGATAGCCCATGAGAATGTGTAATCTCAAGCGGCAGACAGACTGGAGAGGCAGAAATGAGGCAGTAGGATTTGCTGGTACAATGCGAGGCAGGAATAGTTTATTCCCATTTAAGACAGTGACACGCCATTTTTCTTATTCCGTTATTTATTAGACGTAAGGAATCAATGGTCTTGTGTTGCTACCAAGGCCGTGGGGATAAATATAATTATACTTCTCCAACATGTTGGGAAATGGAAAGCAGAATCGTCCAGGGGGACTTTCAGCATATAAACTGGTAATTTGGCCATGCTACGATAAGGCAAAGGTTTTGTGCTTTTTAAGCAGGAATACGCCGGAGTGACTAAAATGGAAACATCGGCACTGTCAAACGCGCCCCCAGGTGCCGAACCAGCTAACGAGTATCACAGGTGGTGTCACGGCAGCCCAGGAACGGCGCCGGGCACGACGGCTCGACCTTCGCCGCGTCCCCCTGCAGGCACGGCCTGCGACTGCGCCCTCAAGCATGACGAGGCTGTCGATTGGCAGCAGGGGTCCTCGGAAGCCACGGGTGGCTGTCTCAGTGCCCGAACGTGACATTTCCTTCCCCTCGGGACGGGTGTCCTTTGGGACGATAGACTCTTCTGCCGCAATGGCATTTTTTTTTGGAGCCAGGGACATGAAGTAACTTAGGTTTCATAAGGACAATTTCTGGTCATTTCGGTCCCATCCTGGCTTTCTTGGTTACACGCTATACCACAAGGACTCAATAACTGACACGCATGAATGCTGGAATCAATGCTTTTTTATTTCTCCACCGTCTATAATAAATCCACAGCCTGCAGCTGAATCAGTTACTTCCCAGGACTATTTTGCAGTTATTACACAACCGAAGGCTTTGTAATTTCTTTAATAACTTTATTATAGGGCTGGGAAATGGGACTGCCAGGGTATTTTTAATAGGTTAAAACCACAGAATAAACACGTAAAAATAAATGTGTGATGGTCACGTGACATCTGGGTAGACATTTACAATCTAATCTTTGACAAAACCAAGGGAGGAAGCTTCTGTCATTTCACAGCCGTGGAAAAAATAAGAAAACACAGCACAATTTTTTGTTTCACCCATTTCTCAATTTATGGATGTGCATCTGTTTAAACATATGCAAACTGCAGCATAGTTCTTTTTCTGTTTCTCGTTAATAAAGGGCTTCTTTGTTCCTTTAAGGGACTTCAGTCCTGCTTCTGGCAGCCTGATACGAACTGTCCTAGCAGTGCACTTCACACCTGCACTTAATGTTTCCCATTCCTTTTGAAATTCACTTGTCATCCTACGATTCGTGAGAAACTGTCAGATAAATTAACGGTATTAGGCATTAGAAAGTTTAACTGCCTGGTTTCTGGTCGTTCCCTGCAGTGTCTCCTGCTTCACGTTTTTCATCTGCACTGCTGTCTTAGAAACTTTGAAGCTGGAAGCAATCTGCTGCTCAGCGTAGCCTTCTGCCAGTAGAACCAGGATTAAAGCAGCATTTAAAAATGCAGATTTGTTTAAAAACATGGAGTAGTCACATAATTTTTTCCGCGGCTGTATGTCGTCATATAGGTACCTATATACTCATATAATAACATGCTTTATGTTCTGCTAAAGGGTGAACAGCTGAAATACAATGGTACTTGTAGATGTTGTTGAGCTCAGTGCCATTGTGGTCAGATATAAAGCTGTCAGTCACGGCAATAAAAGAAAAGTGCTTTCCATTTTAAGACTTTTGTCCTTCGTGTCCCAAATGACGAGCGCGCCCCCTACAGGTAGCACCGACGCAGCCCACAAGTCGAGCGCGCGGCCGCTGCCGAAGAACCCGCGGGAGAAAAAAAAAACGTACATACGATGGCCTGCGAGACACTAACGACGTAAAGTACCAATGCATGAGCTACATGTATAAGTGCAACGTGATCACCGTGGGAACGCCGAGTCGTCCTCTTCAGAGGTCTGTGCAGAGTGACGTCTGTGCCGAAATCGACATCAGGGCCCTCCACCTTCCCGGTGATGCGGGGGCCATCGGGGAAAATCAGCATCTGTGGTCAAACAGCATTGAGTCAGACGCTGGGTTTCGATGACATCCTGCATATCAAAGGGGAGACATTGTACATCCTACATTACTCAGCAAATTCTGACACTAACGAAGTACCTGACACTATATACATTGTTAAATAAAGTAATCAGAATAGTGCTCCATACAAAGTGATATACACTGATTCATAGGGGCAAAGACAGATTCATAGGGGCAAATATATATGATATGCTTTCAGGCATGAAGACACCAAGACCTGAAATTATATGGACCATTTAAAAACAGCGGGCCGCCTTAATCAGACACACCTGCTTCTTAATGTCAGCAGCACACAGATGGGTTCAAAAAGTTCCGTGCCCGTGCAGCTGAGCATTAGGACGGCTCAGATTTTTAACGTGGTGTGATTGGGGGAATGGAGTGGTGAAGGACACTGATGTCCCTGCTGCTGAAAATGCCTTGCTACTGACAGTCATCAGAGAAGAATGTCTAGGAACCTCAAGAAAAGCCCAAGTGCAAAACAACAGCTTAGCACTACAGTGGTGTGCAGAAAGCTTTCTTTGGAAATATGGTCTGTCCTTGAAGCGGTTCTTTTGGCAAAAGTACGTCCTACCCAGTACTAGCTGAGGGTACCTAATAAAGCCACCAGTGAACGTATGTTCTGCGTAACTGTATCATTTCTTGTTGAAATCACTAAGGAGTAGATCTAGCAGTTAATTAATAAAGCGATGACTGGGTGCATAAGATACTTAATGCAACGCAACAGTACACAGACATGTGCTTATTGCTGCACGACAGTTTCAATAGCTTAAGCCGTATGACACCGTCATTATATCTGCTAATTGCTAATGATCTGACACTCGCTTAACATCTTATGCTTATATCTTATTTTTAATTTAAGAAATGATCAACAATTATATTCCCCGTTTGTTTCTGTGTTGGGGGGTCATTTCTAGATCCGACGAAAACAAGCTTCCTCGTAAAAGACGACAAATCGTAATATTGTTCTGCTAAAAACGCACCACATCATGCAATTAGAACGTTTCTTCAATAATTAAAAGACGACAGCCGACGTGACATGAAATTATTAACAGTGACGTGCGGACACTTGATCGCCATTCAACAAGTAAGCACCGTTCCTGCAGCGCTGCAGGGCAATATACTGAATATTGCTGTACCGTATTTGCCGTATTTAAAACTATGCTTAGAATTAAAAGTTGCACCAATTCACCTACCTTTGGCTCCCTGCGTTAATACGGTTAAATGTATTCATTGTCGACGTCTCTGCAAATATACCAGAGAATGATATAGAGAATGAGCAGAATGGCGAATAGAAATAGCGCTATAAAGATGGCTTTGGTGACAGGAGAGACCACGGTCTGCATTGCACGGAGCCCGGCGGTATGTGGCTTAAGAGAGGAGAGCGAGAGACGCTCCGGCGCTGCTCTCACACCCCCTCGGCGGGACCCCACCCGAGTCAAGGGCACCACAGCCTCGTCTGAATCTGCCCTCGGTGCTCAATCGTGGTAAAACATACGACACCGTCGTGTCATATGTCACAAGTAACGGTGTTATCAATTTAATGCTGTTTTGCTTCTGCCATACAGATAATAAAGAATCCTGAATAATACCATCCACTTACTGAAAAATAGTTTTTAACTGTGATATTAATATATTTATACATTACTGGATTTAAGGCAATATTACATTGCAGAGCTTGTATGCTAGCATGAATGCGGAACTGGGCTTGGCAAAGATATATTTCTGATTTTATTAAAATGTCACAGCATTTGTCCTTTAAACTGGACGAGAGAGGGCAGTCTCTTCCGTTAATCGATGCGCCTAGGAGCGCCCCCTTGTGTGGAGGGTCCAGCCTTGTCATATGAGTCTTCCAGTTCGTTTTGGCACTGGACCTGGGAGGGTGTCACCCTTGGCCCAGGGGCCTTGGGATGGGGGGGGGCTCCTCTTGCACCACTGTCTGGTGCTGAGCCCGCATGCTCGACAGGACCCCACCCAGTATCCATCAGCATGGCCACCAGCTTGGTGGCGTGTCTCTGCCCCGTCGAGATCTTCATCACAGGGCGGCCAGCACAGTCCAGAACCCCAGCGAGGGACATTGTTATCTCAGCCCGTCTCCTGAGAGAGAGAATTAATAACAGTTTAAATAAAACATATTATTATTGCTATTAGTTGTTAGTATGTCCTTTTATAACGGGCCGCATTACTGTATGTGGGGGTGCTTACACATCCGTGGACCCTTGGATTCTGCTTCGCCGGACTGCCCAGCACAGAAGGCACAGGGCTAACAAGACGATCCCCAGGATCACCATGATGGCGATGAAAACATTAGTGTTGAGCCACTCGGGCGTTGTGCTGATTCCTGGGGCCACTGTAGGCCCTGATGTGTTCATATTTTGCCCCAGCTTTGACCCTACAGTTATTAAATATGATAAAAAAAAAAACGTTTCATTTTTCCTCTTATTATACTTTCCATTAATTACAGCTTTGCCATTTACTGAATGTACAAAAATACCACGCAAGGTGTATGAAGGACAGGGATGCCTGAACATGAGATAAATACATTTTTAAGAATGTCAAAGCTTCATATATTATTAGTGATATAAATGTCTGTCTCTGGTCTCACCCATACTGCTTCTGGGACAGGGCCTTTCCGGGAAAAGCTGTTGGAGCCTTCGGGCTGAGAGCAGGTGAGTCACAGGACCTTCGGCTGTCTCAGGGGTTTGGACATCCTGCCCTGTAAGTGCAGGCTGCAGTAGGTTAGTGTCCCATCCCACTTGCTTCTTTTGGCTTTCATGCAATACAAGTGTCAGGACCCCCCCCCCCCCCACCCCATAACGTGGGTCCAACATATTTGCAGTACACTCCCTTATTTCTCCTGTGTACCATCCATCCATTTTCTGGAACCACTTGTCATATTCAGGGTCTTGGGGGGTCTGGAGCCTATGGGCACAAGGCAGGGAACAACCCAGGATGGGGCACCGACCCATCGCAGGACACACTGACACTCACACATATGGGCAATGTGGTAACTCCATTTCACCTTAACATGTTTTTGGGCTGTGGGGGGGAAACCAGGGAACCCCCACAATGACACGGGGAGAACATGCAAACCCCACACACACACACATGGAATCCCAGCAGAGACTCGAACCCAGGTCCCAGAGGTGTGAGGCGACACTAAACCAAACCACTGCACCTCTATGCAAGCGTTCGCCTTCTGTACCTAGTACTTAATTGTAGTTTTGAAACTTATTTTCTTACTTGTCATTTGTTCATGCACTATTTATACACAGTTATAATGTTATACCTACTGTTATAATTAGACCGTATTTAATATAAATTTTGATACAGTATTTGTATTTATTTGTTGTTTGTTTGTGCACTCACCGTGGGTACAAGAGAAATGCAATTTCAGTCCTTTGTATGTCCTGTACATATGGCAAAATTGACAAATAAAGACTTTGACTAAACTAAATGATTAATTCGGGTTCGTTTGTTACGGTACTTCTGACACGTGCTCTTAGATAATTTTGAAACCATATTACGCACAGCGATTCTTTCAGGTGTACCTACATCACATCACCAGAGGGTGGCGACAGAGATGCTATCCCGGTTCTGAGCGGCAATCAAGTCTAACGAACGAACTAAACGAATCGGCGCAATACCCGAGATATTTCGTTCCCTTAAGTGAATAAATATAGGTAATGGAATCTATACTGTAGCTATAGCCAGAGGAGCAGGACAGATTTTTCACGGGGGGTAATCAAAAGTTGAGCAAAAGGTCTCAACTAAGGTTAACCAGCCATTCTTCCTGAGGTATTTGGTGTGATTTGAGCTAATGGTTCAACACATTAAACATTTTGATTGTCACTGGTCGACACACAGACACATACACATAGGCCTATATTAAGTCGTTAGCCTTTTTGTATTAACATAAATTAGCCTACCTGCGATATGGGCAAAATAATGCTGAAAATTTAATTCAACATAGGCTTGGTATAGGTTAGTTCTGTAAGTCTAATTACATTGTTTACTCATTTAGAGCACGCTGTGAGAGATCTGTGTTTAGCCTGGATTGTTTTTATGTAGTGCACAACGCTTTGGTTCGTCCGGTACAACTCAGTTCTCATCCTATACAGGACCCGAAACCGGCAACGGCGGAACATGAACCTAATGTACGAAGTCAGCATAAATGCGGCATGTATAAATGCCTTTGAGTAAAATGGTTTAGAAAGTGACATCAGTTATTTTTCGTCCGATACTTCGGTCGGGCATCGTGGAAGTGGAACATTTTGGAGCCGTGGAACATTTTAGAACACACTGCGGGAAAGTGTGTTCCAAAATGTATATTTTCAACGATCGTTCGGGGAATATTGCAGTTTTTAATGACTTTAAGTGTCGTTTATATTGTTTGTGTCTGCGCAGCTGGTAATATGACACTTATAGGGAAGATTAATCCGCATCACACTGAAGCAAGTTAACGGTAAACGGATTAAGGAAACTAGTCTTACCACTTGGGAGCGTTGCATTTTCATTGAGTCCGGTCATGTTTACATGGAAAAAAATCAGTGTGCGTGCACTGCTGTACTAAATGAAACGATGCAGTTTATCAGAAATGCTGCTACCCAGGAAATTCATATGTACTTATTCGGAATTTCTATTAATTCAAATGTAGTCTGATAATTATATTTTCCGGTAAATTTCAACTGGGTTACGGGACGTTAGAGGAAAACACGTTTAGATTCAAAAGAAGCAGAAACGACTCTTGTAAATAAGAATAGCACTTATAAATACAAAAATCACCACCAACGTACAAAAGTTGCCAAATGTCAAATTTACCTAAAGGGCACTGGGATTTTTAATTTTTTTTTGGTCACACATATATAGTGGATGTTTATTAAACTTGGACTTAGTTAAAATATGCAAGAGAGAATTAAGATAGATTCAGAACTCAGACTCTACACTGATTCAAGTTTACAAGAAATATACTACACTGTATAGTATGCACAGAAGCTAATGATATATTACACATTCAGGGAAAATAACAGATAAGCGCCAAGGAAGGATGATCTCTGTCTCCATCGGTGGTTTTGAGCACATCGTGGTGGAGCCCTCTCAGACAGGGTCGTGGGACCGGGGGGTATTTAATATGGATTCGTTAGTATTATCCAAAAAAAGACATTGCATTTTCAATTATTAGATTATGCCCCCTCATATCAAACTCTCATGCGCCGCTCCCCCTTAGATCGTCTTGACATTTCCCCGGCCCTACAGGTATGCTGTCTTAGACGGGTGTGTTGTGTCTGGAATCTCGGGCGATTAGTGACAAGTACCTTGGCATAATACATAGCTACACACAGGAAAATACGAGGGAGGAAGCCGGCGTGACTCACAAAGCTTACAGGCGTTTCCCAAAGCTGAAACATGCCTGAAACAAAACAACCCCTATGTTCGAATTGCCCAAAGCCTCACCCTGCTGCCCGCTGGGAGCACAATTACACGGTACTTTAAGTGGACCTATACCGAATAACAAGGGGAGTGCCGGCACCTGTTTTTTCCCCACTTCAAACAGTGCAATTATACTAAATCATATTTTTTTAATTCTGATTAAGCGCATCCTTTGCACGACAGGTGTTTCAGGTTTAGTGTAGCGGAAGCTAAAACCATGGGTTCCTTTAAATCAGAGCTATAGATAAGATTTTAAGCTATTAGTTAAGTTCTCCCCAAACGAGCTTGTTGGGCCGAATGGCCCCCTCTCGTTTGTAAATTTCTTATGTTCTTAAGAGTTAAAGGTCCAACTGCATTGCCCGACTGTCAGTAATATATCCCTGACGAATCCGCGGTGCGTTGACTCGTTTTGATAAGCAACGAACCGAGACGCGGACAAGCCCTGCACATGCTCTCCGCTTCCTGCGAAGGGGATTACAGACTGATGAGCCGCTGTCGAGGAGAAACCTGGCAAGATTTTTATTTATTTTATTTATGTATTTTTTTCTCATGAGTCATTTCACTTGAACAAAGTCTCCTGTATCTAGGATAAATGCTTTCAGGAGTTTTCAGTTCCTGAGCAACAGATACGTCATTTTTCGTAGGATTCAAACATGGGACATAATTCGTTTCCCAGGTTATGTACAAAGTTTATAAGTGTTGATCTAGTGTTATTATTTTAACGAAAATGAATACGTCGAGTGAATTAACTGTCCTCAAAATGAAACCATAATTTCCAGGAAGCCATTTAACCAATGTCTTGTTAAATCACTACATTTCTATTAAGATTTTTTTCAGATTTTTTTTCGTACCGCTATATTTGGTTTAACTAAAAGTCACCGTCACAGATACGGTAGCACACAGATACACGGACACACACTTCACCATTTGCACTGCTCTTACTGAAAAACGTTAGAAAAATTGCTGGATTAACGAGCCTGTAGAACCTTCTTTACCCATCCGTACAGTATATATCTCGCGCAGTTCTCAGTCACGAAGAGTCTGGTGCTCGTCCGCGTGGCACAGGGCGAGCGTCAGGGGATTCCCCGCGGCGCGCTATACCAGTTCATTATTGATGGTGTTTTTTCTTGGCCATACTTATCTGTAATTATGGCTGCTCACTCACTATTTATCTCTAACGCTGCAAAAGTATTAAAATTGAACCCATTGCATAACGAAGCGAGGCAGTTTTTGGAGTAGGCCTGTTTATTTTGGCCTAAACATAATCAGGAAGACTTGGTTTACATGACTGTTGTGAGAAGTGTGTCATGTTTATTGTTAAATGTTAAATCTTCAGCTTAACAAGGTGTTTTCAGCCACAGAAAATACATCAGCTGGATGTTTCTTGTTCATCACGCCGTTCTCTGTAAGCTCCTGCGAACATCTGAGCTGTTTCTGAGATGCTGGAATCACCACGTCTTCTACCAATCACACCGTGTTGAAATTCTGAGCCACTCTAATTCTCAGCTGCATGGGAACTCAACCTATTTACCCCATCTGTGTTTTGTATTTATGTAGTTGCAGCCACATAATTGGCTGTTTGAAGAAGAAGCTGTTTGTATTATTAGGCAGGGATGTCTTATTAGAAATAATGTTTGCACAGACTAATATTACAATGTCATGGTTATACCTGTGTTATATTGAGCAAAATGATACACAATTAGTGGCATCTTACAAAATTATTAGTGGAATTTAAGGTTAACACTATGGTCCCACACCTACAGGATTGTAGGCAGTGCTTGAAGTGGGGGAAAACAGGTGTCGGTACTCCCCTTGATATTCAGGACCAGGTGCCGGCACTCCCATTGTTATTAAGGACCCGTTGCCGGTACTCCCATTCTTATTCAGGAGAAGGTGCCGGTACTCCTCTTGTTATTCAATACCAGGTGCCGGTACTCCCATTGTTATTCAGGACCCGGTGCCGGTACTCCCATTGTTATTCAGTACCCGTTGCCGGTACTCCTCTTGTTATTCAGCACCAGGTGCCGGTACTCCCCTTGATATTCAGGACCAGGTGCCGGCACTCCCATTGTTATTCAGGACCCATTGTCGGTACTCCCATTGTTATTCAGGACCCGGTGCCGGTACTCCCATTGTTATTCAGGACCCGGTGCCGGTACTCCCATTGTTATTCAATACCAGGTGCCGGTACTCCCATCGTTATTCCGTACCATGTGCCGGTACTCCCATTGTTATTCAGGGCCTGGTGCAGGTATTCTGGCTGTTATTCAGCAGCAGATGCTGGTACTCCCCTTGTTTTTCAGTATCAGGTGCCGGTTCTCTCCTTGTAATTCAGTACTAGTTGCCCGCACTCCCCTTGTTATTCAGTTCCAGTAGATATTGAGTGGTGCTGATACTATTAAGAGAAAAACAGAGGCGCTGGTTCTATGTACCAGTGAGCACTGGCCCAGTTCAGGCACCAGGTGTCGGTGCTTGTCTCCACACCTGGCTCTGTCTGTGGCATTCCTTCCGGCTACTGTGGTGTCTCCCGGTGCAACAGCAGGCAGAGGGCATAACCTGGTGTCCTCACATAGCGTTTACCCTGTGAGGAAATCATGTCTCATCCAGGTACTTCTGCCCTCCAGGTCTTTCCTATAAGAGGTTTCATGCTATACACTTATACTTTATACTATACTGCTGGGATCCTGATTATCAGCTGGCACAATTCCTGTATTTTGAAACTGGGGAGCAATAAGTACAAGCATGTTTAAACAAATTGCTGAAAGATACCTGGATGAATGATTTACAGGGAGGGCACGGTCTCACAAAGGGCGAGAAAGAAATCTTCAATAAAAGTTTGCTGAACACTGGCAGTTTGACATGTAGGTTTCCAGATATCTGTCTTTTACAATGAAAGTTTGTGAAACCTTTGGAATTATGCGGATTTTTGCTTCAGTGGCTCCTAAACTGTGATCCAATCTTCAACCAAGTCATAATAATAAATATAAATGCAGGAGATGGGCAGAGATACACATCGACGCACTGAGAGTGATTAAACGCTGGTGTCACTAGCACCTGCGGAAGAGAATGAGGTCAGTGCAAGGGGGGGGTTGCGTAAACATAAGGAGATTGTCCACGTGGAGCAGAGTGAGCCAAAAACAACACTGCGGAGGGCTCACTCTCCTGCCGCTCTCTGACGCGGTGTGAGGTCTCGTGTGATTCGCTGGAACTCCAATTGACTGGAGAGTCCAGCACCGCCAGTACAGGACACGGCGACCTGCCCAGTTCCGAGGAACAGCTTTGTCTTTAGCTGTCATCATTTGTTGAGTTTATCGGGTGCTGGCCGCATGCTGATTGGCTCAGCCGTGAAGAGCCAGACTGCAAGACTGCTGTTACATTCCTGAGAGGGGAGGGAGACTCGCGTGTGTTAAGCGGCACACTCAGTATAAGCATGCACACAGCACTGGACACAATCCTGAACTCATATCTTCCAGAATCTTCCAGATCCTTTGTTCTGCTGCCATCGGGTTCCTGACTGCAGTCCGTCCCAGTATGATTTTATTCTCCCGGAAGAATTTATTAGGCCTCAAAGGCAGCTCTGTCAAGAGGGGCGTCATACAAAAACTGGCTGGATTTTATTTTTCTGGAACTGGAAATTGAAAGTAAATTGCCTTTCGATTATATTTGCTCTAATCTTCTTCAGCTGCATGTAGGACAAATGCCACTTGTTTTACTTGCTAATAGTGATTTTATAGATTGGCTGCTGATGAAAGCAATCTGACATGTATCCAAATTAATCTGAGCTAGTTTTTGCCAGGAGACAGTAATGATGCAGAAGTTGTTCCCGAAGGTCTGATCCAGAAGATGTTCCTGAAGGTTTGATCCAGAGAGCTTTCTTGAAGGTCTGACAGCTGTGACTGTTTAGTTTCACCCAGTTATGATTTAGAATTAGGAATATTTTTATTTATAAATAAATGTCATAGCAAAATATCAGGAACAAAAAAAATCAATAAATACAGTGCAGGCAATTAAGAAACCAATGTAAGGTACTGCCTGTCTCCCCTTTGCATTTAGACTCAAATCTAAAGGTTTGGACCGTATGAATTAGGATTTCGTCATTTTGTTAATTTGACTTCCTCCGTCGGCCCCTGGAGGATGGGCTCCCCCTCTGAGTCTGGTTAGGGTTAGGGCTTCCTCTGCTGCCCCCTGGAGGATGGGCTCCCCCTTTGGGTCTGGTTAGGGTTAGGGCTTCCTCTGCTGCCCCCTGGAGGATGGGCACCCCCTTTGAGTCTGGTTGCTCCCAAGGTTTCTTCCTTCTAGGGAGATTTCCCATGCCACTGTCCCCTCTGGCTTGCAAACTGGGTGCTTTGGCCAGGGATAATGCGAAAAGCTTTGAGACAATGTAATGTTGTGAAAATGCACAATAGAAATGAAATTTGCTAAAACTGAATAGCATCCTAAATACAATCCATGAGAATATTTTAGATTTGTGATGACCAGCACTTGTAGACAACTTCAACTTGGGGTGGGGGTGGCAGACTGGAACCAGTTGTTCTGTTAGGGGGCCAGATGCACTTGACCTTAATGTCTTTCAAGTATTGCTTACACTAGCATTACTTCGGCCCAGTCTGAGGTCCTGAGCACTCTGGACTAGGTTTTCATCCAGGATCTCTCTGTACTTCGCCGTGTTCATCTTTCCTTCAACTGTGACCAGTCACCCAGTTCCTACAGCTGTAAAACACCCCCCCGGCATGATGCTGCCACCTCCATGCTCCAGGGACACTGGCCCCTGTTGGCCCCTGTTGGCTCCTGTTGGCCCCTGCCTAAAACCGCTTATGGTCTGGGCCGCCCAAAGACCGGGATGTGAAACACTGAAGCAGGGGATACTGTGTTCCTGGAATATGGGATCATTAGGATGGTCTTGGCATCATGGTATGCAGCCCTCTGATGTGTAATGGCCTCATATTCCTTGGCCGTTAATATGGCCATGAAGAGCAATAATTGTACCCAGTGACTCCCACAAAGGGGGCAGTTGCATGGCACAGTGGTTAGCTCTGCTGCTGCCTGCCTCCCACCTGCCCCCAGCGCTCAAGTCTCTGACCCTGGCTCCATGTGCGTGGAGTTTGCATGTTCTCACTGCGTCAGATCCTCCCTGGATTCTCCGGTCCCCCCCCCCCCAACATCCAGAAACATGCTAAAAAGTTAGCAAATTGTCTGTGCGAATGTGTGCTGTGTTGCATATCCTATCCTGGGTGAGTCCCTGCCTTGCACCCATAGCTTCCAGGATAAGTTCTGAACCCTCAAGATAGGGTCTAGACCCCACAAGGTGGCTCTTTGTATTATCATGGATCCCCTACCATGTTTAATGACTGCTAATGGACATTGTGAGTTCAAGGCTTTCTTTGGTTTGGCTCTAGGACTAAGGATGATTCATCAAACAGGGGCCTTTACTACGAAGCGGGGTTACTGGCTTATCGGGGTAACTTGCTGGATTTAAGGTGGTCTGGGCAAAATGTAAGTCAACGAATATGAAGTCCATTTAAAGTGTGGTACCTTAAATCCGACAAGTTACTCCGATAAGCCAGTAACCCTGCTACGTATTACAGGCCACTGGGCTACTGTTCGCTGATTGCTCAGGCCTCCCCTCCTTACATCATGTCATGTGTCTTTGTGCATCAGTCCTGGTTACAGAAGGATTCTGACTACTTTTAGGCCTGTATCATGAAGCAGGATTTCTCGCTTAAGCCATATTTAAGGTTTTCTGGGCTAAATGCAAGTGAAAGAAGGTTAAAGTTAATTTAGACTGGGGTTCCTTAAATCCGACATGTTATCTGGCTAAGCGAGAAACAGGCTTCGTAATATGGGCCCCTGATGTTCTGTGGAGCCCATGATGTGTTGCAGCTGGGTCACAGTGGTGCTGGTTCAGCTCTCGGGTTTATCTAGAGGCCATTCTTTTGTAGTGTTTGGCATCCACCTCTTTTAAGTGTCCATTGATCCTTTGGTGAACTTCCTCTTTGTTGATGAAGTTTGTGCATGTTTGGTAACTGTTATATACAGTCATTTGTTGCTTAACGACAGGTTCTGAGGAATGTGCTGCTGGGTGGTTTTGTGATTCTACGAACATCATAGAGTCTGTTTGCACAAATCTAGATAGTATGGCCTATTACACCCCGTGGCTACGGTAAACTTTTTTTTAATATAAGTAGAAGGAGTACACTCTAAAACATCAATAAAGTATAATAAATACATAAGCAGGTAATGTTGTTTATTATCAAGCGTAATGTACTGTACGTAATTGTATGTGCTATGTTTCGATATGTCTGGCAGTGTAGTTGGTTTGTTTGCCACAGACACATGAGTAATGTGTTGCGCTATGACATTACCATGGATACCCAGCGCATGAGGCTCGTATCGCCAGGGGGCCGAACTCAACGGTATTACGCTAGTGGAGCTAAGCCCGGTAAGTTGTTGGCGCTTAGGCTCCGTCAGTGTGACTCTTTTGCCGCCATTTCATGTGTGAAAACCAAGGATGGAGCTGTAACCACCAACCCTTCTGAAATCAATGACCGTTTTGTTGATTTCTATAAGGATCTCTACTTATCCGACAGCCCTCCATCTCAGACAGCCCTGGACTCGCCTTTTTCCCTGGCTTCTCTCCCTATACTTGCTCAGCAGGATGCCTTACTACTGGAAGCCCCCATTACATTTTGTGAGCTCACTGAGGCCCTTAAGTCATTTTCTAAGAATAAAGCTCCTGGGATGGATGGTATTCAAGCTGAGGTGCTGCTCACCTTCTGGGCACAGTTAGCCTCCCCTCTGTTTCGTATGCTGTCCTCCGCCATACGCTCCTCTCAGCTCCACCCCGCTTTAAACTCTGTGATAATCTCTCTGCTTTTAAAACAGGGCAAAGACTCCGCTGATTGTTCCAGCCAGAGGCGGAGTCAGACATTTTATACACCCGGGGCTTAGCCCCAAAGGGTAGTATGCATGTGGGATGGGGGGGGGGGGGGGTCGGGGTTAGAAATGACTGAAAAACATGCTGTGAAGTTGAAGATTTATTAGGCTGTGACTCTACTAACCTATCAGAAGCTTCTTAAGCTCAGAATGGAATCGTCTGGAGTTTTCTTATTAATTAAAGACACAATAAACTTAGTGAATATATACTCCTAAATTTGATGAAAGTGATAAAAAATAGACATCTCTCTCTCTCTTTATTCTGACATTTAACTAATTCAAAAGATATTTCAATATTTATTTATATAAAACAAAAAAGTTTACTCTAAATTGATGTTTAACAGTAAAAAAAATGTTTTTATGTTTTTTCCCTAAAGTGTATGTAAATATTTGGTTTCAACTGTGGATATACTGCTGTGTATTGAAATTCCTCTTTTTTTGCATAGAAATATATTGAACAACATACAAAGCATAATATATAAAATAACATTTACCTGAGTTTTTTCTGTGAAAGAAGCCCCTTATGTCCATTGTTGTGTACACCAGTACATAACTGAAACCGATTTAGAGTGCTTTATTTAGCCGTGGAGGGTAACAACTGAAAATATGAAATAAACACACATGTAACCTAAGACTCTCTAAAAAAACAGCATTGTTGTTCGGCTTTTCATTTCGCCATTTCTTGATTCACTCGAAGAGCAAGTAACGTAATATGGGTCAAGTGATCAGTTTGATATCAATCTTTTGTCAGCGTCATATTTACATTAGCTATTTGTACAGTACGAATGATTTGCTTTGGTACCTGGTCAAACTTAAGCTCTCCTCTGTCTGCCTGTCTGCACTTCTCCTACAGCAAATTCGCAGGCAGCAGCTTCTCCCCCCTCGCTCACATGCGTAAGTGCTGTGCTCAGTCGCCTAGTGCCTGAGCTCGGATCATACCAAAATTATGGGGAATTTACGACTGTGCGCTACGTGCTTCGAATATTGTGTGTAGTTTTTGTTTTATACAGTTGTCAGTCAGGCATCTAACTATGAAATAAATTACACTCCAAAAGACCCTGGGCTTCTGAAACAACAACCCGGGCTTAAGCCCAGTAAGCCACCCCCCCAGCTCCGCCAATGGTTCCAGCTACCATCCCCTATCTTTAATGAACTCTGATGTTAAGCTATTGGCTAAGGTGTTGGCTCACCGCCTTCAGGCAGTGATAGCTAAGATTGTACATCCCGATCAGACTGGTTTTATTTCAGCTCGATACGCAACCGACAATAAATGGTAAAAACCTTATATTCTTCTCCGACTGCCTGTCTACTTACCAATAATACCATTTCCCGGCCATTCTGTATCCGACGGGGTGCCCGTCAGGGTTGCCCGTCAGGGTTGCCCACTGTCCCCCCTTCTCTTCATTCTGTCTTTAGAGCCTTTGGCGGCTGCTATACGTTCCTCAGTTCCCTGCACCCCCATAGTGGCCTATAACACCTCTCATAAAATATCGCTATATGCTGATGATGTTCTGCTGTATTTGGGGAATGTGTCCTCTGACCTTCAGTATGTGCTGGGCTTGTGAGTATGAGTGTACTTCCGAGTACAAGATTAACTGGGATAAGTCTGCTTTACTCCCCTTAAACTCGGCCTGCAGGTCCCTCCCCCTTCCCTCATTCATTCCAGTCGTTGACTCCTTTAAGTATCTGGGCATTACGATCACAGCCTCTATTGCTAGCATCACTACGCTGAATTTCGGCCGTGCGTTTGATGGTGTCAAGCGATCAATCCATAGCTGGCAGTCGTTATCATTATCATTTCAGTCACGTTTGGCTACAATGAACATGAACGTTTTGTGCCGCTTAAATTTAAGTGCTATGATTCCTTTGCCGCCCCCTTCCCACTTTTTGAAGGATGTCCGGTTGACACTAACATCCTTTCTCTGGAATACCTGCAAGCCTCGCATACGGTACTCTTTTCTGACTCTTTCTAGAGATGATGAGGGTCTCACTCTACCGGAATATGAATGGTACCACTGGTCCTTTGTTCTCCGTTCGGTCTGGCACTGGCTTCAGCCCCCCCCCCCCCCCCCATCGCCGACTACCTGGTTTCCAGTAGAGGAGAATCTGGCGCGTCCGCATCAGCTGCAACATCTCCCTTTTCTCTCCCTGAAAGCTAAGGCAGCTAACCCTGTGCTAGGTCCAATTGTGTCTTATGCTGTGCAGATTTTCCATCGGGTCGAGAAGCGCACTGGCTCTGTCCCTGTCTGGCACTCAAATACACCAGTATTTCTTAATAGAGCGCTTAACATTGGTGGTCAGCCCATCACAAACTCCCGGTGGATCTCGTCCGGAATCCGTGTTTTGGGTGATCTATTTGATGACTCTGGCCTCCTCACGTTCCAGGCTCTCAGCTCTAAATTCAGCACCAGGTGAATTTAATTTTTTCTTTCTACAACTGCGATCTGTCTTCAGAACATGTGGGATTTCCTTCTCTGCTCCCTTTGCCGACTCACCCCCTTTGCAAATTTGTGGCTTCCCTGTCCAAATCTAATAGACCAGTCTCCACGCTGGACATGTTTTTGCGTAATGCTGGTCAGGTTATTCCACCTGTTGCCCATAAATGGGGTGATATCTCTTCTCCCCTTTGTAAATTGTGCCCACTTAGTGCCCTTGGTACTTTTCTCCTCATGTTCTGGGAATGTCCACCTGTGGCCGCTCTTTGGTATGCGGTCTCCTCCTTTCTTTCTGATCTGCCGGACGTGACTGTCCCTTGTTCTCCTCGATCTCTGCTACTCTTAGAGTTCTCTCTCCTTTCTTTTTCCCCTTCTCAGCAACAGACGATTTCTTTAATCCTCTGTCGCTGCAAAGCTGCTGTTGGTCTCAAGGTGGAACGACCCGAGTCGCTGCAGTTTCTGCACTCTCATAGTCTGGAGGGCTTCCCTTTACGATCTGATCATGTTGGAGCTGTCTGCTGCTCGAATAAATGGTGCCTCAGACGTCACTATAAATAATAGGGAGTGCAATGTTTCACTTGTACAAGGGTACATCGAGGAGAGCACATCGCCTACTGTGTTTGCTTAATTCTGGTACGGTTATGTAGGTATGCATATGTATAAATATATATATGCAAATATATTTGGTGTGTGTGTTGTGTATCTGTATGTAGATGTGTTTGTGTATTGTGTGTGTGTGTGTGTGTGTGTATGTGTGTATATATATGTGTATATATATATATAATATCCTCCTGAGACCCGACCTATTCATTTATGTCCATTGTAGTGGACATTGTATTTTTGCATTTATTTTTTCACTGATGTTGGGAAATGTATTTATTCTTGTTGTGCACTAAAGAGGACATGCTGTGAAATTAAAATAAGAATAAATTTGAAAAAATCTAAATTGTAAGATGTCTTATTTCCTCCAAAGACAAATAACCTACAATTGAAGGACACTTTTTTTCTTGGGTCTCAGCAGGATATGGGTGGGTGCCTGTGAGGTTTTGGTTCTGGTGTTTTTTCTCTTCTGTTTTGTATGTTGAAGAGTTCTGATGTGTCACTTTTGTGTGCATTATACTAAAACCCAATAAAAAATTGGTTGCAAAAATGAAAAAGATTACCATGGATGCGACGTCACTGGCCAATAGGAATTTTTCAGCTCCATTGCAGAATAATCTTATATAATCGCCGTCGTATATGAGGTCTGTCGTTGACCGAAACATCATTATGCAGCATATCACTGTACTGATAAACAAAGATGTCTACAAAGGTGATTCTCCCCATTGTGTGAATCTGGGATGTCCAGGACAGGAGCAGCTCAGGTTGTAATAACTCACTGATTTATCGTCATCAGATGACAGGGCATGAGAATCCACCGTAACTTAAGCTGTGTCAGTTTCACATTACGGAAATGACTGTCAAGTTCATGGGACAGGAAACCTCATGATATTGTAATTTAGGTCACCTTTTTAGAACAATTGTCCAAGTTACAAATATGTGCATTTTAAAACATGCAATGCGATTTTGATTTCAAGAAAAAAAGGCCTCTATGAGGATATGTGCATTATTAAACAATTATTAAATTATTATTAAACAATTTCCCCATGGGATCAATAAGGTATCAATAATAATTATAATAATAATTATTATGTAATTATTTTTTTGTTTTGGATTATTGTTTGTGATTATGATCGAGGTACACAGATGAAATCTTTTTACACTTTCTTTAGAAAGTGAAGTTAGCAAAAACACTTTCAGATTTCTTCATAATTCTTCTTCTGCTTTCTGACTGCACACCTTTCAGAATCCTGGGCGTGAAGCAATGCTGACTGATATCGTAAGAAAGAACGTATTGTTTTGTGTGTTCGACGCATTGCATCATTCGCGGGCGTAAATATAACGTACTGAAGTCTGCGGCTTAGCCCACATGTTGGCTACATGCCCACCCCCTATACTCTGTTCTATCTTAACAGATCATAGACAAGAGAAAGTCAAGAGAAAGGCAGTTATCCATCAATTCTTTTTCTGTAACCGCTTGTCCCATTCAGGGTCATGGGAAAGGCAGTCCCTAAAGTTCATAAGTTCATATGCAGAGTTACAAAGACAACTATTATCATAGTATCATAGAAATGACAACAGCTCCGGTAGTTGCATAGCTTTCTTGATTTATCTCTAGTGCAGGTTTCAATATGTACAAGTCACTCTGTTCACATTCATCTGATTAAACATGCGTACAATGCTCTCCCTGTATCTACTGCATAACGTCACCTGCTGAACTGTACCCTCAGTACTCCGAGCAGCAGAAAAACCTCCTGATGTCCATCGACATCTAGTAGTTACGGGACCCGGTGCGGTCGCCTTACAACTTCTTAGAGGGACAAGTGGCGTTCAGCCACATGAGATTGAGCAATAACAGGTCTGTGATGCCCTTAGATGTCCGGGGCTGTACGCGCGCCACACTGACACCGCTGGATAGTAGATGATGATCTCGGACTTTATATCGATGGTTATAGTGTAGTTAAATAACATGGTACTTAGATTAACCAGTTTAACTGTAATATCAACAAAATCTTGACCTCTGGTGTCCCAATATACGGCAATGAAAGTCTCGTACCAGCAGGCTCTGGAGCAGCTTTATCCACGATACCATCACTACCCCCATACACCTCACTGTTTACACGGTGGCCCGCCATCTGTTCTCTCATCATCATTTGCAACTGTCCGTACTTACATAAATAATGTATAAAACAGCGATTCTCAACCTTTTTGCACTTTGCACTCAGTCGTGACCCTATAAGAAGTATAGGTTTAAATTAACGCTATGACCAGGTACCCAGTGCAATCTGTAATTGACGCCAATCAATGCCTATCGCATGAATCTGATTGGATGTGGCAGTGAATATTAAATTAAACATCTGTGGTTTTGGTTTCTTGGATTGGTTGAGTGGGAAATCTGATCGTGGATCAGAATTGCTGGTTTTAAAATACTTACTTACATTTTCAACCGTGACTCACGACCCTTTCATGTTGGCCATGACCCAAATTTGGGTCACAACCCATGGGTTGAGAACCGCTGGGATAAAATATTCTTTCTTTCTATGTGTATTTAACTCATGCATGCCTTAATCCTTTGCTCCTTGTATGTAAATACTGCCAAAGAGTAAATTATTTTTACTATCTGCACATACTATATGTTGGAAAAAAAATCCTATATGTAAATCCTGCTTCAGTAACACTTTTTTTTTCTACTTTGCACTATAATTATTTGGAAATGTTGCCTTGCTGACCATTTTCTTCGGGTTTGTATGTATTTTACATCGATATAAATTTATATAATTTACTTATGATCTTGTAAATATTACCTCAATAGCACCAAATTATATTATTTGCACTTCTGGTTGCATGCAAAACTGCGTTTTGTTGTACTTGATCTTGTGACATGTGCAATGCCAATAAAGTTGAATCTTAATCTCTTAATCTTAAATATTAGGAAAACCTGGAGAGATGTGAGAAAGTAGTGGAGGTGAGTGTGTGCATTTGGTGAGAAGCAAAATGAGACAGTTGATCAGTAGCCCTGCAAAGGTAATGGGACTTACAGTGACATGAGCCAAGGGGTCGCCGAGGACCCAATTCAAGCAGGGCAGAGTGTGGCTCAGTGGGCTAAACCTGTGTGCCTGTAATCAGAATGTCATTGGTTTGAACCCGGACTCAGCACATATGTGGGTCCTTAAGCAAGGCCCTTAACCCCCAGCTCCCTGGGTACCCCAACAGGTGTCTGCCCTTTACAGACAGCATACTCTATAAAGAGCAAGTTGAGGCCAGTGTAAAAAGACAATTTCCCCACAGGAATCAAAGCATCAGTTATCATTAAACATCTAAAAGGTCATACTTGTTGAATTACTGGTGTGATCCAGGTATTTTTGTTCGATTGTGTTGTTTTTGACAGGGAGCTGGATTTGAATTTGTTGTTAAAAGCCATTGTTTGCACGAGCTTTGCGTTCCCGTATGCCCCGTATGCCCCGTATGCCCCGCATGCCCCGCATGCCCCGTATGTGCCCAGAATGCGACTCTCACAACCTACCAGCACTGCTGCAGCTGCACAAACAGGCTTCTCGTTGTTCCCGGTACAAGTTTAATATTTTGTATATTCCGTGAAATCTTTAGAGTATGCTCAGGACTCAGGATCACTCCCCATATAACCGATCTGCAGGAAGAAAGAAGTAATTTTGCTTCGAGGGCACAAATAATGTAGTATTATACTATTACTTATGCATTAATTAACCAAGAACTAAGTCTTAGTTACATACTGATCTAATGTTAACTCCTCATTAATTAATCATGATACTAATACTAATGTCGTTTATTCAGGAGATCGTGATGCGTCTTTCATCTCAAGTAGCAGCTCATAATAATTTGTACTTCAGTAGTAACTGAATTATGCCTAATTTGTGTCCATGTAAAGTGTTACTGCAATAATAATAATAATAATAATAATAATAATAATAATAATAATAATAATAATAATAATAATAATAATAATAATAATAATAATAATAATAATAAAAAAAGCCATGGGCTGCAGCTATCTGACATGCGATGAGTATCCCTGCCTGTAGGTTAGGTCAGAGAACAGGATTGTTGTGCAATGCTTATTTGGAAATTCAGAAAAACTAAGCCGGTTAAATGACGAGAAATAGTAAATACAATATTCCAGGCAGCATAGGGCACAAGGCCAGTCCATTGCAGGACACACAGATGCACGCATTATGGGCGACTGACGGGCACGTGCACATGGGTGGGGCCACCAGGGTCCTAGCCGACAGCTGATTGGCCCGTGGAGTGGCCCTCCCCTGTCACTCGCCAATACAAAACATATTATTGGCTAATGATAAGGTTGGTCCCTCTGTATGAATTTACCTTAAAGAATTATAGAATCACCCCTAGCAACTGAGCCACTCCACCACCCTGGTGCACCCATCCATTTCCCAGTCGCTTATCCTGGTCACGATCTCAGTGAGCCTGAAACCCTATCCCTAGGAACCGCAGGACACATGGCTGGGATCCACCCTGGCTGAAATAATGATGATGATCGCTGTCGACTTCCCACCCCCACCCTGCCGCTTACTGCATATTTCACTATCTGTTTACTATCAATTTACCGTTTATTTATTTGGGTGTGGTGGTGCAGCGGTTAGCACCGTTGTCTCAACATGTGTGGAGTTTGCATATTGTCATTGTGTCTGGTTTTCCCTCACAATCAATAAACTCACCAGGGTGAATTCGAGAAACCGTCTGTGTGTTTCAGTGGAGTGTGAATGTGCCCTGCGATGGGCTGGTGGCCCTGTCCTGGGTTGTTCCCCACCTGCTGTCCATATTCTCTGGGATAGGCTCCAGACCCGTATGACCCCGAGTAGCACAAGTGGCTACAACTTACAAGACATGGATGGATTTTTACAGGCAAATCGGATCATGAAAAGGTACTTTTTCCAGGTAAGATGAGATGGATGTAAACTGTCTCAGAAGGTCTTGTTCTCCAGAAGAGTTACCTGCCAAGAGATACAAGAGGGTGTGGAAACAGGCAGGTGCATGGAGATAAATAATGCAGACGCTTTGTGCCGCAAATTACTCTTTCCGTCTGCCGAATGTCAAAGAAAGTACCAGCTTTTTCCAAGGAATTTCTTCTAAAACAGTTGAATCACTTCCTATGAGGTTCCTGTGAAGTTTTCTCCACTGCTTTTTAATCAAACAATTCAATGCTGTCATGGCCTTTCACGATTTCTGCCTTGAGGATTAATGAGGTAACATTATACACTACTGCTGTTTGTGTTTATATTTTAGGTACTGTCTGACTGTCTGAATCATTTTATTTAATTTCAGCTACATTCATAGTTGCAGTTTTTTGCTGTTCAGATCAAGTGGCCAATCAAACATTTGGAAATTAAGCCGATAGCGATAATGTCAAGAGTCAGCCTACCTGAACCTAAGCCACTCTCATCTCTTCTTACATAAAATGGTAAGTAAAGGATGACCATTGTACTTAAATTCACACCCAAAAGCAATACAGCTACTTGATGAGTGGGAATTAATAATGTGTTGGCCCACCTTTGTGCCCAAGAGGTCACTTCATTTTGCTATTAACATACTGTTTCTGGCACTGCAGTGCTAAAGTTCATCTCCAGTAAAATCAAAAAACTAACTCTAACCTAATCAGAAATGGTTAGGGACATGTCCCAGCAAGCACCACACCTCCACAGATCTTCTTTTTTCTCCATGTCACGCTATGGCTGGTTCGCCTTATGTTTTTTAATTCAATGTGACACCAATGTACACAACGGTGTCTTATCAAAGGTCCCACAAAGATCACAGCCTGCTCACTGGATGGGGACATGCTCTCTCTCTCACACACACACAGCCCATGTGAATTTCTGCGCACTTCCGTGGATTTCAGTGGGACCCAGTGTGTGACCTTGATGGACACCATCTTTCATGGGCGAGAGATGAATCATCGATCCACATTATCTGCTTATGGTTTTAAACTGTAAAACTTTAAATCTGCCGATAATAATAATGAAAACATTCTAATACTATTGTCTTTTAGTGAAGACTGAAAAGATCGATGGAATACTTACAATGGGAGTGAACTCCTATGGTCAGACCACCAACCTGGGCTAAAGTTAGAGGAAATACCAGCAGAGAAAACAAGGTTCGAAAGTAAAATAACATAAAAAAAAGCCCAAACAGGTCATGAATCACAGCCTCTAAACATGGACACAAAGCTGGACGGGACTAAGTGAGGCAGTGAGCAGAGCAGCAGGGTTTACAGATCAGTTCATAACCTTAATCGAAGTTCCAGGCTGACACTGCAGAAAAAAGCGAGAGAGGAGCTCTGATTTACGCCACTCATATCTGCAGGTCGCAACATATTCCCCAGAAAAGTCAGCCAGCTGCAATCTGGTAACTGACAGAGCACTTCCATGGAACTGCATTTGGAGAACAGCCTAAAAAACAGGCTGTCACAATTTAGAAAATGGCACACACACACACACACACACACACACACACACACACACACACACACACACACACACACATATATATATACATATACATACACATATCAGGATTGGGGCCATTATAGAATGCATTCATCAATTCTATTCTAAATCAGGAAAATGAACTCGGATATATATATCCCAGTCATTTGGTTTTTACCACTTTATTTACAGTAAACACACATTGCATCATTTAATCATCTTATTTATCAGCATGGTAATTTAACCATTGTACCATGCAACACAGTCGGCTCATAGATGTTCTCTTTTGCACGTAGGTGTAATTCCGTTATTGTTTCCCCCTATTGTGTACGGCTGGACTCCTGTTATTTGGCAGGTCCCTTGTGTTCAGAATAAGTTGGGTAATGTTATGTCTTAATTTCAGGTTCATTCTAGTTCACTGACCTCATTTTATTTGACCCAGGATTCTCCTTTGTTGGATATATTGTATTTTGATGAGTTTTGGTTCTTGAGTAAATCTTATGTTGATAACCAACTCTGCTTCCCCGTGTCTGCTTACAATTACATATTCAATTTATAGATCTATATCTATAGCACGGAGATTACATCAATCATACAAAAATACAAATCCCAGGAATCTCCTAATATGTTTCCAATAAAAATAAACCAGTATGGTAAACACATTTCTCTTTCAGGATAAACTTTCTTTTGGGGTAAACAACAAAGCTGAAAGCTCCTTTAGGGAGGCATGAACTTCTGCAGAAGTTCAGAACTAGAACACGATGGTCGACCTGCACCGAGGTGCACAGCAGCGTTACTCTGAACAAAGTATATTTATGGGAAGTTATGATGTCACCCTCACAGTCAAGATGGCTCATCAGATCCCCCACTGTGATGAAAAGGGACGTCATGGAATAGACAAAACAACCACTGTCTGCAAGGAGACACTTTTTTCTGCACATGAATCTTTATCATGTACCAGTGTGGAACAGATCTGGAAGAAAGTCATATTTTTACTGCTCTGTGTGGTCACATAAATGAAAAGAGAGTTTTATGTTCCAGTCCCAAGAATAATCCCAAATACAACTGCTGCTTCCACGTAGGCATGCAAGAAGGAGAACAAGCATCCTGTAGCTTTCATGGGATGTGAAAATGCTGCTGGTCCGGTGACGCTCAGGCCCGGTCTAGAGAAGACATCGAAATAAAACCACTTGAATGCTTCAAATGTTTGCATTTAAAAGCAGTAAAGTCTAAAAGGAAGCACTTCTTTACACAGCGTGTAGTCAGAATATGGAATAGTCTTCCTGATAACGTAGTGCAAGCTGAATCCTTGGGTTCCTTTAAATCAGAGCTAGATAAGATTTTAACAACTCGAAGACCGAATGGCCTCCTCTCGTTTGTATAGTTCTTATGTTCTTATTTACGGATGGGTTTGGACATGGGTTTTTATAGCTGATTCAGTGCAGCTAATTACTAAAAGCTTGAACGTGTCCAAAACCCCTGCATCACACTCCAGGGTACAACGAACCTTCTGCCGAGGTCAAATGTCACCATGTCTCCACGAGCCGTTAATCTCACCTCCTACTTACATGTGCATCTCTAAAGTAAAGCTCTGGGAATACTAGCAGCCACAGAGACAACAAACACGGCTTTTGGAAAACAGGCAAGTATAAATGCTTTTATTAGTGCAGAGAACTTTGATGTGATCCGTACAAAACAATGCATAACATCTCACATGACTCAGATCCTGCGGCCCAATACTGTGAGAATTACATTCTGCATACATTCTGTGACTCTTTTAATAGTAAAACAGAACAACATGGAGCCATATGAATCAGTCTTCTTCTTTCTTCTCTGGCACCCAAAGACAGGGTCACATCTGTAAACCTGACCCCCAGGGGTATGTGGCTATGTGGCAGGGGGTGGGCAGGGAATCGAAATTCAACCAATCATTACTCCCCCCCCGCGCCAAATCTTGCAGATGTCATTGAACAACAGTTTCCATGTTGACTCCAGTGATGACATCATAACAAACAGGCAATACCAAAATGACAGCTGGAGGCCAACTCAGCTGCTAGCTAATATGACTACTTTGGAACAGCATGATCCCAACAATGAAAAAACAACCCCGAATAAAATCTACAGTTACAGTCCTGTAAAATGCAAGCTGTCTGGCAAGACTGGGCAGGGCAAGAACTGTGTGCAATTCTGCAAATAATACGAGGAACATGATTCCAGTGAGTTAGGTGGGGCACTGTACACACTGTAACCACTAACTCCTCCTGAGGAGAGGTGACTAAAACACTCAGCAAGTTAGCTGGTTAGAGTGGACTGTCTAGTGCCGGTTGTTCCCACGTTCACGTGTCTCAACGACAAAGCGATCAGTCAGACTATTCAAGCATCCTGCATCATTGTAGAATCAAGAAACGTCAGAACATGTACAAAAGCAAATGCAGACAAATCAAACATTTCTGGGTCAGCTATACAGTATTGTGCTACATGATTAAAAAATATTAAAGTAAACTGGCAAGACTCTGGCATATAGTGCGTGCAGTACTAATATAAGAAGGATAACAGAGCAAGGGGCACGGCAGCAGAAACTGGGTTCAAACGCTCTGGCCGTCCTGGAACAGCTAGACGTCAGCTTTGTCGAGCTGAAAAGGTAGCTTTTCTGTGGAAGAGGCCGGCGAGCTGCAGAAAGGGGTAAACAGGTTCTTTTCGGGAGTCGGGAAGCAGCTCCGCTTCTTCAGCCTGAATACGGAAGAAAGAAAGGCACCGTCGGCAGGTCTGCCCTACGGGGACCGGCGAGAACGGACTGGAGCGCTCTTACGTTTTCCTGGAGGTCCACAGCAACAGGGGGGCTACGAGGAGAGCGAGGACGGCGACGGGCAGCACGCAGGACAGCAGCATCTTCATCAGTGCACTGGCATCTGCGGAAAGTGAGGGAAATCAGGGTGTGCTGAAGGGAAAGCGCAGTAGATTCCCCACCCGGAGCACGCTGGTCACCTGGACTTATTGAACCAGGCAGACAACGGGGAAGGCTCCAGTCGCTCCAGAACCCTTTGTCTGCGCAGAACATGTGCACCCTAGACCTGACCCGGAAGCAGCCGGTCTCACTGTGACTGGGCGCCTCAAAGGTGCAGTTCATCTCCCGCGTGATGCAGCTCTCCTGTGAGGAAGAGGAGGGGGAGGCTCGCCGTCAACAGCATCTCCTCCCGGAACGGCGTCACAAAATTTCACGGACTCCAAATTTTGCGGACACTGAAAACGCGTCGAAATGATCCTGCTCTTCACGGAACGTTCCACATGACGGCATGGTGGCTCCGGATATGCAACTGAATGGCACCAATTAACGCTAACGGGGGCTTCTGGGAAACGTACCCCTGGACGCTCAATATGGAGCTGATCACCCAATCATGACGGTTAGAGGGATGGTGCCCTGAAACACGTACAGGACAGGCAGCATCCGGACGAATTCGGTGCTGTTCAAGACGGTACCACCAGGATTAAAGGCTTCGATAAGGTTGCCAAATAAATTACATAACAAACATTTTATTATGTCCTGTTTAGGTTGAGCTGCTGTTACCTGTTTTTCAGCTCTGTTTGTACTTATTTTATGTCTGTGATCAGTGTTTAATATGAAAATGTGGAGCATAGTAGCCGAAGGGGAATTTTCCAGCATGCTGTTGAGACCAATGCATTTCCGGAGAATTTCTCCCGTGCTGTACGTCCTTCGGGCTAGAGGGACTTTTGCAAACCAAAATAGGTGCCGTCTGAAATAACAAGCATCCTCCACATTTGTTCAAATCTGCAGTGACACGTTTTCCAAAACAAGACACTTCTCAGTCTTATCAACGCCATCTCAGATTCAAGTTTCTGTTGAAAATGAATGCTACTGTGATATTCAAGACTGTCATCGGAATGCAGCTTAACGTATACGTGTCAAAATAAGCCCTTGACAACCTTTGAAAAGGATCAGGAACATTGTGTGTCACTCTCTGAATTTGTTTGGCAAATGCACGTCACACATTAACGGAAAATATTAACTTGACATGTCCAGCTGTCATAATTTCAGGGAGCAGCTTTCTGACAAAGTATTCTAATCATGACTGAAAATCAAACTGATAGCAGAAGATGAGAATTTGCATACCATGATACCATCCAGCAGGGACTCCACCTCAAATTCCAGACATCTGTGGTAGATTCTTCCTTCAGGTGGTGACCATTCCACAGTGACATTCCCATCAGGGTGTGCCATGAGCTTCAAAGTCTCAATAACAGATGGTTTTACTACAAGAAAACACACAGGTCTCTGGTTAATTTGTTCCCAGATAGGGAACAATCCAGGATGGGACACCAACCCATCGCAGGGCATATACACCTACAGGCAAGTTGGGGACTCCAACTGACCTTAGAATGTTCTTGAATTGTGAGGGGGAAACAGGGTACTTGAAGGAAACCCCACAACGATATGAATGTGAAGACTCCAAACATGGAGCCAGGGTAGAGACTCAAACCCCAGACCCAGAGGTGTGAGTCAACAGTGCTAACCACTGCACCACCACACCATCCTCTCAAAAACGTGCTTTTCCTTTAGCATTTTAGTACTTGTTGAACCCTTCGGTAGTCACCGTGACTGCCTGCTTGGTAAACCTGGGCAAAAAGGTCGTTTTGCATAAAGCATCAGTTGAGAAATCAAATGTAAATAAATGATAATGCACATGGCTATTTGCTGAGATGTAAGCACACCGGTGTGCTGAGCTAGCCAGAAGAGCGGGAGCTAATCTCCAAGCAGCAGAGGTCGCATTAAATGAACATTTTCCATCACTGACATAATATTTTAGCCAATGATGGAAAAATCTAGAATATTAGAACACTAGTGAGGGCGATCTACTGTTACTTCAAGTAATTTGCACTCCAGTTCCATTGGTGGTGAGTATGCATATTCATTAGCCATTTTCTAGTCTTGTCTTTGATCTTCCGTGCAAGACCTCATTGTCTCATACCAAGAAACGTGCTGATTGGTTGACCACAAGCACTAGCGCTAACTTGGAAGTTACGTGGAAATGGTAAAAAATAAAAGAGAAGTAGTGAAGCAAAAATTGAGCATATGCAATTATTTTCTTACTTCAGTTACATTTAATGCATTAATGAATACCTTGCTTGGTGTTGGCGGTGAAACTTGCCAGCGCTTATTGACAGAATAACGTGACATCGTATTTTTATTCTGTGGAAAACGAAAGCTCGATCTACTGGCCAGATGTAGCAATAAATTCTAGACATGTCGCGGGCCGTATAAATTAAAAATGTTAAAAAGGCTGTGTCCCGTCCCGTCCCCGCAATAGCTAAAAAAATTACTTGTTCATCCTCCACTGTTTTGGCGTGGCGTTTCGAATGAAATTACGTGTGAAATTTAACCTTCGAGCTTTTTTGCGTCTCTCGTGCTTATTTAGAATAAAGGTCATAGTTCCTGTTGTGCGGTGGGAAAGCGGCACAGGAAAGTTTCCAGGAGCTACTGAAGTCGCCGGCTGAGACGGCTCAGGAACTCAGAACCAGGAACCAGCTTCCGAAACTTCAGCGGGCAAGTGCCTATACGGATGACGTTTATCGGCCAGCGGCAGGACAAGCTGCGGTCCACAAAAAGTAATTTGTCTGCTTGGTGCGGAGTTGACATGAAAGGGGACTGCACGGTTGGTGTCTGTTCTTTCTTTGCCCTTACAAACGCATTAACTGAAGCTCATTCCGTATATCAGTTATTTTAAAAATAAAATGCTAATAAATGTCTTATAAAAAAATGAAAATTAAAATGGCAGAATTTTTACAACCCTGTCCGGCAAAAAGACAGACAATGTGCAAGTCCAACACAGCCTCTGCTCTGCACCTACCAAGATTCTGGATCTGTAAGCTGAAGTAGGCCGGCTGCAGGGGCCTGTTGCTGGACGATCTGTTCACGCAGATGTTGAAGTCGGAGAACTCGAGCAGCATGTCCAGAGGGAAGCTGCAGCCAACTCTTTCTGCGCCGGAGAAGATGTAGCCTGGACACTCCAGGGCTCGTTCCATATTCTTGTGCCTGCAGGTGGGAAATTAACTGACGTCACATTTACTGTAAATCCTCATGTACAACATAGCTGATGAACATGACCAAAGTACTACAAACGTTGCAAACGTATCTTCTCAAAACTCTAAACAAGTGCCCAGTGAAACATGATTGGTCCAGAGTTGGGGGCCAAGGGCCTTGCTCAAGGGCCTACGGACATACGACTATTCTGCCAAAACCCGGTTCGAAGCAACGACCTTCCGATCATAGGCGGCTTAGCCCACTGAGCCACACTGCAACCAAAACACGAAATTAAATCTTGCGAAGATTAGAAAGAACAAGGGGAACTTGAACAGTCCATACCAGTAGAAGAGAGACGTTTGGGTGGGTCCTGGCTGGTCTCCAGTCTCATTCCAGGTACATTCCATGAACTCTTTACGATGAAAGATACAGCTAAAGCCAGCGATCTTTGGCCCGATGTCTGCAGAAGTCCAAACGAACACAGAAAAACGGAGAGTTACGCAAACACGCAGTTTGATGGCTGTCTTTGGACTTCCTGCTGCCTTTGTTCTGAGAGGGATATCCTGTGTACCTTAGTCCATGGTTTGAAAGGCAAAGAATCTGTCTTGCTAAATGTTAACAACCTATCCAAAAGAAACATTGTACAAGGCAGTCCCAGGTTACAAACAAGATCTCTTCCCTAAGTCTGTGTTTAAGTACAATTTGTAGGTAAGTTGAAATAATAATAATAATAACATATAATATAACTAATATATATATAACTGAAGCTGATGTTTTGCAAAGCCTAGCTAAGCTCAAAATAAATAAATCACAGGGCCCTGATGGCATCTTACCTATAGTGTTAAAAGAGATGAGGGATATTATTTGCCGACCCTTAACTCTACTGTTTCAAAAATCCTTATCTGAAGGTGTGGTACCTTCTGATTGGAAGCATGCCAACATAACGCCCATTTTCAAAAAAGGGGATAGAAGTAATTTGTCAAACTATAGGCCAATCAGTCTAACTTGTATAACTGGTAAAGTTATGGAGGCTATAATCAAAGAGAAAATGGTAGATTACCTGGACTCAAATAACATTTTGAGGGATAGCCAGCATGGATTTAGGAGAGGTAGATCCTGTTTAACAAATCTGCTGGAGTTTTTTGAGGAAGCTACTCAGGAAGTTGATGATAAGAAGGCCTATGATGTCATCTACTTAGATTTCCAAAAGGCTTTTGATGTTGTTCCCCACAAGAGGCTCTCACTTAAACTCAAAGCGACAGGTATTTTAGGAACTGTAGCGACTTGGATTGATAACTGGTTAACGGATAGGAAGCAGCGAGTAGTTATAAGAGGCTCAATGTCACAGTGGGCCTGCGTTCATAGTGGGATACTGCAGGGTTCAATTTTAGGAGCACTTTTGTTCCTAATTTACATAAATGATATAGACACCAATATATACAGTAAACTGGTGAAATTTGCAGATGACACCAAGGTGGGTGGTGTAGCTGATACTGAACTAGCGGCTCAGCAGCTACAGCGGGATCTTAATTTAATTAGTGACTGGGCTGACACCTGGCAGATGAAATTTAACATAGACAAATGTAAGGTACTCCATGTAGGGAGCAGAAATATAAAGTACAGGTATTTTATGGGACCTACTGAAATAAAGGTAGCTGATTATGAGAAAGACCTTGGTGTGTATGTTGATGCTTCCATGTCTCATTCTCGCCAGTGCGGGGAAGCAATAAAAAAGGCCAATAGGATGTTGGGGTATATCTCCAGGTGTGTGGAGTTTAAGTCAAGGGAGGTAATGCTAAGATTATACAATTCCTTGGTGAGACCTCACCTAGAATATTGTGTACAGGTTTGGTCACCATATCTTAAAAAGGACATAGCAGCCTTAGAAAAGGTGCAGCGTAGGGCCACAAGAATGATTCCTGGTCTTAGAGGAATGTCATACGAGGAAAGGTTATTTGAGCTAAATCTGTTCAGCCTCAAGCAAAGGAGACTGAGGGGGGACATGATCCAGGTCTATAAGATTCTAACAGGTTTGGATGCTGTTCAACCGAATAGTTACTTCAGCATTAGTTCAAATACAAGAACTCGTGGCCATAGGTGGAAATTAGCAGGAGAACATTTCAAACTGGATTTAAGGAAGCACTTCTTTATACAGCGTGTAGTCAGAGTATGGAATAGTCTTCCTGATAACGTAGTGCAAGCTGAATCCTTGGGTTCCTTTAAATCAGAGCTAGATAAGATTTTAACAACTCTGAGCTATTAGTTAAGTTCTCCCCAAGCGAGCTCGATGGGCCGAATGGCCTCCTCTCGTTTGTATAGTTCTTATGTTCTTATAGTAATGATATATGTAAATGGTACTGTACTGTGCATCGAGCTGACGAACTGTTAAAACCGTGCAATGTTTTCACGAGCGTCACAAAGTAGTGCATGTATTTGTTGTGTTTAATTTGTGTTAAAGCAGTCCCTTCGTAAGTAGGAGTTGTCTGTAAGTTGGACATATTTAACCTGAGAATTGGTTGCTGCTTTGGTTTGAAGGGTATTTTTAATAATGTGGTGAATTCACAGTAAATTTAAATCAAGAACATTTCCCCACTGTCTTCGCACATCTGCATTCCTCCCTTTTCCTGGGAAAAGCCCTCGGTCAGGGGGAGAGAATCCCTGTGGCCGGCTCCCTCCCGGTCATGCCCCAGATCTTGGTGCGCATCGAGCCGAGGGTCACCGAACCTCATGGTGACTCCTCCTGGGTCTGTTTCGTTTCACTGTCCTCGTGAGAGATGCAGCTTCTGCAGAATCTTATCCTCGAGCATTTGCACGGATTTGTCACTGTTTCCATGGTGATCCCACCCTGGGATGCACTCCAGGCACACTGGGAGCGCAGATATTGGAGGGGAGGATAAATGGATGGATGTATCTACCTCACTGTCCATACCATAATACTCCTGATGATGGTTGCCTGGGTGATGTGCTGTGCTGGGATTGTGGCAAATATAAATTTATGTCTTTATAATTTGAGAACGTTATGTGGCCGTGATTCATGATCGTTACCATGTACCATCCCTGATTATTGCAGATCCTACAGGACTCCCCCTAGTGGCCCTTTTGTGCAATAGCTCACGCTCAGATCTTGGTCTTACCTCCACCGGAAGGCTTCAGGACCAACTCGGCAGGTGGGCTTAGGAGCTCTGAGTTGTTGGTGCAAGGCCCCCTAAGTAACGTGAACACCTTCACTTGCACCTCCTTTCCAAGGTCAAACTGGGCATGAAAGCTCCGGTGAGTCGTCCTGATAGTCTGGAAGAAACGGCAGGGAATCCCTCATTTAGCCACAAAGTGATATGTGTCACATAGGCCTGAATTCTGAATGATGCCCCCGAGCTTAATTCATAACAGCCCAATCAAGCCTAAGTGACTGAAAAAGAGGCGGGACCCAAAGCTCTGGATGCAAAATCATACTTTTATAAGTAACTTTATTGTTCAAAGTCCAACAAATGAATACAGTGGGTGAGAATGGGTACAGTAGTTAAAAACATCTGAAGGAATTCTTTCAATTCTCAGCTTAATGAAAAACTTGCAAAATCCAAAATCATGACTGAGGGTTTGCACAACATTCCAGAGAAAGCAAGATAGCGGGAATCAGAGGCTGTGTGACGCACTCATTCTTAAACAGCACGTTCATTTTTTTATTTTAAGGACGTAACAGAAACGGAATCTTTCAGATACTGCACAATGAATCTATCCAGTAAGGTAGTGCTTCAAAATGAGCAATGCTCTGTTTTTCACAACCTGTCTCTGACTTTCTGCTGTTTCTGTGACTTGGAAAAAGCCATCAAGCGTACGTGAAGCCTGGCCAGTTAATGCTTTTGCCAAGTCAGTAAGTCTGTTAACAACATTGTTTCTGTGTTAAAATTATGAAGAAACGACTGAACTGAAAAGAGTGAAGAAGCCAAGGTCATGTCTGCCAACAGACTTCATTACTCAATGTTCACAGCCCTCTATTTATAGCAACAAAATACGCTACAGGACATCACAGGAGAGGAGAGGCTAAATCCCACCCCTCAGCGCAGCCTGTTTTCTGTCACACTGATTGGTGGAGCATTCGAAGATTTTCTCCATGATGTCTCTCCAGCCGCATGAGCTGTTCCAAACCTGAATTTAAGAACGCACCATGGAATTTCTTCTATAAATCGCCACACTGGCATCAATTCAGGCTGCAGGCAACGGTGTAGCTGTCAGGCTTTTACAAACCACTCACGATTTCTCATCACCACGTCCACCGATTGCCAAGATGATGCATTACGTCTTATTTTAGAGATGCTTTTTTTTTCTTTAAAGAAAGCAATGTCAACCAGTCCCTGGAGCAAGTACGGCTTAATTTTACTCTGTCAATCATGAGACTCAAACCAGAGACATTTCAATCAGTGTTCTAACCCACAGTATCACAGATTGCTAAAAATGCAGAATCGAGAAACCAAGGAGTAACTGATGATCTCACACACGCAAGGCGGGTATTCTCCAACTCAGCTACGTACAGTATATCCTCAGTGCCCAAAGCCATCTCAGCTGACGTAACCCAGAGGACCATAATTAGATGAATCACATTGCTAAGTATAAGCATGACCGGCTGGGAACGAACAAGGAGAAGACTTATGTGCGAGGAATTAAAAAGGCCGTGGCCAGCTGGGAATGAACAAGGAGAAGACTTAAGTGCGAGGAATTAAAAAGGCCGTCCAGGAACGCGGCTGCCAGGTGTGCTTACCGTCCACCTGTCCTGGTAGGTGTTGAAATACTGAAGCTGGAAGCGGACGGAGCAGCGGGCGACGTTCTTCAACGCGGGGGGCAGTGCCCATCCTATGCGCAGCCGGCCCAGGTGGCCTGGGTCTGTTATACGCAAATCAGCCGGAGGATTGACTGCAGGACGACAGCAATGACCGTATGGATTAGCAGTGCCAAAAGGGACCCGCCCCACAGCTCCTTGGCTGCACAGTGATGCTACCATTTCATTCAATTCATTTTACATATGTTTTATATAGCGCCTTTCACAACACAGTCGCCTCAAGGCAATCTATTATTACATCATTTGCGGCAAAGGGCATGGACACCGGAGCCAGAAATCTGTCGTCAGTTCTCTTTATTTTGACAGGAGTGTAGACTATAGCCCTTTCATTTAAAGCATACCTGGTATGTTATAGGATGACAAGTCATGCTGGAAAAAATCTCTGGATTTCTTTATTATTATTATTATTATTATTTTTAAAAAGCAGAACGGGTTTACATGCAGTGTTAAATGGTTCTTACTTGTCAATCTGTTTATACCCAAGCAGAAGTTCCAATTTCCAATGAGAAGGAACCAAGGCAGGATGCTTGCAGTCCAGTATCTCACTCTTATCATTTTTTAAAAACCAGTCTCCTAGGTAAGCAGGATATGATACATACATACACAAATGAGTCAGACATCACTTGGCTTAATTCCACTTAGCCATTACTGTAATTTATTTTCTAACTAAATATGAATTCAACTCAACACTATCTGTCTATCTATATAAAGTCATGCCATATCAACTTCTATCTGATTGTCACATTGCTTGTTTGTTTTAAATACTTTCAGTTATAAAAATGTCCAAAAATAAGTGTAACGTGCGAGCAGTAATGCCGCCTTCACGGGACCGTTGTATTGATTAATAAATTTACATCCAGTAGGTTGCAGGTTTGAGTCACAACAATTACAACTGTAAATTTCCCCATTTGTAAAATATTTTAAACATATAATTCGTAACTTTTGTATGAATATTATAATTGTAATAACAAAGCAAAATGCCTAAATACTATGTTATGTTTTGTTTATACATAAAAGTTATAAGTTGTAATAGCCTAGTTATCCTCATCATGAATAAGACGATGGAAGTAAAATACCAGCAACGAACAGTTTCATTTTTTTTAATTATATACTATAAACAAAACGAAACAGTTCAACAGTTAATACTTACATACAGGATCCGAAACGCTGGAGTAGAATAATCCGGTGTAAACTATAGAATGCAGAATCCTTGTGAGGCGATGTAAAACCGTCCAATAGAACTTTGTCAGGTGGTTTGGAATTCGCAGTACAGCGCCACCCAATGGACATATTGGGGAAAAATAAATAAACCCAACAAAAAAAATTGACGTTCATGTGTCAAACATGTCTCAACCAGATTGTTTTTTTTTGCAACTTGCCATGCCCAATTAAATAGTCCTAATGAAAATTCCCAATAGCTCATCAAAACCGCATATTTAGAGTTACAAGATTTCATAATTATTCGTTTAGACCCCCCCACATTTAATACAAAATATTAGTTCGCCCAGCACTGTTTCTATTGCTTCGCGAAAGAATGCATTCCATTTGATGGATATGAGAATACACATAGCACTGAAAGACCACTCCGGGTTTTGCAGGAAATGGCATCTAATTCATTAAAAAATCTCTGGGGGAGGGTCCCCAGACCCCCCACCAATGTGCCCCCCCACATTCAAAATGCTTCTTACGCACCTGCGTGGACGTTACGTATTCCTGGGTTCGACCAGGTTCATGCAGAATAAGTGAACGATGGACTCTCCTGGGAATCTGTTATTTACAATGTTCTCATAAGCATTGCAGAATCGATGTCTTTTAACAAGGTTGTTGGTTGCTGCATAGTATAAGGTGAACTGTCAAAATCAGTCATTCGGGTGCATCAACAACAGCGCTAGAAAAACTCCTCAATATTCACAATACTGAAAAAGTACAGCAGAATGTGCTTATCCATACAGAAACTTTGAGCCATGCGTACGAACATTTTAGAGAAAATTGGCGACCCAGGTGGAGATGGTGAACTGAAGCTATATAGTAGGGAAGATGTAAGTGGCATCATTACACATGTAATTATGTATTGTGCTTGTAAGTCATAACTCGTACATTTAATTTCACCTCATAGCACGTATCACACAAATACATCTACTTTATCATACCGGTTTCATTTGTGATAATGAGCCATAATAATTCCTTAAGGACTTTTCAATAGTAAAATATATAAGCCGACTCAAATCTCAAATCAAACTACACTTGTAATATTTCATGAGTGCTGTCTCGCACTACACTGTTAAAATGTAAATACACTCAGTGACAAAAGAAGTTAAGTTCCTAGAAATAATGGTCCAATTTGGATGTAATTTGGTTCACGTGTAGAGCAGTGACGGGTATGTAAATGATGTGACTTGCAAGGAGCTGGCTGGTCTAGTCACCAGACACAGAGGACGCCTCGTAGACGCATTAGACAGCATTACCAGCACGTGAGGGAGTTTGACAGGGCTCGCATTGTGGGTTTGCATGAGGCTGGCTGGTCGTATCGTACAGATGCCCGGCATGTGGGGCATGCAGATGTCACAGTCGCCCGATATTGGAGCCAATGGGCAGGTGAGGGCACCCAGACACGTCATAAAGGTTCCAGTCGCCCAAGACAGACCACACCAAAGGAGGATCGTCGTACTGTGCGCCAAGCATTACAGAACCCCCATACCATCCGGACACAGGTATTGGACTCCACAACATCCCGTGTCATCGAACACTGTGTCTCGACGACTGCATGGTATCAGCCGGACTACGGGTTCACCGTCCCATGCGCAGGCTGCCGTTAACAGCAGCGCAGAGACGGCTGCGTTTGGCGCGGTGCCGTAACCGGGAGGCATGGACTGATGACGAGTGGCGTCGTACCGTGTTCAGTGATGAATGTCGGTTCTGCGTTACCATGGATGACCGCCGTGTGCAACTTTTTCCCAGCTCTACTATTTCTCAGAATAGAGATGCTACTGAGACGCATTTTCGCATCACGGATAATTCACACATTAGTAGAATGTAAATGCTTTCTATTTACATAAGCAAATTCATTCTCTGAAGCTACCTTTATAGCAACGTGCGTCAGTCACTCCGAATCTATTTGGGAAACCGGACGTTGTTGGGAATTGCACTTTGATGTTTGCCTATTCAACCACAGTGTAAGGAAATCTTGTTACCTGGATGAGAAGCAGATATTACTTTGCCATTCAAGGTGCGACTCAATGATGACTGAGAAATTCCTGATCAGCCTGCCAGTTTACGTCCAAAACCTCCTGCCGGCCCCATTTTGGCACACAGCTCCAAAAGGGTAGCTTGTGCAAATCTAAAGAAGCCCGTCATCATCATGGGACATGAAATCAGCATATAAATAAATCAATAAATAAATAAATACGCAGTCTCTTCTAATTCTTCCATTTGCGATGCCTTCTAACAGCGCCAAAGCAGCCATGGTAGCTGGAATAGTTTGGCCATTCTGTCCACCAATTTATAGTTACAGATAGATCAGAATCAAGCGTCTTAATTCATTTCGGTGTATTTGATGAAGCCTGCATCATGAATGCGAATAGGCCTATACAAAAGAAAGGGAAACCACACCACAGTAGCACCGATTTGACCGAGCAGCTACCAAATGTGCGTAGAGTTACGCCAAGTTTAGTTTTCATGCATCTGGATGCGAGCGCGGAAGCATTTTTGTGCGTAAGCACCATATATACATATGAGGCCCCCGGCCGGTTTCAAAAGTAGCCCTACTTGCCTAAAAAGTATAGCACACTTAAATCAAGTGTTATTACAAAAAGAAACTCATCCTTTAAAATTCATTATAAGATATATAGTGCAGCACAAGAAGGAAATCTGAGTTGCATATTTTCTTTTTATTCAGAAAAAGCAAAGAAACTTTATGAGTTTGATGCCACGCATTAGCAAAATGTTTTTTTTTCCAGTAGGAAACAAAACATCGATTTACAAACATCAAACTATAACAATAATAACAACAGCAGCAACAACAATCATAGTAATAGTGGTAGTTACTTTACACCTGAGAGACATACAGCCCTAGAGCTCTGAAAAAATGTACATTTTTAAATCCTGGTATAATCGTGGTTCTGCTGGCAGAAGGCTACACTGAACAGCAGGTTGTTTCCAGGTTCAAAGTTTTTAAGAGAGCAGTACACAACAACAAGATGAAGCAGGAGATAATCGGGACGACCAAAAAACAGCCAGGTAAAAGGCGGAAGCAACTTTCTGACGCCAGAGATAACCGTTAACTTATCTGACACAGTTCTCATCAATCATAGGATGACATCAAGTGATCTTCAAAGGAATGGGAAACATTAAGTGCAGGTGTGAAGTGCACTGCTAGGACAGGTTGTATCAGGCTCCTAGAAGCAGGACTGAAATCCCACAAAGCAACGAAGAAGCGATTCATTAATGAGAAACAGAGAAGAGCCAGGTTGGAGTTTACAAAAAAAAAACAATGTATATCTTACACAGAATTAAGCATACCCATAAATTGAGAAATGAGTTAAACCAAATATTTTGCTGTGGTCATTTTTTTCCAGGGCTGTTGTCAGAGACAGTCCCGTTTTCACATCTGTATGTATTCTCAGAAAGTAAATAAAAATGTACCAGTGTCTGCCAGTTTTAAACTATCCCCTTCTCTTCTTGCTCTGAAGCCAGGAAACATCGCCGTCAGAGACTGGCGTGTTTCAGCGCGCGCCATCGACAACGTCCAGTTTGTCGCCATGGCAACAGCTGTCGGCACGGGACGCTCCCATAATGGGACATGTTACCCCCTGTTAGACAGTTAGCTAGAACGGGAGATGAAAATCATGACTCTTTTCATTAATTCATTCTGTATGATTTATTCACTCTTGACACGCCCCGACGTATGTTTACATTTATTTTTTGACGTTTATGTTGACGCTTATGTTTACACTTGATGTCAATTTAATTATATTAATCATACTGACTTTCCCATGCGTTCCATTCTTAAATATAAAGCAACAGTAGGGGCAGGGACAGCACGTTACAGGGGCTCTTGAATACGTAAATTCGTACCATACCGCCCCGCCGCAAATTAAACTGTGGGGACACGGGGTGGGGTCCCGTATATCTTACGTCAAGAGGGCCAAAATTTCTAGCCACGCCCCTACTTGGAGACTATTTCTGTGGCTTGCGTTGTCTTTCGTGTCCCTCTTGTGGCTGCAACTGGAAGCTTCGCTTGTTAATTCTGTCTCGCAGTACTGGCCCAAATGCTAATCGTTTTGTTCAACCTACATAAAAATATATCCATATGTTTATCTAGCTATTCTATAACACTCTTGAACAGAGATCAGACTCCACACCAAAGTACCCGAGTCCACCAAGCTAATTTCATTGAAACCTAACCGAGTAATAAGTTCATTATGGTCGGCAGTAGGCACTGGTCCTTCGTTCTGAGAGATGTACCGCGAAACGGGTTTACAGGCTTAACTCAGGTCCTGTTAACTCCGGGTATGCAGAGCGCGCTTAGTAGTACACCCCAACGCTCATGCAAGAAATTGACTAAACTTGATATTATTTTCGTCTAACTGTACTGGACTCCTTATGTGCCACGGTAGAAAAATATCTCGTAGTAATTCGTGCGCTCGCGTTAGTAAATCGTTCTCTCGAAAGCACGAATTGGTAACTCGATAGCACGAAATTGGCTACTAATTACCATGGCCTAAGGGGCTCCGTTTTTTTTTATTAAGTTAATTGCATAGAATACCCAAGTGCTTAAAAACTAAGAATAATAATTAGAGATTTTGGCTGAACAAAGCCACGCAGAGGTAAATGACAGGGTTTGGCTGCGAACGTCACGTTATCTTGGTATGATTATGTGGCTTGGTATGAGGCTTGGTATCTAGTGCGAATCTTGTCTCGGTTTTCACTCACGTGTCCAAATGACGGATTATGTTGCTTAATCCATTTGTGGAGCTTTGGCAGCTAAATAACTGCTTATGTCTGTAGGAAAACAGTTTTTTTGTTTTTAGTTTCTAGGATGGAAGCAACAAATTATTGCAAGAAAGTAGGGAATGGAAATAGCTTCATGGATCATAGAAGGGTCCTTCAAGAAAGTTGAAATGAGCCCTAAAATGTGGAACATAATTGGATTGGTTTGGGTGGGGGTATGATATGCTTTCACGGGACTCAGAATCTCAAACGGCACCCCTAATCGGCCATATGGCGGCGGTCGTGATTCTGTGCTTGTCCCAGTGTAACCCAGAGGAATTTAAACTGCCATTAGATGAATAGAATAAAACTTCAACCTGCTTCATAAATTAAATAAAACCATATACAGTCCACAAGCCCCCCCCCCCCCCCCCCCCCCACCCCCCGCTTTGTGTGTCTCAAAGCAGAGCATGATTGGACACACATCCCAATGTATCAGCCCTCATATTTTTGCAAAGGGCAAAAAAACATCATTTCATAAAAAGCATCATCATTACATATGTCTCCTAGTCCGTGGTGGGAGCCTGGAACACATCTATCAGTGAGGATCGCACCAGAGTCCTCCAGTCTCTTCAAAGCCTTTGCCGCGAAGGAGACATCATGAACAGAATTCTGGGGAAAAAATACACATCACAAACCAAACATTATCGCAAGATGGAGTATGGATGGATGGAGTATGGAGATATGCTTATCTAATACTGCCAGAAACATAATCACATGCTCATTTCAATATTTATGTATTGAAATATACATATAATACACACACAGACACAGATATATATATATCAGTGTTTCCCCTACCATTGCGCCACCCACCGGCACCTCCCCCCCCCCCCCCCCCTTCAGCAGAGGTTTTGAAATGGCTTAAGCTAACACACTTCATCAGGCATAACATCATAGTTTTACAGGAACAAAACGATCATTTAAACATCATTTTCTTTGGCTGCCTAAGAATTTTGCACAGTACTGTACAGGTAGCAATTCAAACGAAAAATGGAATTACAGCAGTTATTTTGGTGCCAGACACATAAGGCTGAATGCATTGATTACAAAGAGGAGGATGCTTCTGGAAAAGTGGGTTTATTACAGTTTTGCCAAATCCATCAATTGGCAACTTAAACTGTTAACAAGATCATCCCAACCTATAAATGATTCAGCTCACATCCGACATTTGGAAACCTGTGAAGGAGAATTTCAGTTTTCTTTCCTTCTGAACCCAATATGTTTAAATATATGGCCACAAAAATTTGGCTTTTTAGTGTCTGACTGTTGTTGGGTGTAATGCTTGAGGTTACATTCTCTCCATTCGAGAAGTGCTCACATTTGTTTTTGACTGGACCTCTTCTCATCAAACAGGATTTTCCTAAGCCAGATCAGGTCTATTGGCTTGAAGGGTATGACCACCATGAGGGTGTCTGGTTCGTTGCTAGCAGTGGGGTCATGTTGCGTCGACTCGGGGTGGAAGCGCATGGTGGTCTTGTTGCGTACATCCTTCTCGCAGTCCCTCATGGGACCATCGCTGATCCTGGGGAAAAAACAGAGAGGAGGAGGACCATTTTAGGGAAATGTCACAACTTTAAAAGGGACAAATAATCTAGTATGGGACTGTCACAGAGCCCCATTCTGTCACAGCGGCTTAGAAGCCACACAACCAATCCTACAGCAAACAAAGAGCTCTGTCAGGGGCTGATCCCATCATTTACGTCAATGCGACACATTATACAACAAAGCTGCGTAACCTTTAACCTCATTCTTAGAGGCCTGAAGGATTTTTCAGCAAGTTTCAGTGTTATTACAGTTTCTTAGGCGCTTAACTACTTTTCAGAACAATAACCACGTTCTCAAATCAGCCAATGCAGCCTGCATAACACTAACAAATCTGGCAGAACTCCCCATTTTCCCTGCAAAACCCTCTACGTGAATCAAAACACTAAATAGCTCTTGCAAAATTGCATAACTCTCATCGGTCAAACAGGAGACGCATACAAGCAATCAGTGAACACACTCAGACAAAATAATCACTCACTGCAGTAAAATCAGTGCACACAGAGGGAGAAACAACATATTAAAATGAGAACACACGTCTTCTCTGCAGGTAAAGTGGGTTTATTGGCTGTTTATGCAACACGAATATCAAGAAAATAAATTTGCCATGTGATAAAAAAAAAAAAGCAGTGCGATTTAATCTGCCTGATCTCTTCGATCTCTGAAATCAGGCCACATGTTTTCATCAACATCGCAAACAATATTTTCCCTGGCAATACATTGTAGGAAAAAAATGGCCGTTCCTCATATGGATGCGGATCATAGACTTTCCATCGCCATGCAGAAAAGAATTCTTCAATTGGATTGAGGAATGGAGAATATGGGGGTAGGAATTCCATTGCGATGTGTGGATGAGCGACAAACCAGTCCCTCACGGCAGCTGTGTGATGGAAAGGAACATTGTCCCATATGACAGCATAATGCTGAGCTGTGACTGTAGCATCTTCTCTCCCTTCAGACTCCAGAAGTGCTCTGTAAAGCTCATCAAGGAACGCAATAAGCTTCTCAGAGTTATATGGCCCAACTGTTGGGATGTATACCACCGGACCGGTCTCTGATATACCTGTGCACATTGTAATGTCTGCACCTCTCTGCCCTGGTATCTGCACTGTTGCTCGTTGCCCAATGATATTCCTCCCACGCCTCCTGGTCTTGGCCAGATTGAAACCAGCTTCATCCACATACAAGAATATAGGAGGTTCAGCACTGGACTCGAGCTCCATGATCCTCTGAAATCACAACATCCATCCCAAAGGGAACACATGAATGCATATGAAATTTCACAGGTCCTGCACAGACAGTAAACATATAGTGAACAACTGATATAGTGACTTTTTACCTGTACATATTAGTAAAGGACCTTTGGTGACAAAGTGCTTTGTAGTTTCGCAGCCTTGCATTGTTAAGACAACAATGTAAGAGTTGTATACCTGACAGAACAAGATGCTGCTGACCCCAGGGGTGGCTTGAATTGTGACTTTACACACCCTGGGGGCTCCACATCACCATGACCCTGCACACACACTCACTCTGGTTCGTGTTTACCTGAAAACCCCATCATACTGGTTGATGGTGCCCCCCAGGATGGTGCCCTTGACTCCATATTCATTCCCAACAACTACGCATCTTCTGCAGTCCAGTCCGCAGACACATTAAAAATCCATCCAATCTCCGTCCAATATCCACCCACAATGCAGGGTGAATACCTGCTGTCAAGCTACCGGCCATTTTACTGGGCTGTATATAAGAACATTTTCAGAATGAATAAAACCACTAGTACAGTAGTACAGTAGTATAGTAGTACAGTAGTATAGTAGTACAGTAGTATAGTAGTACAGTAGTACTAGGACACCAGGCTTCCTGCGGTGGACTGGCATCCCTAGTAGGGCGTTTCCCTGCTTTGTGCCTGATAGTGGTTTAAAAGATGGATGGATTGATAATGACCAGCTTTCACCCAGGTGTAGCCCTATAAAGATTAATTTACAGTGCAGTAATACTAAAACACAGTTAAGAGTACAGGGACCGCTGCTAATGTCAAATCAGGGGATTAGCCAGTGAACTAATCGGGTTACGCTTGGTAGGACTTACCTGTCCGACTATTCAGGCATGTCAAAGCTCGACATGGCACTCAAAATCATCTTCAGTGTGTCCTCTGGGGGAGTATAGATAACGGTGCATTGTGGACCTTATCGGAGGCAGATCACCAGGGTCGCATTGGTATGAAATCTTCAACTCGTGTTCCTCGAACACCAAAGGTGCGGATCAGGCACGGATGACTTGACTCCACGAGTCAGAGATGTATTCAAATGCAGCTTGAGAAGCTAGTCTTTCGACTAAAAAGGTAACTGAACGGGGAGGACGCGATGAGTCTCCCTTCCGACCGGCGCGAAAGGGACGCGGCACGTACCACTGTCCTCAATGCCGACAGGCAGCAGTAGACTGAAAGGAATGTCCCTCCAGACGAAGTGCTTCAGCCTCAGGAAGAGACGCGTGTTTCTGCCCGTTCTGCAAACACACAGGCAAGAGAACAGAATAAAGCCACATCAATGACTGGCTTGAATCAAAAATCTTTTTCTCTCCCTCGGTTTAGTGGAAATGATATTACATTTGGGATCGTGGGTGGATAAGAAAATTGAATTTCTGTTAAATACGTTATTTAATTTAGGGACGTTTTTTATCCATAAATGTAAATGCAGTAAGACAACCTTTATTGGTTGTCTTCATAAAAAAGTGTATTACAAATCACTGAAATTTATTCAAAAGAAAAAAAGCAAAGAAATAACTGAATATTACTGATGCATCAAAATTATTACAATGTACCCCTTAGCTGTTTCATTTATTTGATCTTATTTTCAAGGTTTTCAAAGGCTATAATTAGACCTACGTTTACACGTCATGCTCGATTTTTTGTAAGAATCTGCATATAATGTGTTTCATGCCGAATAAAATGTCTACTTCATTAATAAAAAAAAAGAACGGAATCAAAGAGACAGCACGTTTAGGCCCAGGTTTCTCAACCACTAGCCGCGGACGCCGTTGTGTGGGCCGCGAATCTAAAACCGGGAGAGATTGCTGGTCCATAAAGGGCCACCAGCACGGTGTATGTGCATGTGGGACGTTCAGGAAACACCATTACTTTACGAAGGGTAAAAAAAAGCAACCGAGCGCTGTTTTCAAATGCAGCACTTAAAATGCTCACTTAAAAATACAATCACTTTACCATGCTTGAGTAGCTGGCTACCCGGAATTTTTTTGGAAAATAAATAATGACGTTATTTTGTCTTAAATTTATAGTAAAGTGTTGCAGATGAATAGAATCTGGAATAATCTGTGAACGGTGTCCACGCCGAGTCATACGACCATCGTCATCATATGAAGATGCAAAAAGTTAATACTGTTATTATTGTTCAGGAATGGGGTATTCAATAAAAGTTTGCTCAGTTACGGTCACCTTTAACTTGATTTTTAATCGGTATTTGCCGGGTTGTTCTGGACACAGGAACGGCTGCTGGAAGCTCACTCTGCATTTTTGGGACTGTTCTTGTTAAAGCTTTTGAGTTATAGATAAGTTATAGTTTCTGTGTCTGAAGGTGAATTTTGTTTCTGCGCCAATTAAATGACATTTCTGGAAACATGAATCGGTACTTGGTTATTAAATGCCATCTAACGTGGCCTAGTGGGCCTTGACAACATGCACTGATAAATAGGTGGACCTTAATGTTGAGAATGTAGATAACCATGGATTTAGACTTCTTGACGTTGCCATAAATACGAACAGCAGCATATTAGGAGCATTTAATGTCTCAGACATATTATTGACAGAAACAGATCATCATCTACGTTAATGCATTGCTGCAGATGCATACTGCATTCATAAAAGAAAAAATGGAGATCCCGATTTTGTAATTGTTAAATAGTAACTCATAATTACGATAAAATGTATCTATTTTTTCCTTTTGTGAATGCCAAGTACTTCTCTACGCTTCCTCATCTCCTTGGATTTGTTCCTGAAATCTTTCAACAACCAATCGCTACACAATTCGGGCACCATTGTCCCTTGCTGGTCGTAGGCCTGAACTGCAACAAGAATATTATACAGGTCTCCGGTTAATCAAGTGTGGCGGCGAAATGTTAGCATTCAGGCGGAGGAAAAGGACGTCAATCAGACTATAGTCAGCCATATCTTGCACTTACCTCTTCCATGAGGTGCTGACACGCTTCACAGTTCTGTGGAGGTTCGCAAATTCTGTTTCCTGAAAGATAACGATCAGTACCCAAGCGCTGTGTTATTCTTTTGTATCTCCAGGGGTCCGACAAAAAGCGAGCACCAAAACTGCTAATGAACTACGGCAAGCTTTAAAAGTAATTTGGAAATAAAATTGATCATCGATTGCAAAGGCCATCGTCTTTCCGAGAAACGGAGATCAGCACTGTTAGTCGATAGTCTTCAGTGGATGTTTTGTTTATAACTGTCATCAAAATAAGTTGTATTATATATTTGTAAATTTGCATTATATATTTGCTCCATAATAACTTTGGCCATGTCAGTAGTAAAACGGCATTAGACAAGAACACATTTTCTTCGTAGCTGTAAATTGAAAAGTGCTTTTATGATATTTCTTAATATTTTTGCATCGCATACTCCTCCATAATAGAATTGATAGCCTAACACATTCAAAACCCAAACAAAGCCCGCCGTGAATGTGTTTTTGCGAGTTAAAATATATTTTCATCACTCCTCACCAGGTAGGACAAACCGTATTCAGACAAAACTGACAAACTGGCGATTTATTTCATTTCCCGCGGATTGAGGAGTTCCAACAGGTGGCCACAGAACGGCCTTTAATACGACACATCTAATGAGGGACTTACAGATACAACAGAAACATCTTAAGGAAGAATACCGTGAAATCGCAAGGCTTCTCTGTTGGGTAAAGTTATCCTCAGCCAGATGAACTGGCTCCACCAGCACATTCCACAATACTTAAAGCCTCAATACCTTAAAGCATGCAGGGGTGGGAGTTTTGGAAGGGTTCACTGATTCTGTGAAGAGGAGAGCAAGCAGACAAGTTTAACTCATTACTTCATGTCTCTTTTAGCTTTCAGTGGCACTATGTAAGTGAATTATCCTGCTAAGACTTTACTTAACGGTGTTCCTTAATAAGGCTACATTGCACCATCATAAGCCCTTCATGACAACCGACATAACTTTACAAAAGCATTTATGAAGGTTCGTTCCAACTTTTATAGCTGTCATGAATGCTGACTTTGGCAACTCCTGTGTCAAATTGACATATCCCCTATGTCGACCGTCATACACTGTAAAAAAATTCTGGCTTCTCCAACTTAAAAATGTTTAGGGACCACTGGCCCTAAAAAGTTTTTTTTTTTTTTAAAACTGAGTTATGTTGATGTGCTCTTAATAGGGGCTCAAATTGTATTTAAATGTTAACACAATTTAATGTTCTGTGTTGACCAAATAGGGGTAGTTAATTGTATATTTTTTATACCTAATTACAAAACCAATAGCATAAAATTCATAAAGCTACAATTTTTACAGTAAGGAATAGTAAACTAAGTGAACTCAGTGAACAATAAAATCTAAAAAATTTTCAGCAAACACTTTGAGCATACAGTGCACAGAAGTACTATACAGAATAGCGCAGTTCAAATAAAACCACAAAGCACAAATTACATTGTCAAAACTTAACTGCAAATTCTATATGCAAACTTCACATCATTTTACAAAATACTGTAATGAACTACATAAAGTACTGTATACAAAAGAACATTGTCAAGCAGAACATGGAGTACAAGGTGTGATTCACAGGGCATGTTAAAAAACTCACATGCTCTTTTGTAACGTTTATGTAAACATAAAATCACTGCATTTTATTAACTGTCATTTGGTAGAAACTACACAAAAATGTACACAAGAAGTCTGATATGATGACATTTAGCTTATAATGCTTAATGATTTCACTTCAGTCTCTTCCACACAGGAGTCATTAGCCCTGTTTTTTTTCTTTGTTTGGGGGGGGGGGGGGGCTTTAACATCGAAAAACTCAATCTATAACTGATCACCGCTGTTGAATCTTTCCAGCATTTATTGGCAGAGTAATGTTACACTGCTTTTCACTGTGTGGAAAACGAGAGATCAGTCTGCAGACCAGATTTATTAATATTATAAACATGTCAGTACAGGTCAGGTTGGGGAGCATGCGCTGATGCAGCGAGTAAAAATATGTATACAGTACCTACATTTTAATTATTTACCTCACTTCAGTCCGTGTGCCAGTGTTCTTCAAACTGTGCTTTGAAGTCCAACTGAAGGGATGGTCAATCAGAGACTCGTGTGCATATTGTAACTATGTATAGCCTACCCCTCCGTCTCAATATTGACTATACATTTTGTTAATCAGGCCTACAAAAAGATCGTCTTTTTCTTTGGATCAAGTATTACACGACTGAGCAAGAGCTTCTTCCCACAGGCCGTTAGACTTCTAAACTCACTTTAATAAATGCACTACATATTATATTGTGAACAATGCACTACATATTATATTGTGAACAATGCACTACATATTCATATTATGAACATTTCCATAACACACACTAAAACATGTTTCCATATTTATTATACTCTAATGCTGTTACCTGTTTCTGATTACTACGTTTCTACATTATATTTAAGTAATCTGCACTTACACTCTGTGCAATAACACAGCAACTGTGAGACACTGTGCAATATTTCACTCTGCAATACTTAACTGCAATATTTTGACATTTTCATCTTTGAGCACTCTTTACCCTGCGCAAGATCTACCTCTGTGCTGAACAGTAGTGTCCGTGTAGTTCTGTATTGTGTGTAGCCTGTAGTATTTGTTTGTTTGTTTTGCACATTGAGCCAGGAGAAACGCAATTTCGTTCTACTGTACACTCTTGAATTGTATGGTCGGAATGACAATAAAGTTTACTTTGACGTTGACGTTTACTTCGTGTTACATTCTAGGTACTTGGCTGCCATCTAGTGGACTGTTGTTGTTCAGTCATGCTTGTGGTCATGCTTGAATGCAGTGTTCCCAGTTATAATAGTGTAATTATATGACTATAACCAAACAAATCATATACTTTCCAATTGTTGTTAAATTGCTGGGCCGCCACCCACTGGGTTGGGGGGTTTGGGCTGACTGGGCTGGTTGTTCCCAGGCCTCAAATAATCTGCTGAAAGAGTTTGTGAAAAGTAAATATTTGTGAAAACTTTATAGTCTCAGTGAATGACATAAAAGCTTGCTATTTTTAACCTTCCAAAATTTCCTTGACAAAGTGATCAAATTTTTTTTTAATTCCCCTCCCCATAATGGAAAAAAGGGTTTGGTCTGTCACATCTTTGTAAAGTCAAAAGTGTAACATTTAGCCACCACCTCCCAGTCAGCTGTCTTAACAGGAAGTCATCGAGAGTCAGGTGCTCAGAGAAGGAGAGACCTGTGTCTATGTCGTTTAAGGTCCCAATATGTGCTTTCCCCCCCCATGTGTATCTGAGGTAGAGATCATTAAATAATGAGCATGTTATACACTTTCCAATAGTCAGCTTCAAAGCATTAAAGCTGCACTGTCTGAAAAAGGGTACAGCCCTGGTACAGTGTTGTTCCTTAAGGTACAAACAAAATTAATGTACCCCAGTGGTACAAAAATGTTCCTCAGAGTCCATTTCTGTACCTTAAAAGATACATTTACCTACAGCTAGAGTACATTTGGCAGAACCTTGAGGGTACAGCCCCAGTGACAAGTAATTGTACCCTCAAAGGTACAAGTTGTTAATCACATCCCAAACTGTATGGAAACTGATTTCTGTTCAGTCCAGGTAATATCCATCCATCCATACATCCATCCATTTTCTGAGACCATTTGTCCTATTCAGTGTTGTGGGGGGTCCGGAGTCTATCCCAGAGGTTACGGGCACAAGACAAGGAACAACCCAGGATGGGGCACCAACCCATCACAGGACACACTCACACACTTTATATTCACTTAAATTAATTTTTTTACAGCCTCGTTCCATAGTGTGAATGAATAGTGAATAAAGGCCAACAGACAAAGGAGACAAACAAAACAAAAGTCGATCGTTTGGGGTGTCTGGTCATAGTAACAATAAACAGGTCATAAAGTGTATATATATATATATATACTGCTCAAAAAAATCAAAGGAACACTTTGAAAACACATCAGATCTCAATGGGGGAAAAAATCATACTGGATATCTATGCTGATATGGACTGAGTAATGTGTTAGGAATGAAAGGATGCCACATCGTTTGATGGAAATGGAAATTATCAACCTACAGAGGACTGAATTCAAAGACACCCCGAAAATCAAAGTGAAAAAATGATGCAGCAGGCTAGTCCATTCTGCCGAAATTTCATTGCAGCAACTCAAAATCGTACTCAGTAGTTTGTCTGGTCCCCACATGCTTGTATGCATACCTGACATTGTCAGGGCATCCTCCTAATGAGATGATGGATGGTGTCCTGGGGGATCTCCATCCAGATCCGGACCAGGGCATCACTGAGCTCCTGGACAGTCTGAGGTGCAACCTGGTGGTGTCGGATGGACCGAAACATAATGTCCCAGAGGTGTTCTGTTGGATTTAGGTCAGGCGAGCGTGGGGGCCAGTCAATGGTATCAATTCCTTCTCCTCCAAGAACTACCTGCATATTCTCGCCACATGAAGCTGGGCATTGTCGTGCACCAGGAGGAACCCAGGACCCACTGCACCAGCGTGGGGTCTGACAATGGGTTCAAGTATTTCATCCCGATACCTAATGGCAGTCAAGGTGCTGTTGTCTAGCCTGTAGAGGTCTGGGTGTCCCTCCATGGATATGCCTCCCCAGACCATCACTGACCCACCACCAAACCGGTCATGCTGAATAATGTTACAAGTAGCATAATGTTCTCCGCAGCTTCTCCAGACCCTTTCATGTCTGTCACATGTGCTCAGGGTGAACCTGCTCCCATCTGTGAAATGCACAGGGTGCCAGTGGCAGACCTGCCAATTCTAGTATTCTATGGCAAATGCCAATTGAGCTCCACGGTGCCGGGCGGTTAGAACAGGGCCCTCTAGAGGACGTCGGGCCCTCAGGCCACCCTCATGAAGTCTGTTTCTGATTGTTTGGTCAGAGACATTCACACCAGTGGCCTGCTGAAGGTCATTTTGTAGGGCTCTGGCAGTGCTCTTCCTGTTCCTCCTTGCACAAAGAAGCATATACTGGTCCTGCTGATGGGTTAAGGACCTTCTATGGCCCTGTCCATCTCTCCTAGAGTAACTGCATTCTCCTGGAATGTCCTCCATGCCCTTGAGACTGGGCTGGGAGACACAGCAAACCTTCTGGCAATGGCACTCTGATTAATAAGCGTTCTTTTCATTTTTTTGAGCAGTTATATATATATATATATATATATATATATATATATATATATATATATATATATATATATATATATATATATATATATATATATATATATATATATATATATATATATATATATTAAAAAGTTACTTTCCAGTCTAGGGTTGGAACCTAACAGCATGGAAGGGAAGGGGAAGGACAAGACAACCAGGGGCTAGGAGAAGGGAACACGGCACACAAAGTCTTTTTTATGGTTTTTTTTATATGTTTTCACAGACACTTCACAAAAACTAGGGGTAACAAACTTCAGGTGTGGCAAAGGCCAAAGACACAAACAAAAACACATCTACCGACTATAGCCCAAGGCTAAGTTAAACCTAAGTGAAAACAAAAAAGGTGTAAACGAAACAACAATGCCTAAGCCTAAGCTTCCTAACCAAACAAACAATAATCCCCACGACACAGATAAAAAAAAAAAGGCAGTCACCGTTAAACGCACCTAGTGAAACACGTAAACACACAGCCAAAGCAAAGGTACCCACAGGAGTATCAAAGAGACGAAGTCGAAATACAGGTACGGTGATAGATCAAAACCAAGCAAACAGTCAAAACCAGGGCGAGTGTACCAGCGGGGACGAGTCGAGAATCGAAAACCAGGAACAAAACAGTCATACACGAGCAATCATACAAAGGCAAAGTGAACGAAGAGCGAGCTAACAGGCGAGAAGCGAGCAGACGAAGTGACAAAACGTCAGCCTCTTCTGTCGGCGAACCGGAAACTGGAAAGCGAGGGAGGCGGGGCCAGGTCCAGAAGGCGGAGTCGAAGGAACGGCCGACGAAGGCGACTGGGCAGGACGTCCGGAGAACCTGTACAGCATCCTACCGAACTTACGGCACGTGAGACTTACGACACGTACCTGAAACATTTACCGCATCATGAAACGAAAAACATAAAGAGGGCCCTGAACTGTTGAGCAGATGAAGGGACAACAATTCGGTTTCAAAACCCCAGCAACTGGTCTCCTCGGTATCCAGACATTTACAGAGTGCTGTTAAAAGAAGAGGTGATACAACACAGCAGTAAACATGCCCCTGGCCCAACTTTTTTGAAACGTGTTGCTGGAATCAAATTCAAATTCAGCATATATATCTCATAAAATGATAAAGTTTCTCAGTTTCAACATTTGACATGTTTGCATGATTGCAATTAGATACATATTTATATGATTTGTAAATCATTGCATTCTGTTTTTATTTACATTTTACATAGCCTCCCAACTCTTTTGGTAACAGGGTTGTAGTGATAGGGATCAATGGAGAGAAGATGCCTCAAGAGACCTAGGTGTGGGACCTAGGATGGGTTTGATTTAATATCCATGGATGAGGTGAAGTGTAGAGAGTGCAGTGTAGTGTTAAAATACTACAAGACCACCTCTTCTATGTTTAGACACCTGCGGTCTAAACATTGGGTGGACCCAAGTGCACAGAGTGGTAATGTAGACAATGCTGCTGGTATTTCCACTCCAGCAAGGCCTGCTGCTGCTCCACAGCTATGTATGTCCAGCACTTTTCTGTTCAGTGGTGGTTTGATTAACTTTAAACTCTATAGTGCAAGGGGGGGGGGGCACAATAAGGACTAACATGCACAGTATTTGTTCAGTGATTCCTAATACAAATGCACCTCATCAATTACATCACAAGAACATTAATGTAACGGGGCAGGAATAAGCAGAGGTAGAGACAGAGATATGAGTGGCATTATTAATGAGTGGCATTATTAATGAGTGGCATTATCATTAACAACCAATTAAGCAGTAAATGATCACTGCTATGACACATGCAAAGCAAAATAGTGCAAAATGGACTATGCACGATGCACGATGATCTTTAATCTCAGCAAACTGTTAATCTCTATTTTTTGCTCTAATGACAAGCTGCTAAATCTAACTTGTATTAATCTGTCCCCTTCAGTTATTTTATTACCCTGCCTGTGGCAGCTAAAATAACAGCTAGCTGATGGTTGATATAACAAATAACAAAGTCTTGACGTAGGTCAAATCGTATTAGCGTGACATTTTATTGCCCCCCCCCCCGCCCATCATTGAAAGCGTGTTGAACATGCGCATACAGTTTGCAGCTGCTCACTTGCTTAAACAAACGCCGACAGACCGGCCCCATGGACAGCAAAGGAAGACGGTTAGGGACAGCAAATACAGCGAGATATTTGGAATGCATGACAGTGCTACCATTGTATATGTAATAAATGCACAACGACATTAGTTAGTCGTGAAGAACAATATATATCTTGCTAGACTGAATTACTGATTATGTCGTGCACTGCTCAACAGCGACATCTGGTGGGGTCTGGCAGCCCCTAATGTACAACTGCAGCTGCAAAAAAAAACATATTATTTCATAATTCAAGTTTTGTGTTTGTTGTACAGCCAGAAAAAAAATGAGCTGGATGATGCACTGGTTGAAATTATTGTATAGGACTGTCAACCATTTTCTGAGGTGGAGGAAGAGGGCTTCCGTGTTTTTCCTGCCAAGCAGAAATAGACTGAAGCAGGCGGTCAAGGAAAGGCACAAAGTAAAGCAGGAAAAGGTGAAGGAGGAGTTAAGGTTGTGTGAGCCTCACTTCTGACATCAGACCTCAGTCAACATGGGTGCATCCATAGCTGTCACATGCCATTTAAGTGGAGGGGGAAGCTAGCAAGCAGATTACTGGGTGTAACTAAGTTCCCCCAGGCACATACTTCAGAAAACCTCAAAGAAGCAAAGGAAAAGCTCATATCTGAGTGGGGCGTCCGAGGGAAAATAAGATGTATTATCACAGACAGCTAATATGATAACGTGTACCCAACTAATGAGAATAACACATGTTCCGCGTTTTGTGCACACGCTGAATTTAATTATAAGGCCACAGAAGATACTCCTGGCCTGGCTCTTGTCTGGGACAAGGTAAGAAAAATTGTTGGACTGTTTAAATCAAGAATACGTGCAAAGGAGAGGCTGGTTCATGTTCAGGGGCGGCTTGGAAGCCCACAGCACAAGCCGCTCCAGGAGGTACATACATGCTGGAACTTATTTAGTGCTTTAGTGTCTCTATGACCAGAAAGAGCCAGTTGAAGCTGCTCTGCTTCTTGTACGACTTTTTTTTTTTTCACACAAGAACTGTCAAAAGAAACAACTGTAACCTGTTCTAAGGTGTGTTTGTACACGTCTGTACTTATAACTCTGTGAAATACATAGTACAAAGTGTAACGGCTGAATCCATTCAGCATTTTTTGTAGTTTTTATTTTATTTTATGGTCATACCACTCTTCAGGAACCTGCAATATGCAGTGATGTTGCAGTCGGCTGACAGTTCACATCCACTGGCAGTGACTCTAGGCCAGAGACTGCTATCGCCCGAAAATGTCCACTGCCAAGAGGCAGTGATATTTCTGGATCCAAGGATTAAAAAGTCTTGCATTTGGCGACCAAGAAAAAGCCCAGGGGGCCCAGAGATATGTCATTGCAGAGTATGCAAAACTGATTAAATTACCCCCTCCACCACCAACAGTAGAACAACCAGTAGCAGATGATGACCCAGCAGACAGCCAGAACAACCAAAGGTTTATTTATATTGGATTCCTTAATTTTTTTCATGTTAGCTTCTTCACTGGTGGTTTATGTGCAGTTGGAACATAAAGGACCGTAATGTATTGAAGAGAGGATGCTTCCTGACGTGTTATGGTTGTGGATGGAAAGTAGCATATCAGGAGAAAGCGTGGTTTTGGTCACCTGTTAGCAGCAGGCAGGAATAATCGGCAGGAGGGTAGCGGCCACTGAAGCGGAATGGCAGACTTGTTCATAATATTGTACAATTTTACTAACATTCTCTTCCCTGCTAGTGATATTAGTGGAAGAAGGGTCTTTCAGCCATGCTCAAGAGAATTTAATAATGCAACATTTTTAAGATTCATTGTAACGATCGCGGTCCACCAGGCAGGCAGGCGAAGCTCGAAAGACAGGGTTTATTCGGGAAGACAGGGCAGACAGCAACTAACTCACATTTAATGACGGATCTGGGGAAACTAACTAACGCAGACTAAAATACGCAGGACAAGTTAATGGTTTGTAAAAATTGTATACTCTCAATGGTATACTCTCGGCCATACAAATATTTGTGAAATTTCTGTACGCCAAAAATCACAGCCAGACCCGCCTTATCTAACTGGGAATAACATTTCTTGGCAGGTATGAGAGTGCATGATACAAACCTGATGGGCTTTTCACTGTCATCATCCATTCTATGGGACAATACTGCACCCAGTCCATAGGGTGAAGTATCACATTAAAGCACACGTTCTTTATCCGTCAAATAGTGCACCAATCAGGGGCGGATCTAGAAAATTATTCATGGGGTGGCATTAAAATTATGAGGGGTGGCAACACTGAAGCAAGCATCCTTGCATGGTTTTTGTGGATTCAAGGAATGCTATTCTTTATTCGGTGTATGCACTAGGGTGCACATTTTTACATTGTTCTATAAAAATGAAATAAAGGCTGATTTGTGATTGACTTGAATCTGATATCTGGATTGGAAAGTCAGATAAATTAAATGAGACGGTACGGTATATTTAACTTCTCTTTATTGTGTTTTACGCAAACCTGTAGTGAGTTTAAGTATGAAGTTTAGACTTTATAGCTTTCTAAACATGCACTACACTGAACAATTTCACCTCCCTAATGAATACATATGAAAACATTAAGCTATACAATAACTCAGTAAATTCATGTGCTCCTATGGAATATTTTGATTGCTGCACTAGCTAACAAGGTAATACAGGTTAACGTTAAATAGAACTGATTAGACATACTTGCTGTTTAGTTGTCATATAACTAGCAAGCATCTACCTCAGGCAACACTAAGACATGTTTAATTAAACATTCATTTGTTAAGTATGAAAGTAATTCAGTACCCGGTTTTGTTTCTCAACTCCAGCATATCGATGGACTGGACACGGCGTTGTTGCCACGTGACGCCACTTATCAAAGGTTCGAACAATCTTGAAGATGCAAGCTACTGAACAACATACTTTTGAAAATAGTTTACGGTTAAACTGTTAGTCATTGATATACGCGAATATATCAAAATTAACTGCTTCGGTTTGTTAAAAATGCCGGAATTTGTCTGTGATGATCCCGCTGGTTGCACTAAATGTCTTTGTTTCACTAAAACGAAGCAGTTCATAAGAGTCGTTTGTTCGGACTACGCTTTAATAGAAAGACGATTTCGTTCTATTATTTGCGGGTATATGCTATTTTTATGTCATCATAATAGAGCGTTGCTGCTGTAAATCGGTCGAGGAAACTCTTTTATTTTTAGAACACTGAGATACTACTGCTGGGGTGGCAAATGGGGTGGCAAGGCTTTTTCTCAGGGTGGCAATTGCCACCCCGTGCCACCCCGGTAGATCCGCCCCTGGCACCAATACCTTTGCTGAGTTTAGGATTGACTACAAATTATTACTATTGACTTACAAAACTCTGAATGGCCTTGCACCACAATATCTCAATGATCTTCTGGTCCCTTACAACCCTTCTCGCCTGCTTCGTTCACAAGGAGCAGGATATCTATTAGTTCCTAAAGTAGACAGGGCTACGGCAGGCTGCAGAGCATTCTCTTACAGAGCTCCGCAGCTGTGGAATGGTCTCCCGGCAGATGTGCGGGATTCAGGCACACTCTCGCTTTTCAAGTCTATATTAAAAACGCACTTGTAGAGCTTAGCGTATAGGAAACCTAGTTCTGGTTCCAGCTAGTCGCTCACTCCCAGTCAGACTAACAGTATGAGGTGAAGAGCTGGGTGGGGATCGGTGTCATTGGCTTTGGATAAACTGAGGCGTCAGTGCTGTCACTCTAGCTTTACACTAGAGTGCTGATGTTCAGGGAGTCCCCATGCCTGTGTTCCCGCCTGTCTCTCCCTCTTTCTCATGCTGCTATACCCAGATCTGCCGGAGCCTAGACGAATATTGCACTCGATCATTTTGCTTGCACTGCCTCTGATTTCCTCAACTCTGGCTAATACACAATTATTCTTACTTCCTCCCTCACCCCTTCTGGGGTGTGCTCCATGGAGCACAATGTCGTTGAAGAGTTTATGCCTCTGCGGCCTGCAAGACAACTACCTCCACCTCCGGCAACTACCCTCCAACCTGCCTGCCCTTGGCTCAACACGATGCCTCGCCATCCATCCTGCGGCTGTGTGTCTATTAATCCTGCTGCACCGGTCAGCCGCTGCATTGAGACATATATTTCAACCCCTGTATTAGCTTAGTCATTTCATCTTGTCTGTATTAGCTTAGTCATTTCATCTTGTTTGTTTGACTCATCTGCCGGCCCCTGGAGGATGGGCTCCCCCTTTGGGTCTGGTTCCTCCCAAGGTTTCTTCCTCTTAGGGAGTTTTTCCTTGCCACCGTTGCCTTTGGCTTACTCAATGGGGGGTTCTTACGAGGCAGAAATGTAAAGAGCATTGAGACAATGTAATGTTGTGATAATGCGCTATATAAATAAAATTGAATTGAATTGAATTGATTGCATCAGTGGCTTAGAGTTCTGGAATGCATCTTCTTGTTCCTTCTTCCATTCCCAGTGTCCATCCTTCCCTAAAAGCTTATGCAGTGTAGCCAGCTGTGTCGACAGATTTGGTAAAAATTTCCCATAATAGTTCAAGCCCAGATAAGGTTTTAACTCAGGAACATTCGTGGGCGATGAGGCTTCCACAATGGCCTTCACCACTTTCCTTTCCATGGCTGAAGCACATGTGCTTTCACTTTGTGCCCCAGGTAATCCACCTCGTTTTGCAGAAAGACACACTTGTTTAGTTTCAACCACAATCCTGCATCAGACAACCTCTTTAGCACGTGACTCCAGCCCAGCACGGTGGCAAGTACATCATCCAAGTACACCGCCACCCTTGGAACTCCTTGCAAAAATGGCCGGTGATGATGTTATCCCTAAAAGGAAGCCTAGTATATGTGAACATTCCTTTCTGAGTGTTCACTGTCAGGTATTTCCTGGACTCCTAGTCTATAATCACTTGCTGGTATGCAAGGCTCATGTACCTCCTCCCCCCCCCTCCAGACAGTGTCATAAAAAGTCTTCCAGGCGTGGTATGATACGTTACTGGAACAAAGATGCCTTTCTTTTCCAGTCTGTCTACATCCTGGTCCAGTTTCGCACACATTGCACACGGCACTGATCGCGGTCAGGAGAATCTAGGTGCAGCATCAGGAGATACACGAATTTCAGCTTGGACCCCTCGTACGATGCCCAACTCTTCTCTGAAAACCTTCTTCACTACCTGCCAGAATTCGCTGTAGTGCCTCTTTCTCCGTTTTTACATAGTGCACCTGCTTTGTCCATCTTACCTGATCCCACCTTAATCGGATTTCTTCTAACCATCCTCTTCCTCTAGGTCCTCTGCTTGTAATTTTTTTTTTTTTTGCCCCAGATAGTTAACATTAACTTGAGCAGTTTGTCTTACTTTAATAGGCTGACCTGTACATGTCTCGAGTTTAATGTCAGTCCTCTTCAGTGGGGGGGCCTTTTGTTTCCCCCCATGTTTCCGGGAAATTAGTTTCATTCATAACAGTCGGACTGCATCCAGTGTCAACTTTGTAACTGACAAACCTAGTACCAATTGTAGTTCTACCTCAGCCCTATAAGACACAACAACTTTTGTTTGTATCCTTCCAAGCACTGTGTATGTATTCTTATTGTGAAATTGTGTCACCATAATGATGTTCAATGTTAATAAAACCCACTATGTAGCACCTCTAAGAAATTTTCGGAAAGTTACTGTCACATCCCACCCCTCCCAATAGTCAGACGACTAAGTGACTGCACCTGTCCCGCTACCTTTAATACCCGTATCACCCCCACATTCTATGTCAGGTATTGTTGTTTTCATGTGACCTACTGAGCCTTTATCTGAGTTCTCCGCATCTCCTGTGCCATCCCTTCCTTTATAGCTCCCGTCCTTCCAAGTCCCCGCTTCCCTCGGACCTTGCTCATCAACACATTCTCACACCCGGCGCGTGAAAAACCGACGCATGGTCAGAGCCCTTTGGTGTCACGAAGCACAAATTTTTATATCAATCAATTGACCACAGGCCAGAAATAAGCATAGAAATCTCATGCTGGAAAGCCTGGGAAAAAGACCATTAGGAAAATAAACCCTAAAATAGGTTCAGTTTCTGAAACACAAAAAGAGCAGGAGAGAAACCTGAATTGTTTCAACTTCTGCAATCAGGCAGAAGGATCCTCACCATCATGGCCAAGACAGAAAGACTCAGGAGGAGTTTCTATCCTCAGGTCATTCCACTCCTCAATCAGGACACGCCCCTCTCTCTCTCTACAGTATAGTATTAGGCCTATAGTATATTATAGTACTTTATATGTTATTGTACTAGGCAATAGTATATTATTATAGTGTTATGACGGACGAAACCCCTATAGATCAGAACAGAATCACGTCAGTTTAATGTTATAACGCGTTCCAAATCTATTCGTGGAAGCCTTAAATTAGCAAGACCGGTTCTACCGAATCCATAAAAGTATGGTATGTTTACGGTGTTGAGGCATGGTAACTATTTTGCCAGTAACTTAACTAGAACACAGAAACACGCGAGTGACTGGCGCAGATCGGGGCACATGCGTGTAAACACATGCAAGGCTCCCTAAGCCGGCGCTACGTGACATGTTCATAATTCATTATTATATTTGCCCAGTAGACCGATCTTTTGTTTTCCATTGAATAAAAAAACAATGCAACTGGCACAGGCAATTTTGGACAAAAGTATAATGTCGCGTGTAATGTTTGATGTTAAGTGATGTAAATGGAAGTGTGCGTGGACCCACAGTGAATGTGGAGGCTAATCGGGGCGCTCGCACGGTGGGCGGAATGTGTGGGTTGTCAGTGTGCAGGGCTGAACTGGGACCAAGAAATGGCCCTGGCATTTTTTGGTCATGGCGGCCCATCATGATTATTTATACGATATGCGAGAGCACATGACATACCAGAGGATATATGTGTACGTTGTGTGATTTCAAAAATGTAAATAAAGCGCAGCAGCTTACAAGGAAGAGAAGTAACCATGTTAAAAAAAATCATATGCTCTTTCTACAGAGAGAGAGAGAGAGGCAGGAATGTTGATTTCATTAGTGTCATTTCTCTGGTTACCTATCAATGACAAATCATCCGTTTCAGCAAAGTAAAGTTTTACTAATATTACATGATAATATTAACTGTAAGCTGTAACACCTGCAAACTGTAACTTTATGGCTAAAATACCACTAAGTTGGACCCCAAATCTACTCATAGCATTATTTAAAAATGAAGGCTATAAAGGCAATTCTCTCTCTCATACACACACGGTTTGTGCAGAAAACTGTAGTTTTGTACACAAATGACACATATCTCTATAGGCTAATATTATTATGCATGTTTTAAGTCTGACTGAATAAAATAGGTCTTGTACTAATTTCCTATGTTGAGCATTTGCACACTTTTGGCCCAGATACTATTTAGTGAAGATGTGTCTCTAATCATATAATTTTTTATCATTTTAAAAATGTATTAATTCTAACTTTTTTCTTATTTTACGGTTTCTGTTTTAATTCTCTATTATTATTATTATTATTACATACATCCCAAAACAGTGTCATTGCTAACTCTGACTGTGTGCAAGCTTACGTGTAGGCAACCCCCCCCCCCACTTGCTGTCTCTCTCTCTCTCTCTCTCTCTCTGACACACACACACACACACACACACACACACTCCAGCTCTTTGCACTCCCTACATGACACGTCCCTCTTCATTAGTATTTCGGCTAGTTTTTACCAGGCTGGACAGTAACTAATTCCTCAATCTTTCCCTGGGCAACATCTCTCTCCTCATCCTCCTCCTCCCTTTGCCCTATTTGTCTAGTTATATATTTTTTTTAGCTTACCTGGCAATTGCACTTGTTTTAAGTGAAGTAGGCATATTTTTGGTACTATCGCAACAGCTCAAAGCAACGTATGCTCTGTGTCATTACGCTCTGCGGAGGTTGGCGAACTCTTTTACAAGTCTCTGTGAGCGAGCGGGGTATAAAGCTGAGCGTTGCTGCTGACATTTGTAGCGTCTAAACTACTATTTTGCTATCAAAATCTGCCTCCTTTGCCAGCCTTCCTTGCCAGGACGAGTGGCCGGGGAAAACAACACGTCGCCATTTCGCTTCTCCCTTCCCGCCGAAGGACACAAAGAACGCCAGTCTCCTTTTTTTTCTCCGGACGGGACAGTAAGGAGGAGCTGGCCAGAATTTTTACTTTATATTTAGCAATTGGATACCCAGTGAAGAATTTAAATATATATATATTTAATTTGTTTTATCGAACTAAAGTTTTTTTTTGGACTTAATTATTGAAATAATATAAGATTTTGTTCTTGGTTTATATACTGAGATTTTATGTTAAACTGACTGGCTAATTGAAATGTTATATAAAAATGGCTTTGAAGTAAGACATATCGTGTCCACATCACATTTCTTTCCAAACCCCAGTGATTGGATTCACACAACATAAAGAGATTGAGTCTACTGACCAGCTGGTGAGAGCAGCTGACTCCCAGGTACGAACAGGGAGGAAGTGGAAAGCCCAAGAAGAGGTTGATAGGGCAATCAGCAGACTGAAGCATCAAGAGGTGGTGGGAAGAGTTCAGGAGGGCCGAGCAGGTCTTGGGAGGAGCGACCCCCCTCTATTTTGGTCAAAGGCCTCCAAAGAAGAACGGAAAGCCATGGTGGTAGCAGAAGTGACAAGGACCGAGCTGGAGCATGTTAAAATTAAAGCGTTGTCTCAGATACGGCAGGGAGGCTGGACAAGATGGGAGGGCGTCACAGACAGATCCTTGTCATGGTCTGATCTGTGGAAGATCCCCCAAGCTAGACTGAGCTTCTTGGTCAGAGCCACCTATGACACCCTACCTTGTCCCAGAAACCTGCACTAGTGGTTTGGTGCTGAGGAGATCTGCCCACTTTGCAGTGGCAGCAATATGAGCCTCCAGCACATCCTATCAGGCTGTAAAGTGGCTTTGTCCCAAGGCCGCTACAGGTGGCGGCATGACCTGGTGCTGAGGAAGCTGGCAGAGGTGGCAGATTCATGCAGACAGGAGGCCAACATCAGACTTCCTGCTCCTCAGAGAGATAAGATTCTCATCAGAAGGGCTGGAGAAGCGATCATCCCCTCTCGCCAGAAAGTAACATCAAGTATTCTCTTTCCTAGCAGTGAGTGGACCATGAGGGTAGACCTGGGGAGGCAGCTCCAATTCCCCAGGGAGATTGTAAAGATGTCGCTCCGGCCAGACCTAGTCATGTGGTCAGAACCACGTAAGACCATTCTGTTAGTGGAGCTTACAGTCCCATGGGAGGAGGGCATGGAGGCTGCCAATGAACGGAAGCATTCCAAGTACATGGACCTGGTGGAGAGTTGTAAGGAGGCTGGCTGGAAAGCTATCCTGTGCCCCGTCGAAGTGGGATGTAGGGGCTTCGTTGGATCCTCAACAATGCGCCTCCTCAGAGACATGGGATGCACAGGAGTGGGGTGTCGGAGAGCCGTCAAAGAGTTGGCAGAAGAAGCAGAGAAGGGCAGTTTTTGGCTGTGGTTGAGGAGAAAGGATAGGGATTGGGGGTCAAATAATACCTAGGGCATTTGTTGTGACCGATCGCGGTGAACGGAGTGGGAAAGCAGGAGAGGAATACAAAAGATCGGTTAACACGGGATTTAATGGGGAAATGGAGCAGGATATAGAACAGGCAGCACTACACAATCAGACGTGAATGGACTTCACTAGACTTCAGTGACAGACCTAGGGAAACGTACTTGAACGCGGACTGAAATACACAGGACAAATCGAAATGACAGGAGACAGCTGATAACAATCGGGAACTCACACGAGGCTAATGAGGGGGCGTGGCACACAGAAGGATCGTACGAGCAGGGCATGACAGTATTCCTATCTCTATGGGCACTCTCCATTAATTTCTATGGCCATAACCCTAATCCCAACTATGACAACCTTAAACCCTACGCAGCCCTAACCCTAACCATAAGTAACCAAACAAAATACAAGTCTTTTGGCATGTTTAGTTTTTTGATTGCAGTCAGATTTTTATAAAACTGAATTTCCCCTTGTGGGGACCGAAAAACGTCACAACGTCAAAATAAGTGTTTTTTTATCACATTGTGGGGACATTTGGACCACGCACACGCACACACTCTCCGGGTGCTTCACATGATATATGACGATTTTTTTATTATTGGGGGCCAAGACGCACTGGTGAGCATAGTTATAAAATTTAATCGCAGTGTTTCAAGAAATGATCGCAAAATGTCTGGAGGCCTGAGTGGTGTATGCATGCTGGAAAATGCCGCGCATGTGCAAATGTGTGAGGTAAAATCGGGTGGGTGGTGCGGGTATGGTAGCCATCAGCTGTTTATCTCGAGGCGTTTAACTTCTTGCTATTTATGTCATATCTGCCCTGCAAAGTTTTTGTTTACAAAGGTAAACCGAAATGCAATTTTCATGTTCAAGTGGTCAGTGCTAATTAATAGCTCTCCTTCATAAGATGTATGTGAATTATTAAACTAATTAAGTTACTGTTATAAAAGGATCATAAAAAGACAAATCGTTAAACGCAATTATTTGCATGACAATAAATCACCAACTAAAATTTAATGACTGTAACAGCCCAACTGCGTGTGGTACCAGCACAGTGATAGCAAAACCAGTGTAACCCACAGAACTCACCTTGTAGCAGCCAATAATGTTACAACTACCAATAATGTAACAATGCCAATAACATAACACATGTACCAGTTCTTAACGTAATAAGTTAATGTAATAACTGTTCAATAATGTAACAAATTAAATATAAAATGCATTACATTATTAGCCAGTTATTACATTATCGACTTTTATAACCATCCATCCATTTTCTATTCATCATCATTTTCTCTACTGTCCTCACTACTCTGACCAGAAGTCCCTTCATAGAGTAGTGAGGACAGCAGAGAAAATGATCAGGACCCCTCTTTCATCTATTCACGACATATACCAATCTCGCTGCCTCAGCAAAGCGGTCAGGATTGTCAGGGATCCATCACATCCAGCCTACAGACTGTTCAACATGATACCATCTGGTAAACGCTACTGCAGTATGGGATGTAAGACTGCAGGGCTGAGCAAGAGCTACTTCCCACAGGCCATTAGACTTCTAATCTCACTTTAATAAAAGCACTACATATTTGATTGTGAACAACGCACTACATACTCATATAATGAAACATTCACATAACACATACTAAAACATGTTTCCATATTTACTATACTCTGCTGCTACTACCTATTAGTAATCTGCACTTACACTCTCTGCTATAATACTAAAACTGTGAGATACTGTGTAAAATTTGACTCGCAAATTTTAACTTTGAGCACTATTACTCTGCATGAGATTTACCTCTGAGCTGAATAGTAGCTGTCCGTGTAGTTCTGTTCTCTGTGTAGTTCTGTGTTTTATTGTGTGTATTTTGTGTAGCCCGTATTATTATACTGTACTTTATTATATTGTATTATATTATACTGTAGTATTTCTGTTTGTTTTGCACATGGAGCCAGGAGAAACGCAATTTCGTTCTACCATGCACTCTCAAACTGTGTGGTACGAATGACAATAAAGTTTACTTTGACTTTGACTTCTACCGCTTTTCCGGGTCGGGTCGCGGGGGCAGCAGTCTAAGCAGGGAAACCCAGGCTTCTTTTATAACGTTAATAAAAATTATTACGTCGAAGCTCAAGTATTCCAAAACGTTAATTTAGTTTATGCTGGATTTCGTCTTCACCTTCAACTTCACGTTCTGCTTACCGGTTTTGTGAGTACGGTTTGAGTTTCGCGCGTTTGCACCTTGGAGGTATGCGTCATCTGAAGAGGGTAGTGGTTTTGGCACGTAATATGGGCACGGGCGTGGTTTTGCCCCTACTGGGTTTGTAGAAACATAGACGCTCCAGGCAGTGCGTGTGTTAGTCAGGCTGCAGAAGAGAGGGAGGTGGGGTCAGAACTGTAGTGATTTGGACTGGGCTGGTAAGTTAATTAATGTCTGAGAAACAAAAGCCGGCAGACTTTGCCCGGTCTGACGTAATGAGGATCATTGAAAGTACAGTTTCTCAAGTACGTCAAAGCAATTGTTTACTCACTTGTGGACAGTATGGCATTCTCCCACCGAACAAGTTTTCTTGGTATTAACAAATGTAATCTATACTGCAGCCAAATGCTAAGCATGAATAATTACAACCAAAGTCCATGTGGGCGTCCGTCTTGCATTAAGATGGAGTGACCGCGACAACGCAGCTCAAGAAAGAGTGAAGAAAGATTTATTTCAGCTCCGATGCCTTTCCTTGAAAAGGAAACTTCGGTTAGTCCGGAGACGTTGTCCCGTAAGAATACTAAAAGTAAGCTTTCCCGATCGACGCAGTACACACACATGCATGCTCTTAACGGGAACTTTTTTCTTCCTGTTACTACTTTTGTGCTTTCATCGGTCTGTTGGATATAACGTAACTGAAGATTGCCAATCGCTGAACAAATAATATATATACAAATAATATATATATACTATACTATAAAAAAGAAAACTTGTGCGCACAAGTTAATATTTGTAAGGAACAGGTTAGCTGCGGTATAGCTGCCGTACTACGTTTGCTAGACCTCTAGGTTAAGCTGCATTTGCAATTTTCAAGAGTTTACTGATTTCTCAAAAATGATTTCATTGACATAATTAGACGAATTGCTGTGTGTTTGATGTTACTCGCTTGTTTAATCGAATCGTTCTCCTAAAAAAATACATTGCTGGTATCAGGGGTACAATAGAATAAGATACAGTAGCCTTGCAATTAATATTACTCGGAGTAAATGCAACACTGCTGCGCACTACTTTGGCATTAAGGCTGAGTTACACAGTCCGTGTGAATGGTCGCGACAGAGGTGAAGCGCCATAAACAATACTTTTTTCTTTCACTATCGGTAATCATAGTAAAACGGGTATAAACAGGTTCAATAAATACAATAAACAGGTGTCAGTAATGATGTATTTACTGTAATTGTTTATCATACTGTATTATTGTGATTACCGATAAGGACCGAAAAAAAAAACTATTGTTCATGTCGCTTCACCTCTGTCGCGACCATTCATACGGACTGTAACTATCTTGTGCACACAAGATACATAACTTGTGCGCACAAGTTATTACCGAGGTGAAATCGGTTTTAGGCTGGATATTCGACGGATATTCAGATCCACACTCTCCAGACTTAGCGGCGGGGCATCACTCACGCTAGACGGCATAAGGCGGTCGAAAGACCAATTCCACAGCCTCGGAAGCTCTCGCGCATCGCTGATTTAGGGACCGTCAACGAATTACTGTCAGAAAAATAAAATACTGATTGCTTGCAATAACTTGCAATGGGACCCAGTAACTCCAAAATGAGTGCATATTCTACAACTACCTGACATACTCAGGACACAGTGAACTTTACTGGTTTTTAACACTTTATTGTATTTTAAAGTATCATTTTAAAAGGAAAAACTGGGTAGAAAGATTTTTCAATAGCTCCTAGGCTGTAGAAGCCTGTGACCCAAAACCTAGTACCAATTGTAGTACTACCTTAGGCCTATGGGACACAGCAACTTTCATTCAAGTTTAACCCTTTCTGTACTTGATATGATTTTTTTTCTCTTAAATTAGCCTTTTTTTTCCCAGTAGCTCCTAGGCTGTAGGAGCCTGCAGCCCAAAACCTAGTGCCAATTGTAGTTCTACCTCAGCCCTGTAAGACACAGCAACTTTTGTTTGTATCCTTTCAAGCACTGTGTATGTATTCTTATTGTGAAATTTTGTCTTTTATCTTTTACAAAGATAGAATGGTTTTCAAGTACAAAACCTGTATTGCAAATCCAAGTCCTCTTGCAAATACCAACCTGCGAGTGCAAATTCACACTTGCGCACATAAATAATTTTGGCACTAACTTGCCTAGCGCTTTGCAGATAAATATTTGCTCGCATAGCCACCAATCAAATTAATTCAACCCTGGACGGGGGGCCAGCCCATCGCAGAAGATGTTTGGTTTCGCATTTACAAAAAATATTCACGTGTATTTGCAAAATATTTTTTTTTTTGCGAATGAAAATTGTGTTCAGAGCGAGCAAATTTCTTTTTACGGGTGCAAATTGGAAAGTACACATACAAGTACATATGGCACTATTCTGACTCCATACAAATCTGTCATGGACACAATGACCTGTGTTAGCTCGTCATATGGATCCTAGAAGGAAAAAAACCCCTTGGTTGCCTTCATGAAAGCTAACGTATGTTGTACCTTTTATGTAAAAAAAAAAAAAAAAAAAAGGGAAGAGGAATGCTGCTTTCCATTTAATCAATCTGGTGGGCATTTTCTGAAGTCTGTAATGAATGGCTAAATGTGTTCTTTATAATTACCCAGTTGATTAAGGTATTCCTCATGTGACCCAGAATCATGACAATTGATAAGTGTAAAATAATATTTAAGCTATAAGGCAAATAGATCTAATTCAGGCATTTGCAGAAATCCAGATATTGCACAATATTGACTAAGAAACCTACCAAAACATTAAGGGAGAATGAATGGATGTACGGTAGTGTGTTCTAGAGCTTAAGAAATGCAAAACATGAAGGTCTCGGCTTTGCATAGAACCTCCTTCCTAAGGAAATCGTGACTTGCTTAAAAGATGTGGCCAGTCTGAGGTCACTGCACCCAGTAGAGATGATCACTTGATCTCCATGTCTGATGGAATTGGGCAGAAGCAGTGCCAGTCGACCCATCTGGTGACACTGGCTGAGAAACATAATCTAGAAGGCAGGCTAGCTTCCTGTGCAGGGCTGATGGTCAGATTAAAAGCAGAGCAGCACACTGGATGCATGTAAAAGATGAACTCATAATCACCCCTGTTCTTCCCAGGTTGGCTCATTAGAGTGATGCTGCTAGGAATGGTCTTTGTCTCCTACCAGTTCTTCTCCATCCTGCAAAGGTGAGGAACTAGACCTTTCTCTCCTCCCAATGCTGCTACATCCATTTCATTAGGGATTAGTTTTAACATCATTAGTATTTATGACCTGGAATGTCTTACTCAAGATTCCTCAGTCACTGTTTTTTTCCCAGATTAAAACTTAAAACTCCAAATTTGCATATCGTGCCTATACTGCCAAATTTTAGGTTAACATGTTACAACATGTGTATCGTGTGAGAAGACGCCGAGCTTTTCGTCGTCTTCTGAGCATCTTGTTAAATTAATTTTGTTTTTTGATGACACGGTAACGTGATTCTCATTTACATCCCAAATCCCATTCAAACTTTTTTTTCTTTGCTGTGATATAAAATGGTCTTCATGTAGTTCTCATTTGTTGAATTATGGTTTTGAATCATATATATTTATATATTTCAAATATAAATTTAAAGATTGTAAATGGTTGGAAGACAGAGGGAGCTTCCCACATTGTTGTTCCAATTCATTTTATGGGAGATCAAACCAACTTGGAAACAATGGAGCATGAATCCTCAGAGCATTATGGACTGCAGTGCTTATTTACTGTTTCCTTAAAATTTTATGGCTCCATGTTGAGGTTTACAAACTGGAATATGAATCGAAGGATGTTGATGAAATCTGTTCATTTTGTTGCATCTGATTAAGGATATTCTCTTCTGAGTCCTTCACGTCTCTCTCCTTTGCTGAAACGTGGTGAACATACGATCTTCTCTACTTCTTCAGTTTGGAAGATTCCAGCACATCCGCATCTCTCTACAGTACCCCATGTAACAGCTCCAGGTTATGGGACAGCCTGAGTTTGAAGTAAGTGTGGGGAAGAGGTACCGGCAGCTTCTCATTACCAGCAGAGGTGGGACGTTCAGGTCCAGAAGGTACAAATCCAGATCAAGGTTCTGTTTCAACCAGAAGTGCACCGATCTATCCCTATTAGATGGATTGGATATCGGCTATATGTGACCGATTCACATCCAACACTTATTTAGTTTTCGGCAGTCTGTAAAAAGATAGCTCCTATTTCTTGTTAAATCGATTTGTACAATCAATTGCATGGCAGCTCTTTCCCATTTCAGATGTGCGTTTTTTCGGCATTCGAGCTGAATGCTAACGCTGCCACTCAGTCTTTTTGCCACTCAGTGGGTGTGAGCACAGTGACTTTCGCCTGCTGTGACATCATGTGCATACTCTTCGCAGTAGGGTGAGTGTGAGAACATCAGATAAGAGGGTGACAACCATGAAGTATTTTATCCTTTTAACAACTACTAATAGCACGGCGATTTGCAATCTTTGTAAAAACAAGGTTTTGAGAGGTGGAATAGTATTTACTGGAAAATCCCACAGCACAGCGCACACAACTGTGCAAGACAACACGAGTAGTATGAAAAAAGCAACTGATGATTTTGGAGTCGCTAGCTTGGGCTGTTTTGCACACTCGCTACAGCTTCTGATGCATGAGTGCAAGTGACACTGTTTATGGAAGTAAATCTGTGTCGTCACAATTTGAATTTTATATGCCACTGAAATTCTAACATTGCATATTTCCAATGCATAAATATTCATCGGAAATTCGATGATCCGAATTCACACGCAAAAATACGAGGTTAAAATTACGAGTTATACATCCGGGATACCAAGGCTAAGCAATGGAATCTGTGGCTGCGTTCGACTTCATGGAGCCGCTTACAGCACAACAGCAATGCATTCTGGTCCTGACGTTTGTATCCCAGGCAGTTCCGATGCGTAATCTGCTATTTCTCCCGAATATGACGTAAAGCAGTGAGAACTGGTTTTCAGTTAATTTACCTGGTAAAATAAAGTTTAAATAAATGACATAAATGCTCTAATAGTACACGTAAGTTAGTGGTTTATTTATTGTTAGTTACTATAATGTTGCGCTGCTTTATTTGTTTAATCGTCTAGTCTGTGAAGAAGGCATTCAAGTAAGAATTGCATTGTACTCAGTACATGACAATAAAAACTTTGAATCCTTGAAATACATGTATTTGATAATTTTCCTGGCAGCTATCTTTTTACACAGAGCCACTATACACAATAGTTTTATTCACTGCTAACAGTTTGTATCAGGAGTTGGTTATTGTAAAAGAAGTAATGTGCATGCAGGTGATATTTGTATAGATTTATCTACACCCTTCTGGCAATGCTGCCATTGCAGTCAGATCTCGCAGACTACGAGGAGTAGAAGTTGTCCGACTTGGCTGCAGTCAGTTTATACTGCACCCTGCAGCCGCAGCCAGATGCTCTTGTCATGTCAGCTGCAGACAGACCAAGTCGATTGCAGCCACAGATTCAATTGCTTAGCCTTGGTATCCCGGATGTATAACTCGTATTTTTAACCTCGTATTTTTGCATGTGAATTCGGACCATCAAATTTCCGATGCATATTTCCAATGCATAAATATTCAATGGTAGAATTTCAGTGGCATATAAAATTCAAATTGTGACGACAGATTTACTTCCATACTGTTGCCAGTGGGAGAAAGAAGGTGGGGCATTTTAAGCATTGTGTGTCCTCGCTTGGAAGACGTTCAAACAGAACTGCAAATGCCTCAATGCTTAAAACAAAATGTACAAACGAAGTGGAACAGTACGTTATGTATGTTTCTAGTAGCCTAATTAAAGACTTTTTGGCATCCAATTTTTTCATTTGTATTTACTAGTTTAGAAATATTAATCATAAAGTGTAGATATATATTTGTTATATTAAAATATAAAAGCTAAAGGACCTGAACTTTCCACCTCTAATTACCACTTACCTCTGCTTGCAGTACAAACTTCCTCTGTTGCCATGCATATCATGGAAAGTTAGCTCTGTTGCCATGCATATCATGGAAAGTTAGCTGTTGTTTTCACAGTATAACCAAGAGCTAAAATATAGTAGTGAAGCATGCTTTTATGCTTTCTTTGTGAAGTCATACTTCAACCGCGTTTGGTCATCAAGTCACCCACACCTGAAACCATGTGGATGGACACCTGGTTTCCCCACTGAGGACAAATACAATCACTAACAATAGCAAACCAATAACAAAAATTATATAATAATAAGACATTATAATTGTATAATCATGTAATGTTTGTTATTAATGTATATTAAAGCTATTAAGGGATGTTAGGATGTTGAAGTGTACTTGCATGTGCAGCTTTTTAGTGGTTTGCCCTTTTAATAATCTTCGCTCTGGCGGTGGTGAATGTTCACTGTGATGCCGGTGGACATGCAGAAGCATGTTCGTTGTGCTATTTGTGTATGTTATCAGTCTTTTACAATGTCTGCACACAGTTTTTGTCTTGTTTGTGGTTACCATTTTCGTTTGTGGTTACCAGAAACCTAAAACGCTGCCACACCGCCGATTTAAGATCGGGGGGGGGTGTTCTCAATTTCAAATTCCCTCGCCATCTCGCGTTCGGTCAAAACCAAAAACATCTGCCGTCGAACTGACATTGTGAAATCAAATGTAATATTACACTGGTTTTTCTGTTAAGTACAGTACCGTGAAGTACCGTGAAGTACTCCTAAAGTAGCGATTCATTATCCACTTCAGCCGGTCATACATTTACATCGATTTTTAACCGATTCGCGATTCATCGCTGCATGCCTAACGTGCACACACACAGTTCTGGAAATAATTACAAGACCACTATATAGATTTTTTTAAATCTGCATTCTTACATACTGGTTTAATTCTGTTTCTTCTGGCAGAAGACAAGAGACACTGGGAAATACCAGCAACCAGCCAGGTAAAGGGTGGAAGAGACTTCCAGATAACAGAGATGACTGTTAACGTATTTGGCAGTGCCTCGTAAATCAGAGGATGACCTCAAGTAACCTTCATAAAGAATGGGAAAAATTAAGTGGTGTGAATTGCACGCTAGGACAGTCCGTATCAGGCTGCTAGAAGCAGGACTGAAGTCCCATAAAGCAACGAAGTCCTGAATTAATGAGACACAGAGAAGAACCAGGGTGGAGTTTAAAAAATGTATATTTTACCCAGACGCATACTGAAAGTGAAAATTCTGCTGTCGTCTCAATTTTTTTCAGATTGTGTGTGTGTTTCCAATCAATAAAACATTGTGGCACTCGAGTGGTGAATCGATAATGAGATGGCAGTAAAACTAGTGGTAAAATGGGCGAGAATAAAGAATAAGCTCACACACAGGTGGGGAGCCGTTAAGGACACAAAGGTAGATGCTGTATACACATGCAGACATGTAGAACTTTGGTATATGTATTATACTTTTTCTCTTGACTTTATATTTTAAAAGACGTCCATTGTGATTGTGCCTTTTCCCTTTTTTACGCCGCATGTGAAACCCAGCGTGAGCAGAAACACGCGTCTCTTCCTGAGGCTGAAGGAATTATCCCGGAGGGACTTTTCATCCAGTTTACCGCTGCCTTACGGCATTAATGCCAGTGGTACGTCACCTCTGTCCTCCTGTGCTGGTCAGAAAGTTACATTACACTACCCCTTAGGTAGATTTTGCTGACCATGTCGGAGGTGGGGTTTAACCTCGTAATTCTACTAACTGGTTAGTAAACAAATTTCAGGGGTGGAGATTCAACCCCATTATTTATGACATGACTACATGCCTGGGCCAGAGTGGTTCTCTAGTAAACAGATTAATTAAATGTCATTCAGGAGCCTGACATACTGGGAGTAGCTAACCCAACAGGTGTTGCTACCTACAGATGCAGTTTTCCACCACCTGTTATTAAAGACATTAATCATTCGATATAAATATGATAGTATGACTGTCTGAGAATGTCCAAAGTCAAAATGCATTATCTTCACTCCCCAGAGAACATCCTGAGGAACATTTTTTCAGTCCTGCCCTATGATGACATTCCTGAACATCTGGAGAGGTAGGAGATGCAAAACCTAACCGTCGTTCATTATTAAAAACCATGTCACGTTTTGCTATTTTCAGTCAGTAGCGGTTTTTAAATTGACAAAAGGTGTTCGACATGGCTTCGTTGGTCGTGATTGGGCAAATTGTTCAGTGCTTTTTAATGATATTATGTTACCATGGTGATAAGGCTTTGGTTGTGAAGCCATGCTGGTCTTCGTCTGTATGACCCTGTAGGGATGATTAGGGGCAGCTGTGCTGATTCCAGGTGAGACTGAATTTGTAGATATTGGTTATATATGCCTGTTTGTTAGTCTAAGGCCCGTGTTACCATCTAGTGGTTTTTAGTAGGTTTCACCCATTTAGACATTTACTTATAGATTCATGTAATGGAATGTATGGGGAAATAAAACCCTAAAACAATTGCTATTGAGTCTTTGGAGAAGAAAACAGGATGATAAAGTCAATATCAATTTACAAGACCGGTCATCAGAACAAAAACGTAAAATGTAAAAAACATTAAAATTATGCAGCTAGTATCTATTCAGCAAATACTTTTGTCCACTGTGGCATACAAATGAGGAAAGTTTGAGGTCAGAGAGGATTACTCAGGATGCCTAGCGCTGATAGGGTGGCAGACCCTACTTAAGGGCCTAACTGCGCTATGATTACTTTGCCGACCACAGAGTTTGAAGCTACTGGACGCTGGCACTGATGCCTAGCTTGCTGGGCTGCATACTGCCAATTGATGTCAAGCCTTGTGGAAAAACGTATTTAACCAGTGCCTAGGACACCTCATAAACGGCCTTAAGGTTCCCTTAAAAATGGAGGCCGGTTATCAAACATTACTCACTCTTCTGGGTGTTGTTGACTGATCCCTCCTCCCCTAGTGTGCAGTGTAGTTCTTTCAAAGAAGAATCTGGCCACAGTAAAAAATTTTCTCAAACTCATATGAGACAGGAATGCGGTGAAACCGTCTTGAAAAGAGACTTGCCAGACTTGGCTTGACTTAAACACCAGTAAAATGTAATGAGAGCATTCAGCTTATTAAGTAGGTCATGGTAGGCAGTATCAGTTGAAAAGCTTCCAGGTATCACCAAAGTCCGAAGGGGAGGAAAACAGTTTGTTTTGGCATGCGTAGAAGTACCTTGTTTCCACCGTTGAGGTGCCGGAGCTGGTGCTGGACTTTTCTCAGTCCGGAACCGGTTCCGTGTGTTTCCACCACAAAAAACAAGCCCTTGTCCAGAAAAAAATGGCTCCAGCACAGCACCACAGAATAGCTGGTCTCAGAATTTGGAACCGTAACGCCAGCGAAAGTGGGACAGGGTATCCTGTAAAAACCTTATGCATACCCGGAAAATTCAATCCATAACCGGTATAGTTCATCAGTGAAGCAACTTCCCAGCTTTTTAGTGGAATAACATTAAATCATTTTTTTCTGTGGAAAATGAAAGATCAGTTTGCTGGCCAGATATAATAATAAATTATAAACTGGTCCCAGATTGAATAATTAAAATATTGTGGCGCTCGAGTGGTGAAGAGATTACGACACGGACAACAAAATTCCATTTTTAGCAGACTTTAATTGTGCGATCTTTAACAAGACAGCCGTAAAATAATGAGCAAGAATAAGCTCACTAGGACACAAACTGGAGAGTCTTTAAGGGGACAAATGTGGATACAGGCAATAGAGACAGCCCGACGAGTCATACTCTGAAAACTTTTCTTCACCCCGGTAGCTACTAAAAACTTCAAATCCGGAAATGATCAAAATAAATCCAAAAAACCAGAATACATACAAACCTTTACTCTCACTTCCACATACCTAACTTTTTCCACTCCGTTCTTTTTTGAGACCGGTGGAAACTCGGGCACCAAGCAAGAACCAGGCCAGCACCAGTACCAGCTCTGTGTTGGTAGAAAAGAGGCAACAGACAATCCTTCGCAGTTTAGGGCTAAAAGTGCACAAAAAAGGCACAAAAAAAATAAAAAAATCACAAGAGGTTTCACTGTGGCACTGTGCAAGCAGGAGATCCCCACCCAGTCTTGATACAGGATTCTGAAGTAACTTAGTCACAGCCGTACCTACGGGGGTGGGACATGGGAGGAGCTCCAGTAGAAAGGGCCAGAAAAGTAAAAGATCCCAGAATCATCAGGAATATGCTGGTATCATAGCCACTGGTCACAAGTCCGGCCACCAAATATAAATACGTCTGCATTTTCTTAAACTCAGCATTAACTTAGGAATTACCCATCTACACTCTCTTAAACTGAGTTCACTTTTTGAATGAATAATAATTATATATTTCTTAGATTTTCTGAACACCGTAAGACTATCACTCACTGGTTTGGATCTATCTGCAGCTCAAAGTGCAGAACCTGTGTGGTCATTGGAAATGGGTTCACCATGAAGAACAAGTCCCTGGGGAACACCATCAACCAGTACGATGTGGTCATCAGGTAAAAATGAGTGTGAGCTTCCATCTTTCAAAGCATCCACAGTCACAGATAGGGATGGGAATTTGGAACTGGTCTCAATTTTTGGAACAAGTTCTTATTGTTGCGAAGAACCGGAATCGTACACCTCTGATTCCACTAACGATTTATCCGGACTTTCCGCGACTTGGAATCCACCTGATGGAGCGGAGGAAGCGGTCCAGGGCATGGCTGCATTTTACAAACATGCCAATATGCTTAAGCATCTAAGCTGCCAACACAGCATTACATTTAATGATTGCCATGTGTTCACCACTCCGCCGCGTGCAAGCTCTGTGGTCTCCATAGTCGCGGTTAACTAACTACGGTGCCTTAACCTACAGCAGGGGTCTCCAACTCTGGTCCTGGAGAGCTACCGTCCAGTAGGTTTTCTATCCTACCCGGCTTCTGATGAGCCACACCTGTTCTCAGGTAAATACCAGGAGCAGGTGTGGCTCATCAGAAGCCAAGTGGGACAGAAAACCTACTGGATAGTAGCTCTCCAGGACCGGAGTTGGAGACCCCTGACCTACAGGCACGTTTTCTGAAACATAAACGAATTATGTAGTACGTTTGTTTTATCCATTTTAGAAGATGACATGCAAGGTGGCAGCGATAACTCCTCTGAGGCAGCAATCGCGTCATGCCCAGAAAAACGAAATGTGTTCACGCTAGCTTTCCAGGCAGCAAAATGTAATGAGGAGAGGGTGAACGAGTGCCACAGGGCTGTGACAAACTTTGTGGTGGAAGGTTTGCATCCTTTCACTACAGTAGAGCAAAAAGCTTTTCAGTAGGTACTGGTAGTGAAATGCTCTCATTAGTTTTGTATGTCAGTACATTGTAAAGCAGATGTGTAACATTAAACTAGGGTGTCATCCACTTTAGGAGCATTAGTAAGTTTAACATGTGCAGATGTTAAGAGGATGGCCTGGTTTTGTGGTAATGTGCCTGTGTGCTAGACTTGTAGTCAAGACCGCCTAAACCAAGACCAAGATACTACCAAGACCAAGACAAGACCAAGACAAAGTTGAGACGAGACAGAGACCGAAAAAAAAAGACTCCCTTAACTTTTGTGTGCTGTTGAGGACTGACATGACAGGTACTGACTGGTCCCAAAGTCACCTGACAAAACTGCTAACACCTCCAACAACTGTCTAAAGAATGGGAAATATGTAACTGATTTCAATTATACTTAATTTGTAGATGAAATTGTAACATCAAATTGAAGATACACAATTATAAACTTGAAATTGCATCATGTCCCATTGTAGTAGTACTAGCCAAATGACACTGTATATCAACTTGCCTGAAATGGATTAGGCCTGTTAAGTCAACACAATGTGATATGCAGATGTTATTTAAAAGTCAATGGTCAGATTTATTTAGTCAAACACCATTTTAAGTAAAATGCTGTAATCAAACAATATAAAGACATGCGCACAAGTCACATGAATCAAATGCAAACTACAAATACAGTGGTACCTCAGAACTCGAATTTAATCTGTTCAGAACTCCGGATTGAATCCTAAAAAGTTTGAGTTCTGATCGAATTCCGCTGAGAGACGTGAGAGACTCATTTCCCTGCGCGTACAAGTTATCTTGGGTCGGTGTTCATGGTTCGACTTCTGAGATTCAGATCGAGTTTTAGGTAATTTTTTTTCCCCAACTGGTTGGTTCGACGTTTAAGAAATTCGAGTTCTAATGAGTTTGAGAACTGAGGTACCACTGTACTATATACCAATACAAAATGCACATCAAATTGTGCATTAATAAGAATAAGGACAAGTGCTTAAAAGATTCTGACATCTTGGTGTCTGCAGTGGCATGTGATTACACATTTAACTAACGTTTAACTAGCGCTACATTTATTTTGTGCGTATAACGCGTATTTTGATTGGATGAGCGCCAATGTCTGAATCACAACAAAGTGCATGTATGTCATTGATTGGTTGCATTTGAAGGGCACAAAAGGCGAAAAAATAATAATGTTGCATTATTGAACATTACATTGTGTGTCATGGATACTTTTCGCTCAAAATCTCCTGAACACTATGTCGATCTGAGACAGCATGACCAAGACAGCGAGACCAAGACAAGACCGAGGGATCCGAGACCAAGACAAGACCAAGACCAAACACCGTCGAGACTGTGACATGACCAAGACCACATAAAAGTGGTATCGAGACAAAGACCGGTCTCGAGACATCCAACTCTACTCTGTGCTTGTTACTACAGTGTTATAACGAATATTTTAAATTTATTGTTTATTCATATCACGCTACAGCTGCTTTTGGTGCAGAAAACTGGACTACTGTTTTTCTTAATAAATATAATATAGCTAACCAGGTCTAATTACCTGTCCACAAAATTATAATCAGTGATAAATTAATATTTGATTATTTTACAGTGATTAGGAATTAAGGGAATGGATAAAGAACCGGATCGATAAGAAGAATCGATGATGGCACTGACATCAATAATTTCTTAAGGATTCCCATCCCTAGTCACAGGGGTCTTTGCCTTCTAATGTTGCGTTCACAATACCTGCCAAGTCGTCTTTGTTTACCATTTGAAACAATGACGGTGTGTTCATTTCATTCACCTCTAGTTTTATGTAGCTCCAGAGTTAACAGCTGCCAAACAATACGTCCATGACCTACACACACCAGATGTAGCCTGGTAGGTCTGGATGTTTGAGTTGAATGACACTTTGTAGAATGTAATGTGTATTCATGCTAATTGATGAGCGGGATACTGTATGATTTTTGTTTTAGCAGCTGGCCATATTGATAGCTAATGCTAGCTTGTCACTGCACAGATGTACAGGCAAGCTCTGAATGGGAAGTAGCAGCAATGACCTGTGGGTGTGTGTGTCTGAGTAGGGTCTTGGTCCTCCAGCAGTCACCAGGAAACATCAGCGCACCTTATCTTGGGTGTCTTGAGTTGTGCTGGAGATTCGTCACTCCTTCATAATCAGTCCTACTGTTTGATAAGAGGGTGACACTGGGACTTCATTCCTCCATATCTGGCATGTTTTAACCTCCGCCACCTTTCTGCATGTGTGGAATTTCTATACAGGTCTTGTCCAGACACTCTTGCAATCCAGAGACATGCCTTTAGGAAAATTGGTGTGTCTAATTCAGCGTTTCCCAACCCTGTCCACAGGTACTGGGTGATAGTCCATATTTTTGCTCCCTCCCAGCTTCCAACCAATCAAAAGCATTGAATATCTATAAGAGGTGTGTCAGGGATGGGGAGGGAGCAGAAATGTGGACTGTGACGGGGTCCATGCGGGGAACACTGCTCTAAACTATACATAGTGCATGATAGTGTGTTTGAGTGTGCGTGCCATTCCATAGACTGGCATCCCATCCAGGGAGTCCCCAGCCTTATGCCCTGTGCTGACTGGGACAGACTCCCGACCCTGACTGGGGTACGCAGGTGGAAGATGGCTGGATGAATGGTGTGTCTTTGTTGTTCAGGTCTCCAGCAGATCTCAAGATGTTGAAATGTGCTGAGATCTGGTGACTGGGACAGCCATCATTCTTTACATCACTGACACTGTCTGTGTGCGTCTGCCTAAGTAGCTACCTTATGATCTGTTTTCTGCTTGTTTACAGGATCAACAATGGTCCCGTGAGGGGCTACGAGAAGGATGTAGGCAACAAGACCACCATGCGCTTCTTCTACCCTGAATCGGCCTTTTACGACCCCAAAGTGCACAACGAACCGGATACCCTCATGGTGCTTGTGCCTTTCAAGCTAGTAGACCTGATCTGGCTTAGGGACATTCTGTACAAGAAGAAGAGGATAGTAAGTATTTATCTCCAGACCAAACATCTAGTAGAGGAATTTGTATTTATTTGTTCCTGGAGCAGAAAGTGTCTGACATGGCCCTCCCTGGCTTTACTTGACCAGGTACAGTGGGGCTTCTGGAAGCCACCGCCCCAGATCTGGCTGGGCAGGACGTCTCAATTCCGTATACTGGATCCCTTCTTCATGCGCCACACAGCCAGCGATCTGCTACAGGTTCCCTTCAGCCCGGATGTAAGTGAGCAGGTTCTGCCGGGCACGTTGTTATTACCAGGCGAATATAATTACAGAACACAGCTCCAGTGCTTGTAAAATCAGCCAAAAGGCGAAACAAACGAAGACCTAATGTAAACTCTATATTAATTACGTTATTAAATAAGTAGTTGAGATTGAAATTTCATAGTAGCTGAACATTCAACAACTTTACTTACACTTTGTTGTGATAACAGCCTCTCATGTATCTCAGACTGCAGCGAGAGCACAAAACAGTCCAAACTAGCGACCCCCAAATCATCTGATGCTTTTTTTTTCCATATTGCTCTCACTGTCTTGCACAATTGCGTGCCCTTTGTTTACTGGGATTGTTCTCTTATCCAGCATTTCTCTCATGGCATTTGAAAGTGAAGTGCTGGTATCTGATCCACGAAGTTCTTTAATAGTGAAAGTGATTAGTTGTCATTGTTGACACGCCACAGAACGGTGCACGTTTATATGCTGATGCAAGAGTGCCTGTGTGTTAGGCAGCTAACACCCAAGAATGTAAGCTCAAGAGAATTAAGAGTTAACCTTAGTGTAGCAATATGTGTTTGAATATTGTGCTCATTAGATAGGAGCAGAAACGCTGACCAGAGAACAAGTATGAGTTTGGAACATGCTTATCAGACAGAGCAGGAAGTCAAGAAAAAGCTGCAGTTGGGTGGCGGCTGTATGCATGTGGCCAGGCCTATGACGTAGAGGTTGTACAAAGGACATATGCTTCATTTCGACAAGATGCAGACTGCATAAAGTGTATGTGCCTCATCCCTGCCAGTTTGGTCCGGTTCTTTGTACCACTATAAAGGGGATGTTAACTTAAAGTTCTTCGAGCATAAACATGGATGTGGCAGCGAAGTGGATGCTCCCTGGATTCAGTAAGAAAGCGACATCATAATCTGAAGCACAGAGTGTCACAAATTTCTACCACAGATCCCTTCCACAAAACACATCTCTGAAATAACTTAAAACTGACAAGAGTTTAATGGCATCCTTTGTTGTTTATTCCATATTTAACGCAAATCAGACTTTGCCTTTGATTTATTGGTTCAGTTGAGAATTTTATATAATTAATCAAATGAAAATGGCACGGACAAAAAAGATGGTACCCTTAATTTAATATTTTGTGGCACAACCTTTTGCAGCAATCACTGCCAACAAGCGATCTCTGTACTTCACAAATAGGCGTCTGCATTTGCAAATAGGTAGTTTGGCCCACTCTGCCTGAGCAGTTTGCTCAGGCGATCTCAGGTTTGAAGGGTGGCGTTTCCACTGCAATTGGCAGATCTTTCCATAGATGTTCCATAGGATTAAGATCTGGGCTCATGTAGGGTGTTTTAAGAATAGTCCTTTTTTTTTTTTTTTCTTCAGCCATTCTTGAGTACTTTTATCTGTATGTTTTGGGTCATTATCCTGTTGGAGGACCCATGACCTGCGACTGAGGCTCAGCTTTCTGACACTGGGCAGTACGTTTTGCTCCAGAATGCCTTGGTAGTCTTGAGACTTCACTGTGTCAAGGTTCCCTCTGCCAGATGCAGCAAAGCAGCCCCAAAGCAAAACCGAGTCCCCTCCATCTTTCACAGTAGGTATGGTGTTCTTTTCTTTTAAAGCTTTATTTTTCCTTCTGTAAACATAGAGCCTTATCTGCCGGTGTGGTACCTTCTGATTGGAAGCATGCTGATATAACACCCATATTTAAAAAGGGGGATAGAAGTAATCCAGCAAACTATAGGCCAATCAGTTTAACTTGCTTAACTGGAAAAGTAATGGAAGCTATAATCCAAATGAAAATGGTAGATTACCTGGATTCAAATAACATTCTGAGGGATAACCAACATGGATTTAGGAGAGGTAGATCCTGTTTAATTAATGTACTTGAGTTCTTTGAGGAAGCTACAAGAGAAATTGATCCCAGAAAGGCCTACGACGTGATCGACTTAGATTTGCAGAAGGCATTTGATGTTGTCCCCCACAAACAACTCCTATTTAAGCTCAAAGCTACAGGGATTTTAGGAACTGTAGCAGCTTCGATTGAAAACTGGTTAACAGACAGAAAGCAGCGGGTAGTTATTATAGGCACAATGTCATAGTGGGCCTGTGTTCATAGTGGGGTACCACAGGGTTCAAATTTAGGACCACTATTGTTCCTAATTTACATTAATGATATTGACACCAATACATAAAGTAAACTGGTTAAATTTGCAGATGACACCAAGGTGGATTGTGTAGCAGATACTGAACTAGCAGCATAGAGGCTACAACGGGATCTTGATTTAATTAGTGACTGTGCTGATACCTGGCAGATGAAATTTAACGTAGATAAATGTAAGGTAATCCATGCAGGGAGCAGAAATATAAAGTATAGATATTTTATGGGTTCCACTGAAATAAAGGTAGCTGATTATGAGAGATTTCGGTGTGTATGTTGATGCTTCCATGTCCCACTCTCGCCAGTGTGGGGAAGCAATTAAAAAGGCTAATAGGATGCTGGGTTACATCTCTAGGTGTGTGGAGTTTAAGTCAAGGGAGGTGATGCTACGATTATACAATTACTTGGTAAGACCCCACCTAGAATATTGTGTTAAGGTCTGGTGACCAAATCTGCAAAAGGACATTGCTGCCTTGGAAAGGGTTCAACGTAGGGCTACAAAAATTATTCCTGGTCTTAGAGGAATGTCTTATGATGAGAGGTTGGCTGAGCTGAATCTGTTCAGCCTCGAGCAAAGGAGACTAAGGGGGGACATGATCCAGGTATATAAGATTCTAACAGGTCTGGATGCTGTTCAGCCAAATGGCTTCTTCATTATTAGTTTAAATGCTAGAACTTGTGGTCATAGGTGGAAATTAGCGGGAGAACATTTTAAAATGGATTTGAGAAAGCACTTCGTTACACAGCTTGTAGTTAGGGTATGAAATAGTCTTCCTGTTTAGTGTAGTGCAAGCTACCCTGGCCCTCCTTTAAATCAGAGCTAGATAAAATTTTAACAACTCTGAGCTATTAGTTAAGTTCTCCCCAAACAAGCTTGATGGGCCGAATGGCCTTCTCTTGTTTGTAAATTTGTTATGTTCTTATGTAGCTGATGTGACTGACCAAAAAGCTCTAGTTTTGTCTCATCAGTCCAAAGACATTCTCCTAGAAACTTTGGGGCTTGTCAACATGCATTTTGGCAAGTTCCACTCTGACTTTTATGTTTTTCTGTCAATAGTGGAGCCCTCCTGGGTCTTCTTCCATGGAGCCCATTATTGTTCAGAATGCGACACATGGTGTGATCAGAAAGTGACGTACCTTGACCTTGGAGCTCAGCTTGAATGGTTTTGGATGGTCTCCTTGGCTCTTTTTCTACCATCCACACTATCCTTCTGATTAGCCTGGGGTTGCATTTCCTCTTGCTTCCACGTCCTGGGAAGTTAGCTACAGTCCCATGAACTTTATACTTTTTAATAATATTGGCAATTGTGGTCACAGGAACATGAAGCTGCTTGGAGATGGTCTTATAGTCTTTACCTTTAACATGGTTATCTATAATCCTCTTTCTGAGCTCCTCAGACAGCTCTCTCCTTTGCTTTCTCTGGTCCATGGTCAGTGTGGTGCACACAATGATAGTAGCATGTTCTTTCCCTTTAAATAGGCTGAATGGCTGATGAAAAGCTTGAAAGCATCTGTGGTACTAATTAAGGTTAAACATGACTATGATGCTAGAATAAATAGTCTCTTTAGGGGTACCGACAAATCTGTCCATACAATTTTAGCATATCTTTGTACAATAAACAACAATTTCTTTTCACAATTGTATCGTTTCAAAACTCAAAACTGTTTTTACAAAGATTACACGTAAAACGTTACGTAAAATACTTGCAGATTGCAGACATGTTTGTTTTGCAAGCATGCAAGTCGCATTTACTATCGTCACCCTCTTGTCTGATGTTCTTGGGCTCCCCATATTGCGTGTGACATCACAGCAGACGGAAGTTACTGCCCTCATACCAACTAAGTGACAAAATCACTGAAAGACAACAGCTTGCGTGCCGCAAAAAATGCATCTAAAATGGGAAAGAGCTGTCATGCGATTGATTGTAGAAATCGATTTACCAAGAAATAGCAGCTCTCTCTGCCAAAATGAAATAAGTATCGGACGTGGATTGGTGACATATGGCCGATACCCAGTCCGTCTAATTAGGCAAGAATTGGTGCCGATACTGACCCCAAATATGGGATTAGTGCACCTCGAGTGTAAGCCTCTGCTACGTTTGAGCATGAATGAATAGGTAGCTAAGAAGGTCAGTGTTATCCCTGTTCAAAAGCTGTGTGACAAAGCTGTGTCTCCAATGACATATTGGAGAAATGTTTCCGTAACCAGGGGTGGCCAGTATTATCCAGAAAGGGCCGCTGTGTATGCGGCCTTTCGTCGCAACTCCCTAATTTGATTACTAATTACAGAACTGATTGGCTGAAGAGTTCTCACACCTGGGTCTGAAAGGCTAATCTAAAGGGTATCCCATAAACCTTCACACACACCGGCCCTTTGCGGATAAGATTGGCCACCCCTATGGGTAAGTCAAATTTAAACAAAGCAGACCTGTAGCGTACAGGTTCCTACCCCCCTGCCTGTAGGCTGGTTCTGGTTTTCTGGCGGTTTATCTTACCTCAGCGCGTTTCAACAGAAATATCTATCAATCGGTGTTACCCTACCGAAACACGCTGTCATTTTTATGGGCTGAAACTAAAAGCGGATAGTCCAAAAAATAATAACTAAATTAAATGAAAAACACAAACTAATGTAATGCAAGCAGTTGTTGTGACGGTCTGAAATACCTTACTAGATTGTATTACCAGAGTTAAAACTATAGGTATCATATCTCAATAGACAAATGCTTTATCAGAGCATCCTACCTTTATAAAATAGTGGTACCTTGGTTTGCGAACATAATTCGTTCCGGAAACGTGCTTGTAATCCAAAGCACTCGTATATCAAAGGGAATTTTCCCATTAGAAATAATGGAAAATCAGATGATTCGTTCCACAACCCAAAAATATTCATATAAAAATTATTAATACAAAATTTAGAGTAAAACTACATAAAAAAAAAAAAATTTTACCTGCACTTTACCTTTGAAAAAAATCGTGGATGGTGTGAGTGAGACGAGAGAGAGGAGAAGAGGAGGGTTATTTTGTAGGATGACTCTCACTGTAACTAACGGAATCACTGCTATCTGTTGGCTCACTGGAATCTTTTTATTTAACAAGGAACCTATCCAATGACAGCTACTTTTGCCTCCTTTTCGATTTCGCGGAAATGTGGACATTGCATTGTCAGTAAACAGATTCATCGCTCGCACTGCTACGCCCTTATTCGGGTGGTGCTTTTCTACTAAACTTTGACTATATGAGTGAGGCACGCTGACTGAGACCAAGCATAGGAAACGATTACACACAATCCCGCAGCGACAAAGAGAGAGAGAGAACCACCTTCAGCTCAGGTGTAATTACGTGACACTAAGCAGACAAAGCATATACGTAATACTCGTATTGCGAGACCTCGCTTATTTATCAAGTTAAAATTTATTTAAAATTTTTGCTTGTCTTGCAAAACACTCAGACCAAGTTATTCGCAATCCAAGGTTTAACTGTACTTGCGTGGCCAATTCGATAGGCTAAAGTACTTTGTAAGTATTGGGTCACCCCTCCAAATCATTGAATTCAGGTGTTCCAATTACTTCCATTGCCACAAGTGTATAAAATCATGCAGACTGCTTCTACAAACATTTGCGAAAGAATGGGTCACTCTCAGGAACTCAGTGAATTCAAGCATGGTACCGTGATAGGATGCCACCTGTGCAATAAGTCCATTCGTGAAATTTTCTCGCTGCTCCACGGTCAACTGTTAGTGGTATTATAACATAGTGGAAGCAATTGTAAACAGCAGCAACTCAGCCACAAAGTGGTAGGCCACGTAAAATTGGGGGTAACGCATGCTGAGGCACTCAGTGTGCAGAAGAGATTTCATACTCCCATCTTTGTATGAACAGTCTGGGGATGGCCCCTTCCTGTTCCAACATGACTGCACACCAGTACACAAAGCAAGTTTCATAAGGACATGGATGAGCGAGTCTGGTGTGGAGGAACTTGACTGGCCTGCACAGAGCCCTGACCTCAACCCTATAGAACACCTTTGGGATGAACTACAACGGAGATTGCAAGCCAGGCCTTCTCGCCCAACATCAGTGCCTGACTTCACAAATGCTCTCCTGGAGGAATGGTAAAAAATTCCCATAAACACACTCCTAACCCTCATGGTCAGCCTTCCCAGAAGAGCTGAAGCTGTTACAGCTGCAAAGGGTGGGCCAACTCCATATTAAAGCCGATGTATTAAGAATGGGATGTCATTAAATTTCATGTGTCTATAAAGGCAGAGTGTCCCAATACTTTTGGCAATATAGTGTATTTTCAGTTTTCTGCGATCCCTCACATTCACATGTTCTGTTCACATCTGGAAAAAAGGAGATGGTCAAACTTATGAAATTAATGATCAACCAGCCGACATCCCCAGGGCTATGACAGTTTTGTATGATGTAAACCTCTCCGTGGACATCACAAGCTTAGGAGCCCAGGTCAGCATGCCCCCTACTGGCTTCATTTAATAACGCCTGCTTGTATTGTGTGATTTCTCCGCTCCCTTCTGCAGAAAGCTGTCTGCCCGACCTCTGGGATCCTAGCTGTCTACGTGGCTTTGAACTTCTGCAGTGTGGTCCACCTAGCCGGATTTGGCTACCCCAGTGACAAGAACAACTTGATTCATTACTTTGGGAGAGACATGATGAACTGCATGATTGTGAGTGGATGTTTTTGGGTGTGGAATAAAAGTAAACATTTTTCTTGTGTTCTCACCCACAAAAAAAAAAAACATTTGGTTAGTAACAGGTTTGTTAACATCATCATGTTTTAAAGCTGTAGAATCTCACAGCTATAGTTTTTGGTGGATCATTCATAAGTCTTAAAGGTTGTAAAATAACTGAAAATGTTTTTTTTACTATTAGATATTAAATATCTGAGATACTGCTTTAAGACTAATTCAGTAATTACATCCATATAACTAGAATATAATATAGAATGATTTATTCCATTTTTATGCATATTAGGGGTAATGATACAACAGCCGTCACGGCAGGTGTTTGGCAGGTGTTTATTGGAAAGTAACATTGGAAAGCTCTCTCGATGCCCCACAACTTTCCTGTGTAGGAAGTCCAAGTTTCTTAGCCTCCCGAAAGACACTGTATCAGCCCACTGCCTGGGTCTTTCTGATCTTGGACATCGGACATCTTTGTCGAACCTGCCTTCATCACGAACTTGCTTGTCTGCCTCATTTCCAGGGATCTCAGCACAACATCACCCATGAAGCACAGGTTCTGAAGAAGCTGGAGGACCATGGGGTTATTCAGTTCCTTGACCAGCACTAATGACAAGGCACCTGGTCCTCTGGCATCTGGGCTGTTACTGGAAGTGGGGGACCGCCTGGCTCTGGTCATGTGACTGTGTTTGGCTTGTGACAGAGTGACTTTCAGTGCCCCGGCCATCTACTCTCTCTGCACCCGTGAGTTTCACATTCATGGGGTATGAGGAAGCGCCACCGAGTGGTTCGTATCACTCACAAAGCCAGCTCATCCATTTCCTCGTAGCAGCACCAACTATATGAGACGGGTTCTTTTCAGAAGCTGCACACAGACCATAATCCCTGATTTCACAGACTGCCATTGACCCTCCTAAGAGCTGATGTGTTGTTTTGATTTCGTTTTCAGATCCTTTGTGCTGATTATGGAATAGCTTTATTTTATGTCTCTCCCTGTTTTGTGGAACTCGTCTCCAAAACTGCACATAAATAAAGTGCCATTTCTGCAATCTTCCTGTCACATCTCCCTGGCTGCTTTTGCAATAACTTTCCATTCTGTGAAGTTGTTGTTGTTGTTGTTTCAGGCGAGAGTTCCTATAGTGGCCACTAGAGGGAAGCAGAGTGCAGGGCATACACTGGATTTCACAAGATTGAGGATCTTTCCGATGCACCCTTTCCTTAGCCATCAATAATGAAGGAGAATAGCTTAGACATTCTCAAAAGTGACCCTACAGTAACGTTGATGTAACTGTTACGGATCACATCAATCTTATGAGTGACCTTATTTCCCTTTTACATGCTGACAGAGCTTAACCCTGAGATGCATGGTCCATTCTACAAACGCTTATATATACCTTTAGGGACCCACCATGTAAAATAAAAAAATCAAGCCACAAATGGCCATGACTCGGCAAACATTTACTGAATGTTTCTTCCATGACTACTCAACACTTTCTGAAAAAATTTTAAGTTTTATGAATATTTTTAAATTAAATTAAATGAATTCTTAATAGACCTATTTCGTACCCTAGGCTAATAATAGCAACTAGCAATAATAGCAACTAGTATATACATTATACATGTATTTATGTAGTAACAATAACAATTTTAAGTCTGATAATGTGTTACTCAACACAATAATCATAAACTACAGTGACATTTTTATGGTCATTGCGACATGGCTCCTGGGAGACACTACGGCAGTTCGCCGTTTGTGGTACACCTCTTCATCTGTGTACTCTTTTACGAGTGTGTACACGTTATCCAAAACTGTGATATATATATTACAACATAACATTATCAGGTCAATAGTGACCAAATACCATTCTCACAAATAAAAAGTTGTTGTAAACTTTTTTTTTTCTTTTTGCTGGTAAACTGTTACAGACTAAACATACCACTGGGTACCATACTACGACGTCGGAGCTGTATCCGATAACTCGATAACTGCAGACTTGACGTTCTGGTCGGTAGCTTCCCGTCATGTCAACATATGGACGTTTTTTGTAACACTATTACATACGTTGCGTCGCTACCGACCCGATAGCTTTTGCGCGAATAGTCATAAAAAAGAAATTTGATGCTATTTCTAATGTTTTGGGTAAATTATTACGGATGAAATATATGAGGCATATCTTAAAGATTGAGTCAAAACTGCATCAAATAATATTAAATAAATAAATAAAAAGTGACTTCTCGGGTCAAGGCATCTAAGGGTGAATTGTGTGTGTTTTTCTGTGCAGATATTTTTTATAACTAGATCACAGGATTATCTTCCCCCGTAAATCAGGCATGAATCCATAGTGACCACTACAGTGGTCTTTATAAAGACGGTTCCAGCCCCCGCAGAGATGCAGTGTGCTCAGGTAAGTGTGAGACTGTCTCACAAGACAGCTATACTTCCTCGCTCGTGGGGGTGGAGGGGTCTGTACTCATCTTGGACCCGAACACACTATTAATGAGCTTTTTTAACTGACTATTTATTTATCCCACATTTAATCTTTAAATATCCTATAAATGTAAACATCCATTCATGCATTTATTAGGCATACAGAAAAACCGAGAATAAGTGATGACTAGCTGTTTTTTTTTTTGATGGGGGGGGGGATTGTGTGTTTCTATGCACTGGTTTTATTTCTAGGGGGGTAAGACAGATAGAAGGACATGGCCTCTGTCGCCCAGGCTTCTGAACCAAATCCTCCTTCAAAATGGCTTTTCCCCTCAATCTGGTGCATTCGTGCCTTTTAAATAATGCAGGTTTTCATTGTCAGTAAGAGCATACCTAATTGGGGGTGGGGGGGGGGGGGGGGGGGTGCCGCCGAAATCTCAGGGTCTACGCCAGACAGCACCGGCTGCCAAACAGGGTGCATCCTAAACACCCCAAACACGCTCGCAGGAAGGCGCCCTCAGCTTCAGCCGTTCACCGGGCACCTCGTGATAGTGTTAGGAGGGCGACATGCACATAGTGAAAACAAAAAAAAATCCCCTCGTAGGCACCTGGAGCCAGAATCAAACCCACGTGCCCAGAGGAGGCACCAAAGAAACCAGCCCGAGCTTCGTCGAAGCATTAATATATCCTTCCCCTAGGGGGCGCTGATGTTGCACTTCATATTTTACTCTGGCCTCGGTCAGCTTGGCCCTGGAGTTCACAGGTGCAGAACAAAATACTCTTTATAAACTACGAATAATAAGCTTCTTGATGATGCCCCGAGGTGGAGTTCGAGGGTGAGGTCGTCCGTGCACTTCTGCCTAATTGCTGGCACTTATGGATCATGAGCTGTTGTTTTTTCCACCAGAGGGGTGACTTTCACGGCAGTCCCCGTGTGTTCATTCCCTGGGCCGGAGCAAAGGCATCCTGCTCACTGCCGTGCGGCCAATTCGTCCTCAGGAGGGCAGTTAAACTGGAAGCTACCTGCACTTGTGACCAAAAAGCACTGCAAGGTCACATGAATGATTATTCTGTTGTACCCTTCAGCAGGGTAGTCGAGGTGCATCTCTACAAATCCACACGTCAGATGCCACTGTTCCCCCGCCGGCCTCAACTCTCAACAAAATCTGTCCCGATGTCTCTGCGAGCCCCTCCCATTCCCGACACCCCCAGGTGCTTCACCGTTTATACCTGGCAAACCCCACCAAGTAAAACCAGATTACCGGCGTGCCCTGAAAACACCTTCAAACCACAACTGGGAAACACATCCGTGTGGCTACAGTGCACATCCGTGTAGTTATAATACATGCATGGATGAAAATTTTATTTCATTGGTGGGGACACACACACAAACACGAAAGATGCCGGCAAAAGTTATACTTGTATTAAATGTTTATAGTATTATTATATGTACTAGAGAACTGACTAAAGTTAGCATTCAAATGTTTTAAATACGTTATAAAGTCATTACACTGGACTAATCTGAGTCTGCTTGAGCTGCTTTACTTGAATATAACCCTCAAAATAGTACAGTTCTGAAAGCAGTAGAAAAACCTCAATGAATAACCCAACTAAATCAAACAAAATATTCAAAAAATTCAAAAATATTTATTTATTGTAGTGTTTTTCAAAACAAGATATGTACAATTATACCACGAAATATAGGGCGACTCTGTTCTCTCTATCTACTTTGCCTAATGACACCATTATGTTAACGTTCCTATAAGCAATTAATTCTTTAATGAAGACTTTGTCAAATTGCCTATGATATGACTGTGGACTTTTGTTTTACATACTTGTTTTACTTGTTGACATTTTGGCCGGCTGACAAGACAAACACGCAGCATGCGGTGTTATTTACAGTAGGAGAGAAACAACACCCCTTAACTGCTGTAATGCTAATGAAGCTAAAGATTCACCCATGAGGCAACAGAGCTGACAATTAGCAGACAAATGAGTGTTAGTCTACTGAGTGGTAGAAGTAAAGAAATGAGTTTGACACATTCTCTGTCTTAAGTTTATGTTTGCAAAGCCGCTACTTACTGGTGGTCAGTGAGTACTGAGACGTAATGGCATTCGGAATAGCAGGCAGCGGATCAAACCACTCTGAGGGACGGGGGGGATGAAGTCTTTCGGAACTTAAAAATACATTGGTTTGCATTTATAACTGACGAAAGTGCTTACTGTTTAAAATGACATAGGTTTACAATGATGTATTGGGGGTGGGGGTGGACAGGCCTCATGAAGGAGGGGGTTTGAGCCCCGGGATTTATGTCTATGAGTACATGTCCGCGTAGATACAGTTGATGTCCATGTGGTTACAGTGCACATCAATATGGTTACAGTTGATTTCTGTGTGGTTACAGTGGACATCAGTATGGTTACAGCTGGCGTCCGCATGGATACAGTGGACCTCTCTGTGGTTTCACTGCATGTCTCTGTGGTTACGCCGCACATCCGTTTGGTTACAGCTGGCGTCCGCATGGATACAGTGGACCTCTCTGTGGTTTCACTGCATGTCTCTGTGGTTACGCCGCACATCCGTTTGGTTACAGCTGGCGTCCGCATGGATACAGTGGATCTCTCTGTGGTTTCACTGCATGTCTCTGTGGTTACGCCGCACATCCGTTTGGTTACAGCTGGCGTCCACATGGATACAGTGGATCTCTCTGTGGTTTCACTGCATGTCCCTGCGGCTACACCGCACATCCTTGTGGTCCCCTGTCCTTATATAGACCACCTTCTTAAGGTCTGCTTAAATTCTTTTTGTTGGAAAAAAAATGCTTCCAGCATCCATGCATAATTTGCTGCAGTTACTTGTTTATGCACAGGCTAACAATTTAAGCAAATGATTGGAAATGATTATGTCGTACTGTTACTTGTTTGTTCAGCGTTTGTCAGCCGCTGCCTTATGGATAGTGTGCAGTGGTAGAAATACAGTTGAGATACACTGACTTAGGTGATATTGTGGGGCTGTATCCTGAATGCTTAGTTAAGTTCTGTTCTCCTTTCCTTGCTGTCACCGTGATTTTTCATCCGGAAAAGGAGCACAGGTTGATAATTGATGGTTTACTAATGGTGTTTGTTTTACCACCCGTGAGATGTGAAGCCTGCTGACCAGCATCACCTCCCCCCTCCCCGACGGAGATTTACCAGCATTTTCCATTGGCCTGTAACCTGGGGGACTCTGCCACTGTGACCTTGAAGGGGGAATTCTTTGAGGAAAGGTCACAATGACAGTTGACATTGAGAAGGAGGCCTCTTCGTACGCCATGTGGAAGTCAGCACTGGTGCGAATGACTTGGGGGTGCCCACAGGAGTGACCTTCTTGGACTAACTCTCTTCCTCTTTTTGTCTGTTTTGCTGCCAAGTCTATTTAAATGTTTGATCGCCCTTCGTGTTCATTTACGATGGGAGAGCCGCCCCCGCAGTCACTAATACCCAGGATTCCCTACACTTACTCATCTGCTCAGGTGATGCCCTCAGTGAAAAGGACTAACTCGCTAGCAGTTGGGCACACAATCCATCTACGTATCTAAAAATCAGATAAAGGGAGTTGCGATAATGCAAAGGAAACGGCTTCACAATAGGGTGCGACAGTAGCTGGAAAAGATCATATAAGATAAGATAAGACTTTATTGTCATTGAATTGCTGAGAACAACAAACAACAAAATTACAGTGGTAATTTATAGCCTGTTAGCCTTAGAAGGAAGGAACATTGTAAAGGAAACAGGTGAGAACCCAGCGAAGTTGCACAAAGTGCCATTTTGCATGTGGATGCCACATTGTCCAATGGAGTTGCATGCGGATGCCACATTGTCCAATGGAGTTGCATGCGGATGCCACATTGTCCAATGGAGTTGCATGCGGATGCCACATTGTCCAATGGAGTTGCATGCGGATGCCATATTTTTTGATGGTACTGCATGCGGGTGCTGCACTGTTCGGTGGTACCGCATGCGGCTGCAAAATTGTTCAGTGGTGCTGCAGGTGGATGTGGAAAGGAGAACAGAACTTAACTAAGCATTCAGGATACAGCCCCACAATATCACCTAAGTCAGTGTATCTCAACTGTATTTCTACCACTGCACACTATCCATAAGGCAGCGGCTGACAAAAGCTGAACAAACAAGTAACAGTACGACATAATCATTTCCTCGTTTGCTCCTCTGCCCTCAAGCAACGTGCTAATCCAGACGGACAGATGCTTCAGCTTAGGGACCTGTGTGGTTCTGCAGTGGCGGATCCCAAACCCAGACCTGTCACAGCCTCACAGTGCAGTAAGCGAAAACCTGGAGTTTTATTTAGCTGCTTGCTCCTTGAAGCAGCGTAAACAGCTGATTTTCTTCTCAGCTTCTCTCTCCTTTTTTCAACTGTCTGTGCTGCCCCAAATGATGGACGAATGTGTGATACCTCAAAAGGATTTTAAGAAGAAATGGTCACAACTACAGAAAGAAAATAGTTTATATATATATACATACACACACACACACACACACACAAACATACATGCAGGCAAACACACTGTATGTATCCCTTTACTTTTCCAAACGATTGAAATCACCTGGTTGGTCCCCATAACATTTCATCATATATTATTTTTTGCAAGACATTCATTTTATGTTCTAACGCTGATTTTTTTTCTTTTTAATCTGGATGGTGAGTCGATTTTATTACTCTGGTAAAGTGCTGAAAATTGTAGCTCAACATTATTATTTTCTACCCCAAGAAGAGTATTTTGCCTTAGGAAAACGTCTGAAAGAAATTCGTCTAGAAACTTCATCTTTATGCAATAGGCTGGTTACGCAACATAAAGATTTTCATCGAGAGACTCAGGGAACGATTATGTAACAGGCCAGGATGTGGATCTCTGGTGTGACATTAGCGTGTAAATGACTCACGCAATTTGTTTCAGATCAAAGGCAGACGGTCGTCAAAATGCAAGCGGGGTGTCTGTAGTATGACCTATTGTGCATGTCATTGGCACATTTTTTGTATTAATATAAATAGTTTGGATACGTACCATACAAGACAAATTGCAGAGTTCTGTTTTTGTAAAAAAAAAAGTTTAGTTAAGATGTGCAATTACCCGAAACACGATTGATCCCTAGTGCGCTATTAAATGGCTTAGAGGTGCAGTGTCTTAACACAAAATAAAAGACAACTCAATTACTGACACAGCGGGGTTTGGGGACGCAATGAGCCCGTTGTTGAACTACGAAACGGTTCACGACGCGATGGGAAAAAAAACTCATAATAAGCACAAGAACTTGCAGCGTTACGTGTCTCAGGAGTTACCTGGCCATGGGTACAGAGCCGATACCCTTCTGCCTGGGAGCGGAACCGTGCTAGATCTCGGGGGATGCGGCTCAAGGACCGCTGGAGAGCCCGGCGGTAAGCGCTGTTCAGTCACACAGCGGAAGAAAATGCCCGTTTTAAATGGTGACTTTTGGTTCGTAGGAGGGAGTGCGTTACTGACGCGCTTTTTATCTCAAGGGCAGACCAGCTTTAAGTCAGAGTACCCAGACAAAGAGATCCGCGCAAAAGACGCCCACGACGCCCATAACGTCCACTTCCAGGTTTTATTTAAAACACATCATGCGTTTTCTGAAATTATTCAGCCATTACTATATTTATAAGAGCACAGCGGTTTTAGCGTTCAGTCATTCTGACTGCATTGCTACCAGCTGCCGACTGATTGAATTTAATGGACTCGATAAAAAAGTCCCATTGAATTACTTGCTTTTGGGTGACCTTCGGGATAGAAAAGTCAGAAGACAGCAAAAGAAACAGGGGAATTGTGAATCAACTGCCCTTGTGGCAATCCATTTCCAGCAGGCTCGAGGAGGGCTTGTTCTGTAAACTGTAGACTTTAAGAGAAAAACCAGCTGCCCTTCTGTGTGAAGCTCTTCACAGATTTGTAGACCTTAGAAGACAAACACTCAGATACCTAAGAATGAGTCCTACCCCAAGGCTTAACATATAGAACATGATTAAACACGACAGTCTAAACAAATAAAGTTAGGCTCCATTCTGAAAATTCATTGTTTTTTTTTTTCTTTAAAACTTTTAATCAGTAACTGCAAACTGTTTTTTAATAATGTTTAATATGAGCGGCGGGGTCAGAAGGGTTTGAGATATTTCTTGTGTTTGAGCTCATTATTTTGCCTGCCTGCATTCACCCGAGAACAGGAGGAAAAAAAAATTCTGTGAAGCTTATAGGGTAAGTAGAGTCTGCGCTGAGACAGGGGCTTATAGGGTAAGTAGAGTCCGCGCTGAGACAGGGGCTTATAGGGTGAGTAGAGTCTGCGCTGAGACAGGGGCTTATAGGGTAAGTAGAGTCCGCGCTGAGACAGGGGCTTATAGAGTAAGTAGAGTCCGCGCTGAGACAGGGGCTTATAGGGTAAGTAGAGTCCGCGCTGAGACAGGGGCTTATAGGGTAAGTAGAGTCCGCGCTGAGACAGGGGCTTATAGGGTAAGTAGAGTCCGCGCTGAGACAGGGGCTTATAGGGTAAGTAGAGTCCGCGCTGAGACAGGGGCTTATAGGGTAAGTAGCGTCTGCGCTGAGACAGGGGCTTATAGGGTAAGTAGAGTCCGCGCTGAGACAGGGGCTTATAGGGTAAGTAGGGTCCGCGCTGAGACAGGGGCTTATAGGGTAAGTAGAGTCCGCGCGGAGACAGGGGCTTATAGGGTAAGTAGAGTCCGCGCTGAGACAGGGGCTTATTGGGTAAGTAGAGTCCGCGCTGAGACAGGGGCTTATTGGGTAAGTAGAGTCCGCGCTGAGACAGGGGCTTATAGGGTGAGTAGAGTCCGCGCTGAGACAGGGGCTTATTGGGTGAGTAGAGTCCGCGCTGAGACAGGGGCTTATAGGGTGAGTAGAGTCCGCGCTGAGACAGGGGCTTATTGGGTGAGTAGAGTCCGCGCTGAGACAGGGGCTTATAGGGTGAGTAGAGTCCGCGCTGAGACAGGGGCTTATTGGGTAAGTAGAGTCCGCGCTGAGACAGGGGCTTATAGGGTGAGTAGAGTCCGCGCTGAGACAGGGGCTTATAGGGTGAGTAGAGTCCGCGCTGAGACAGGGGCTTATAGGGTGAGTAGAGTCCGCGCTGAGACAGGGGCTTATAGGGTGAGTAGAGTCCGCGCTGAGACAGGGGCTTATAGGGTAAGTAGAGTCCGCGCTGAGACAGGGGCTTATTGGGTAAGTAGAGTCCGCGCTGAGACAGGGGCTTATTGGGTAAGTAGAGTCCGCGCTGAGACAGGGGCTTATAGGGTAAGTAGAGTCTGCGCTGAGACAGGGGCTTATAGGGTAAGTAGAGTCCGCGCTGAGACAGGGGCTTATAGGGTGAGTAGAGTCCGCGCTGAGACAGGGGCTTATTGGGTGAGTAGAGTCCGCGCTGAGACAGGGGCTTATAGGGTGAGTAGAGTCCGCGCTGAGACAGGGGCTTATTGGGTGAGTAGAGTCCGCGCTGAGACAGGGGCTTATAGGGTGAGTAGAGTCCGCGCTGAGACAGGGGCTTATTGGGTGAGTAGAGTCCGCGCTGAGACAGGGGCTTATAGGGTGAGTAGAGTCCGCGCTGAGACAGGGGCTTATTGGGTAAGTAGAGTCCGCGCTGAGACAGGGGCTTATAGGGTGAGTAGAGTCCGCGCTGAGACAGGGGCTTATAGGGTGAGTAGAGTCCGCGCTGAGACAGGGGCTTATAGGGTAAGTAGAGTCCGCGCTGAGACAGGGGCTTATAGGGTGAGTAGAGTCCGCGCTGAGACAGGGGCTTATAGGGTAAGTAGAGTCCGCGCTGAGACAGGGGCTTATAGGGTGAGTAGAGTCCGCGCTGAGACAGGGGCTTATAGGGTAAGTAGAGTCCGCGCTGAGACAGGGGCTTATAGGGTAAGTAGAGTCCGCGCTGAGACAGTGTGCTGATGTCTGACGATCGCTGGGGACACCAGCCTGTCTGAACCCCCTGGGCAATGAGACGGACAGGGGAGCGTGACTCCAGACACCGTACTGATGATCTGTGGTGGTTCAGCATGGGGGGCAGGTCTCAGAATGTGCCGGAATTACTGTAGAAAAATCCCAAATGAACAGTTTAATGTAGTTATTCTGCATAGACGTGTTATTGTGGGCTGATTTACAAGGGCAATGGGCCGCCTGTATGCCTGGGGTGTGTCAGGAAGGGATGGGGGGGGGGGGAAGGGATATTTCTGCCCTAGCGCATCTCTCGTCGTGTGCCCTCGTCAAGCGGGTTCGGTGACACACGTCGCACGTGTGCGGTGACGTGTCCCACCTGTCCTTCGCTCGCCCCGATTGGTTAAAATAAGCACCCCACATGGGCGTGCACAGACATTTCACCAGGCTCGAGAGCCTGACGGCAGTCCCTCTCCTGTAAACCGAAACTACAACCTCAGGTCACGGAGGCGGTTATATAAACACTCAGCGTGACATGAGCTTTCAGGCGCGGATGGGAATCGGAACCCGGAAAGGGAAGCGGCATGCGGCATGCGGCATGCAAGCATGCGCCCAGATGCACTGCCCCAGTAATAACCCATACGCTGCTGTAAATCTTCAGGGATGGTAAACGGGCCTCTTTTCTTGGTAGTATTTATAGTGGTGACCAGAACATTCCATGAGCGCCTGACAGCTGTGTGTTTGAGTGAGTGAGTGTGTAAGTGTGTGTTAGGTCACTGGGCAGTGGTTACTCAGGAAGCCTGGAACTTTATTTCTTTTTAATTTTTTTTGTCTGCCTTTCACTTTTACTCAGATGTAACCCTGGTCTGCAGATGGAGGTTGTCCTGGAGTAATTCAGGTCCAGCATTCCAACATCTCCAGCACACCAGCTGGGAGCTGAAGAGTCAAGTTCCTGTCACGTGTTTGGACTCTGGCCCCAGCCGCTGTCCGCTGTGCTCCGTGATTTGTGCCGCTCACTCCCTAGTCTTTAGTAAGACGTGTTTCATTTCATAAGCTGGCCTGATGCACTTGAACCTAATAATAGAATAGAATCTACCTCTGGAGACGTGTCAGATAGATGAAGACTCAAGACTCAAAAAATGAACTCCCTTCGAACCAAAGTTAACAAAACAATCAAAAGAACCAGAAGTTTGTTTATTTTGTTGTTGGACTGAAATCTATTCAGTAAAAAAAGTCAGTTTAGGGTAAAAGAATAATAATAATAATAACCCACACATGAAATTCTTAGATAAAATTCTATGTACAACATAAATATACTGATATTTTTCATATACATTATTCAAATCTATGGTAAAAAGGATGCATCAGAATTTAACCCAAATTCTGTTCACCACTGGATTTAAAATGTCAGCATATATACATAAAAGTTTAAATATAGAAAAATGAAAATGTCTTCTGTGATTTAGCCAGAAACTCATTCCCACATGCTGATAAAAGCCATTTTGAGTCTTAGAGCTGGGTGACTCTACAGTGAGTGTTGCATTTAGTACAAGCAGGTTTAGTTCAGTATATATTTTATGTTTGAATTTAATATGCATTTTATATGTAAATTTGATGTATATTTACCAGTTCTATGTGTTCATTTTACCTTATTCATTTCAGTAAAGCTTATACTGGTGTTTCTCTACCCAGTCATCGGGCCCCCAGATGGTCCATAGTTTTTGCTCCTTCCCATCTCCCAGTAGGAGAAAAAACATGGACTTGGGGTGCCCAAGGACCGGGATGAGGAGCACTGGTTTATACCGAATTGTCACTTCAGGTTAAATCTCTGAGTAAACTAGGTTTCCAACTGAGAGATAAGAACATAATCAACAATGCACATGGTATGTAGCTATTAATTTATCTTCCCACAAAACTTAGAAATCAGTGTGGCTGGGGTGGTTAGGATTCTGCAGCTTCAGGGAAATCACGCTACTCATTACTGGACATGCAGCTTTAGATTTAACGTTAAACGGTGCTTATGAATCATGGCTGTAATAAGCACCGGGACGTCGAATACTGAGACTGCGATACGAAATGCGTTATTAACGGTGCTGTGGCAGGAAAGGCTCTGTGCTTCTGCTTCCTGAAGCTGCGCGTGAATCATTCGCCCCGTCGCTTGCTAACCTGGATAGTGCTGTGCATTTTCCATTTTTTTCAACGCGGTTTTTGTTTGCTGTTGTTCATATACTTCTTTGAGTCCTTAAAAGCAACACTCGGAGTTGAAATTGACCCTGGCTTACCCAAAATTGTACTTTATCGATCAGATATGTTTATATAAATCCACAGGAAAAAAACAAAAGAATTTACAGGACTTGTATATGTAGCAATACTGAGTTTTCTTTGAGTGTGCTGTATTATATGTAAAAGTCATATTGAAGAATACTAGGCATATAATACTGATCAATGCATGTTAACATCAGTGGCGATATATAGATAATTCATGTTTCAAACAGATCAAAGAAACATGGTTTAATTTGGGGGTATTTGTTATGGGCCTTTAATATTTCGGCAGGCTGTAAAGTAATTGCACCTCAAATATGTCTTCAAACAAAACTCAAACAGGGTTCTGAATGGAGCTGTATGTCGTATGATCGTTACAAAAAGCATCAGCTTCCCTAAATTAGGCTGAAGGGGGATTTAACACCCTGACGGTGCTCAGCGTCATATATCCTATGGTCCAAGAGAGGCACCCCCATCCCTGGAAGGATCCCACTTGCCTCTGCTGCTCCTTCCATTCTCAGTGCAGCCTGTTTTTAGCAGCGCATGCCGTTTGACTTGGATAATCTTTTGGATTAGGGTCCTTCCAGGTGAGCTTCGTTGGCCAGTATACCACGTGACGTAGGGTCACATTCGCTAGATGCCCAAATGGTCGAGCTAAAGCTCCTTCTGCAAGCCGCCATGTCCAATGATCTAGCACCTACCCTACCCCTCCTGTGGGGCTGTTGGACTCCTCCACCTCCCCTTCCTCATCGCACTCCAGAAGCAGGGGTTCGAGGATCATGGGCAAGTCCCGGAGATGGAGTCTTGGTGCTGGGTCTGGGCGGGGCAGCAGGGGGGACGTCTGGGGTCCCCTTGGACCATTGGCCAGCTCTTTGGCGCTGCAGGAGGGTGTGTCCGTAGCGTAGATCTCATGGAAGCTGGTATAGTCTACCTCATAGAAGCCCTGCTCCAGAGAGAGGACTGGGGTGAACCTGTAACCCCACAGTACCTCCGTGTCCAGGTAGGAGCTGCGAGCCTGGCAGGTCATCCCTGTGGAGAGGAGGAGAGCAGGAGGGCAGAAGCTTGACACCTATACCTCTCTGACGCTCAGAAATCACAGGCGTGACCCTCGAGCTCAGGGAGCGGCAGGTCTGCACACCCCAGGCTAACGGTGCCCCTCTCTGCTTTTTGCGTCTTTTGAACGGCTTTAGGGGATCACGGCGATATCTATTCCCATAGAGGCTTCCGGAAGGTTCCCTGTGTATCAGATTCTCTACCAACAGAGACTCATTTTGTCAACTAGGGTGGGGTTAAGCTCAGGAAAGACAGGACAAGACAGACTTAACTAGCAAATACAGATAAGCACACATACTCACACGCAGGGACACACATACTGTAAACAAGCACGTTTGTGGGGACCATCCATTTATGTCTATGGGCATAATCCTAGTCCTCACAGTGACGACCTTAACCCCTACCCAGCCGTAACCTTAACCATAAGCAACCAAACAAAATACAAGACTTTTGGCTATTTTAGTTTTTCAATTGCAGTCAGAGATTTTTATAAAGTTGAGGTTTACATTGTGGGGACCTGAAAAACACGCAGACACCCCCTGCCTCCTCCTATGCCTCCTGCCACCTCCTCTTCACTCCTCATCATGCTTCACAAACTTCCAAGGCCCTTGTCTGGCAAGATCTAATGGCTAGTTCCGGTTCCGTGTGTGTGTGGGGTCCACCGGACCCCTGAGGTAAAATGTTCTAAATGAGTACAGGCCAAGCAGCACAGGTCTAAGGCCTAACGTCTAGTTCAGTAACACTGTAGCAAACTCATAGATAACCCACTTCCATATATATCAAGGGGTATAGCCTAATATCAAGTGCAGTACTACAGTGGTTTTAAGAGCTTTTCACTGCCTGCACTGACTCACACATCAGGCGTTTAGTAAGGAAGCACAGTGGCCCTTTGAACCAAACCTCCACCGTGCCTTGCATAACCAACAGCCTGCTTAAGCACCGCATCGGTGTTGGAGTGACGGTGAGTCAGCTGACCTGGAGCTGCTATGCTATTGGCATGTCTGTCGCCGTGGGTACCAGTGAAGTGTCTGAGTGATTGGCTGGGGCAAATGATCAGGAAATTGATGGAATATGGGCAATGTCTTCCCAGAAAAGAGAAAGCGGAAACTTCAGACACACATTTCAAATGATGAATAATTAACGACATTTCGTTAGACTGTTCGGACAGGTCCCGCCTGCCAAACTACTTCTATCACATTTTTAAGCACATTTACCGGGAAACATCAATATATAGTATCTATGATATCCAAATAACCTCCATCTGGCTTAAGTGTAATATGTTTTGTGGCATTTAAGCCGTGGTGATGCTACTTCCTGTCACCTCCAGTGCCCAAAGTCACATGAGTCACATTTTAAACTTTTGTTTAAACCGACAGCGGGTGATGCCTGCAGGATTTTTCACTTAGATAACTTGATGACGGACAGAGAAACGGCACAAGAAAATGGTCTGGACTGACTGGTTAGCTTAGCATGAAGGCTCCAGTGCAGCCTGGACTAGCCGGTTAGCTGAGCATGAAGGCTCCAATGTGCCCTGGACAGGCTGTTAGCTTAGAATGAAGGCTCAATTGTGGCCTGGACTAGCTGATTAGCTTAGCATGAAGGCTCAATTGTGGCCTGGACTAGCTGATTAGCTTAGCATGAGGACTGCAGTGTAGCATGGACTAGCTGATTAGCTTAGCATGAAACTTCCAGAGTGCCCTACACTGGCTGATTAGTTTAGCAGTGTAGCTAGTTAAAAAAATAACTATAGCTGCACATTGGGTCTCATTATGGTTCATTGGCTGCAGACCAACAAAAACAGCACTGTAAAAAGCAATTAGTTTTGAGAAATAAGGCGGTACAACACTTTAGCTCCCAGTGAAGAATAATTATACTGGCTTCCTGATCTATTTTTCAGAGGCAGACAAAGTTATATCTATGAACCAGGGTGACCAACTCTGGCCCTTCTGTATTTACAGCACCACATGATGTTAATTATAGTATAATAAATTACATCCAGAGAGCTTTAAAAAATACCAGCACTCAAGATTGCTGGGTATGCGAATGGCTGCACATATAGGTGCTGGCCCCATTAGCAAGCCCTTCTGGTTTGATAACAGTGAAAAAGCCGGCTTGCTCTGGGAGTTGCGCTCCATCAGATCTATTTTTGTGGAGTATTCCTGTCAAAACTCAACATCGATCTCAATGTGGCATCCTTCCAGCTAACCAGCACAGTAAGAATGGTGACCTGGACCAGCAAAGGCGGCATCATCAGTGTAAACCGAAGGGTTACTCGGTCCATCCTCCTGCCCCTCCCCCTCATACGCCCCTTCTTCCTCACTCGACAGGTACCCCGTTAGTGTCAGTGCACTTTTTTTTAAAGCTGAGCGAGAACCAGAAACACCATTCACATCAAGGTATAAACGAGATAGGATCTGTGGTGGGTGAATTAGCAAGTAACATGTGACCTTTTTCCTATAAACACGGCATTGTAACACTGTAGAGGACAGTCCGGAAAAGCGGACACAGCCCAAGGTCCGGCTTTAGCAAAAGCAGGTGGGTCAGTCATCTTTTGGGTCCTGGTTGGCAGAGCGGCATCACTGACAGCTGAGATTTGGATTGGATGCTCGAACATTAGGGGACAACAAGCAAAGAGGTCATGCCAGGGTGCTGTGACCAGAGGTGACATTACAGGTGCAGAAAGTAAAAATCCAGAGCAAGATTTTGTTTTAGCCAATCAGTTGAGCATAAACACTTGCAGTCACAGACTGGTTGGTTGAAGCAAAATCTTAGTCTGGATTTTTACTTTCTGGACCTTAAATATCCACCTCTGGCTGTAACCAAAGACCTACCTGTAGCCTCTACCATACCCTCCAGGATGACCACCATCTCAAACTCTTCCTTCTCCATCCGTGCCTGGCTCCACTCCCAGAACGGGCTGCGCTCGTTGATTTCGTGGGCAATGGTAAGTGGTGACACGAGGAAGAGGCGGTCGTCTCCCGTGTCGAAACCCACGTTGATGTCGGTCTGGTTGAGTGGGATGAACTCACCCTCCTTGGTCTGCTGCGAGCGGATGAGCTTGGCCCGGATGGAAGCCTCCACGATGTGCGAGTTGCGCAGGTCGCCCACGCGGAACATGAGGCAGAGCCGCCCATCCCGCACCGACACCACAGCCTTGTGTGAGAACACCAATGTCTCCGCCCGCTTTTTGGGCTGGGAGATTTTGACAAACATGCAGCCCACCATCAGGGCATTAACAATGGATCCCAGGATGGCCTGGAGGAGCAGAAGGATGATCCCTTCTGGGCATTTGTCGGTGATGACACGGTGACCATATCCTATGGTGGTCTCCGTCTCGATGGAGAAGAGGAACGCCGACACAAAGCTGTTGAGATTTTCCACGCAAGGCGTCCAGCTCTCCTCGCCAAGGTGGCCTAGGTCACCACGTGCATAAGCGATGAGCCACCAAAGCAGCCCAAAGAAGAGCCAGGTCACGCAGTAGACCAAGGTGAAGACCAGCAGGCTGAAGTGCCACTCGAGGTCCACGAGTGTGGTGAAGAGGTCGCTGAGGTAACGGTAAGTCTCCTGCACGTTGCCGTGGTGCACGTTGCACTTGCCGTCCTTCTGAACGTAGCGCTGCCGGGGCTTCTTGGCGCTCTCGGAGACCAGGCACATGCGATCCGTGCAGATGGGGATCTCTCTCACAGGCTTTGGGAGCTTCTTCACCTGGGGGCCAAGTGAAGGTACTGAGAAAATCTCTATGTGAGATACAGCCATTGGCACATCACTGGAAACAGACTGTTGGTGAGACTGACACTCACAATGTAACCCAATCTGATTCTGGGCTAATGCTAACATTTTTTTTTCCCAGTCATACTGTGACAGGGCAGTGAGGTGTGGCTGTCGGGTAAAAGGGACTTGGTGATTGGTCAGTTAGCATGAGATCAGCATTGAGGGGTTGCCAGGACCTGGTGTGTGGAGAGCGAAGCTGAGATGATCCTCACCTTGGTAGACAGCACTCCTATCTCCAAGTCATGGTCCGTGTACGCCCGCGAGTCTCCAGCCATCCTCAGTGCGATTTGGTCACCTGGAACGGGGGGAGGGGGGGGGGGGGCAAAGGGTCTGAGGACCGTTTTACTGAGATGTAATGTTTAACTCAGGGCCGTCAATAAGGGGCAAGGAAGGGTTAGACTTTCAGAGGTCCAGACGTTAGGGGTGGCCCAGCTCAGCAAATTTTATCATCAACAGACACCCCCCACAAATTTTTTTGTTGTTAAGTGTCTGCTATTGACTTACAGTAAATTCTTCTTTGAAAAAATTCTCTAAAAACTGGCCTGCATGCCTTTTAAGTCTCTTCCCCTGCATCTTCCCTGGGAGGCGCTTTTTCACGTTGGCGCTGATGCTTTGGGATGAGAACAAGTGCACCAGGAAATGCCCCCATGTGCGAGTGAGCACCCCACACTGGCGAGCTCACTGTTTTTCAAATGCTTTCTGGCAAACGTAACGTCTCCCGGCCCTGGAGCAGTGCCGTGTGGACGCCGCATCTGCTGCACTTTTGGGATCGCATGTCTTCTCCCACGAGCAATAAGGACCTTCAGTCTGGCACAGCCATGGCGGAGATATAAGGCCTGGAGCAGCCCAGAGTGGGTGGGACCCATGTGTGCCGCCAATCACTGCCGGTAACTATGGCAGCTGGTAATTGACAGCCATGATAAACCAGCCCACTGTGGTCTTTGATGTTTTATATCAGTGTTTCCCAACCCAGTCCCCAGGGACCCACAGGTCCATGATTTTGTTCCCTTCGAGCTCCCTGCCAGACAGTCCACACTTTTTTTGAACCAGAGTGCCTTCTTAGTGTTCAGTCTATCTGTCCAGCTCTTTAGGACCTTAACACTATACACAGTGTAACCCATCCTGACTCTGGGTTAAAGTTAATGTTTGTTTTTCCATTCATACTGTAAAGGAGCAGTCAGGCGTGACTGTTGGGTAATAGGACCTTGGTGGTGAATGCTGGGTCAATTAGCATGAAATTAGCATGAAATTAGCATGGCAGCAAAAAGCGCTACCAGCTCGAATCCCATTAGGGTCTCCGTTGTTATACCCTAGAACCACATATCTACTCAGAGCTGCCTTGATGAAGTTCATTCAGACTGTCACTAGGCGTTTAAAGGGCCTGGGGCACCATGTCACAGAGCCCCCCCCCTCCCCCCCAGGAAGGGGTGCTTACGCGTATGAGCCCCCTCTCAAACTCCCAGCTGGGGGTTTTAGCAAAGCTGGTAACTTCGCATAAATCTGTCTGCTGGTGCAAAGATCATAAACGTCACCTGACCATGTGCCCTGACAGACCCACAGCTGTTTGCTGATGGTCTCAGTATCGCTTCAGCTTTTCCCCCAGGCGTGCCGTTCCTGAGCCGGACCTGAGCCCTGGAAGGAGCACATCTGTCTCCTGGGGGCAGTGAGAGAATTTCTGTGGCGTCTGTTACCGTCAGACATGCTGCACTTGCAGGAGCGCAGCACAGACACATGCAGAGGGTCGCTCCCACCTGAGGTACTGCGCTGTCCCTTTAAACATGAGTCTCCAGCCCCCAGCACACACACACACACAGAGCCTGGGTGGGCGAAACACAACCGGGACTCTGTAGACAAGTAGATCCATGCTGCTGTGCTCCGGAGTGTGGGCATCATGCCTGGAATTCAGTCCAAAAGATTCATAGTTCGCAGCTCTGCAGACCCTTCCACACTCACGCTCACACTCACTCACTCATTCACATTTAGTTGAAAACCTGTCGGGACAGTAACTGTAGGTAGCTGAGATCACATCAGCCAATCACACCCAGCAAATGGGGGGGACTGGGTGATCTGGCTGTGGCAACTGGGTTTACTCCCGCACCCCGTCCCAGCTCCGAACTGTCCCCCAATGGGTCCTACCTGTGGTTCCTGACAGACTGGACCTCCTGGTACCTGCTGTGCCTGCCCTGTTTCTGGATCAGAGCCGCTCCGCCTCGGAGGGATCGCGATGTCCTGCTCTTGGAGTTGATGTTCCTGCACGGTCCCTCTTCTGTTCCCTCCCGTCCATCACTGGCTGCATCCCTGAGCCAGCCAGCCAGCGTGTAAACGTGTGAGTGAGTACTCGTGCCTCTTCGGCTGCCTGCTTCTGTCTGTGTTCAGCCCTAATCGCAGGTCCTGTTGATTCGCGGTGTCTGTGTGTGGGGGGAGACACTGTGTGTCAGCTCCGCTCTCCATATTCAACTCAACCCCGCATGTGTGTGTGTGTGTGTGTGTGTGTGTGTGTGTGTGCGCGAGCTAGATTGTGAGCCTCCTGTTCCTCCTCTTCAATGTATCCCAGCAGGGGAGTCAGTTTAAGCCCATGTGCATTGTGGGTAGGCGGCTGCTCCTCCTTGTGCCCATCCTCCAACAGCTGAACTAAGACCTAAGAACTAAGGTGCTAGCTGAAGACCTAGCACCCCGTAAGATATCTGGTAACGTGCCTCCCAAAGTCTGTGTTATGAAATGACCAGAATGGTTCTGAGTCCCACACCAAACCTTTCAAGCCCAATAGTTCACGTTCTGCTGCTAAAGCAGGATGCTGACAAGCACCCATATATATCCATGGTCAAGGCTGTGGGAAGCCTGGGGTACAGCCTGGACAGGACCAGTTAGGTACCACTTAACCTTTTTGTGCGTCTTTGGACTGTGAGAGGAGACCCTGAAGAAACCAGCCTGACACGGGGAGAATATGCAAACCCCACACATGGCGGAGGCGAGATTCGAACCCCCAACCCCGGAAGCATGACGCAATAGTGCTACTGCTGATGTTCAAAGCAGCTAAAATTTGACAGGAGCTGTGGACAGAGGGGGCTGGCGATTCCTGAATTGTGTTGCGGTCCATCTCTCCTGTAGAACGGGCTCCGAAGGTTTGATCATGGACAAGGGTCCACGTAACTGGAGACGCAGCTGCTGACTCATTTCAATGTGATTTAAAGCACCACGGCTTGCGACGGGGTGAGTGAGGTTATAAGACAGTATGACGCAGCTGGTTTCACCGTGCCATGATCCTGCAGGGGATGCAGTGGGCAGGAAAAAGGCCTCGTCATGTGACTATTACAGTCACGTGACTGCAAATATCATGTGACTAAAGGTTCTCTTTACAGGCGTTAATTGAGTGCCAATCCAGGACCACATGTGTGCACCCCCCCCCCCCCCCCAGCAGAACTTCCTTTATCTCTTTCGGGGCCTTAGCTGAGCTTTCTCTCAGTAGAGTTTGAAAGAACAGGATGTTCTTTAGAAATCGGTGAACTCTGTTTACTTGGCAAAAGCAGCACACTTCTGAGCATGATACCTTGCAGGCAGGGACATACGGGTCTGCGTGAGTCAATATACCTCAGTGTTACAAAGTGTGATATCATCGTGTCCATCCTGTCGCTAATACACGCCGTAACTGGACTACTTAAGGATGCGGTGTGGGGATTACAAGTATTAAGCTTCTGGTTACCGCAGGCTTGTAAATCGTGCACTGTCAACCTTGAGGAACACGAGATTTTATCTTCTGATGCCACGCCTCCATTGATCAGACAGCTACTCTCCCGTAATCCACCAGGAAGCTAAAAGAACAAGTTTCCAGATGATGCACATTTCTCACATGCTACGCGGTTGATACTGAGGCAGGGAGGCGTGGCGAAGAGAAAGGTTTCACTTTCAGAGCATGTTACAGTATCTCCCTGCCCAGCTTTCCTGTGAAAGGAGCCCTGAAAGATGGCCAACGAGGAAGAGAGGGACGACGGTGACAAAGGAGCCTAAAGGAATCCTGCAGCCGTGATTCCAGACTAATCCTCCCTGGCACAGTGCCCACTGCATCCCTGAGCACCGGGCCTCTTGCTGCCAGGGGACAGTGCAGTTAAGGAGCCATTCAGCTCGCCGGGATGGTATGGGCTCGAATCCCAAGAAGGCAGCTGTCGTTAGCTAACTGGACGCAACTAAATATATTACTTTATTAAGATGATGATAGACTATATATTGATAATAATAAAGCTGTCATCCATACTGCATTTTAGATTCTATACCTTCATAATGCCTTATAGTGGTCAGTATAAGGATTATGGAAGCTATGTACTGCATTATGAAGGTAAATATAATGCATTACAGATGAAAACTTCATAAAGCATTCATAATGAATAATAAATATGCCTATAATGTGTTGTGCCCTTTCATACATATTTATAGGTATGTTTTCCAAATGTCTTTGTAATGTAAGCAAAAGGGCAAAGAGCATCATCAGATGTACAAATATGCTGGTCACATGACATTGTTAAATTGTTAAGAGGCCATTTTACTATAAGCACGTTTGACAGACCCCTGTACACATCAAGGCAGTGCAGTACATAATCCTGTTTAAGGGCGGTGTGGTGGCTCTGAGGTTAGGGCTCTGTGCCAACAGTCGGAATGTCTCCAGTTCAAATCCCGTGAATGCCATGAGTAATTCTACTCTGTTGGGCCCTTGAGCGAGGCCCTTAACCTGTAATTTCTTTGTTCTGGGTATGATGCTAACCTACTTCCAGCCCTGTAAGTAGGTCCTCCAAAAATTTGGGGGTTGGTGACTGAATTGACACTAGAAAAAACTCCCCAACTAGAAAAAACTCACACTGCTCCATTCCATCTGAACTAGTATGATGCTGACATATTGCATGGCTGCACTTGGGTTCTCATCCCTGAGTGCTTTGTCATGTAGTGGCAACATGCTGTAATCAGTGTGCGCTCCTTACTTCTCTCATAGTCACGTTTATAATGCATTATAATGTGTTATAAATGCGCTCATCGATTCTTATAGACATGGCATTCATAGGAAGTGTTACCATAATAGTAATGATCTATTAGAGTGTCCACAAATGTTTAAAAAAGACGCAGGATTTATAATCTTATGCTATGGGAAATGATCAACCTTCACAGAATTTGACCATCAGGCAAGCAGTAGGACCTGACCAGGCAGTCGACGTGGACCTTCTCTGTAGAGCACTGACTACCGAACCAGCACAGACATCTTTGTATTTAAGATCCACTTACAAGAAACTATCAGAGTGGAGCAGCTTCATTGCTTAAACACGTTTGTTAAACCAGAATGGAAGCTGAGGACCTCATAGCTGCAATGATGGAAAACTAAAACCTCAATGTAGGAGTGTTTGGGTTGCTCAGCATGTGTTTGGTGAGCAAACACAGGTTAGCCACTGCTATGGGCTGTTAATGTCACTAGCTGTCAATTCACTTCTAGGACAGTAAACAGAGAGAGCCTGCGTTTGAAACGCGTGCAGACCAGCTTGGCTGCATCTAGTGTAGGCAGGCAGCTCTGCGGTAACAAGTTCCTGTAGTGCTTTAAATTATTTATACAGCTGGGTATTTCACCTCAAGAGATCTGTAGGGCCCTTCCTGAGAGCAGGGGGGTGATTCTTCGTACGTGGATTAAAATATCCTAGATCAGAGGCCTCATCCTGCATCATCTAATCGTGGATATGTTTATCCGGCTGTTTCAGTTCTTCGAAGACACAGGAGACTTGGAATAGCGAAGTTGGATTAAATGATCTGAGAAAACTGCACGCTTCTGTGGACACTGACTAGGATAAATATTGTATATCGACACTCGAAACCATGATCTGCAAATTGTGTGATTGACTGTCTAAGATGCCGAAAGCGAGGGTGAAATCTGTACGCATTTTTGGGGGCATTGCGGGCTTCGTAGGAATTGCGCTCTCGCTTTTACTGTACCATGTTGGGCACATGATATTTTATATACATACATACATACAGTGAGGGAGATAATTATTTGACCCCCTGTTGAATTACTAACTAGACCCGTTAATAAAGAAAATGAGAAGTCTGTAATTTCACTGGTAGGTTTATTTTAAGATAGAAGATAGATTTTCATCAAAACAAACAAGAAAAAATCATTATGTAACAGGTACGAATCAATTTGTCATTTATTTACAGAAATAATTATTTGATCCCCAAGCCAGCAAGAAATTAGGTCAAGTACATGTGCACTAACACAACACAAGTAGTACTTAATTAAGTATTAACAGATACCAAGCCAGTATTGTCATTTAATGGCATTACTTTGTTAAACAGCATTCTTGGGTCACTAACCTGTCTACATCTTCAACCTTATCACCATGGGAAATAACAAAGAGCTGAGACAAGATTGTTGACCTTCACAAAGGTGGAATGGGCTACATGACCATCAGCGAGCAGCTTGGTGAGAAAGTGACAACTGTTGGAGCAATTATCCACAAATGGAAGAAAGACAAGATAATTGTCAATTACCCTTGGTCTGGGGCCCTAAGGAAGATCTCATCTCATGTGGCATCAGTGATCTTAGGGAACGGTGAGGGCTAACCCCAGAACTACACGGGAGGAGCTCGCTAATGATCTCAAAGCAGCAGGGACCACAGTCAACAAGAAAACCATCAGTAACCGTTACGATTTTAAATCCTGCATTGCTTGCAAAGTACCCCTGTTCAAGAGGGCCCATGTTCAGGCCTGTCTGAAGTGTGCCAGTGAGCACCTGAATAATACCAATGAAGCTTGAAAGTATGTGATGTGGTCAGATGAGACCAAAATAGAGCTGTTTGGCATCAACTCTATTCTACCGCGTTTGGAGAAAAAAGAATGCTGACTGTAACCCCAGGAAAATCATCCCTACTGTCAAACACGGAGGTGGAAGCATTATACTTTGGGGGTGTTTTTCTGCCAAGGGCACAGGACGGCTGCACCGCATCGAAGGAAAGATGGCCAGGGCCATGTACCATAAAATCTTGGAGGAGAACCTCCTTCCATCAGCCAGGGCACGAAAAATGCATTGTGGGTGGGTCTTCCAGTGAGACAATGACCCTAAGCATACGGCCAAGGCAACAAAGGAGAGATTCAAGAAGAAGCACATTAAGATCATGGAGTGCCCTAGTCAGTCTCCAGACTTTAATTCCATAGAAAACCTATGGAAGGAACTCAAGCTTTGTCTATCCAAGTGACAGCCTAAAAATCTTAAAGATTTGAAGGAGGTCTGCAAAGAGGGGTGTAAGAAAATTCCTGATGATCTGCATGCAATCCTGGTGACCAACTACAAGAAACGTTTGACAGCTGTGCTTCCAAACAATGGTTATTCCACCAAGTGCTAAAGCTTGTGTTCCAAGGGATCAAATACTTATGACAGATTGGTTTGTAACTGTTACATGATTATATTTTCTTGCTTGTTTTCTATCTTTTGCTGTTAAAATAAACATACCAGTGAAATCATAGACTTCTCATTTATATGTGAATGGGTCGACTTAAGAATTCAGCAGGGGGTCAAATAATTATTTCCCTCACTCTACTATGTGTGTGTGTGTATATATATATATATATATATATATATATATATATATATATATATATATATATATAAAATGAAAAATGAAACATATATGAGACATATCTGACAATCTGACATAGCTGTCAAGGAGCATATGCTGAAGGTTATTAAAGGAGCATATGCTGAAGGTTATTAATGATAACCCAATATACACTCAAT